>NC_088813.1:3472128-4106090 GCF_011386835.1 Chrysemys picta bellii
CTCTCCACCTCTGGGGGCTGGAGCAGTGCACATGTCAGGGGGGGATCAGTTTCATAGTCCCCGACTGCCAGTCCATCCGCCCCAGGGCAGAGGCTGGTGGTGCTAGGAAGCGAGGAGCTGGGGTGAGCGCCCCGTCTGTGCTGAAAGAGAAGCTGTTATGGAATGGAGACATATTAACAGAAACCTTCACTTCTCAGGCAAAACGAATGACCTAGATGTGAAGAGTCCTTGATAGTTGCTGGTCTTCTGCAGCTCGGAGGGCCAGAGAGACGGGGCGAGTCCAGAGCAGTCCGTGTGCGCAGAGAGTGCTGCTAGAATCAGAGTGTCTAACCCACCGCCCTGGGCACGAGTGCAGGACAGTCCCCAGCAGAGGGGCGTGAACAGTTTCTAACCGTCAACGTTGCTTCTTTCCCTGTTGGCAATTTGCCCCCAAGCAGATGACGACTTCCTTGCCTTTGCTTGCTATCCAAAGTCACTGCTTGACTCATTTCATCCTGGCCTGTAGCTCGTTTGGGAGCCCACCGTGTTGAAATGTTGAGCTGTTCTGATTGGACACATCGGTTACATGGCTAGGCGGGGGCTCTGCTGCGCCCCCCTCTAGGTTACAGATTTATGGGCAGCTTGTCTCCAGGGTGCCTATGACAAGTCCCCTCATTCTCTCCCCCGGTGAGGTGATGCGACCCTTTCTGGTTCCTGGTGAGAAGGCTCAGCCTAGCAAGGCCATACAAAGGAGAGGCAGGGCCATTGGTGTTTTGCCAAAAAGGTGGGGTGGGACCCCTAGTGGGGTGCAGAGGAACGTGCGGGGGGGGGGGAGTGGCAATGCCAGCCCTGCACTGGAGGGAAGGCTAGGGAGAGCGGCTCGGGCTGGACGGCCCCATGCGGGGGCAGGGGGTCTCAGGCCGGCCCTGAACCCAGGAGGGAGAAGGGGCCTCACGCGGCTTCACGCACGGGCGGGCGGCAGGGGGTCTCAGGTTGGCCCTGCACACAGTGGAGGGCCTCAGGCCGGCCCATGGGGTGTCCCGTTTTCCATATTTGGCAAAATATGGTCACCCTACTAAACTGGACCCCCCCCCCCATTAGAGCTTGTGGAGACGGCTCTGCTCCCATCCCCAGTGTCCCATTCACAATCACGTGGCCTCCCATTGGCAGCCCCGGCAGCTGCTTCCCCAGAGCACCAGGGAGTGTATTTTTAGCGGCCGTACAGCGATAAGTGTGCTGACCTTTCTGAACAGAGCAAATCGCACCAGCTGCTTTGACTCCTCCCTCCAGCTCCACTCCACAACTGCAGGTTTCTCTCTGCGGGCAAGAGCCAGCCCCTCACTCACCCCCTGAAAGTGTTCCACACGCCAGTCTGGGAACTTGGGCTCTGCCCCGGCACTCCGGGAGGCCAAGTTTTCCATGGTGCAAGGGATGTCCCTGTAGCCCTGGCAGGTCACAACACGCTTCTTGCAGACTTGTTTATTCCTTCCTTCTAGGGTTGCTATCGTGAGACCAGCTAAAGCTGGTCGAAATGTGTTAAAACCTTGGAGAGCAGCCTGGAACAGCAGGCTTCAACAGCAACACAGCACTGATCCCTGGCCGGAGAGGTCTGTGAACGATAGGGTGCTAAATCATGCCGTGTGTTGTCTGTCAGAGGGCCGGGGGTTAATCAGAATGGTAATCGGAAGGATGTGATTTTTATGGTCCAGGAGCTTAAGTCCTCCCTTGGAGAGAGTCGCTTTGGCAGACCAGTCCATATGCTCTCTGGATTCCAAGCAGGGCCCCGCCCCAGCAGTCAGAGCGAAAGCCCTCTGATCCCTGCTGAGGCTGCTCCGCTCAGGAGGGAGCTACCCAGGCGCCCCTGCACACTGCAGAGCAGAGGAGCGTTTGAAGTTGGTCTGTGCAGCTGTAGATTTATTCAGGTTTTTTTTTAAAGGATGTAATTTAGTCAGAGAGAGAAGGAGCCTTATTAAGCCGCTGCAGCCTCTCTCTCTGCTGAGGCTTTGCTAAATTCTGCAAGCCACATTTAGAGCATTTCTTTGAGCTCCTTCCAGCTGACAAGCTTGGGGGATGGGAGTGGAAGTTCCTCTGGCTGCTTCGCTGCCTGACTCCCTAGCTATCTGTTTCCCACAGGCTGCCTCCTCTCTGCTCAAGAGGCCGCTGCATGCGCTCTTCCTCCAGCACCTGCTGGCCGATGAGGAATGGAGCTGCTGGAGAGGCCCAGGGGGAGATAACACAGGGACAGAGAAGCTCAGTGCTGGAGCAGTAAGGAGGATGCCCTGAATTCCTGGCATTGCATCTCAGGGCATCCATGTGGCTACATAGCTCCTGCCGGGAGCTGAGTTCCAGCACCCACCCAGGACAGGGGACAAGACATTTCCAAGCGCGCTGAGGCTCCAGACTGAAATGCAGTTAGAGAATGAGCTGAGTTTTTTGTCAGGCTTCAGGATCTGGGATAATGACCATATCTGTCCTTAAGAACATAAGAACGGCCGTACTGGGCCAGACCAAAGGTCCATCCGGCCCAGTATCCTGTCTACCGACAGTGGCCAATGCCAGGTGCCCCAGAGGGAGTGAACAGAACAGGTAATGATCAAGTGATCTCTCTCCTGCCATCCATCTCCATCCTCTGACAAACAGAGGCTAAGGACACCATTCCTTACCCATCCTGGCTAATAGCCATTAATGGACTTAACCTTCATGAATTTATCCAGTTCTCTTTTAAACGCTGTTATAGTCCTAGCCTTCACAACCTCCTCAGGCAAGGAGTTCCACAGGTTGACTGTGCGCTGTGTGAAGAACTTCCTTTTATTTGTTGTAAACCTGCTGCCCATTAATTTCATTTGGTGGCCCCTAGTTCTTATATTATGGGAACAAGTAAATAACTTTTCCTTATTCACTTTCTCCACACCACTCATGATTTTATAGACCTCTATCATATCCCCCCTTAGTCTCCTCTTTTCCAAGCTGAAAAGTCCTAGCCTCTTTAATCTCTCCTCATATGGGACCCGTTCCAAACCCCTAATCATTTTAGTTGCCCTTCTCTGAACCTTTTCTAATGCCAGTATATCTTTTTTGAGATGAGAAGACCACATCTGTACGCAGTATTCAAGAGGTGGGCATACCATCGATTTATATAAGGGCAATAAGATATTCTCCGTCTTATTCTCTATCCCCTTTTTAATGATTCCTAACATCCTGTTTGCTTTTTTGACCGCCTCTGCACACTGCGTGGACGTCTTCAGAGAACTATCCACGATGACTCCAAGATCTCTTTTCTGATTAGTTGTAGCTAAATTAGCCCCCATCATATTGTATGTATAGTTGGGGTTATTTTTTCCAATGTGCATTACTTTACATCCACATTAAATTTCATTTGCCATTTGTTGCCCAATCACTTAGTTTTGTAAGATCTTTTTGAAGTTCTTCACAGTCTGCTTTGGTCTTAACTATCTTGAGCAGTTTAGTATCGTCTGCAAACTTTGCCACCTCACTGTTTACCCCTTTCTCTAGACCATTTATGAATAAGTTGAATAGGATTGGTCCTAGGACTGACCCTTGGGGAACACCCTAGTTACCCCTCTCCATACTGAAAATGTATCATTGATTCCTACCCTTTGTTCCCTGTCTTTTAACCAGTTCTCAATCCATGAAAGGATCTTCCCTTTTATCCCATGACAACTTAATTTACGTAAGAGCCTTTCGTGAGGGACCTTGTCAAAAGCTTTCTGGAAATCTAAGTACACTATCAGGGGGTAGCCGTGTTAGTCTGTATCCACAAAAACAACAAGGAGTCCGGTGGCATCTTAAAGACTAACAGATTTATTCTGAAGAAGTGGGCTTTTTACCCATGAAAGCTTATGCCCAAATAAATCTGTTAGTCTTTAAGGTGCCACTGGACTCCTTGTTGTTTAAGTACACTATGGCCACTGGATCCCCCTTGTCCACATGTTTGTTGACCCCTTTGAAGAACTCTAATAGATTAGTAAGACACAATTTCTCTTTACAGAAACCATGTTGACTTTTGCCAAACAATTTATATTCTTCTATGTGTCTGACAATTTTATTCTTTACTATTGTTTCAACTAATTTGCCTGGTACTGACGTTAGACTTACCGGTCTGTAATTGCCAGGATCACCTCTAGAGCCCTTTTTAAATATTGGCGTTGCATTAGCTATCTTCCACTCATTGGGTACAGAAGCCGATTTAAAGGACAGGTTACAAACCTGTCCTTGGGTACTGCCTGACCCTGCTGGATACACACGGAGCCAAAAGGCAGCCACTTCAGGGAAGAAGCACAGCAGCTGTTTACGGGTTGTTTAAATACCCCTGGGAGGACTTTGTCCAGGACACTAGTCAACACTCCAGCTCTTGCCAGATAATCTTTACCAATGTCAAACAGTCAGGCCCTTGTTTTCCACCTCCCCCAGACCAGGGCACTGCAATATACATGGCTGGAATGAGTAGAAAGGGGATTGGAGCTAGCTGAAAACTTACCGTTACAACTGTTTTGGATACAAAATTGGATTTTCAACTAAAATTTTCCAAGAAAAGTGTCGGCTTTCGGTGGAAAATGTTGCGTTTTTGTCCAAAACCTTTTAGTCAAAAACTGAAAAAAAATTCACTTTTCAGATTTTCGATG
Source organism: Chrysemys picta bellii (assembly GCF_011386835.1). Lineage (NCBI taxonomy): Eukaryota > Metazoa > Chordata > Testudines > Emydidae > Chrysemys > Chrysemys picta. The sequence goes on from NC_088813.1 coordinate 3,476,751, forward strand.
AAAACGTAAGAGGTTCCATGAAAAGAAAAGCCCCTTTTCCAGCCAGCTGCAGAGGGGATTTCTCATCAGGCAGCTGGAGCCAGAGAGATGCTGCAGTTCCTTCTGGCTCCCAGACCATCAAACACTGAGAGCAGTACGTGCTGTCTACTACTTGCTGACATCAGGTTGTAGCTCAGAGTCAGTTACCAACTCACCATCACCCCTTCTGGCAGCATGGGGATGCACCTGGGAAGTCTACCCTCCAAGGAGAACAAGGCTCAAGCCTGGGAGCGGTTAAGGGTCAGTGCACAGGCTGACACAGCTGTAGGCAGAGCTAATGGCTTTAGTCTCACCTGTCAGTGCTGGTGTTCGGCCATCTCCTGGTGCCTCCTCTCAGTGATCTCTCCCAGTGCTGTCCAGCTGCCAGGGGAGGTGCAGCAGAGTGATGTACACCCGCCAGCCTGGGGAGTGCAGGGAGCTCCCCCGGGAGCTGAAACAGCAGGGTTCCAGCAGGGGCTCTCAGAGCAGCCCAGTGCAGTATCCTACCTCAAAGATCGCTGGCCAAGTGTGCACTGCTGTGTGAAGGGCAGGAGTGGAATTCCTTCCTGACCCCGCTAGGGATCAGCTGCAGCCCAGTAGCCTGGCATTCAGTTACATTTCACCATGGCCTCCCCTTGGCACATACCCCCTGGACCTGCTTTGTACCTGGCTGCCAGTTCTGGGCCCCTGTCCCTCATGCAGCCCCGAGTCCTGCAGTGCAGGCAGTGCCAGCCCATTCATTCGATACAGGTAGCTGGGTGTGTGTGTGTGACCAATCCCACTGGGGCCTTCATAACCTTCAATCCCTCATTCACAGCCCCTCAAAGCCGACTCCAGTCCCTCCACGTGTCTGACGAAGTGGGGATTCACCCACGAAAGCTTATGCTCCAATACGTCTGTTAGTCTATAAGGTGCCACAGGACTCTTTGTCACTTTTTACAGATCCAGACTATCACGGCTACCCCTCTGATTCCAGTCCCTCCAGTTTCCTGCAGGCTTTCGCGCTATATACCAAAGGCCTGGTTCCCTGCTCCCACCGGGGAAATCCCATCGATACCACTGGAGCTGCTCCTGCTTCACACGGGGCTCAGAGGGGAGACTGAGGCCGAGCCACCTCTCTCATCAGCACCGATCTCGGGATCGTCTGACTCAGCTCTGGGCCCCAGTCTGATCTCCCTTGCACTGGCCTCACCCCAGCACGACTCCAGTGACGTCTGCGGAGTTTCTCCTGGTTGACCCTGGTGCTGGGGGACCCGAAGCAGCCCCTGCACCTTTCAGGGGAAGGTGGTAGGTTTTGCACTCAGACTAGGCTGGTCACTGCCCATGTTTCATGTCCCTCTTCCAATTCTCCCCGGCCGCTTCCTCCCCTGGGGGAATCTCATCCAGCTTCCACTCACACGCAGCCCCTCCTGCCCCATCCAGCGGTGCATCCACATCCCCCGGGGCTTCCTGCCGCTCCTCCGGCTGCACCGGAGCCCAGGAGAGCGGGCCGTGCGGGGAACGAGCGAGAGCTTTGCCAGCACAGACAGGGCGATGGCTTGGGGGGGAGGGGGAGGCTGGAAGCTGGAGGAGAGGGAGGGGCCCTGGCCATGAGGGAGTGAGGGGAGTGTCTGCCTGGGAAACGGAGCAGAGAGGGAGCTACTAGGAGGGACGGGAGAGACCCGCTGGGTGACCTGCCCAAACCAGCGCCCCTCTCCGCACCCCGCTCCCCCTCCCAGCCAGGGTGGAGTTCCAAACAACGAGGCCGGGGAACGACTCGAAACCAAGCTGCATAGCCCGAGTGAGAAGTGAGTGAACTCGCTCCGCCGCCCCACACTACTGCCCCCTCCTTTGGCTGCCTTCTGTGCTTAGGCTTCGTCTTCGCTGGCACACAGCTGGTATTTTACAGGCGATAACTAGCCCATGACAGCCGGCTCCCTGCCAAGCCCTAGTGCAGACGAGGCGTCTGTAGCGTTTACCACGAGGTGGCTAGGTGAGGTCAACAATATCCTCTCCTAAGTAACCCCTCCCCCAAGTCATGGCACTAACATGCCATTTGCTGCCGTTGCACTGTTCACCCTGCTGGTGTGCTCTACCCCGTCCCCGCCCTGCGCCTGGCGGCTCTATTTAGACTCTGTTTAGGGTCTGGCAGCTACTCGCTTTGTCCAGCACCTAGCACAGTGGGGCCCCAGTCCTGGCAGGCCCTTAGGCACTGCCAAAATAAACATCATAATCCCCCTGCCCACGGGTGACCTTGCCTCGTTCCCCTTGCAGTACAACTCAGAGCCCCATCTCCACTAGGATTTTACAGTGGGGTAGCATAGGGGTGGTAATGGTCAACGAAGATATAGCCTAAGGCTATGCTACGGACCTCACAGCAGCACAGCTGTACCAATGCAGCTGCGCCGCTGTAAGGTCTCCCGTGTAGCTGCTCTATGCCAGGGGGGAGAGCTCTCCCTCCGGCACAATTAAACCACCCCCAACGAGCGGCAGTAGGAGAGCGTCTCCCGCCAATATAGCGCTGTCCACACCAGCACTTTTGCTGGTGAAACTTATGTTAGTTGGGGGGGGGGGGGGTGTTTTTTCACGCCCCTGAGTGACAAAACTTTTACAAACAAAAGTGGCAGTGTAGACAAAGTCTTAGACTCTAAACTTGTCTTGGCTGGGACTGTCTATGGGCACGGCTACACTCCCACTTATGTCAGCAAAATGTACATCACTCGGGGGGGTGAAAAAACACCCCCCGACTGACATAAGTTTTGCCACCAGAAGCGGTAGTGTGCACAGTGAGTGTCTCCCGCCGACACAGCTCCCGCCGCCTGTTGGGGGTGGTTTAATTACGTCAGCGGGAAAGCCCTTCCCGCCGGCACAGAGCGCTTACCCAGGAGTCCTTGTAGCAGTGCCGCTCTACTAGACACAGCCTCAGCCTGTCTGTGCAGCACCTAGTACACTGGGATGAGGGGTGCTACTGGATACAAACAATCTGGAGGAGGAAGGGCTCCTGCCTAGGTACTGTGTGCAGAGGGAGACCTTGCAAACACCCCGGGCAGAGGCAGGGAAATTGCTAAAGGAGCAGTGACCTGGGCTCCACGAGGCTGCAGTGGGAACCAGTGACATCTGCAAGTGGGTGAGTGAACCCAGCGCGCTGGTGCTCTAGGCGCCTTCTCACTGCTATTCACCTGGCTCTCAGGAGCGCTGGGCAGCAAAGCAGACGTTGCCTCCTCTGGACCAGCCACTTCAGAGTCAGCTGGAAAGATGGTCTAGTGCAGAGGGGACGAGACTGAAACCTGGATTCAACTGTCCTGTGTGACTTTGGACAAGTCACTGATCTACCCTCTGCTGCAGCTTCGCCTCTGAAACCCAGGGATGAGACTCCCCTGCCTTGCAAGGGACGTGGGCACAACCCAGTTGTGATTGTGAGGCTCCCAGACACTAGGGCCCTAGGCAGACAGCCACGACCAGATCCCAGAGAAATCCAGTGGTGGCAGGGCCGGGCTGGTGGGACACTGTGTCAGAAAATACTTTCCACCCTTCGGAGTTGGTGATTTTACATCAGGTCGTACAATTCACCAGGGCTTGTTTTGAGAACTTCCGCCTGCATATCTAGGGCTTGTCTGAAATGTGCCCTCAGCCCTACCCCCAGTGATAGCCCCCTACCCAAGCAGGAGGGCTGCAGGGAGTGCAGTACTGACTCACGCAGGGCGCCTGGCCTAGGGATCATTCCCGGGGGCCTGGAGCCAACAGCTAATTTTGCCATCTGGAAATTAGGCATAAAATGCTCCGATTGAATGGCGAGGCCTCTGCTATAATTTGGCAGATGACATGTTCTCATCGTCGGAAGGAAGATGAAAGCTTTTAGAGCTGGTGAGCGCTAGCAAATTCTGCGAAAATCCCTCTTTTGTCAGGAGTGGTAGAGACACCGGCAGATGAAAGACAGATGATAAAATTAGTCCATATGCAAGCGAGAGAGAGAGAGAGACAGAGAGAGAGAGAGAGAGAGAGAGAGAGAGAGAGAGAGAGAGAGACAGAGACAGAGACAGAGACACAGAGAGAGAGAGGATATTTCTCAGAGAACTCCTGGCAGAGAAGGTACCTAACATTTGTGACTTATTGGCCAGAGGGAGGGGTGTGTGTGTGTGAGAGAGAGAATATGAACCACTATTCCTATTGCATCCTTAGCATCCAGGTCTCATTCTCATCTGTGCTGGAATCACAAAGACTCCATAATCGGTTCAAAATTAAAACCAAACAAGTGCGCCTATCCTGGGCATGCGCACCCCCACCCCCTCCGCTCTGGGTCCCTGCAGTTCCCAGAACTGCGAGCGAGACACCCCGGAGCGTTCTGCAGCCTGCCCAACTCTTCGGCAGGGTCTCCGAGAGTCTCGGGCTCACACACAGGGTCGTGGAGGAGCTGTGCGAAGGGGCCAGTCTTCCCCACGTGAGAACTGTTGTGTCAGCGGAGCCCAGCCAGGAGCAGGAATCCTCCGTCACAGCGGTAGAACCGAATTCGACCCAGCCTTTCTCTTAAGATGCTGAATGTTCTAGTCTGATCATTGGGCTCCAGGTTCCAGACAAGGCTTCCAGCTGGCACAGTTTGCTATGGCGGGGGTGCTGGATCCTGTCATCGCGTGCTCCTGGCTCCACGCTTTCCCTTGTATGGTTACGAGCCAGATGTCGAGTGAGGCTATGCTGTCTGCCTCCGCCTGCAGGCCCCTCGATTGCTGCAGGTTGCCTCAGTCATCTCAATGGGGTGTTGACTCATAGGCCTGATGGGGACTGTTTAAATGCCCACATTGCAATGGTTTCACTGCTGGGCAAAGTGTGTTGAGAAGGAAGAGGACGATCAGATTGTGGAGATCTGTACAATCTCCAGGGAGAGACATCTTGTTCTGGTGTCATGACGGGGCGGGGCTGTGCTTGGGGGAGAAGCTTAGGCAAATACCACCCCTTGTCTGCCGCCCCGTCTGGGCCCTGCTGGAGACTGGAACCAAATCCCCCGGCAGTCTCATGCGGGGACCTGTTCTCACGAGATCGCTGGCCTAATTCTGCAGACTCAGGAGAGAAGGCAGGTCAGCCACTACTGTGTCTGATTACTTGACACCGGCTAGGTGCTGGTGTGCTGAGACCGCAGCCTACCCTGCTGACCCCATATGGTCTCACTACTTCCTCCTACTCCGCCGTCTGCCTCCCTTTGTCATCTCTTGTCTTCTGCTGAGATTGTAAATTCTTGGGGGCAGGGACTGTCTTTTGGGTCTGTCTGAACAGTGCCTAGCGCCAGGGGTCCTGGTCCATGGCTGGGGTTGCTAGATGCTACCATAATACCCCTAATATATAATGTACAGTGCCTAGCACCAGGGATTCTGGTCCATGATTGGGGTTGCTAGGTGCTATGGTAATACAAATAATAAAGGATATGAATGTTTACAGCAGTGTTCAGGTGCCCCAGTAAGAATCCGGGGCCCCTGGTGCTAGGGGCTGGACAAACCCATAAAAGAAGACCCATGAGCAGTCAGCCCTGATCCCTGGTGGACAATGGCCGAGGCAGTGAGACGCGTTCCCCACAGTGTGAACCAGTGTTTGGCAGCGGGGCATGCCCAAATGTGTGCAGGGTGGGAAATACTGGGATGGTCTCCCCTCACCCCATGGGTACATACAGGCTGTGCAATGCCGAGCTATGCTGACCCATCCTTTTTACACCAGAACCAGCATTTCCGGGTGTAGAATACACCGTACTGGCCAGCCCTAGTGTTCCCGGTGTCGTCCTAAGGGCAGAGCCACCACCGGTTACTCTCCCTTTGGAACAGAGCACTTCTTGCACGGGTGTGGGGGGAATAAGAGTTACACATGCCAGACCCCACCTGCCCTCTGGGAACCCCTCTGCCTTCCTCCCTTGCTCCATTGGCTCTGTGGGAGCAAAGAAGGGGAACACGTGCTGCTGGACTGAATGCTTATCCCTCATCCCCCAAACAAAATAGCTTCCCAGCCAGACCCTCTGCTGGCGTCAGTGGGTGAGTCCCATGGGGCTGGGCCCATTAACACCTGCTGAGAATCTGCCTCCCTCCCCCAATGGGGGCGAGAGAACTTCCCATTCCCCTCACGACACAGCCCAAGCTCTAGTAACATCAGGAGACTCCCTTGTGCTGTGCGACACCCACCAGGAGTGAGTCAACGAGAACATTAATAACAAACAGCACAATCGAGTCACTTCCTCCTCTGCCTGCCTCAAGCCGCCCTGTCTAGGAGGCAGCGTGGTCTAGTGAGAAGCCACGGGAGGCATTAGGAGACCTGGGCTCTATTCCTGCTCCTCTCTGACCTGCTGGGTGACCTTGGGCAAGACCCCGCCTGTGCCCGTGCCTCAGTTTCCCCATCTTTAAAACAGGGACAGCGATACTTGCCCGCCTGTGCGAAGCACCCTGGAAGCTGTGGATGATTATTGCCCTGTGGCAGAGCCTGGAAGCTCTTTGAGGGAGGGGCTGCCTGCATTCTGTGTTGGTGCTTCACCGATAACCACGGTGTGGCAGACAACGGGGGAGGGCTGGGCTAGCAATGTGACAGTGGCGAAAGCAAAGGTTCCTGCAGCCGTCTCGCTGCTGACCAGGTGCCTTGCAAAGAGCCGAGCAGTATTGCTTCTTGCATGGAAATACAGGTGGTGGAATCAAATAATAAATAACCCGTCTGTGCACTGCCAGCATTGTCCAACCTGCCCGAGAAGCAGTCTGTGCGTCCCAGCTGAAAGCCATGGGAACGGCAGCAGGAGGGAGGGGAGCTCTAACTCCTGGAACCCACCAAAAAAAAATCAAATCAAACTCTGCCCAGAAATGGCTTTTACTGGGGAGAATAATTAGCTATCTAATTCTTATTTCTCCTGCTCAGCTAATTGTCTGTGGACAATTTGATTGTAACAGTGTCCAGTGATGCAGAATAACCATTTTATTTCTGCTAGACATTGCCTCTGCAATTAGCACTATTGATTGCATCTTTCTCTTCTCTCACCTGCTGGCTCCTGGGGGGCGAGGGGGATCAAAGGTGCTGCTCTCACCTGGTTCATCTCCTCCCACGCTAACGAAGTTGTGCCCTTGCCCTTGCGGCTCTGCTGCGTGTCCTGGCACCAGGGAGAAATGCAGACCGGCAGCCTGCAACGGGTCCTTCTGCAGACCCCAAAGGCTCGGCTGCAGAGAAGCCTGTTCAGCAATCAAAGGCCTCCAGCTCTCCCTCCATCGCCCTCTCCTGCCCTTGGCATGGTTTGCACAGGCGGATGCAGCAGGACAAGGAAGTTCTGCTGCTCACAAAGAACCTAGGCTGTTCCTGAGAGTCGGTGTCACTGGCTCATTAAGTGCTTGTTGGTCCCAGACCAGCCTCGTGCATTACTGGGGTAACAGGAGGGACTGTTAGCTCTCCTTAAGGACATGGACGTGTTTGATATCCAGCAGGGGAAGGTGGGGCCACAAAAGGCCCCTCCCACCAAAACCAGATAAGCCATCCCCTCAGGAGAGGGGCGGGGCCACAATGGGCCTGGGGTCAAAGGAAAACAAATGTCTAGGGCAGGGAGGCGGGGCCAGACGGGCACGACAATGCTGGTGACTGGGCCAGGGAAAGAGAGTGAGCGGCTCTATGGCCTGGTGGCCAGGGCCCCCGGGGGAGACTCGAGTTCCTGCTACAATGGCTAAATATTAACCAAAGCAGAACAGCGTTTCCCCCAAATATCCTAGAGCCCCTCCTGCAACGTGGGAGACCCAAGCTCTGCTGGCTTTGCCCACCTTGGGCGGGGGAGTGACCCTGGGTCTCCGACATACCCCTTGGGTGCTCTAATCAGTGGATCACAGGCTGCTGTTGCCCAGCCTTGAAAAAATTCATTTTGTCCCTTTCTGTTTGACCCAAAATGGATTTTTTTTCAATTCACCGAACTAGTTTGCACTTTTTGGATTCAGTTTGTCCCATAATTAATTAATTAATTTTTAAATATGTTATTCAGAACTGCCAGGAAATTGAAAAATCCACCGCTCACGTTTGTCTCAGCGGGGGCAGCATTCCCCCCTCCCCTCTGTGCTCTGGAACACAGACCCGGGAGTGCGGAGGAGAATTTTCCCCTGGAAGAAGCTTGTCTTATGCAATACATTGAATCACTACCTGAAAAGTTAAATATTCTGGACTCAGGAAGGTTTTGGCTCCAAGGTCCAGATGGCTCCAGTAGCAAAGAGCGTTCCAGAGCAATAGGAAATTGGTGTAAATAGCAGATTGTGCAATTAATTTCACCCACACCAGATTTCTATCCATACAGAAACTCAGCAGTTGTAACCAGAGCGCTCTCTCCAGTCCTGCAAGCTGTAACTACCAGGAGTTTCATTTATTCACTGGAATCCCCAAATGGAAAGCTGCCCCTCGCCTCCTGCTCCTGGTATGCTCTGTTCTGGGGACAATGGTGCTTCATCCACCCCTCCACCCCTCTGAAACATGGTTTTGAGCCAGCTCGACTTTACAAACCAGTAAGGGGATGAAGATGTCATTCTTTAGGTCTTGTACAGAGAAACACGCCATGGATTCAAAGCAATACTAGGCCAGAGTGGGACTTCCCAGTGCAAGACAAGAGCTGCAGTCGGGCCTGACATTTGGGAGGATAGTTGTATGTTACAACCCACCCCTCACCCTGCAAGGATTGAATCTAAGCCCTTTAGCACCAAAGGCACAAGTCTCTGCCACTAGCAGTAGTAGGCTCTTATCTTCTATATGCACTGGGAGCAGGACAGGCCTCACAGCGAGTGGATGCATATCCTGAGCATGAAGTCCAAAGGAGTTCAGCTCTCTAAGGGCAAACATTCCCTGCAGAGAGAAGGGAGACAGCTTCTCTGTAAGTGCATGGGCTTCTCTTTGTTTTATAAATTATCATCACTCTCACCCGCTGCCCACGGTATGCAGCGTGGATAGCAAATCCCCAAAGGCCAGGACCTGTGCTCATTGCAGCCAGGGTTGCCCGGTGTCCAGTTTTCAACTGGAAAGTCAGATCGAAAAGGGAATCTGCCAGTGTCCAGTCACTAAAGACACTAAAAGGCCAGTTACCGCGGGCAGCGGGAGGGGAGGAGTGGTAGCCTGTCGCCTGGCCCTGAAGCGGCGGCTACCGCAGCAGCATGCACAAGAGCGGGCCGCAGGGTGGCCCCTTTGAGAAGCACGGTTTGCAGGGCTGCAGAGAGGACCGAGTGCAGGGGCCCATGGCGAGTGGGGTAAGGGGCTCCCCGAGGGTATGGAACATGCCCCAGGAGGGAAGGAACGTGAGCTGCCCTGCTAGCCGGCGCGTTCCCTGACTGCGCTTTCAGGTAGCTCTCAGGCAGGGAGGGCTTGAGCGGGCGGGGAAAGGTGCGGCCGGGCAGGAAGTGCAGAGGGAGATGGGAGGCTCCTGGCTGGGCAGGAGGGCCGCGTCCTAGCTCGCTAGTGGGGCTGCCTGGCTCTCCCGTGCAGCCGCAGCGCTCTTCTGGCCTGCACTGCCAGGCAGCCTGCTGCATCTGGGGTTTGCAAGTCCCTTAGGGCTGCTCACACTGGAGCTGAGGGGGGACAGAGAGCGATGGGGGGTGGTGGAGGGGAGTGAGTGGGGAGCGGGGCAGGGCCATGAAGGAAGAGGTAGGGCAGGGGCAGGGCTTTGATGGAAGAGGTGGGACAGAGGTGGGAAGAGGCAGAGCAGGGGCAGGGCCTTGGGGGAAGAGGTGGGGCAGGGCCTTGGGGGGGAGAGATGGGGCGGGTGTGGGGAGTCCAGTTTTCAAACATTAGAAGGTTGACCACTCTAATTGCAGCCTTCACAGTCACTTCCACCGAAGCAGCCAGGCCTGGCTGAGGGAGCCAGGTGGTGACAGCGAGGCCAGGAACCGCTCACCAGAACTTGGAGGTGCTTACAGGGAATTAGCATTCAGATCTATAAAACACTTGGTACCAATTATTATAATGCACTGATTATGGGAACTCAATAGTACCGCTGGTGGCTAATGGGAGTAATTACCCAGATATGACTGCAGTGGCAATATTAATAACTCTGGGCCATTACTATTTGTGAGTGATGACACTGTACATAATCCCTGATCGTCTCTCTCTCTCTCACACACACACACACAAACTTCACAGCCTTTTCTGAATATCGCTGTGCTTTGAAAAGGGCAGAAGCAGGCTCTGCACACACCCTAACATGACACTCCCCCTTCCCATGCCCCTCCGCACAGAGGGACCAGCTTGGCGGGAGCTCACACTCCAGGGTACGGATGCTTGAAAATTTTCCACCAAAACTGGATTTTTCAACAGAACATTGTAGGGTTTCGTCTAAATAATGTTTTAATAAAAGGTGCCCACTTTCCGCAGGGTTTATGGGGGTTTTTTTGTTGTCAAAAACAGAACATCCGAAAACTCAAAGTACTTAGATTATGAAATGCTGCTGCAGTGCATTGTGGAAGTTGTAGTTCAGGTGCTTCTTGCTCCCATTCCCTTCCATGGGCCGGGCTCCCTGGCCAGACATCCTCTCCCACAAGGCACTGCGGCCTGGTGACTGCCATGATGCCATGATGCACCAAGAGGGGAGACCATGGTGCACCATGGGAGATACAGTCTGACCAGGGAGCCTGGCCCATACAGGCAAATGGGCGTGTGAGTCACCCAGCGTATAACTCCCGTGAGGCACTGTGGCAGCATTTTCAAATCGGACTATTTCAGGTTTCATCCCAAACTCAAGACTTTCAGTGTAAACCCCCTATTTTCTGAGCAGATCCGCTCCACAGGCCATTCAGCACCTGGTCACTACTGAGAGTGCCCAGCAAGGGGGCCAGCTGACACTGAAAGTGCTTGTTCTATCTGAGTCACTGAGCAATAGATCAGATCCATTCACACTGCAGTCGACTGCGAAACTCCCATGGATCTCAGCAGATTCAGGACTGAGCCCTTGTTCCCTGGTGAATGACAAGCCATGGTTGGCACTATATCCCTTCCTTAGTCCATGCACTCCCCCCATTTTATCATCCGCAGAGGAACATTGAGAGTCCAGTTCTCTGCTGGCATAACTTGATTGATTCCTCCTCGAGTAGCACTTTACAAACATTCAGTAGTTAACTATCACAACATTCCTCTTAAGGGGCGGGTGAAACTGAGGCAGAAAAAATAAGTGACATGACTAAGGTCTCAGAGGGAGTCAGTGTCAGAGCTTGTGGTGTCAGGTAACAGCAGCAGTCCAGGCAATCCCCCCACACCCCATGACTGCAAACCGGTCTGGAGCCCCCCAGAATTCCAGGGACGCATTGCCATGGGTTGCACAGGGCTCAAAGCCCAGCCCTATGTAGCTGTCAGGGAAGGATCTGGAACCACCAATTACAGGGACAGATTTTCAACCCTGTCATTTGGCTACATTTGCAAAGGGAAAGAACTAGGAGGGTTTTTTAGGTCCCCAGCACTGCCCTCCTCACCGGGCCTAGCAGAGAATGGTACAAATCATCCCGCTGCCACATGCCACTCACCAGGGTAGCCAGTGAGCCACTGATTCCAGTGCCTTAATGAGGTCACCCCTTCTAACACTGACAGCCCCAAGGGAGTGCTCAGCAGGAGGGATTGAACCTGGGACCTCTCTAGAGTAATGATGCGCTGAAAGCTCTTACTTGCTTAGCTGCCCTGGCAGGCTCACCCATCTCTAGTACGTCTAGCTACCACTAGAAGGGACAGATGCTACAGGAGTAGGAGTAGCCTACCTCCATCCCTCGGTCGGGGGGCTACACGCTGTACTTCAAAGCATCCATGTTCAAATCCCCCTAAGGGGCTGCTGCTACTTGCAACACCAGCAGGTGGGTCAGCAGCACTGGGGCTGGAACTTGAGACAGCGGCTTTTAATGCATGCGCTTTACCGCCTGAGCTAGAAGAGGTGTCTCCCTCAGTCAACGCTGTAGCAGGCTCATCAGTCTTATGCTGGCCTAGCCGCCACCAGCTGGGCACGGGGTATGCCGCTTTCTAGCCTGAGCGGTTAGCCAAAATTCAGGGTCTTGCAGGTTATTTCTTTTGGGAAAAATTGATGATATGAGTCAGGTATTTCTTTAGTGCAACCCTATGTACACAAACTCCTATGTCCCTGAACACAGCATAAATCAAACTGCAAGAAGCAGTTTCTTGCTCGCTGTTCCAAGCCTTTTTTGAGCCAGCACGCCACCCAAAATGCCTTCTCTCTTGGCTTTCTCTCAGGGCCAGGGTACTGGTGCTTCTCTGGCTGTCTCCCTGGCATTCCTGCTGCTTTCAGCTCACAGCTCCAAGCAATACCTTACCCCTGCCTTTGCATTCAGGCCCCAGGGAAAATCTCTTAGACCACATGGCCCAATTCTCTCCTACTCTAGCCTTGCCATACTGGTCTCCTCTTGCTCCTTAAATCCCTCTTCCCCCGCCTCGTCCACCCAGCACCAGCAGCTCGGAGAACTCGACCCCCCAGTCGCGTTGCCTCAGTCAGAATGATGGGAGTATTTAGCACACAGGCAGGGTGTAGTCAAACACTCTTCTAGTCAGAGACCCCCTGTCATCAGGTGACATCCCTCTTACACGCTGCCAATTTAGCAGCAGCAACAGCAGCAGGAGCCGGTGCAAGATAGGTTACTGCTTAGGCTGCTTGCAGAACAACAGTCCTCTCCCAGGGCTCATTGCATGCGGGGAAGCTTGACGGGTCTGGCTCCCACTTTAACACATTGGTCCACACGGTCCAGGAGTGAAGACTGTCAGCGTGGGACCAAGCCCCTCTCCCGACCTGCAGGCTCAGGACTGGAGCTGCTCAGAGCATTCTTGTTACTTGTCCGCGGGATGTTTTGGAAAAGAAAATCCTTGTTTTGTTTCATGTTCCTCAACATTTCCCAGTGAAAAACCAAAATCAGAAACTGCAAAGGGTTTGAGGACGGTTTTCCGAAAGCCAAAACCTGAACATTGTTACCAAAACCTGAACATTTTTACCCTTCCAAATTTCCAGTTTCCTGGCTTTTGCTGAAAAAAAGAGAGTTCTCCAAAATATTTTCGGTTTAGGATGAAAAGCCGTTTGTTGTCACACTTACTTCTGGATGTAAATAGTTCAGCCCGCTCCCTGCGAGAGCCCCACGAAAGGGGGGTTTTCCTAGCGAGGGTCTGCTCCCTCCCTAACCTGCCTGCTGCACTGCTATGGGGATTGACCCCTGACCTGGCCCGGCTGTATTAGAGGCAGTTCATACTATCATTTGCAGCCAGACACAGCCGCACGCCTACTAGCTGTGCTGCAGCTCTACCCCTGGCATGGCTGAGACGGGGGGACCAAAGCAAAACTTGGGTACCCCACAGACACTATGAGCCAGACCTGGAGTTGCCGCTAGTTCATGTCTGGCTCTTTGACATGTCTGTAGCAAGGCTGGTTTTTAGCAAACTTCCAAGATGTTTTTTAATCAACGCAAACCATTATGTTTAATTTTAAGCAGGCTGAGGCCTGGCCCTTCCTTTTTGCAGCTGTAGTGTCTAATCAATGTGGCCTAGAGGCTAACGCTCTGCAACAACAGACCTCAGTTCTATTCCTGGCTCTGCTACTGGGCTGCTGGGTGACCCGGAGCAAGTCACTTTGCGGCTCTGTGCCTCAGTTTCCCCACATGTAAAATGAGGGTAATGACACTGACGTGCTTTGTAACAAGCTTCAAGATCGACTGATGGGAAGTGCTAGATAAGAGGCAGGGGTTATTCTGATCTCTCCCCAGACACATCGATCGATCTATCTATCTAGTACTAATTGTGACTGGTAAGCCAGGCTGCTTTCTAAGGAAGTTTCTCTCCTGGCGTGTGAGCATGAGTCTGAATAGCCCCACCTTGGGGGAGTCCAAACTCTGAACCCAGATTCAGATCCAGATTTTCCAGCTGGCCCCTGTCTCGCCAATGGGCAGAAAGAAAACCCTGGCTCCAAACAGCATTGAACTTTGGGGCATTGAGAATTTGGAGCATCTTTATTCTGGAGTGCTCTCACAGCGTGTACCCTGCCTCCAGGCTTTCTGTTCCTGGGCCATAGCAGCCTCGAGTCAGATCCTGCGGCTGGATGTTGCAAAGGGCTGGATAATTTTACAATCGATAATAACATTGGTAGTTATTCTTGTCAAGAGAAGGTTAATTGCGTCTCATGCCTGGGGGCACCAGCTGATCACTGCAGGGGCCAAGAAGGAATTTTCCGCCTTGCTTCAGCATTTCACAACCAATGAGGTGCATGATGTGGAGTTTTTGCCATGCTCTGCGGCATCAGGTGCTGGCTGTGCAGGGAGACAGGAGACCGGCGTGCATGAATCATTGCTCTGACCAAGCACACACACAAACCTCCCATTGCATGGAGAGTTAATCTCAGCTCTGCTCTTTTGCAGCGTCTCCACTCTGGGTTCGCTCTGTTCTGTTTAATTACCGAGTGAGCTGGCGGTCACGTGCCTGGCTGGTGGGGGCAGAGGGGCCCCCTCCATCGCAGCTTCCCAGCCTAGTGCATGTCTGTCCCATTCAGTCAATACAATCTGGAGTCCTGGGAACAGGCTGCTGGGTGACAGCTGGGTCTCCAGCCCGGTGCTCACCTGGGCCCAGCCAGGCCTGGCTTGGGCCCGGAGACAGGAGACCACCCTGAACTTGGGCTGGAGTCTTTCAGTATCTCTCTCCCCTACTGGGACTGAGCATAGCCATGAGGAAAAGGGACATGTCTACTGAGGGCCAAGGGGCTCCTCCATGTCCAGCCCTGGCCTAACCAGCAGCAAAGTTCAGCGATTTGTCAGGCTATAATGAGAAGGAAGGTAAGAGCCGTCACAGCGCCAGGCCTGATGCATTGAACAGGCCTGAACCTCGGCAGGCAGCAGCAGCTCTGTGCCTGACAGCTGTCAGTGTCTGACCTCCCACCTCCCACAGGTAGACGGGGTGGGGGGCAGGGGGAGTCACAGCAGCAGAGCCTACTTAGGGGGCTCCAGACACTCATGTTCCCACATTCCCAGCCAGGATGTCCTGCACAGAAACCCGTGCTCCTGCACATAGCTGGCATTGATACATTTCTATCTATCTATCCCCATTCAGGCCCTAAGGACAGGGCTGAGAACACGGAGCAGCTGTGAGGGGAGTGACAATGACTTTCATCTAATGCTGAGCTGGGCTAACCTGGAACAGCAGAATGAAAAGCTGTGTGTCCCATTGCAGAGCCTCTACAGGCTGATTCTGCTCTCAGGAGTGGCAGGGCAAGCCCCGTGGAGCTTGGGGGCTGGCTCCAGCATGCGGGAGGGCAGAGTGTGTCCCTGCGTGTTACACACAAGGGTTTCTTGGGTCCTGCTGCCTTCAGAGCAGGCTTTGGAGTAACTTACCCCAATGGGCTGCTGGAAACTGCCCTGGGCAGTGGGTTTGTACCTGGGCCCAGTGTGGTCTCTTCAGCTCCTTCTGCAGCCTCTGCCAACCCACTCGAACCGTGCACGTGGCATGAGCACACAGGAGGACACTCAACGCACACACATAGCACACACACATACATGAGCATCACGTGACCATACACACACACACACTCCCACACGTGTGGATGCACACACACAGCTGTCCTCTCCCTGCCCCAGTCAGGACTCAAGTTGCCACCAGTCTGCAGAGCAGGGGTCAGGACTATGCCAGCCCAGCCAACGAGGAGGCTGGTGGAGCCCAGGTTCTGGGGCTGGTGCCCCAGTGCGTGAGCCCTGCTGCATGTGTAGCTCAAATAATGATGGCAGGAGGCTGGAGCGTTGCAGCGCGGGGCTGTCTGGGGGTAATGGCCCGTGGTTGCTCTGCTCCTCACCTCCCCAGTTCAGTAGAGTGATGTCTAAGCGGGCACTACTCAGGAAGCAGACGGTACCGCCGGTGCACGGGCCGTTGCTATGCAGCAGGAGAGGAGGCTGTCACTCAGGTTTTGTGTTCCTGCTGCCCTGTGCCCCGTCGGCTGCCCAGCGTGCCCAGAGAAGCACTCCGGAGTGACACCCGCAGTGTGGAGGGGGAGGGGAGGCCAGGGCAGCCCGCTCCAGGGTGGGTGTGCACACACACAAAGGCCCAGGCAGGGTGGTTCTGGCTGCTGGAGCGCGCGGGGAGGCGGGGGCTTGGCTGCCTTGGCTAAGGGGAATATTAAGGTAATTACGGGCTGTGTAGTTAGCATGAAGGCAGCATCTTGTTGCTATGCAAGTGATGAGCTGGCAGGCGCCCCCCCCCCCCCCCACTGCCAACAAGTCTCCAGTGAAATACCGTATGGAGATTTATTAGCACCCTCCACGGGGAGCAGGAGGATGCAAATCGCAGGCGGTTGGGTTCCACTCGGCTGGGCCCAGACAGCACAGCCAGCCACAAGCAGGCATCCTCTTTCGGAGACCAAAACTCTGCCTCCCCTGGCACACTGCACCCCATCCCTGACATGTAGCCAGTGCCCGGGCAATGATGCCAATTCCCATGCACCCAGGGTGGGGATTTATTTTGTTTTGATGGGGGCAGGTAAAATATCCTTCATTTTTTCCTCCTTCTCATCTTCGTCATCCCCATCATGGGAAGGGGCAGGAGAGGCATCTTTCTCCACGGCCAGGCTGTGGTGCCAGGCTGCTTAAGCGGGGGTTCTGTTCCCAAGAAGGAGACAGCGTGGGGAGTATGTCCAGGAACAGTCACACAGAGCTGTGACCATGCCAAAGGGGGGGGTCAAGTTACTGAAAATGCCTGGCAGGGCCAGGGAAGGTGCTTTGCTTGTCTGGCTTGAATTTGTATTTGCACCGAGAACAATAAAAATAAGTTTCAATCCCCAAACGAACTCAGAGCACTACCCAGCCTCCCCTCCCACAGCCCTGTCAACATGCCTCCCTCTTGAGCGGCAGCCCTCAGCATTGTGAAGCCGTACGAGCAAAAGAGGCACAAGGTGCCAACCCATGTGGCACTGGGTTGCCAGGGCAGAAAGCTGGAGAGAGCCAGACCCCCCCCCCCTTCCCCGTACCCCATTCCTCTTGTATCTAGTCAATGAGGGGATTGGAGCAGAGGGCCAATTAGTTCCTTGGGGAAGGAGGGGTGTGCACAGGTGCCAGTGTCTGCTAGCCTGGCTGGGGTACATCCCCGCACTGCTCACTCCCCAGGCACTGCCGGCTGCTCCAGCCCTGGGCTGAAAAGTCCGTCTCAGGTTCTGCGTTTTCACAGGCCAGGCTCCCCTCGAGATGCTCATAGTCATGTCCCTGTGTCTGGTTAGACAAGGCATTTAGCAGCACTGCAGCTCACTGCAGCGTCAGGGACCATAAAGGCCTGTTGGGTGGTAAACGGCTAATCAGCTGACAACAGCTGGTTATTTAATCTTACGATCATCTCTGTGCTCTCCTGTCCGCCGCACAGCCACTCCGCATGCAGGGAGAGGGGGTGCAGGGCACCCTGCTTCCCACACGCCGCCACTGATTTCTGCCCGATTCTCGGGGAGCACCCCGGGGTCTGGCCCCGGCTGTCAGGTGACCAGGCCACCCGCCCCACGTTGAGCTGTCACTGTGATGTCAGGGTACGGAGCTTCGACAGGGGCTGTAAATTGTCAGGCCCCGTAAAGCATTTAATGATTTTGAATTTATCTGCATCAATAAATACATGACAAGGTAGCAGTCAAATAAATACCCATTAGTGCTCTCGCTCTCTTTTTTTAATTACGAGCCCGGGTGTTACCAATCATTTTCTGCTAAGCAAGCGCTACAGGAAATCTTCATTAGCACAGGGGCCAGACAGGCCGGGCTCAACAGCCCAAGGAGAGAGAAAGGAGCAGGGGCTGGCGTACGCACTGATCCTCTCCCTCTGCCTTTTTGGTCTCCCATGAGTGGTTAAAGGCACTGTGGCCACCTGCATTGTTCAGGTACCTACTCAGAAATTTCTAATCACAAAGAACAGAGGGAAATAATCTCACAACATCTTTCAAAGAGGGTGCACTGAATGCTGAGCCCCACATCTTAGGGGCATTTGGATGAATTTTGACCCCGGATACTGACTTTGCCAATGGCCCTGGGACAGGGAGGCAGGTGCTAGGCTCCTGACTGGAGGTGCAGAGCTATTCTGCTGACTCACCCTGGCAGCCAGGCTGGATGGGTCACATTATCTCCATCTCAGGAGCTGAGAAGGCTGAGAGTCTCTGCAAGGGTATGTCTATGCTGCAGCTGGGAGCGTACTATCCAGCTCAGGTAGACAGATGCGCTAGCTCAGCTCAAGCTAAGTCTAGCCAGGAGTAGTACAGGTGGCAGCTTGGGCTAGCTGCCCGAATATGTATCCTGGGGTGTGGACGGGTTTGTACTTGAACAGTAGCCTGAGCTGCCACCTGTACTACCCCTGGCTACACTGCTATTTTTAGCAGGCTAGTGTGTGTTTGGCTAGCCGAGCTCCCAGCTGCAGTGCAGACAGACCCTAAGGCAAGGAAGAATTGGGGCGGGGGGCGGAGACCTTGCAGGGTGTGACCCTGAAAACAGCTCAGGCTCAGACTCAGGCTAGTGGTTGTGTCTGTTGCTTAAGTAGAGAATAGAGGAAAACTCCAGGCAGTGGGGTACTTTGGACAGTAACCCCGGGGCAGGTGTGCTCCGTTGAGAGTCAGGGAAACGTACCAGCTGTTTATAAGCCCCCATCTTTACAATGAGCCCAACCAGTCCCCCCCCACCCCAGATCTTAACACCCCTAAATTCAGTGTGTTTGAGATGTGGCTCCCAGTTGTGCAGCTTTGAGTCCTTCCCACTGACTCTGTACCAGCCGTTGTCAGGGGCAGCGCAGGCTGGGGGCAGCGAGGACCAGCCGCTCCATGCCTGGGTAGCTATAACTCACTAAGAAAAGCAGTGCCTGGCCTGAAACCCACCCTTTGTGGGAGCTTCTCACAGCCACCCTGCCAGGGGCGCTCTCATGCTGCCCAGAGCGAGGCTGGATAGGCTGAACTCCCAGCTGGGCCCTGCCCCTCTCAGGCCTTCCCCTCCTTGCTCATGTCTACGCTCCAAATGGCTGGTGAGGGCAGAGCCGATGGCCCTGCCAGCTCCATCCCCTCTGCCCAGAGCCAGCTGGGAGCACTGACTATCTGCCCGGACTATCTTCCAGACATGCTTGGCCAGATGCTGCTTCATCAGAATGTATCCGGTGTCATTTCCCTGAAGACAATGGGCCTGGTCCAGATTTCCACTGGTGTAACTGAGAGCAGAATCCAGACAGCTCTGCCTGGATACCCCGCACACCAATAATGCACCAGTGTAACATTACTGACTGCAGAGGGGTTACTCCCGATTGTGTGAGGAGAATCAAGCCCACTGAGGGTAAATCAGGAGTAACTCAGCTGTAGTTAGTGCTGGCCAAAACATTTTCCAGGGAATGGTTTTCCATCGAAAATGCAGCTTTGTCGAAATCAAAATGTTTTGCAGGAACATGTAAATTTCAGCTATGCTGTCGCCGGGGAAGCGTCAGAATGAGTCACTTTGACTTTCTCGTTTTGTTTCAATAACGTCAGAACGTTTCGTTTCAATATGATAAAAATATGTCATTTCAGCTGTATCAGTTTGTTTAGTTTGGTGTCAATTTCTCTATTCTAATATTAATTTCATTATTATCTGTTATATTTCCCTTATATTTGATAGTAGAATTGTAGTAACGGGAATTGGCCTCCCTCGGAGACGGATGGGGGGACAGCTGCGAGCCCCCCGTAGTGGGCAGGGCCAGGACACCCACGCCCGCCCTGCCAGAAGCAGAGGGGTGGGACAGGAGCTGTAAGTATAAAATGCCAGCCCTCCTGCTCTACCAGACGTCTCTCACCCGCTGCTGGAGCTCGGACCTGACAGCAAGCGCTGCAGCGCCCGAGCTCTGGAGGGACTGCCGGAAGTGCTGATTGCCAGAGGCACCAAGGAGTTGCTGGGGTTGCCATTAGCTGTTTACCCCAGCGAGACGGATGATGACCCTGGGACCCAGGTATCCCCTCAAACGGGAGTGCAGGAAGTAGCCCAGGGGAGCTGAATATCATTCGGCTGTGCTGCTGACTGACTGCCGGCCAGTGTGTTGCGGCCGGATTTCCCCACTGACCCAGTGGCAGACCACTGTGCCACTGTCAGGGCCTGGGCTGGGATGCAGTGAAGTTGGATGGTCCTGCGTCTCCCTACCCCACCACCCCACGGCTGAGGTGGCAGCCTGCCCACCACAAGCCAAGAGGGCTGCATTTGTCGGCGGTCCACCAAAGCCAGGACCCCCCGACTGTTTGCTGCCCTGCCCTCTTGGAGCGCTGGGCTAATAGACTGGTTACTGCACTGTCCTGAGTCCAGGTCCAAGCTTCCTGACTTTGCTGCCCGTCCTACTTGAGGGCTTGGGATACTACACTCATTATTGCTCTGCCCTGAATATTGGCCAGAGCCCCCTAACTGTTTAGTGCCCGGTCCGGTCGGAGGACTGGGGCTCCTAGACTCCGTACTGGGTTACCCTGCCGAGTGGCCGAGCCCCTGACGCTAATTCCCCCCTGAACTGGGCTCTTCCAGAGGACATGTAGGGAGGGGGTGTGGATAACTGCGACCGCCTTACAGGAATGTTACACATTACCAAACAAAGGGTTTTCACTTCTCCACAACAAAACAATTCAATGTTTCCAAAGAGTAATTTTGCAGAATTGCCATTCGATGGTGAATTTTAACTTTCATTCCAATTCAGAATGAAAACAAAGTTCAAACTGTCAGCATTTCCAGTGGGGTGGAGGTTCCACTTCCTGCCCAGCTCTCACCGCAGCTGGGGGGCAGCAGTGGGCTAAAATCAGCATATGGGACCATTGGGGTAATTCCATCCCTGTTGCAATGTCACTGAAGTTACATCAGGGAAGGATTTGGCCCCTCTCACTGCTGAGCACTAAGTAACAAATACCAGCAGAAGCAGGGAGAGAAGTGAAGGGGGCACACGGGGGAGGGGGCGAGATATTGGCAGCTGAGATTGGGCTGAGGTGTTTGAGACAGATCAGGCCTGCGCCTCTCAGACCAGAGCGATGGGTCTCCCTGAGCCTAGCTGGGCCCTGCTGCGCGGCAGGGTGTCTGCCTCGCCGGCTGCTAGTGGGGAACGGAGGCATTGCTGACCCTGGGTGTCCGCCCTGCCCTGGCGGTGGGGCTAGTTCCTGGGGTGCTGGAGAGACGGGCACCCACTGCCCTCTGAAGCATTCCTGCAGCATGCGGCCTGTGGTGGAATGGACGCCCTCTGCCCCCGGCTCCTCTGGGGAAGGGACGGTGAAGAGCTTCGACTGGCCCTTTGTGAACACAGATTTACTCAGGCTTGTGCCCTCGCTAGGCCGGTCATGGTGGCATGGAGGACGGAGACTCACTCCACGGGCAGCATGGCAGCCTCACTTCCCACTCCAAGGGGCAGACTCTCCGCGCCCTCATGGCACACCCGCTCACCCGGTTCTCGCCCGTGCCTGTCTGGAAGCACCTGACACTGTGGGGCAAATTCTGTCCCAAATGCCCCTGGTGTGATGCTACGGAGAGCTGACGAGTGTCCTTCCCAGAGAGAGGGAATGGACAGGGCACAGCAGACAAATGGCGGGGGCAGAGGGTAGCAGACGGGGGCAGGGGACAGGGAGCAGAGTTGAGCAGACGAGGACGGGGACAGCGGGTAGCAAACAGAAGCAGGGGACAGCGGGTAGCAGACGGGTCAGGGGATAGCAGATGGGGGCAGCGGTTGGGGCAGCACATCCTATGGTGAGAAGCTTAGTCTTGAAAGGACCAGGGAAGCGTAGCCGTGCTGGCCTTCCCATGCCACCTGCCATTGGTGATTAGCTCAGCTCCCTGTGCACGGCCTGCCAGACACCCATTGCTCACTTGGCAATGTCACCGTTATTAATGCTGATAGATTATAAAGGGGTTTAATAGATATTTATGATCTACATCACATTTTATTACTGCTCGTCCTTTCACATGAGGGCCAGTGCTGCTGCCGCATGCCCATGTTTCACCGGGCTACTCGGTGGGCACAGAGGAGGGGAGCAAGTGTGCATCCAATCTGGAGCCACCCACCCTGCTGGGGAACAGATTAAAATCCTCACTGCATCGCAGCAGGCAGGCAGTTCTCTTGTGTATATAATGCCTGGGCAGGAGGAACCCTAATGATACTGGATGATGCCAGGGGCACGTGGACACTGCAGTGCATTGATCTCACTGACTCCCTGTTGGAGTAGTCAGATAGCTGGCCTCCCACCCCCTACCGCCCCACTTTACAGAGGGGGAAACTGAGGCACGGAGAGGTCAAAGTCCAGCTTTTCAAAAGAGGTCTCTTGTTTTGGGTGCTTCTGTTTTTGGGTGCCCAGACTGGTGCCAGTTTTTATTGGCCTGTCTAACTCTGGACCCAGGGGCCTGCCTTTTGGGCCCCCTGTTTGAACCTTCTGGCCATAGATCAGCACCCCGATTCAGAGATGCCCCAAATCACAGGCAGCGTTGGGGACCGTGGGTCTGAGTGACTTGCCCAGGGTCACACCGTGAGCCAGCGACAGGGCAGGAAACAGAGCCCAGGAGCCCATGCGCCTAGTCTGCCCTCTGACAAGCTCCTACAGCTGCCTCGTGCTTCTAATCTAGCTTAGTGGGAAATTGTGTCTCCTTCCTATGGAGGGGAGAGGCCTCCGAGTGCAGTGCAGACACCCCAGGGAGGGGTTCTCCTCCCTGTAGCACTCCTTACTGACCCACTCTGGCCCGGGCTCTGCCCCTGGCCACGAGGCTGTGGGCTTCTTGCAGGAGGGGGTGGAAAACTGGGTCTGGGGTTCCCGAAGGATTGCTGCGGAGCCTGAATTGTCTCTTCAAACACTGCCCAAGAGAGTGCAAAATATAACAGTCCTGTGTGTGCACATGTGCACAGGTGGGTGTGTGTCTGTGTACACACACGCAGAGAGACGGCTCCAGGGTTTTGAGCCAAGCGGCGCAGAGGAATAATAACGCCTGGCTCCTCCCATCGCCTGTGTGTATGAAAGACAGAAATAGGATTTTTTTCTGTCCTTTACAGTCGTTTAATACCAAAGTAACTGCTAATGGAAATGGGGTGTGTGTGTGTGTGTGTGTGTAAGAGCACGTGTATGTAAATACATGTTTGAGAGTCTCTGTTTCTGTATGACAGTCTGTGTGTGCATGCGTGAGACACAGGGTAAGTGCATGGGGATTGGATGGGGCATTGTGTGTGCATGCACATCTGGCAGCAAGGTGGGGGGGAAGTGCAGGGAGGGAATGGGGGAGTGTGTGTGGCTACGATAGAGGGTGATGTGTGAGGAGGGGATGCAGGAGTTTGTGTTCACCCGTGTGGCTGCGATAGAGGGTGAAGTGCAGGGAACTGATGTAGGAGTGTGTATGCACCCGCGTGTGGATGTGATAGATGGTGAAGTGCAGGAGGGGATGGGGAGTGTGTGTGCACGTGTGTGTGGCTGGGATGGAGGTTTATGTGCAGGGAGAGATGCAGGAGTGTGTGTGGAGGTCACAGAGGGGGAAGTGCAGGAGGGGATGAGGAGTGTGTGTGCACGCGCGTGTGGCTGGGATGGAGGGCTATGTGCAGGGAGGGATGCAGGAGTATGTGTGGAGGTCACAGAGGGGGAAGTGCAGGAGGGGATGAGGAGTGTGTGTGCACGCGCGTGTGGCTGGGATGGAGGGCTATGTGCAGGGAGGGATGCAGGAGTGTGTGTGGAGGTGACAGAGGGGGAAGTGCAGGAGGGGATGGGGAGTGTGTGTGCACACGCATGTGGCTGGGATGGAGGGTTATGTGCAGGGAGGGATGCAGGAGTGTGTGTGGAGTTGACAGAGGGGGAAGTGCAGGGAGGGGTGCAGGAGTGTGTGTGCACACGTGTGTGGCTGGGATGGAGGGTTATGTTCAGGGAGGGATGCAGGAGTGTGTGTGCACACACATGGCTGCGGTAGAGGGTGTAGTACGGGGATGAGCTGCAGGGGTGCATGTGCAGAGCGGCTGGCAGAGGCCAGGCCTGTAGCAGAGCCTGTGCTCTGCAAATCCCGCCTGTGTTTGAAGCCGGTGATGCTCTCGGGGTGCATGGGAATCCCTAATTGAATCCCGTCTCTCTCCCAGCTCGAAATGAAACTCTCCCAGGACAGCATATTAAACCTGACCGCGCGCCACCTCGGAGATTAACATCGGAGGAGGAAGAATTAAAGGTCTGCAGAGGGCAGCGCGCTGGCGGAGCTGCCATGGCGCTCTCCCCTCTTGCTCTGGGAAGGTTGCGGGGCCAGCTCTCAGGAGAGGCTGACAGTCCGGCAGGGGCTGGGCAGCGGCAGATGGGCATTGGAGCAAGCCAGACGCTGCACTAACCGGGCCTGAAAGGAGAAATCAATGGCCCACACTCACATCTTTGTGTTTTGTGCACAAGGCATAAAATACCCAGCGAGAGCCTGTGGGAGATGCCGGCTGTGCCCGCCCCAGTACCACGCAGCACTGCTTTGCAGTGGCTTAGTGCGGCTGGAGGCACTGCCTGCTGCCCTGGCCAAGCTGGGGGTAGGCGAGGGAGAGCGCTCCCTGCCCACAGTGCAGAAGGGGCTAACCCCTCCTCAGGCAGAGGATCTGAGGAGTCTCCCGCAATTAGTCTGGCGTTTGCCAGTCACTTCTGCCTCCAACCCCAAAGCCTCTCCCTGTCTCCCCTCCTCCCTTCCTGCCAGCCACAGCGGGCTCAGACGGAATCACACCCCACCCCCAAACTGTGCGGTGTGTGGAAAATGTGCAGACTTGGGGGGCCTACCTCTTCCTCCTAGGCCAGCCCTGCCCCTCTATGGACACTGCTAAGCACTGGGCCAGAACAAGAGCCATTCTGCCCAGCCAGCCCACCCCGGAGCAGAAGGGAACTGGAGCCAAACACTCTGGACTAGGGTCTGCAAAACCTAACTGATTTCATTACATAAAGCCAAGGCCAGCTGCCCAGGTGAGGGGCACAGGGTAATGCTCCGAGAGAGGGGTGTGTTTGTAAGCTCCTTACTGCAGTAACATCATTTTAGGAAGAAAATCTGGGGACCATTTCTCCCCCTGCAGAGTCAGAATCTCTCCCCTGAAGTCATGTCCCCGACGGCGATGCAAGGACTAGGGTAGAAAGGCAAAGCAGCCTCAACAACAGGTTAAGCTCTGGCAGGGGGCTAGGAACGTGGTGCTGGCTAACAGCCTTCAACATCTGACAGCCTTGGGAGAATGAAAAGTTCAGAACTGCTGCTCAGGACATGTAAGTGTCTGGAAAACAAACTGCCATGCGGGGTGCGCGCACTGACGCGTGCTGCTGCTCATCTCTGGCTACACCTCACACGCGGAGAGAAAAGGTCACCTTTCAGGGGATGGAGTCACTGAGCGTCCCCGAGGTGGGTGACTGATCCTGCGCCTCTTAATGAGCTGACCTTAGCCATGGAGAACACATTCCCGTCTCCCTGAAGAGTCGACAGGTCAAATTAAGCAGCTGTTTTATTCTGACTGCGTGAGATGCTGAGCATGAGTCACGGAAAAGTTTAAATGAAGGGATCTTTCTTTCTTTCTATGTGAAGTATTTTAACGTAGATTTTACAGCAAGTAAATTGGTATCAGGTGCTAGAACCCGGCATGGAGGTGCAGAGCTCTTCTGCTGACTCACCCTGGAGGCTGGAACAGGTGGACTCTATTAGCTCCAAACCAGGAGAGTTAAAAGCTTATAGTGTCACTCTGGGACAGAGGTACCTATGGGCAGGGTGTACAGAGCAGGGTGGGCATGATGGCTGTTAACAAGCACCTTTCATTTTAGGATCTCAAAATAATTTGCATATATTACTTCCTTCCTTCCTTCTATCTATCGGTCTGTCTATATATTCTATATACAACCCTCCATATATTTTCTCTGTCTTTCCCCCATACGTGTCCCTCTGTCTGTCTCTCTATCATAATACTCCTTAAAAGCTTGTAATCTTACATCCTCTTGAGTAGCTAGGAAGAGATATAAATAGTCCATAACCGTGTTTCCCTATTTCCTTTCCCAAGATTCCTAGGAGTGTGAGGATTTATTTATTGTTTGAGTCACAGTTGTTACTGGGGAAGTTTCTGTCGACCCGCTGTGTTTTACTCCTTGCTCTGCCCAACGTCAGGTCTGGGATCACTCCGAGTGCTTTCTGGCACTGAGCTCCACATCTGGGGTCAACCTGCTGAATTCCCAGAACCTGGCAATATTATTCATCACCTCCCTCATTGCTGGGGACTGCAACCATCTTGGAGGGCTGCAGATAATGGAGCAGCCTCATGCAACTCACCTGTGAGATAGGGGGGATGGTGTGACCCTGGTAGACCAGGTGCCAGCTCTTGCCAAGGCTGTAGGTGTCAGCTGAGCGCTGACAGATTCATAGCTGGAAACCAGATCAGCTCACCGGTATGTTAGCAATGTTCAGTCAGGTGTTAGACATGTAAGGATGTGTTTAGTGTTTAGACTCTATAAAATGCTTGTAAGTTGCTGCCGGCATTAATCTTACTTGTAATGTCTGTGTCCCAGGCTCTAAGGTAAGATATAAGTTTTGCTTTATAACTGTAAAATGCCTGTTCTGAACTTGTGAACCCAGGCAAGAGGAGTGGTTCTCCCACCCATCACAACTAAGTGGGCCATTGTGAAACATCAGGATAGAAAGGCTGGGTTAATGGCCTCTCACAGCTGTGAAGGTGCTACATGCAAGTACGCTGGTCCCATCAGCTTCAATTATGGAAGAAGGAAATAAAGGGCTTGTCTGCACGTAAGGCACTCTTCCGCCGACATAGCGCTGTCCACACTGGCTCTTCTGTCTGTGTAACTTATGTTCATCAGGGGGTGGTTTATTCACCCCCCGACCAACACAAGTTTTACCAATAAAAGTGCTAGTGCAGACAGCCTTCGTCTCTTTGCTGTTTGGACTCTCCCAGGGCTGGAGCTAGGAAACAGAAGCAGAGATCACCAGGGTCAACCTGGGTTAGCCCTGAAAGACATTCAGTGCTGACAGATTACAACATACCACCAGGTTGTCTGCCCTACTTTTTGACGGCCTGTCCTGTGGCTGGCACTCACGGTCGTGAACCATTCTAGACAGTGTGATGGATGGGGAAACCGAGGCACTGAAAGTATGGCGGCCTGATTTCCAAACCTGCTGAGCACTGAGAGCTCTGCTGAAGGTTCATCCCCCCTGGGAATCAGGATAATCTAGCCACTTTCCCAAGATCACGTCTAGCTGGTGGGACAGCTGGGAAAAGGACCCAGAAGTCTGGGATCCCAGTCCTTTGCTCTGACCACTAGGCAACATCCTTTTGAGGAGGGCTCCTGCCAAGCTGAAACCCTGGGGAAATGTGGGTAATAGCAGCGAGAGATCACGTGCTTGGTCCTGTTGATGGAATGGCAAAGCTGTCTGCATTGGAACTGTGAGCACAAAAACCATGCTCAGGGACTTGTGCGGGCCCTTCCTAAGACATTCCATGGGGAACGAGATCAACACAGGATCTAATGGCATATTTATGGAACCTCACATCCGGTTTAATGAGGCAGAGAGAGAAATACCAAGTGGAAGCTGTATCCTGTGATGGAACCATAAGGTATGGGGATCTCAGGAACTGCTATGGTACCGGGGATCTCAGGAACTGCTATGGTACCGGGGATATGGCACCTCTGTGTTTGTCCAATGTCTAGCATAGTGGAGTCCTGGCCCATGACTGGAGCTCTGAGGCACTGCAGCAATACCAGTAATGCATACTAAGAAGTCAGAGCAAGGAGAGCAAGGCAGGAGACCTGGTGGGATGAAGCTTGGCCATTGGGTGATTCCAGTCGGCATCTAGGACAGATACTTAGCTTGTTTGGTAAGCAGGAGGCTCTTTCTGGAGTGGATGACCTTATACTCTCAGGGGTGAGTCGAGTTGTGATCAGCACTGGACAGGAAATTCAGCCAAGCCCCCCGTTGTTTTTAGCTGGAGGCACTGGTTGAAAACTCCTGTTAACAGTAAACATGTGAGCACAAAACTTAGGGCTCATCTACACTTGAAAATGTACTAGACGCGATTCCTGGGTAGATTCCCAAGTGCAAGCAAGTCCGTGGGCTCCCAGATGGCATCAGGTCACTTGCTTTCAGAGCTGGAAATCAGAGCATCAGGGCCCATAATATCTAAAGTGGCTGCCCTGGGAAAAGCCACGGTGGGTAACAGCCACAAAGTCAGAATCTCTGTGTCCTTTTTCTCCATGGGACGAGGAAAGGCCCAAGGTGGCAGTGCCAACTTCAGAGCAGAGCTGGGCACCATAGCCAAATCCATAGCTTTCAGCTCCTTGTCTCTCAGCTCCAATGATGATTTTCTTGACATGACTGTCACTTAGAGTCATTCACTGACCATTTCATACCTACGTTCCTTGGCTGGTAGCTTGTTCACAAACAATTCTTCACCAGCATTTGAATTCCAGCCGTGTTAGCTTTGATTGGATGGATTGGTCACATGGCATTGTTTCTGTTCCCTGATTGGAATCATGTAGCTTTTAGGATCATGTTTCTGGAAGTGATACAGTGTGTGAGGAGAATTTGCTCTAACGTGGCCTGAGCCAGCACCAGTAACGTGTAGGGGAGTTTTACCATTTACCTCAACGTGAGCAGAACCGGGGCCTTAGTCTCTTAAAATTCACTGTTTCCTCAAACATAAACTGCCTGGGTGGAACTTTTGTGGGGAGTCACCATGAAAGTCCTGCAGGCCCAGGTCAAATAGAATCAGACGTTAATTCAGGTGAATATTCCTGGGAAATGGTCTAAGGCATTCACCCTGCTGTGCCTTAGTGTGGCACCAGCATGGGCATGGAGAACAACTGATCGCCAACCTCTTTAGAGCTGACCGTAACCTATTTAAAGAACTGGACACAGTATTCCAGCAGAGGCCTCACCAGTTCTGAGTAGAGCAGGACAATTACCTCCCAGGTTTTAAACATGACACTCCTTTTAATACACCCCAGAATGATATTAACCTTTTTCGCAACTGCATCACAGAGTTGGCTTATATTCAATTTGTGATCCACTATAACCCCCAGATCCTCTTTTGCAGTACTAGAGCCTAGCCAGTTATCCCTAATTTTATAGTTGTGCATTTGATTTTTCCTTCCTAAGTGTAGTACTTTGCCCTTGCCTTATTTCATTTTGCTGATTTCAGACCAGTTCTCCAATTTGTCACGGTCATTTTGAATTCTAATTCTGTCCTTCAAAGTGATGGCAACCACTCACAGGTTGGTGTCATTTGCAAATTTTATAATCATACTCTCACCTCCATTATCCATTAATGAAACGGTTGAATAGTACCAGACCCAGGACAGACCCCCATTTGAACCCACTAGTTATGTCCTTCCAGTGTGAAAGCAAACACTGATAACTACTCTTTGAATGTGATCTTTCAACCAGTTGTGCACCCACCTTATAGTAATTTCATTTCAACTACATCTCCCTAGTTTGCTTATGACAATGTAATGGTGGGACTATGTCAAAAGCCTTACTACAATCTAGATCTATCACATTTACTGCTTCCCCCTATCCACTAGGCCAGAGACCCTGTCAAAGAAGGAAATTATGTTGGTTTGGCATGATTTGTTCTAAACAGATGAATGGTGGCTGTTACTCATTACCCCATTATCCTCTAGGTGCTTACAAATTGATTGTTTAATAATTTGTTCTGGTATCTTTCCAGATATCGAGCTTAGGGTGACTGATGTATAATCCCTCATGTCCTCTTTGCTCCCCTTTTTAAAGATAGGTACTATGCTTGCCCTTCTCCAGTCCTCTGGGACTTTGCCAGTCCTTCATGAGTTACCAAAGATGATTGCTAATGGTTCTGAGATTGCTTCCGCTAGTTCCTTAAATACTTGATGAGGGATTTTGTCAGGCCTGCTGACTTGCAGATATATAACTTATCTAAATATTCTTTAAATGGCTCTTCTCCGATTCTGGCAAAATAGGCAAAATAGACACCTCAGTTATCCATTATTAGCTCTCCTGCCCCGCTAAGCAGCGGGCCTGCACTTCCCTTCATCTTTTTCTTGCTCCTAACGTATTTATAGAACCTTTTCTTATTGGCTTTTTGTCCCTTGCTAGGTGTAACTCATTTTGTGCCTTAGCATTTCTGATTTTGTCCCTACATGCTTGTATTATTCTTTTGTACACCTCCTTAGCAATTTGTCCATGTTTCTACTTTTTGTGGGATTCTTTTTTGATTTTCAGGTCTTTAAAGAGTTCCATATTGGCCTTACTATTCTTCCCGTTTTCCCTTTGCATCTGAATGGTTTGCTAGTGTGCCTTTAATATTGTCTCTTTAAGAAACTACCAGCTTTCCTGAACTCCTTTTTCCCTTAGATTTTCCAGTGGGGCCTTACCTACCAGTTCTCAGAGTTTGTTAAAGTCTGCTTTTTTGAAGTCCATTGTCCTTATTCTGCTGCTCTCACTCCTTTTCCTTAGAAACATGAAATCTATCATGGTCAATTTCACCTAAATTGTCTTAAACTTTCAGATTCGCAACCAATTCCTCCCTGTTAGTCAGAATCAAGTCGGAAATAGCTGTCCCTGGTTACTTCCTCTACTTTCTGAAACAAGACATTGCCCCAGTACATTCCAAGAACTTACTGGACATTTTGTGTTTTCCCATGTTACTTTTCCCACAGATGCCAGGTAGTTAAAGACCCCATTACTACCCAGTCTTATGTTTTGACTATTTCTATTACTTGTTCTAGAAATCACTCTTTCACATCCTCTTCCTGATTTGACCCATACCATGATGTCACTCCTGTTTTTTTCCCCTTTTATTTTCACCCAGACACTTTCAACTGATCTGCCTCTCATCTCCTTCTGGCCTTCAGAACAAGTGTATATATTCATGGTGTATAATGCAACTCCTCCTCCCTTTGTGCCCTGCCTGTCCTATACCCCTCTATCCCAATATTCCAGTCATGAGATTTAGCCTACCATGTCTCTGTGATGCCAATTAATCCAGAATGTAGCATGTATATTAAGACCTCCTGTTCTTCCTGTTTATTCCCCATACTCCTTGCATCCTTACTTCATGTCATATCCACTGGGGACATGCAGGATAAAGGGGACAGCTTAAAAGGTGAATATGAAAGACACAAGTGTGCTGGAAAATGGAGTAATTGTACCAGCTTAAAATCCCTGTTATTCCGGAATAGAGTATGCACCAGGGGAGTGACACCAGCACAGCTATAATAGATTCATAGATTCTAGGACTAGAAGGGACCTCGAGAGGTCATCGAGTCCAGTCCCCTGCCCGCATGGCAGGACCAAATACTGTCTAGACCATCCCTGATAGACATTTATCTAACCTACTCTTAAATATCTCCAGAGATGGAGATTCCACAACCTCCCTAGGCAATTTATTCCAGTGTTTAACCACCCTGACAGTTAGGAACTTTTTCCTAATGTCCAATCTAGACCTTCCTTGCTGCAGTTTAAGCCCATTGCTTCTTGTTCGATCCTTAGAGGCTAAGGTGAACAAGTTTTCTCTCTCCTCCTTATGACACCCTTGTAGATACCTGAAAACTGCTATCATGTCCCCTCTCAGTCTTCTCTTTTCCAAACTAAACAAACCCAATTCTTTCAGCCTTCCTTCATAGGTCATGTTCTCAAGACCTTTAATCATTCTTGTTGCTCTTCTCTGGACCCTCTCCAATTTCTCCACATCTTTCTTGAAATGCGGTGCCCAGAACTGGACACAATACTCCAGCTGAGGCCTAACCAGAGCAGAGTAGAGCGGAAGAATGACTTCTCATGTCTTGCTCACAACACACCTGTTAATACATCCCAGAATCATGTTTGCTTTTTTTGCAACAGCATCACACTGCTGACTCATATTTAGCTTGTGGTCCACTATAACCCCTAGATCCCTTTCTGCCGTACTCCTTCCTAGACAGTCTCTTCCCATTCTGTATGTGTGAAACTGATTTTTTCTTCCTAAGTGGAGCACTTTGCATTTGTCTTTGTTAAACTTCATCCTATTTAACTCAGACCATTTCTCCAATTTGTCCAGATCATTTTGAATTATGACCCTGTCCTCCAATCCCTCCCAGTTTGGTATCATCTGCAAACTTAATAAGCGTACTTTCTATACCAATATCTAAGTCGTTAATGAAGATATTGAACAGAGCCGGTCCCAAAACAGACCCCTGCGGAACCCCACTTGTTATGCCTTTCCAGCAAGATTGGGAACCATTAATAACAACTCTCTGAGTATGGTTATCCAGCCAGTTATGCACCCACCTTATAGTAGCCCCATCTAAATTGTATTTGCCTAGTTTATCGATAAGAATATCATGCGAGACCGTATCAAATGCCTTACTAAAGTCTAGGTATACCACATCCACAGCTTCTCCCTTATTCACAAGACTTGTTATCCTATCGAAGAAAGCTATCAGATTGGTTTGACACGATTTGTTCTTTACAAATCCATGCTGGCTGTTCCCTATCACCTTACCACCTTCCAAGTGTTTGCAGATGATTTCCTTAATTACTTGCTCCATTATCTTCCCTGGCACAGAAGTTAAACTAACTGGTCTGTAGTTTCCTGGCTTGTTTTTATTTCCCTTTTTATAGATGGGCACTATATTTGCCCTTTTCCAGTCTTCTGGAATCTCTCCCGTCTCCCATGATTTTCCAAAGATAATAGCTAGAGGCTCAGATACCTCCTCTATTAGCTCCTTGAGTATTCTAGGATGCATTTCATCAGGCCCTGGTGACTTGCAGGCATCTAACTTTTCTAAGTGATTTTTAACTTGTTCTTTTTTTATTTTATCTGCTAAACCTACCCCCTTCCCATTAGCATTCACTGTGTTAGGCATTCCTTCAGACTTCTCCGTGAAGACCGAAACAAAGAAGTCATTAAGCATCTCTGCCATTTCCAAATTTCCTTTTACTGTTTCTCCCTCTTCTCTGAGCAGTGGGCCTACCCTGTCTTTGGTCTTCCTCTTGCTTCTAATGTATTGATAAAAAGTCTTCTTGTTTCCCTTTATTCCTGTAGCTAGTTTGAGCTCATTTTGTGCCTTTGCCTTTCTAATCTTGCCCCTGCATTCCTGTGTTGTTTGCCTATATTCATCCTTTGTAATCTGTCCTAGTTTCCATTTTTTATATGACTCCTTTTTATTTTTTAGACCATGCAAGATCTCGTGGTTAAGCCAAGGAGGTCTTTTGCCACATTTTCTATCTTTCCTAACCAGCGGAATAGCTTGCTTTTGGGCCCTTAATAGTGTCCCTTTGAAAAACTGCCAACTCTCCTCAGTTGTTTTTCCCCTCAGTCTTGATTCCCATGGGACCTTACCTATCAGCTCTCTGAGCTTACCAAAATCTGCCTTCCTGAAATCCATTGTCTCTATTTTGCTGTTCTCCCTTCTACCCTTCCTTAGAATTGCAAACTCTATGATTTCATGATCACTTTCACCCAAGCTGCCTTCTACTTTCAAATTCTCAACGAGTTCCTCCCTATTTATTAAAATCAAGTCTAGAACAGCTTCCCCCCTAGTAGCTTTTTCAACCTTCTGAAATAAAAAGTTGTCTGCAATGCAGTCCAAGAACTTGTTGGATAGTCTGTGCCCTGCTGTGTTATTTTCCCAACATATATCCGGATAGTTGAAGTCCCCCATCACCACCAAATCTTGGGCTTTGGATGATTTTGTTAGTTGTTTAAAAAAGCCTCATCCACCTCTTCCACCTGGTTAGGTGGCCTGTAGTAGACTCCTAGCATGACATCTCCCTTGTTTTTTACCCCTTTTAGCCTAACCCAGAGACTCTCAACACTTCCGTCTCCTATGTCCATCTCTACCTCAGTCCAAGTGTGTACATTTTTAATATATAAGGCAACACCTCCTCCCTTTTTCCCCTGTCTATCCTTCCTGAGCAAGCTGTACCCATCCACACCAACATTCCAATCATGTGTATTATCCCACCAAGTTTCAGTGATGCCAACAATGTCATAGTTGTATTTATTTATTAGCACTTCCAGTTCTTCTTGCTTATTCCCCATACTTCTCGCATTTGTATATAGGCATCTAAGATACTGGTTTGATCTTGCCTCCCAGTTTTGTCCTGACCCTCCTTTCTCTCTGACAATATAGCCCACACTCCCTCTCGTTTCTGACCCATCTCCCCGGTCTCCATGTTCCCCACTTACCTGTGGGCTTTGCTCACCTGTCCCCGTCGAACCTAGTAATTACTAGACAGTAATTATACTGTCTAGTTCTACCGGGCACTTTCCCTGCATAGATAAGTCCTGAGTGGAATAATGCCACTTCATAGGGTGGAAAGATTTTGAGTAGCAGAGTAGCCGTGAGGCTGGGAAATGGAGCGCTGGTCACCTCTCTGGAGGTGCTGTACTGGGATGAGCCTTTGTGATACGGTGGCCAGAGTGCACAGAGTGCTAAGTGTTTCAGACAAGGAGGCAATGGGCAAACCCTCCAGAATGTGACCACCCCCAGGCAACCAGCCCAGCTGCCCCCATTTGTGAAGGGGGAGTCAGGTGTTTCGTTACGGGCTCTGCATTGCAAATAGCCATTTTATTCGACATTGGTGAGGCCTCATCTGGAATACTGTGTCCAGTTTTGGGCCCCACACTACAAGAAGGATGTGGAAAAATTGGAAAGAGTCCAGCGGAGGGCAACAAAAATGATTAGGGGTCTGGAGCATATGACTTATGAGGAGAGGCTGAGAGAACTGGGATTGTTTAGTCTCCAGAAGAGAAGAATGAGGGGGGATTTGATAGCAGCCTTCAACTACCTGAAGGGGGGTTCCAAAGAAGATGGAGCTCGGCTGTTCTCAGTGGTGGCAGATGACAGAACAAGGAGCAATGGTCTCAAGTTGCGGTGGGGGAAGTCCAGGTTGGATATCAGGAAAAACTATTTCACTAGGAGGGTGGTGAAACACTGGAATGCGTTACCTAGGGAGGTGGTGGAGTCTCCTTCCTTGGAGGTTTTTAAGGCCCGGCTTGACAAAGCCCTGGCTGGGATGATTTAGCTGGGAATTGGTCCTGCTTTGAGCAGGGGGTTGGACTAGATGACCTCTTGAGGTCCCTTCCAACTCTGATATTCTATGATTCTATGATTCTATGATTCATTGGCATGTACCCATCTGGAACTCATGGAGAAGTCTCCTCTGGAATAAAGGCCTCAATGGCTGCACTATGAAATGTAACGAACAGTTTCACCGGGTGCCTGCAGGAGGTTACGTTCTTGTGATCCACCCCAGAGTGGGATTTACAGCACTATGAGATAAAAGCCACAACCCTATCAGTGACCAGGGCAGGGCAGGGCCCTCTGTTAGCTTCTGGACACTAAGGGGCAGGGCAGGAATTACTGGGTCGGGCCCTGGAAGGGAGAAGCAGAGATATTTCATCTCATCTTCTAGGCAGAGTTCCCGTGGAGACAGGATCTAATTTGGTGTTGGTCCCCAATGAGCTTGTAAATGTATGGCTCTAGCCTAGGCCTTGCTTATGCACCTGTCACCATGGCATCTAGGCAGCGCATAGTCCCACTGCTCCTCTCCATGGCCCTGCCTCCTGGTCAAAGGCTACAGCAGAGCTCGGCAGCCTTTCAGAAGTGGGGTGCTGAGTCTTCATTTATTCACTCTAATGTAAGGTTTCGCATGCCAGTCATTCATTTTAACGTTTTTAGAAGGGCTCTTTCTATAAGTCTATAATATATAACTAAACTATTGTTGTATGTAAAGTAAAGAAGGTTTTTTAAATGTCTAAGAAGCTTCATTTAAAATTAAATTAAAATGCAGAGCCCGGCCAGGACCCGGGCAGTGTGAGTGCCACTGAAAATCAGCTCGCGTGCCGCCTTCGGCATGCGTGCTGCCTTCGGCATGCGTGCCATAGGTTGCCTACCCCTGGGTTACAGCATTTGGATCCCTCCAGACCTAGTGCTATTCTGGGGCCGGTGGGGAAGTGCATGACCTCTGCTTTCTGGACACTGTCTCCCTAGGAAGCTTGGCCACTGGGGGCTGGAGGAAGCTCTGCCCTAGCAGATGCCATCGCCAGGTGCACTCTTCCTGAAGTGATGCTGTCCAGGATGCTGTCCCCTGGTTGTAGACGTACCTTTGAATATAGGTGGGCAGAGGGGGACTCAGCATGCCCAGCATCCAACCATCTTTAACAGCTGTTGGCCAGCCCCGCAGCCCCCATCACCTTCTATCTGTGAGGCCATGTCTGGTCTCTCCAGTCAACTCTCTTTGTGTTTGCCAGGGGCTTTGGAGGGCCTGAGGGTTCTTCCTGTGGCTGGAAAAGTGGCCAGGCTGGTCGGCATTCTTGGCTGGTGGTGGATGCTGTGAGGGTAGCAGACCCTCTGTTATTTCAGCCCCATAAGTGGAGGCAGGAAGAAAGCCCACGCAACACAGACACTGAGACAGTCGGGTGTCCTCGGGCTCCTGCCGAGACCGGTTTGCCAAGCTCTGCTCCAGCCACTTGAGGCCCACAAGGAACAGTGCCTCACCTGTAAGAAGTTTCACCAAACCAATTGCACGTCCCAAGGAGCAACGTGCTACCCAGGAAGAGAAAGGGTCAGATTCGGACCCTCGGTGACAGTCACCCCTCCCTTTCCCAGGGCCTTAGCCTCCCACACCCCTTTATTTACCAGCACCCTGATCTGCACCATGCACACTTCATTTTCTAACACACTGAGATCCATGCCAGCCGGCTCATGGAATTCAGCTCTGCTTCCCTGCCATTTAAAGTGAACACAGCAATCCTCGTCTCTTCCTGTCCTGAACGGCCATGTAGCATTACCATGCTGGGTCAAACCGCTGTTCGCACTAGAGGTGGCTGATTTTTCCACAGGGGGAGGAGGTGTGTTCACTAGATGCTACAGAGTCCGGAGAATGAAAGGTTCTATGCACATATCAGTCATTAGTGAGAATACTGAAATGTAGGCAGCACGGGGTCTATGGTGGCAGGAAGGTAAATAGACAGGTAGATAGACATGTCCTGGTTCCGATCGTGTAAGGTGTTCAGGGAGCTGCCTGCCCAGTGGCACAGGGGTCAGTTCTAGTCAGAGTAGGATAGAGACAGGGAAAGGGCAAAACTTTGTACAGAAGCAGCATCAGTAGGGGATGGGGAACTGTGTGGGTGGGGAAGACAGAGCGCGTACAGCAGCAGCAGCCGCCAGAGCAAATGGTGCTTTATTTAATCTCCTGGATAAAAAGGAATTCTGAAACCAGGTTCTTAAGATGAGATGCCTTCATCTCGCTGTGCAGCGTTTGATCACATCAGATGTTTTACAAGGAGGTGTATGCTTGAATTATCATTAGAGGAGGCAATGGAGCTGAAGATCGGCAGAAGACTTCCCTCATGGTGGCCTGAATTCATGTTCAAAGTTTGCAACCAGGGAAAAGTAAAAAGGGAACCGTGCAAAGCCATCGGAGTGGAACTGCTGTCAGGAGCGAGGATGGGGCACTGGGGCCTCCCCTGCGCTCTCCAGCGGAGTTTGAGTGCATCCAAAGGAAGCTTCTCCAAACCTGTGAATCAGGACTGGGAATCTTGCAGGAGCAGCCTTCTCCCCAGACTTCCAGCTCTCCCTGACCTGGGGGGAATGCTGCCAAAGGGCAGTTATCATGGTCACCCTGACTGCATTCTGGAGCGAGAAACCATTGCTCAAAGCAAAACCCAGCCCCTAAATGAGAGGGGTGGAGGGGAGAGCCAGAGTTCAGTGACCCTAGGTGGTGGGGGAGAGCAGGATCCGAATCCAAGTGACCTGTGGTGTTGGGAGCAGCAGCACCTGGATCCAAATGATCCCATGTGATGGGGACACCAGGATCTAGATCAGAGTGGGAACTTTGCAGCATCTCATCTGTCGAGACGATCGGTGTTGAGCCTGGTTTGAAATAGGCAAAGGTTCTGGCAGGGGGAAGGAGTTTTTCTGAGCCAGTTTCCCTTCTGTCCTGAGCTGGGTATGAGAATGGAGAGCGTGCTTGAGACGTGTCAAAGCCCGGTCTGTGTGCAGCTTGGTTAGCAATAGAGCAAGTGCCATTTCCAGAGCCTCATTAGCATTTGCATTGTTGCCTAGCTGTCTAAGAGAAGGAACAGCTAAGCGAGCCAGTCAGATCTTACTAATTTGCATGTTAATGAAGCCCACAGTATGCAGCTTAGAGAGACTGGCAACTAAACCTAGAATTGATAGATCTATACATGCAGCCTGTATATGCTTTAGAGCCACAGTGAACACTGTAGACAGACACACAGATGGTTAGAGAGACAGACACACAGATGGTTATATAGAGACATGCTGGATGCAGGGAGAAATCTCTCTCTGCAGAGAGGGATAGAAAAGGGCTAGATAGAGGGGTGGAATAGACAATAGGCAGACTGATAGAAAATATCAGTGGAGAGACAGATTAGTCAAGGGTTGTGCACATGCTTGGAAATAAGAATCTCTTCCCCATTTAAAAAAAAATAGACATGTGCATAATCACTTCCATAGAGCACATGCCCCAATGGGGCTTGATTTACTTCCCTGTATGGAAGGATGCTGCATTCCAGGGCTGCAGATGGGAAAAACCGATAGGACAGGGGCCAACTGGCTGGGTAGACACATTGGCTGGGTTACTGGTCTGCAAAGGGAGAGGGGGCAAGGGCTCGTCCCGGACTTAGCGTGGTGTCTGCCCAGGGCAGAGGGGTTTGTTACCAGCAGCTGCTCCTATTTCTGTGGGTTTGTACATCAGCTAAAATGTTACACACTGGGGCTTGGCCCCGGAGAAATTTTTGCTTCTTGAGATGATAAACTGTGAAATCTCACCCTGCTTTTGGACCTGCAACAACTGACACAACAGACACACAGCAGTGATTGTTTGGGGAGCTGCTCTGAGAGGTCTCCTGAGTGAGGTACAGCTCATTGGTGACAGGGACACCAGCAACTTGAAAAACATATTTGCATCAGAGAACAACTGCCTTCTCGGCTAAGGGACTGGCCCATGATCACATGGGGAGTCTGTGGCAGAGCATAGAACTGAACTTGGCTTTCCCCTCCCCGGCCAGGCCAGGCCAGGGTGGGCCATCCTTCCCCTGAGTTTGGGCTCTGCTGGTATATACCAAGTACCAGCAGTTCCTGTCCATCTGGGGAGCTGTCACACACACTCCCACCACAGGGAGCTGAGTCCAGTGTTGTTCTATAAGGCTGCCTCCCCCAACCCCTTCCACATCTTACTGGCTGGTCTGTCCAGCTGGTGAGCTCACAAGGGTGTTTAAGAAGAGCAGATGCAGCACAGGAGAGGAACTAAGACCCACTCTGGGGCCAGTATGTGATGATCAGCCCAGCTCGTGATGTACAGGTGACCAGTCCATAGCCTTTGTTTTCTGAGTGCTGTGGGCAGTGACAGCAGACATGTTGGTCATAGAACTGCTGTAGCCTGTTACACAGGGGACTCTCACACTGTGCGTTCTCCTGGAGGCTTTACTTTTGTTCTTTCTTGTTTGGCTGTTGTTCCTTAATCTAGAATAAAAGACGTTTACACAGAGCACATGATTTGTTATTTGGGTCACAGTAGTGCCTTAGAGGCCTAGGTGAGGCATCACACCCCCATTGTACTAGGTAATGTACAAAGCACAAAAAGCTGGGCCCTGTTCCAAAGAGCTCACAATCGACTTATGAAACCAGGGACAGCCAACAGCTACAGCAGACAGATGGGGGGAACACAAGGAAACAGTGAAACAATTATGATCTGGGTTTTTTTTTCCTGGACACAGAGCCAGCCACAGTATCACCAACCCCAAATGGTCAAAAATCATGAGATCAGCTTAAAAATCATGGGATCTTAAAAAAGAAAAGAAACTCGGGCTATGTTCTTTGTATTTGCTGCCTGGTTTCTGAGCTTCCAGGCTCACTTGCTTCATGTTTAAAGCTTTTCTTTGCAACCACAGAGGCTAGAAACATACGGTTTTCCCAAGGGAAGCTAAGCTTCTTGTGCAATCTCTTAATTCCAGGAGCTGGTGTTTTAAGACGAACACCAAACATTGTGAGATTTGTAATCATGCTGCGAGAGCTGGTGACACTGTGGCAAATACACCACTCAAAGCAAAACTGTGCTGGGCCCGGTAGGATAGCTGGGCCCAACCTCTGTGCAGTCTTTTCCATTTCTAAATTCTAGGGGAGGGATCCCCCCATGTCTCCCCAGCTTTGCCTCTCTTTGCAGCAGCTGCGGTGCACAGTGGCCATTCAAAATCCACAGGTGGCTCGTGGCACAAGCCCTGTGTTGAGCCATGGTGGGCTGCTCTAGCTGGGGTGTGCTGTGGGTGCATGGGGAAGTGTGGCTTTAGCACACATTGCTAGGACCTGCCTGGTTTACTCTGCAAGGCTATAGCAAGGGGGCGTGGCCTCCCATCCATCTGGGAGGGATGGCTGCGACCGCCCCCTGGTGGGCAGAGCCAGGACACCCACTCTCACCCTGCCAGAAGCAGAGAGGTGGGACAGGAACCAGAAATATAAACGGCGGGCTCTCCAGCTCAGTTGGAGAAGAGCCCCTCGAGAAGGATGTCTCCCACCCACTGCTGGAGCTCGGACCCGACGCGGCTGCTACAGTGCCAGAGACCTGGAGGGACTGCCCGAGCTGCCGATTCCTGGAGAGACCGAAGAGCTGTTGGGGCTGCCACGAGCTGTTTACTCCAGCAAGACGAATGACGACCCAGGTCCCCCCGAAGGGGAGTGGAGGAAGTAGCCCAGGGAAGCCGAATATATTTTGCCTGTGTTGCTGACTGACAGCTGGCCAGCATGTTGCAGCCGGATTCCCTGCTGACCCGGTGGCAGACCACTCTGCCACTGTTAGGGTCTTGGCTGGAACCTGGTGGAGTCAGGTGGGCTCGGGTCCCCCTGCCCCCTGCCACCCTACGGTGGGTGGCAGGCTCCCCACTCTTGGCCAAGAAGTCTGTATTTGTCAGTGGTCCACCAGAGCCAGAACCCACGACTGTTTGCTGCCCCACCCTGCCTGAGGGCCGGAGCTTATAGACTTCACTGCTCTGTCCTGACTACAGAGCAGAGTCCCCAACCATTTAGGGACCTGCCCTGCCTGAGGGCTTGGGCTCTGAGGTTACTGACTGCTCTCCCTGCCAAGTGGCAGAGGCCCCGGTGCTAATTCCCCCCCTGAACTGTGCCCCTCCAGAGCCATCATAGCGAGGGGGCGTGGCCTCACTCCTGGACAGATGGGGGACAGCCGCCACTGCCCTACTAAGCCATAGACAGGCCTGGGGATGCTGCTGTAACTTAGAGCACCCCCAGGACTGCCTGAGTTCTGCCAGGAGCCACTTCAGCCCCTGGAGCAGTGCA
The DNA here is from genome assembly GCF_011386835.1 of Chrysemys picta bellii. Lineage (NCBI taxonomy): Eukaryota > Metazoa > Chordata > Testudines > Emydidae > Chrysemys > Chrysemys picta. The sequence goes on from NC_088813.1 coordinate 3,517,951, forward strand.
AAACTGGAAGGGTGCAAAGGCAGCTGTGCTGACCTCCCCAGGGGTTGTGCCTCCCCTAAGTGTGGCTGAGGATTCTACAACTCCCTTGCAAGCCGGCTCTGCTCAGCTCTTCATCATTAATGCTTGTAAAGTGCTTTGAAATCCACGGCTGGAAGAGCCTATAGAAATGCAAAGCCTTATCAATGAATGACAATTATTACTGTCCGTGTCCTTGGCTTGGCTTGCCAGTTCTGCTACCCAGTGCTCTAGTGCACTGAGTGATCAGAGCCACTTCATATCATCAAGGTGATGCCTTAAACATTCTTCTTTATTATGCCTGGAATATTTGTATGCGGCACGTACAGTCCCACGTAGCTGCTCCGTCTGGAATCAATGGGAGTGGATTAGAGAACAAGGAGCTGTTAGTGGGTAATCACCACACACCACAATACAGGAATTCTGGTCTAAGAATTTCTTTGAGGGGTCTGTTTAGAAGAGCTTGTCCCCTGGCTCTTTCTTCTGAGTGTTACAGCAGGCTCCCGCGAGCCATCTGGGTGACACCCTGCCTTGTGGCTCTTATCCCCAAGGAAGGACAAAAGCAGTCAATATGATACTCAAAAGAGCCAGGTAGGGAAAGGGACTGAATTAAAACCTGGATCCAAACAGCCTCAGTGTGTGTGTGTGTGTGTGTGTGTGTGTGTGTGTGTGTGTGTGTGTGTGTGTGAGAGAGAGAGAGAGAGAGAGAGAGAGAGAGAGAGAGAGAGAGAGAGTCCATCTCTAATAAATGTATAATTATTCATCATCCGACTCAGCCCCTGCTGTCCGGGGCAGTGGGTGGAGCACGGCACTGGGAGTCTGCCACTCTGAAGTTCTCACCCTGGCTCTGATTCTGACTCCCGCTGTGGCCAGTAAGATGTGCGCCTCAGTTTCCCTACCTGTACAATGGAGATGATAATTGTCAGGCCCCGATCCTGTGATCAGATCCATGCTAGTGGGACCCCAATGAGTCACTTGCCTCAGCAGGCCCCTGGAGGTGAATGAATCTCTGCTAAGTGCAGTAAAAGTGAACAGTGTGGATTATTATCATTCTAGACAACTAAGGGCCATGCTTCATGGCCCTTAGATTTCTAGAAGGGGCAAATGATTCCTGAGGTCGCTACGTTTGGGTGTCCACTTGACAGTCTTAAAGCGGCCTGATTTTCAGCAGGTGACTGCTCAGCACTTTCTGAAAATCAGGGCTTGGGCACCCACATGCAGAGGTAGGAAGAATCATTCATCCACCTGTCGCGCTGTCTGGAGTGGTTCACAAACTCAAGTCCGACTGTCAAAAGCAGGGCAGACATCCCAAGCCGGTGGTGTGTTCTATAATTAGATGTTACCAGTCCAGTAACAAATGTGAGCTCCTGGATCACTGTGACAGTCTCACCATGGAGTCACAGACAGTCCCCTTGGGCACTCCAGTCTACCTGCCACCCAGGCAAGCTGGACTGAGGGATAGCTGGTTGCCATATCCCAAAGATCACAAAAGATTCAGGTTGCTTCCAGTCCCAAGAGACCAGTCACTTACCCAGGTCAGTTTGTAGCTTAGATCTCACACCAAAGTCAACGCTGGTAGCCAGTCCTATACAGGGCTGGCTCCAGGCACCAGCTTAACAAGCAAGTGCTTGGGGTGGCCAAGGGAGAGGGGCGGCACCTGCGACAATTCGGGGGCGGCAGGTCCCTCACTCCCTGTAGGATCGAAGGACCTGCCGCCGCCGATCGCGGCTTTTTTTTTTTTTTGCTTGGGGCGGCAGAAATGCTGGAGCCGGCCCTGGTCCTATAGCAAACTGATTAAGGATGTATTAACTAGGGGGAAAAGGAGAGAGTTATTTACAGGTTAAAGCAGGCAACATATAGGCACAATGAGTTACAGTCCCACAGATGTGGGAATCTGTCAACACTGACTGTCTTTTACAGCTAACCCAGTTTGATGCTGGGGATCTCTGCTTATGTTTCCTAGCTCCAGCCTTTGTGAGAGTCTAAACAGCAAAGAGATAGCTAGTTCAAATCGATGGCACAAGCGCTCCTGCACACAACTTCTTCATGAGTTTTTGTCCTACGGCGGCCAATTTAGTTGTGATAATCGTTCTTGATGGGCGGGGGAGCCACTCCTCCTGCCTAGGGTCACAGGTTCAGAGCAGGCATTTTTACAATTATGAAGCACACTCACATGATACTTTATGACATGGGATACAGACATTACCAGTGAAAATAATGCAGGCAGCAACTTACAAGCATTTTGTAGAGTCTAAACACATCCTTACGCATTTAACACCCGTCTTGAACAATATTAAGATACAGGTGAGCTGGTCTGGTTTCCAGCTATGAATTTGACAGTGCTACAGCCTTGGCAAGAGCTGGCACCTGGTCTACCAGCATTACCCATCTTCAGCACATTGGGCAGGGTGGAGGGACATCTAGCACAGAGGTTTTCAAACCGATTTCTCCCTTCCCCTGTGAGCGGCTTCCATCTACAGGGTGCTGTATTGTTTGAGCTGTCGGTTCTCTCAGCCAGATGGCATGGCTGTCCAGTAATCCCTCCAGCACCATCAACCCATGGCCATTTACAGCAATAGGCTCATGTATTCCCCACCTGCCAGCCTGGATTGTGGACTGTTTCCATCTTCATTTCAGAGGGAAGGCAGGTCATTGGCAGGAGTGTGTGTGTGGAGGTGGGGGCTCAAGGGTCCTGGCTATCAGAGGTGCCGGCTGAAGAACAAACAATAGCCCACAACACCTGCGTTTTTCACTGACACACTAGGTTTTGCGGGGGTTTCTTAACTAAAATTTCAGACACACAAACAGAGTCAACAAATGTAGATGACACACTGACGAATGCCCACGTGGGACCAAGCTGAGCCTGGGTGTAAGTGGGTCACTTATCCCAAGGCTCACTTTGGCCCATAGTATGGAATTACCATTTCGCAATGATTAAGACTTTTGTGTACAAGGGAGGGGGCCGTTAGAGCAGGTGACTGAGCTCTGTTCTCAGCTCTGATACTGCCCTGCTGGTTGACCTTGGCCAAGTCACTTCTCCACTCCTGCCTCAGTTTCTCCATTTGTACCATGAAAATAATTAGTATTAATTGTGTTCTTGGAGTACCGAGATCAGGGTCCCATTGCACTAGGTGCTGCAAAAACACTGGGTAAGAGAGAGCCCTGCTCCAAAGAATGTACAACCTGAATAGACAAATTGTGGGAGGGGACACAGAGGTCAAATGACTGTCCCAAGATCTCTCAGCAGATCAGTGCCAGAGCCAAGGATAGAACCCCGCTGTCCTCACTTCCAATTGAGATTGTTGAGACCAGGTGGTGGATAATCAGCTAAACATGAGCTCCTGTGGCCAAAAGTGCGAATGCGATCCTGAGATGCATAAATAGGGGAATCTTGAGTCTGAGTAGAGAGGTTATTTTGCCTCTGTATTTGGCACTGGTGTGACCACGGCTGGAATCCTGTGTCCAGCTCTGGTGTCTACAACTCAAGAAGGTTGTTGATAAACTGGAGAGGGTTCAAAGAAGAGCCATGAAAATGATGAAATGATTAGAAAATATTCCTTATAATGATAGACTCAAGGAGTACCATCTATTTAGATTAACAAAGAGAACATAAGAACGGCCGTACTAGGTCAGACCAAAGGTCCATCTAGCCCAGTATCCTGTCTACCGACAGTGGCCAATGCCAGGTGCCCCAGAGGGAGTGAACCTAACAGGTAATGATCAAGTGATCTCTCTCCTGCCATCCATCTCCACCCTCTGACAAACAGAGGCTAGGGACACCATTCCTTACCCATCCTGGCTAATAGACATTAATGGACTTAACCTCCATGAATTTATCCAGTTCTCTTTTAAACGCTGTTATAGTCCTAGCCTTCACAACCGCCTCAGGCAAGAAGTTCCACAGGTTGTCTGTGCACTGTGTGAAGAAGAACTTCCTTTTATTTGTTTTAAACCTGCTGCCCATTAATTTCATTTGGTGGCCCCTAGTTCTTGTATTATGGGAATAAGTAAAGAACTTTTCCTTATTCACTTTCTCCACATCACTCATGATTTTATAGACCTCTATCATATCCCCCCTTAGTCTCCTTAGTCCTAGCCTCTTTAATCTCTCCTCATATGGGACCTATTCCAAACCCCTAATCGTTTTAGTTGCCCTTCTCTGAACCTTTTCTAGTGCCAGTATATCTTTTTTGAGATGAGGAGACCACATCTGTACGCAGTATTCAAGATGTGGGCATACCATCGATTTATATAAGGGCAATAAGATATTCTCTGTCTCTCTATCCCCTTTTCAATGATTCCTAACATCCTGTTTGCTTTTTTGACCGCCTCTGCACACTGCGTGGACGTCTTCAGAGAACTGTCCACGATGACTCCAAGATCTTTTTCTTGATTCGTTGTAGCTAAATTAGCCCCATCATATTGTGTGTATAGTTGGGGTTATTTTTTCCAATGTGCATTACTTTACATTTATCCACATTAAATTTCATTTGCCATTTTGTTGCCCAATCACTTAGTTTTGTGAGATCTTTTTGAAGTTCTTCACAGTCTGCTTTGGTCTTAACTATCTTGAGCAGTTTAGTATCGTCTGCAAACTTTGCCACCTCACTTTTTACCCCTTTCTCCAGATCATTTGTGAATAAGTTGAATAGGATTGGTCCGAGGACTGACCCTTGGGGAACACCACTAGTTACCCCTCTCCATTCTGAGAATTTACCATTGATTCCTACCCTTTGTTCCCTGTCTTTTAACCAGTTCTCAATCCATGAAAGGTTCTTCCCTTTTATCCCATGACAACTTAATTTATGTAAGAGCCTTTGGTGAGGGACCTTGTCAAAGGCTTTCTGGAAATCTAAGTACACTATGTCCACTGGATCCCCCTTGTCCACATGTTTGTTGATCGCTTCAAAGAATTCTAATAGATTAGTAAGACACGATTTCTCCTTACAGAAACCATGTTGACTTTTGCCCAACAATTTATGTTCTTCTACGTGTCTGACAATTTTATTCTTTACGATTGTTTCAACTAATTTGCCTGGTACTGACGTTAGACTTACCGGTCTGTAATTGCCAGGATCACCTCTAGAGCTCTTTTTAAATATTGGTGTTACATTAGCTAACTTCCAGTCATTGGGTACAGAAGCCGATTTAAAGGACAGGTTAAAAACCATAGTTAATAGTTCTGCAACTTCACATTTGAGTTCTTTGAGAACTCTTGGGTGAATGCCATCTGGTCCCGGTGACTTGTTACTGTTAAGTTTATAAATTAATTCCAAAACCTCCTCTAGTGACACTTCAATCTGTGACAGTTCCTCAGATTTGTCACCTACAAAGGACTGCTCAGGTTTGGGAATGTCCCTAACATCCTCAGCCGTGAAGACTGAAGCAAAGAATCCATTTAGTTTTTCCGCAATGACTTTATCGTCTTTAAGTGCTCCTTTTATATCTCGATCATCCAGGGGCCCCACTGGTTGTTTAGCAGGCTTCCTGCTTCTGATGTACTTAAAAAACATTTTGTTATTACCTTTTGAGTTTTTGGCTAGCTGTTCTTCAAACTCCTCTGTGGCTTTTCTTATTACATTTTTACACTTAATTTGGCAGTGTTTATTTACCTCACTAAGATTTGACTTCCGCTTTTTAAAAGATGCCTTTTTATCTCTCACTGCTACTTTTACATGGTTGTTAAGCCACAGTGGCTCTTTTTTAGTTCTTTTACTGTGTTTTTTAATTTGGGGTATACATTGAAGTTGGGCCTCTATTATGGTGTCTTTAAAAAGCGCCCATGCAGTTTGCAGGGATTTCACTTTAGTCACTGTACCTTTTAACTTCTGTTTAACTAACCCCCTCATTTTTGCATAGTTCCCCTTTCTGAGATTTAATGCCACAGTGTTGGGCTGTTGAGATGTTCTTCCCACCACAGGGATGTTAAATGTTATTATATTGTGGTCACTATTTCCAAGCAGTCCTGTTATAGTTACCTCTTGGACCAGCTCCTGTGCTCCACTCAGGACTAAATCGAGAATTGCCTCTCCCCTTGTGGGTTCCCGTACCAGCTGCTCCAAGAAGCAGTCATTTAAAGTATCGAGAAATTTTGTCTCTGCATTTCGTCCTGAGGTGACATGTACCCAGTCAATATGGGGATAATTGAAATCCCCCACTATTATTGAGTTCTTAATTTTGATAGCCTCTCTAATCTCCCTTAGCATTTCATTGTCACTATCACTATCCTGGTCAGGTGGTCGATAATAGATCCCTAATGTAATATTCTAATTAGAGCATGAAATTACTATCCATAGAGATTCTATGGAACATGTGGATTCACTTAAGATTTTTACTTCATTTGATTCTACATTTTCTTTCACATATAGTGCCACCCCCACCCCCGCACGATCTGTTCTGTCCTTCCGATATATTTTATACCCCGGAATGATTGTGTCCCATTGATTGTCCTCAGTCCACCAGGTTTCTGTGATGCCTATTATATCAATAACCTCCTTTATCACAAGGCACTCTAGTTCACCCATCTTATTATTTAGACTTCTAGCATTTGTGTACAAGCACTTTAAAAACTTGTCACTGTTTATTTGTCTGCCCTTTTCTGATGTGTCCGATTCTTTATGTGAATATTTCTCATCTGAACTGGCCCTTACATTATCCTCCTCCATCCTCTGCTCCTGACTATAACCTGGAGATTCTCTATCATTAGACTCTTCCCTAAGAGAAGTCTCTGTCCGATCCACATGCTCCTCTGCAGCAGTCGGCTTTCCCCCATCTCCTAGTTTAAAAACTGCTCTGCAACTTTTTTAATGTTTAGTGCCAGCAGTCTGGTTCCACTTTGGTTTAGGTGGAGCCCATCCTTCCTGTATAGGCTCCCTCCATCCCAAAAGTTTCCCCAGTTCCTAATGAATGTAAACCCCTCCTCTCTACACCATCGTCTCATCCACGCATTGAGACTCTGAAGCTCTGCCTGCCTCCCTGGCCCTGCGTGTGGAACTGGGAGCATTTCTGAGAATGCCGCCATAGAGGTCCTGGATTTCAGTCTCTTCCCTAGCAGCCTAAATTTGGCCTCCAGGACATCTCTCCTACCCTTCCCTATGTCATTGGTACCTACATGTACCACGACCATCGGCTCCTCCCCAGCACTACACATAGGTCTGTCTAGATGCCTCGAGAGATCCGCAACCTTCGCACCAGGCAGGCAAGTCATCATACGGTTCTCCCGGTCATCACAAACCCAGCTATCTGTCAGGGCCGGCTCCAGGCACCAGCTGAGCAAGCTGGTGCTTGGGGTGGCAGATTGTTCGAGGCGGCATTCTGCCCAATCCTAGGGTGGCACGGCCACATTTTTTTTTCTTCCGCTCTGGCCACCCTGTAGGGGGCGGTGGCGCGGAGAACCAGAGTGCCCTGCAGGGCAGTCCTTTTCCTTCCCTCCCCACCGACCAGAGCGGAGCCCTCGCGGCAGGCCACAGGAGGCGGTGCAGCGGGAGGGGCCGCGTGGCAGCACCCCCCGCTCCCTCCCCTCCACCCCCCCATCTGGTCCCCCTGCACCTGCACTCCGGCCACGCCACAGGTTTTTATTTATTTATTTATTGCTTTGCCGTTCTGGCCTCCCCGTTTTTTTTTTTTTTTTTTTGCTTGGGACGGCCAAAAAGCCAGAGTCGGCCCTGCTATCTATGTTTCTAATGATCGAATCTCCCATTCCTAACACCTGCCTTTTCCTAGTGAGAGGTAACCTCAGTGCGAGAGGATACTCTAACACCATTTAGAGGGAGGGTCCCAACTATGGGAAGGTTTCCCTCTGCTCCCATTGACTGCTCTGCTTCCCTGGGCCTTTCATCCTCCTCAACAGCGCAGGGGCTGCCTGACCGGAGGTGGGACAATTCTACAGTGTCCCGGAAAGCCTCATCAACATACCTCTCTGCCTCCCTTAGCTCCTCCAGTTCCACCACCCTGGCCTCCAAAGTCCGTACGTGGTCTCTGAGGGCCAGGAGCTCCTTGCACCGAATGCACACATACGCCACTCGCCCACAGGGCAGGTAATCAGACATGCTGCACTCGGCGCAATAAACTGGATACCCCCCACTCTGCTGCTGGGCTTCTGCCTGCATTGTCTCCTGCAGATACTTAGGTTTTGTTTAAATCAAGAAGTTTTGAATGTAGTTTAGTGTACAGGTTTTAAAGAACAGCAAGTGAACCTTGCCCCCTTCCCACTCCCCTTCCAAACTCCCTTGCGAAACTCCCTGTTAGCAGCCCTGTTCGCCAAGGTAAACTCATAAATTGTTCGCCCTCTATAACACTGATAGAGAGATATGCACAGGTATTAATACATACTCTGGGACAACTTATCAGGCTCATGGTGGATTCTCCATCCCTGACGGTTTTTAAATCCAGATTGGATGTGTGATGGGTTGGATCACAGAAACCCCCTTGGGGCTGCCAATTGATGTGCCAAGACTACTTCTGCCCCTGCTTCCCTGCCCTGGCAGCTTGGGACTTCAGTGCCCTGCCTGGTTTGAGCCAGACCCGCTAGCCTGCTGCTAACCCAGACCCAGGTCTGAACCACGTTCCCTAACAGCTGTAGGCTTAATTGAAAGCAGCTTAAGAAGTGTTCCTGTCTGTAACACTCAGATGCCCAACTCCCAATGGGGTCCAATCCCCAAATAAATCCATTTTACCCTGTATAAAGCTTATACAGGGTAAACTCATAAATTGTTCGCCCTCTATAACACTGATAGAGAGATAGGCACAGGTATTAATACATACTCTGGGTTAATTAATAAGTAAAAAGTGATTGTATTAAATACAGAAAGTAGGATTTAAGTGGTTCCAAGTAGTGTGGAGAAAGTGGATAAGGAAAAGTTATTTACTTATTCCCATAACAAGAACTAGGGGTCATCAAATGAAATTAATAGGCAGCAGGTTTAAAACAAATAAAAGAAAGTTCTTCTTCACACAGCGCACAGACAACCTGTGGAACTCCTTACCTGAGGAGGTTGTGAAGGCTAGAACTATAACAGCGTTTAAAAGAGAACTGGATAAATTCATGGTGGTTAAGTCCATTAATGTCTATTAGCCAGGATGGGTAAGGAATGGTGTCCCTAGCCTCTGTCTGTCAGAGGGTGGAGATGGATGGCAGGAGAGAGATCACTTGATCATTGCCTGTTAGGTTCACTCCCTCTGGGGCACCTGGCATTGGCCACTGTCGGTAGACAGGATACTGGGCTAGATGGACCTTTGGTCTGACTCAGTACGGCCTTTCTTATGTTCTTATGTTCTTAGTAACAGACAGAACAAAGTGAATTACCAAGTAAAATAAAATAAAACACGCAAGTCTAAGCCTAATATAGTAATAAAGCTGAATACAGATAAAATCTCACCCTCAGAGATGTTTCAATAAGCTTCTATCACAGACTGGACGCTTTCCTAGACTGGGCACAATCCTTTCCCCTGGTACAACCCTTGTTCCAGCTCAGGTGGTAGCTAGGGGATTTCTCATGACTGCAGCCCTCTTTGTTCTGTTCCACCCCCTTATATATCTTTGGCACAAGGCGGGAATCTTTTGTCTCTCTGCCCCCCCATCCCTCCTTCTAAATGGAAAAGCACCAGGTTTGAGATGGATTTCAGTACCAGGCGACATGGTCACATTTCCTGTGAGACTCCAACCCTTCATTCCTCCCAGCCTGACTCACAGGAAGGCCTGCCTGCAAACAGAGCCATCCACAGTCAATTGTCCTGGCTGATGGGAGCCATCAAGATTCCAAACCACCATTAATGGCCCACACTTTGCATAATTACAATAGGCCCTCAGAGTTATATTTCATATTTCTAGTTTCAGATACAAAAGTGATACATTTATACAAATAGGATGACCACACTCAGTAGATTATAAGCTTTGTAATGATACCTTACAAGAGACCTTTTGCATGAAGCATATCCCAGTTACATTATATTCACACTCATTAGCATATTTTCATAAAATCATATAGAGTGCAATGTCACGGGATGTTTGTCTAAAAGCTCTGCTCTAGGGGTTGCTTTGGAGCAGTTCTCAGCCTGTGCTATACAGGAGATCAGCCTGGATGAGCACAATGGTGCCTTGCAATCTATGACTCTATGCTGCCTCTGTGATAAACCTGATCTACTTCATATGATTTCAGTAATAAAGATGTGTTGAGTGCATGGAGATCCTCATTGGCTCATTGCTAATGTAAGCGTTGAGCTGCAGGGTTACAGGATGGATCCAGACATTTTTGTATGTCCATCTCTAATTTTGAATTGTTAATTAACTGATTATTGATTAGTATTAATATAGCCCTCTTGGTGCATGTGACATTTTACAGGGCAAGGAGAAGAGAAGGGCCCTGATTCTTCTCTCATTTCCATGGGTGTAAAACCCCTGATCTCCCTGCGGGACTCCTGATTTACACAAATATAAATGAGAGAACAGTTAGCCCTGTGGCCCCTGTCCCTAGGGTGGCCAACTCTCCAGAATTGTCCTAGAATCTCCAGGAATTAAAGATCAATCTTTAATTAAAGATTGTCATATGATGAAACCTCCAGAAATACAGCCAACCAAAATTGGCAACCCTACCTGTCCCAAAGGTCTGACACTGCTAATCAGACCAGTAACTTATACCTCTGATGGATGAGGCCAATAAGGGCACTGGGCTCCCACAATGACTGCTAAACTGCAACTGTCTGCTAAATGATGGTACTGCTAGTGTTTCCCACTGCTATGGGCACAGCATACAGAGAAGTTAGATTAAAATATCACTGCTCTTGCCAGAAGGGTGACTGTAACACAACTTTATTTCTTAAAAATCAAAACAATGCTACAGAAGACCCAAAACCAGAGAGAGACAAAGCAGGCTGCTCCCTAAACCCAAGAGGCTGAACTCACCCCACCGTACCTTATGCTGCCTTTGCAGCCTTTCTGCTGCCAGGCCCAGCTAGCACAGTTCCCTACAGACCCCCCAGCCTGTAAGTAGGACAAGGAAAACCCCAAGAAATGTAAAGTGATAGCTTACCGTTTTAACACAGTTTTCAATACACCACATTCACCATTCTCTCTCCTCCTTTCTCCCCAGTCTCCACCCCCAGATCCAGAGCACACCCCTGGGCTTTCCCCATAGCAATTTCCAGCCTCGCAGAGCAGAAGGGGTGTGGGGCTGGGGAATGGGGAACAGGTGTGCACTGTGGAGAGAACGCTCCCCTGTGCTGGGGGAATCTCTCCTTTCATTTTCTAGGAGCTGCTCTGTGTTAAGAGACTGGGACCCTCGCTTGTGCCAAGGGATTCTGTTTGGAGCAGGGACGGTGAAACTGGCTCTGCTCACCCCCAGCTGGCTCACTCCACTGGATTTGCAGCAGAGGCAGCGTGACATGGGGCAGGCCCAGTCTGGTTCTGTGTCAGCCTGGGGACAGCCTAGCCAGCTCTTTGGATACGCTGGCTTTGTTCCACATGGCTCCGTTTGTTATGAGGCCAACCTAGTACAAGTCAGGAAACCCAGGAATGGTGCACCCAGTCCTGGGTCAGTCTTGGGGTGGCCCAGCCCAGCCTGGTTTGGCTTTCTTGGGCATGGGGGCTGACCCAGGCAGGGATGGCTTCTTCAGGATCTGTCTGATGCCAGGGCAATCTGGTCTGGTTTCGCTCAGCACAGGGCCAGCTGGAGCCAGGCCGATCGCCTCTTTGGGCCGGGTCTCGGATGATTTGAAGAGACAAGGGCTCGGGGAAGAGCGTGAACAAGGCACAAGGCTTACAGGGGGTCTGAGCTGCCAGGTTCACCCACAAACTCCAACTTCCCCCTCATCCCAAATTCACAGATCCAAGGGCCCAAGCCTTGGAGGTTGGCTCCTGATCCCAAGCCCGGGGATGTGGTGGAGTGTCTGGTGAGCAGAAGCCCAGCTGTGTTACACGGCGGTTTGTCCAGCTAGAGATGAACTAGCAATGAGGCAGCCCTCCCACCCTCAAGCCTTGACATAAAAAGCTCCCCCCCCCCCACCTCCAGGTTATCCACTGATTGGATCGTTCCAGTGCTGCAATCCCTGGCAGCCGGGGCAGCTTGCTGTGGGAGGCTGCAGGGCAGTGCGAACACTGGGGCTGCTGGAGCAGGCCAGCAGAGGGAAGGGTTAAGTGAGATTCCGAGGCTCTGACATTTTGCTAATGGGCTGTGTTAATTGATTCGCTCATTTCCATTTGTTCCTGTTAAAGAGAGACAGATGAGAGTGATCCTGCAGTGCAGCGACTTGGCAGGGAGCGTCTCCGCTGAGTGCAGATGTGCTCCTGACTCATTTATTACCATCAGGTCTCCAGGCTACTCTGAGTGGAGCCACTTTTCCAAGGCTCTGGAAAGGCACGAGGGGCCAGGGCCGAGAATCCTGGCTCCCAATGCGCGCAGGCTGCCCTCATCGCAGCCCCGCTGGCCCCGCCGCACGGAGGAGAGCCCTGGGTGTAGGCAGGAGGGGAAGGAGACAGGTGCTGCCATGGCTGATGAGCTGGTACTGGGGAAGGAGTTGCTGGAGTTGGGAGGAAAGAGGGAGCTGAGCAGGTGCAAGATGGCGTGTTTGGAAAAGCAGTCCCAGGACAGAGCCAGGCCATTTCTGGGGCTCCCGGATTCTCTCGCCTGGAGTTTGCAAGGGCCTTAGGAGAGCAGTGCAGCCTCAGCCCCGACCCCAGGTCACTTACATGCCAGCAACCTCTGTTGTGCCTCGGTTTCTCAGCCGTATGTGGGATAATGTCACCGTATCGCTCTGGGAAGGCACTTGGACATCTACAGGTGCACAGCGCGCCACATGAGGGCTGAGAATTGTTATTGTTAACAAAGGAAATACAGCAGCAACACTTGGCAGCTTTCGCTGCCAGATCTCAAAGTGCTTTGCATACTCCGCTAACCAGGGAGATCAGCATTGTGAGTCCCACTTTTCAGAGGGGGAAACTGAGGCATAGAGCAGTTATAGGACTGGCCCAAAGTTACCCAGGAAGTCAGTGGAAGAACTGAAGTAGAACCCAGGAGTCCTGATGCCCACTGCTAAACAACACTCCCTGTGAAAGACACAGGAATCCCCTGTGTCAAAGATCCCCTTAGCCTCAAGTCAGGAGAGAGGCAGAGAGAATCTGTGTGTTGGGTCCTTCCACGACACGAGGAGCTATACGTGAATGAATGCAGGCTGCATTCTGGCTGCCTGCACCTTGTCTGTCCAGTGACAATGAAGATTAGGGGCAAATTCTCAGTGGAGCAAACATCTTGCCTTCCCTGGTCTTGTCACAGCTCAATGTATAGACCAGGGTGTCCTAGCCCAGCTCAGCGACTTCTCCCCTCTCGTGTACAGCTCTGTACATTCACGGTGCAGCTAGGAGCAGTGGCCAGAGCTGCTCGAATGTTTAACCAATGTGCGGGGGTTGGGGCCGACAAATGCATTTTGACAAATCAAAACGTTTTGTGCAAACGGTTCAATTTCGATAATGTTTTCTATGGACAAAGAACCAAATTGAAATGTCAATGTTTGCTTGCGATATCTGCACTGAAACAATCAAAATTTGCCATAAAACATTGTGAGGGAAATAATTTCCCTGGAACCGTTCTCCCCTGGCTCTCGGAGCAGCAGGGCCCCGCCTGGCACCACCTCACACCACTGCCGGAGAAGGCAGTAACTCCAAGTTCTCCTAAGATGGGTCAGTCTTGCAGGCTGCGCAGTAGGATTCAGATTTCACAATTCTCAGAAGGCCCCTCGGGTCCTGCAAGCTCACAGGCTCAGAACTAACAGGGGCGCCCAACGTATGTCGGAGTTTGGGACAACTGGGACTGAACTCGGCTGTCTTGGAAAGTAGCAGGCTGGCTGCAGAGTGTGATGCAGAGCTCCAGGGACTGGAATGTAATGGGAAATCCTGGGCACAGGCCCCTTGTGTGGGACTGTATGGGCAGCCTGTGACGGGCTCGTCCCACAGGATATCACAAACCCTGGCGGAGCTGGAGGTGTGAATTCCAGCTCGAGGAGACATAGCCAGGCAAGCTCTGATCCAGCCAGCACGCTACAAATAGAGCGCACACCTGTGGCAGTGCAAGGGGTGGGAGGGGCTAGCCACCCGCCTGCACACCTGTGGGGCTCAGCCAGGATCGTGCTCAGGTGGCTAGCCCAGTCTGCTGCGCACTTCGCCATGGACACCCTTCTATTTACACTGCACTAGTACAATCAGAGCTAGCACATGTACGGCCACCCGAGCTGGAAATTACCCCTCCAGCTCCACTGTCCATGTACCCTCTGCTGATCCTGGCTCGGAGGGAAAATCATTTTGCAGCGGTTAATGAAAAGCGCTGCTCAATTCTGCATGGACTCCAGGCGGTAAATAAGCCTATTGCTTGCCCATTAATTACTCAGTGACTTGCCTGAGTGCCACTGCCCCCACTCCCAGCAGGCCAGGTCAGCACTGAACTTGCTCCCTTCCTCCATGAAGGGCAAGGACCCCAAGCAGTTCCTGGTTCCTCTGTGCCAGCAACGCTCCGGGGGACTCCTTCACAGGCATTGGAAAGGGCTGAGAATGCCTCGCACTTTTACATAGTGTTTGATGAGACATTCTTAATGGCAATGCTGGAGTCCCCAGTGCCCCTGGATGTTCGCCTTGCGGCCGCGCTGCCAATATATAAAGCCAGTTATAAATGGCTTCAATGCTGCAGAAAATACTGTCTCTGGAACAAAGGGAAAGGGACGTAAAGAAAAGTGGAGATAAGGGTGTGACAGGGTCTCCTGCAGGGAGGAAAGTGCAGAGCACAAATCCCGCAAATCTTCCCAATCTTTATGCTGGAGAAGGGCCCAAAGCTGAACCTTGTCACGTCTCGGGGGTAGATTCAAAGGCCCAGCTCAGAGCCTGCCTCACAGTGTTGCTTCTGAGTGTCACCCACGCTTGGAAGGGCCTGTTCTCCAGGTCTGGTGCGGACGGTGAGTGACCAGGCTTCTGTTGGCCCAAATTGGTGGAAGGCTCAGCCGAATATCCGATCCGGCAAGATTTCCAGCGCTGAAGCAGGCGGCCATCCCAGCCTCACCTCTGAGCTCAGCAGGGTTCTCGAACGGGACAAATCTCACAGCTTGTGAGATTTCAGTGCTGCTGGATCTCAGGCTGACAACCACTCCTAATCCTAACCTCCCCTGGATCTGCCTCGCTCTGATTTCAAACCACTGCTCCCTAAGCCCTTCAGGACCAGGTCCCTTTTCGCCTTCCTGTATGGAATCCTGCCTTCTAGCTGTAGCCAGTTGCCTGCTCCCATTCATAGCTCTATGAGGTCATGCTAGCCGGAAGTGACAAAGAAAAATCTCATCTACAGATCCATTGAAAGGTGAACGGAAAAGCTTGTTCCTGCCAAGTCCTGAGCTCAGAGCATTTAAAACATTGAAAACAGAGCAGGACACTAGCTACTCCCCCGACAGGAATATCATCAGCCACCTGACGTGTCCGGAGTGCCCTGCCTCTCACAGGATCCCAAAGGGCTTTGCAAATGGCACGCATGCAGCAGCACTGAAATGCAGCCACCTCTGGGGTAAAAGCTGGCAGACAGCACACTGCACCACAGTGGGAGGAAGGGAGGCCGTGTCCAAGATCACCAGGGCAAAGCAGGTGAAAGGCACCAGCCAGGAGATCTCTTATGTCTGTGCAGAGCCAGGAGAAGCCTCAGCTTGAAACATTTTTGTCCAACATGTCTGGACATGGGGTGAGTTCCTGGGATTCGGTTCAGCTGCTTTGGAAGGAAAACGAGAAAAGGGGCTGAGCTGGTTCCAGGGGCTCAGACCTGAGCTTAGCTCGCTCAGCTCGGCTCTTGTCTGGCAGGCAAGGGTGGGATTGATTATTAACTCTTTGGTGGTGCTGTGTAAGTCTCTACCCAGACTATGTGCCGTGAGATTTATGGCTAGGCAGTGGGAGTGAAGTGGTGCATAGGGCCTTGTGCATGACATCTGCACGGGGGTGAACTAAACCCTGCCTGATTCACTATCATAAACAGGCTTGCCCCTGGGCCCTAGTGCTTAGCCCGTATCTGGTTTCTCTTAGGAGGAGAAATCGATTATATGAGTCAGGTCTAGCCTTTGATAGGATCCTGTTATTTACAAAGAACTGGGCTTGTTTAGTCTGCAGAAAAGAAGAGTGAGGGGGGATTTGATAGCAGCCTTTAATTACCTGAACCAGGTTTCCAAAGAGGATGGAGCTAGACTGTTCTCAGTGGTGGCAGATGACAGAACAAGGAGCATTGGTCTCAAGTTGCAGTGGGGGAGATCTAGGTTGGATATTAGGAAACACTATTTCACTAGGAGGGTGGTGAAGCACTGGAATGGGTTACCTAGGGAGATGATGGAATCTCCATCCTTAGAGGTTTTTAAGGCCCGGCTTGACAAAGCCCTGGCTGGGATGATTTAGTTGGGGATTGGTCCTGCTTTGAGCAGGGGGCTGGACTAGATACCTCCTGAGGTCCCTTCCAACCCTGAGATTCTATGATTCTATGATGCTAAGAATGTACAAAGTCCTAGCTGAGCCCCTCCAGCCAGTGCTGTGCCCCCGAGATCTGACTCTGCTCCCTATCAGGGCCACACACATGGCTGCTTCTCTGGCTGTCTTTCTGATTGCTTCATGCTTCTGCCAACCACACCGACACACCCAGGTGAATCAATCAGCCCCCATTCCCTGTATATGCAATCTGCCCTCGGGACAGCCCCTCTTATTGCTCAGGTCTTCCCATGTGGCCCAGTGCTTTGGGCAGTGGCTTCTATTATTTCAACTATATTATGCCATAAAAAAGCTTAATTACTTTTTCCATTTAGCCTGAATGAAGGTTGGATAGCACCATCAGTTTCAAAGAGGTCGGTGATTGCCTTTAGATCAAAGACACACTTGATGGCAGCCATTAACACATTCCAGCATAACAGTATTTCTCTTCAGGAACTGTTCATTTCTGCTACCTCTTTGACTACCCCCTCTTAATTATTTGTGACACATGACAGGTCTCCTTAGTCACATGGTATAGTGTTTACTTCCTGATTGGATGACTGACTCATTTATAAACAGGAGGGAGGCCAGAGATGGTGGCCCAATGCTTCCTTTGTGAACATCCATGCGATCACCCTCACAAGTGCATTTTGTAAAGAAAAAAAAAATTCACTTGTATGCACCTTTGCTGTGAGTAAATAAGAAGTGTCGCAATCATTGTGGATGAGAGCGTGGGGTTTTGAGTTTAATGGCGGCTCATGGATCTCTTCTCACTCTTGCTCCTGACTCCCAAATGGGGCCCATTGGAAAATGGTTCGCATTTCCCCACAAGCATTTTCATTTTGTTCTACATATTTACAGAATTTTTCTGTTTTTCAATTAAAATTTTTAATTTTCAGTTTGGGGTTTCCCCTCACCCTCTTTTCCCTATCTTCATCCTCCTTTTATTTCCCTGGAGTGGGGGAGGGGAAGGGATAAAATACTGAAAACCAACCCCCCAAACCATTTATTGTTGTCAAAAAAAAGAGTTCATTTTTCAATGAAAAACGGAATACTGAGCATTTCTGGTAAAATATTTCATGTTGGTTGAAAAGCCATTTTTTCATCAAAAAAGTGGCCAATTTACTCCCAAGTCCTGGGCCAAATTTTGGGAAATGTTGATAAACCCATTACAGCCAATAGGAAATGGCCAATTCTTCTCAGGTTGGGGGATCTTCCGATCAATGGGATCTTTGCCTGAGTAGGAACTCACCGCAGGACGGAGAAACACCTGCATCAGTAGCTGAGTGCAACAATTCCTCACCCACTGCTGGTACAGCATGGGGCGTACTCCCCACACTGAAGGGGTAAATTAGGCTCAGATAACCTATAGGCTGCACCGAGAGGAAAGCCAGGGAGGGCAGAGACCTAATTGCTGACAGCGCCCACCTGAGAAGGAATGAGCAGGGGAAGTATAAAGCCAGGGAGCTGGCAACAGAAGGGGGCTGCAGAGAAGTAGTCTGCTTTCACGCCTGGAGAGGAGGGCGCTTAGGCCAGCAATCCCAGCGTGGAGGGAGCCAGGAGATAGAGCTGAGAAGTAGGAAGGCATCCAGGGGAAGAGCAACATGGTCTGGGAGTGAGCAGGCCACAGTTGCTAGAGGTAGGCCCTGAACTGGAACCTGGAGCAGAGGGCGGGCCCGGGTTCCCCTCCCAGCCACTGGAGGAGCAGCACGGTCAGAGCAGTGAAGGGAAAGCAGCCATTTCCTGTAGCAGGATTTTGATAGCCCCTGGGAGGGGAAACACACAGAATGACCTGGCCAAAGGGCTGAGGCACGAAGAGGGAACATCCTGAGCTGCAGAGGGTGCGAGAGGACGACGGGAAAGAAAACTGCCAGAGAAGGGCACAATGCCTGTCCAGGGCTATCCCCAGGGCGACCAGGAGGAGGCGCCACCAGCGGTGAGCAGACCCCATGTCAGAGTGTGGGGGTCAGGGTTTCCTGAGCCGTGCACCTGCAGCAGGGGCACCTAACATCGTAGCCACCTTAGAAAACTGTTGGGAGTCCCTGAGTCTGATTTTCTTAGACGCAGCGTCTTGTTGCTTTCAGCGGAACGGCAGGTCTCAGCACCTCTCAGGACTAGGCCCCGGTTGTTCAAGGTGGGCTCCCAACATTCTACCGTCAGTGGCTGCTTTGAAAAAATGGTCCTTAGCAATATCGCACCCAATAACTGCATGGTTTTCTACATCCTAATCCTGTGTCAATCAT
The DNA here is from genome assembly GCF_011386835.1 of Chrysemys picta bellii. Classification (NCBI taxonomy): domain Eukaryota; kingdom Metazoa; phylum Chordata; order Testudines; family Emydidae; genus Chrysemys; species Chrysemys picta. Next base: position 3,536,671 of record NC_088813.1, read on the forward strand.
CGCCGTTCCTGTCCCTTTACCGTCCTGCAGCCTGTCTTTGGATCTCAACTCCTTCTGAATGAAGGGTTTAGTGTTAATTACTTCCCCCTCCCATACACATCTCTCCAAAGACAAACGGGTCCAATATGGGCGGTTGGGCCTGGCTAGCACGTCTCTACTCTTTGTCTCCTCCTGACACACCGAGTTCAGATGATTCATGTGGCATGACTCCGCGTACGCCTGCTTGGGCATCGTAAGATGTCAGTTGCCATGGCAACATGATGCAACACATCCTGGCATTGCGTGGCTGAGGTTTTTCCAAACTGGCAGGGCGGGGAGGTCATCCTCTCTCCTCCTTTTGGAGGAAGCGCGTCACCCAGGAGTGACACAGCGGGAGACGGGGTAATGGAGCCCTCCCATGAGGAGATCCTATTCCGTCAGCCTCTTGGCATCTCTGTCCTGCCATCTGTGCCAAGGAGCCTAGACTGCTGCATTCACTCCATGGGTGTCACTCCCAAGTAACCCTGCTGGATTCCATGGACCTTCCCTGGATTTACACCAGTATAAATGAACTCGATTCAGCCCAGGGGTGCATTTCCATGGGGTGCCATGAGGAGCACGGCCCTCATTCTATTCTGAGATTCTCCAAGGAGGCAGCTGGTAGCTAGTCAGGAAATAGCTACCAGATTGGGGAACACAAGAGGGTAAGAGTGTGATGTTGCTGTGGTGGGTGAACTTCACAGCCCAGGTGAGCTATGCCTGCACGCTGGGTCTGACACCACCAGATTTCAGGGACGTGCAGCCCTTACCTCTAAGCAAGTGCCTCAGCGCGTAGGTATGGCTCAGAGAAGTCCAACATTTCTTAGCCAAACTACCCTAGACTCTGGGGCCTGCAAAGCGAGACCGGGAACAGGAAATGGGAGAAAGCAGCCCATTTCAGACCCGCTGAAAGCCCTGAGCCCAGCCCAGCCCTAGCAATCGCAATCTTGTGCTGGTCAGATCACCTGGATGTAAAAATGTAAGTCTGTCCAGGTTGAGCTCAAAGACCCGGCCCATTCATGCACAGGCAGCAATACACAGTGCAGCCAACAGGGGGAGACAGGGCCCACACTGGGGGTAAAGAGAGAAAGGGTTGGGTGTGAGGAGAAGGGGTAATACGACCAGCACCCGCACAAGATTTAGCAGGCGTCTGTGTATGGTGGCTGTGGGCTGAACTTGCTGGAGCCCTGGGCTTTCAGAGGAGCAAGAGGCAGCTATGAGAATAAGGGTAAAAGGATGCAGGACAGCAGCGAGCCTGGCCAGTCCAGGGAGAACCCAGTACTTCTGAGTCCCTCTGTGTGACTCTGACCTGGCGTTGCAAGGTGCTTTGAGATCCCTAGACACAGAGCTCCATGCTGGTGCTAGGGCCTCATGTGCCTACATCACCTCTGTGGTTTGACGATCTCACCCGCTGTTCTGTTTGGGGATTTAAAGCTGGAGAAAGGTGCTGGAGAGCCTCCATCTCTGCCATGGACAGAGCTGTCGTGGCCCACTCAGCCTTTAGCTCCTTAGCTTAGACTGTCCACCGAGGGGTCCAGCTGGAGCGGGGTGTTTGGCCCCAGACCTGTCAGCTGGGTACTGCACTGAGAACCCAGCAACTCATTTCACATAGGTCATCCCGTGCCATTGTATGCCGACAGCTTAATTAGTGCCGACCAGGACTCTGTTGAAGCCAGCGACCTAGAGGTGAAGGCCCCATTTCTTTAGTCATTCCCGCAAGCTGTGTGTGCCCTTTCTTAGTTATGAACAGGAGAGGCCAGTCCACCCGGTGCCTGTGTCCTCTCCCTCAGTCTCTATGCACAGCCTGGGAGCATGGACAAGCCCCAGGCTGAGGGGCAGTGGGAATGGAAGATCTGCCTTCCCACATGGGAGCCCCAGAAACCCCTTGAGCAATGCCCAGGTGCATGGGCGTGGGGGCACTGGGGTCATCCAGGGCATGGTAGGTTTCTGCTGTCAGAGAAGGTGCCCTGGGACATGACTGGGCTGTTGCTGGCAGCGTGGGGGTCTGAAGGGAGGAGACAGTGGGCCAGATTCACCCCAAAGCTGAGTAAAGCCTACTAGAGGGAGGGCAGAAGCACGGTAGCGATGAGGGGTGTGTGTGTGTGCAGCAGTTCTGGCTGGGAATAGGGCTGCTGAAGTATGCTTCAGGGCCGGATTACAGCCCAGACACTACAGGCCCAGCCCAGGGCCCCTGCTCCGTTTGTCATGTGACTACCAGAACCTCGGCTTCCATTAAAAATACAGAATATGTTTCCAGCTGCCGTGTTGGAAACAAAGCTTGAGAACATGACTCAAGTGTACCTGATGAGGGAGAGCTGCCTGAGTGTGCAGAGAGCCTAGGACAATCGCTGAGATGGGTGTATTGCCCCACGTCTCAGTGGGGTGGCAATGCCCAGGCTCACTGCTCCGGGGGTCTCCCAGTGTGGGCTCTGTGTGTGACAGGAGGAGTGATCGGCAGCAGCCCCCAAGCAGAGACTCCCGCTTGCTGCTGCTCCCACTGCTCTGGGTGAGGAAGTGGGGCTCTGCGGTAGGGGATGGGGCTATGGGGCCAGAGCCATAGGAGACCCCAGTCAGGGTGTGCCTAAGACCCTGGGTTCGGCACTGGGGTGGGGAGATTCCTTCCTCACTTCTCCCCATGCAGATCTGCTGGCACACTGCAAAGACCAGCGGGCATGGATCAGCGTTCAGGTGACGGTCCCCGTCGGTACCTGGCCTGGGCCGGGGAAGCTAATGATCCAACCAGCAGACCAAATTTGGTGATGAATCCTGGTCACGTGCCGCCTGAGGAATGTTGCACATATGCTAAGAAGACTGCAAGGACTCAGAGCAGCTCCTGTCAGTGGGAACTAGGGTTGCCAGGTGTCCGGTTTTTGACCAGAACGCCCAGTGGAAAAGGGACACAGGCGGCTCCGGTCAAGTCCGGTTGGCGGCGCAGCGGGGGTCCGGGGCTAAGGCAGGCTCCCTGACTGCCCTGGATCCGCGCAGCTCCCGGAAGTGGCTGCCAGGCCCTGCGGCCCCTAGGTGAATGGGTGGCCAGGGAGGCTCCGCGTGCTGCCTCCGCAGCTCCCATTAGTTGCGGTTCTCTGCAGGCGCGAGGGCAGCGCGTGGAGCCTTCATGGCTGCCCATGCGCCTGGGGGCCACAGGGCCTGGCAGCCACTTCTAGGAGCCACAGTAAGCGCCGCTGGGACCCCACACCCTGAACCCCCTCCCGGAGCCCGCACCACCAACCCCAGCCCGGAGCACCCTCCTGCACCCAAAACCCCTCATCCCTGGCCCCTCCCAGAGCCTGCACCCCCAGCCGGCACCCTCAGCCCCCCACCCAACCCCCTACCCCAGCCCAGAGTCCTCTCCCACACCCTGAACCCCTCCTTTCTGACCCAACCTGGAGCCCGCACTCCCAGCCCAGAGCCCATACCCTCCCTCACCCCAACCCCCTGCCCCAGCCCGGAGCCCTCTCCCGCACCCCAAACCCCTCATCCCTGGCCCCACCCCAGAGCCCGCATCCCCAGCCGACACCCTCAGCCCCCCACCCAACCCCCTGCCCCAGCCCGGAGCCCTCTCCCGCACCCCAAACCAATCATCCCTGGCCCCATCCCAGAGCCCGCATCCCCAGCCGGCACCCTCAGCCCCCCACCCAACCCCCTACCCCAGCCCAGAGTCCTCTCCCGCACCCCAAACCCCTCATCCCTGGTCCCACCCCAGAGCCCGCATCCCCAGCCAGAGCCCTCCCCCCCGCCTCCCCGCACCAGCCCAGTGAAAGAGTGAGGGTGGGGGAGAGCAAGTGACAGAAGCAGGGGGAATGGAGCGAGCAGGGGACGGGGCCTCAGAGAAGGGGTGGGGCGGGCCTCGGGGCAGGCGTGTTCAGTTTTGTGTGATTAGAAATTTGGCAAACCACTGGGAACACAGTGGCTGACCAGGCTGTTAAAATCCGGTTGGTGCATGGCTGGCAGGCTCCCTACCCAGCTCCGCACGGCTCCTGGAAGTGGCCAGATTGCCCTTCAGGCTCCTAGGTGTAGGGGCAGCCACGGGGGCTCCGCATGCTGCCCCCGCCCCAAGCACTGGCTCTGCAGCTCCCATTGGCTGGGAACCGCAGTCAATGGGAGCTGCGGGGGCAGCGCCTGCAGACAGGGGCAGCGTGCAGACTCCCCTGGCCACCCCTGCGCCTAGGAGCCAGAGGGACATGTCACTGCTTCCCGGTAGCCGCCAGAACCCCCTCCTGCACCCCAACCCCCTACCACACCCCTGAGACCCTCCCGCACCCAAACTCTCTCCCGGAGCTCGCACCCTGCACCCACTCCTGCACCCCAACCCCCTGCCCCTGCTGGAGCCCCCTCCTGCACCCCAACCCCCTACCACACCCCTGAGACCCTCCCGCACCCAAACTCTCGCCCAGAGCTCGCACCCTGCACCCCCTCCTGCACCCCACCCCCCTGCCTCACCCCAATGAAAATGAGCAAGTGAGTAAGGGTGGGGGAGAGCGAGCGACGGAGGGAGGGGGCATGGGGTGAGCCAGGCGAGCCTTGGAGAAGGGGCAGAAGGTTGGGGGCAAGGATGTTCAGTTTTCTGTGATCAGAAACTTGGCAACCCTAAAGTCAGCATCTATGAGCCTTGGGAAGGTGATGGCAGGGCTGTGCTCCCAGGGAAGGGACCCTGCAGCGGCTCTGCAGAAGGGAGCTGCCCTCTGGATGTGGGCGATCAGGGCCCCTGCTGGGGCGGAAGAGCGGCCCTGCAGTCAGCGCGGGAGGCACGGCCACGCTCCCAGGCCAGGCCGGACAATGTGCCCCAAGCAGGCTCCAGACAGAGGGAACGTCTCTGGAACCCCGTGGGAACAGGAGCGTGAGGGTTTGTGTCACGTGGAGGCCGCTGCGATGTTCCTCGCTCCAGTGCAGCTGGCTGACAGGTAACAGCACAGAGCTCGCTGCTTTGCAGGCAGTGTCATGCTTACAGAGACACCCTACAACTCAGCCCCTCTCAGGGCCAGCTCATGTCTGGTGCTGAAAGCACAGGAGTTGCCCAGGACTGGGCAGCAGGGACAGCAGGGCGTTGGCCAGCTGTGGGGGAGAGCAGCATGGAGTACAAGGAGCTGCTGCAGGTCAGCGATGAGGGGCACAGAGGGAGCTGTGTGTGGTAGGGTGGGAGCCAGGACTGACAGGCACCCGTCCATTTTGTGGGAAGCCCCAGGCTGGAGGAGCAGGGAGATGCCGGTCAGGGTTACAGGGAAGGGGGCTGGGCAGATCTCTCAGCTGGGCATGTTGGGAAGGAAGAGGAGGGTGGACGAATGACTCTCAGATTTGCTGCCCCAGGCTTGACCGCAGGACAGAGGTGGGACGCAGGGTTGTGCCCATGGCTCGTGAGCCCGGGTCGCGCTGTCCTTCGCTCTCACTCCCTGAAACCTGCACATAACTCACCTTTGCACACAGTGAATCCAGCCAATGTCCCGGCTCCCCCCACGAACACAGCCATCCCCACCCGCACCCCCGCGCGCCTCTCCCCTGCGTGGGCAGGGTAAATAGAGCACGTGGCAGGCGGACTCCCTGCCTAGATCACGCCAAGGGGAGTCGGGGGCGCTGACGCTCCAGGAGCCAGCACTGGGTTTCCTCCTTGGTCCCGCTCCCCTAAGAGCAGAGGTTAGTGGACCATTCCTACTTACGGCTCCTTGGGAGCAGAGGGATGGTCTCTCTGGAAATGCTGACGGTTTAAATCACGAGCCCCTGTTTACCTACTCGGAGCTCTGTTAACGGAGGCTCTCCAGCCAGGCCACGCACTGGGAAGAGGCCACAGAACCCCCTGGCTCTGCCAGCAAAGGGCCGGCTCCAGCTAACTGAACCCAGCCCGGCAGGTCGGGCAGCCATGGGGCTGTTCTCCAAGCTGGCCTGGGATGGGATCCGGGACTCTCCCAGCGTCTGAGGGCTCTGGGACATCCCAGGCGATTGCACAGGGTTACAACGCTAGTGCGAGTTTGTCCCCTTGTATGTAAGGGGAATGCCGGGCTCCGCAGGGCAGGGACAGACACACTGCCCTCCAAGCTGGCTGCCTGGCACCAGTGGGGCCCTGTACATGGATCTGGCCTCATTTCTCTTTATCATTCCCCCCATTCAAAGGCAGCGGCAAACCAGCGCCACCCAGCTGCCCCAGGCTGTTGGTTAAGCTCCAGGACATTAGGGGAAGGCTGCTCCATGTCCCTGGGGGATGTGGGGGATGGACATGGGCTCCTCCCTGTTCTCCTGTGGAAGGCCAGCCTGCCACGCATACCCCAGCAGCATGCACTGGCCCCCCGTAACCCTCCAGTAGCCCCCTCCCCCAGTCCGGCCTGCGCCTGAATCTCTCTGCAAGGCCCCAGCTGCTGCTCTTATCCCTTGGCTCTTTCCCTTCAGCCTCCGGGGGATCCCCTCCCATCTGACCTACTCACAGGCCTCCCCTATCTCCACCCAGGCCCCCTTCCATTCTGCTGCAGGCTCCTTGAACGTGCTGTCTATTCCCGCTGGCTCCATCCCACCCTCCCGGACTCCGCTGCCCCCACTGAGGTCCAAACGCTGCCTCCTGGCCAGCCCCAGGGCCTGGTGACACTGGGGTGGGTGCTCATCTCCCAGCCATCTGCTGGCCAGGCCTCGGCTGGGAACGCCGCCTCTCCACCCTCTAGGGTTGCCAACTTTCTTTTCTGTGAGGCCTGCAGTGGGGAGAGACTTGCCTGCAGTGGGCTTATTCCTCCCTCCCAGGAGATGGGGCAAAGGGAGAGCTGGTGCCCAAAGATCGTTCTGTAAAGCGGGGAGGTGCAGTTAGCAGCCCCCCAATCAAAGGGAAGGGCTGGCTGTAGGGAGAGAGCTGGGGGCCAGCTGGAAGGGGCAGAAAGGAAGGGAGGTTCCAAGGGAGTTAGGAAAAGGGTCTGGTGCTTATCCAGCTTGACTTGTGCTGCAGAACATCCCAGATCCTGGAAGATCTTGACCCCTCAGGAGATGAGGACACACCCCAAATCCAGCGGCTGAATGTTTGGGCTTGCAGGTGGGTGAATGCAGCATGGGACCTGCACCCAGGATGCGACTGAGAACTCAGCTAAACCCGGGCTCGGTGATTTGGGCCTCGAGGCAGAGGAGAGCACATGGTGAGGGTAGGCATCCCAGGCAGAGACGAGGGTGGGACAGGGCCTGCCATGGGAACAGGGCAGGGGCAGTCATGGGAGAAGCTGCACAAAATGGGGAGCACAGAAGCTGCTCGGGGGACGGGGGGTGCAGCTCCCCCCACAGGATCTGCTGGAGAACATCCTCTCGCTCTGGCAACAGGACAGCAGCACATGCCTTCTCCCTTCTGGCTGTTTACATGCTGCAGACGGCGTGCATGCGTCATAGCTGTCAGCCCCACAGCCCGCAGTGGCTGGCGCTCCCGGGGCTGGCAGGGCCTGCGAGTGCTGCTGTGGCAAGCGGGTGGGATGGCTGCTCTTGGGAGAGGGCACAGCTGGGCCTGAGACTGCCCTGGAGCCTGGAGGGAGGGTTCACACCGGTCAATGGCCACTTCTGGTGCTGAGCCAGGGAAGCCGGCCCGGTCCCCTTGCCCAGAAGGCCTGTGGCTGCAAACAAGCTGGCAGATAGGCTCTGACCTGGAGAAGGGGCCTGGCTTGGATCCTGTCCCCCAACCTGATGACAATTCAGATGCAGCTCGCAGCCCTAAACTGGGAGCAGACCCTCTCCAGGGTCAGCAGGGGTTAGTTTATCTGCAACTTTCCATTCCTCCCGACTCCTTCCCAATGGAGTGAGGGGCAGTGGACATAGCGTCTGGGCTCTGCTCCACACTGGGGCCTGCTGACCTGCCATCCGGGACCCTTCCCCACCTGGCAATCTCACACAGGGCCCAGTGGCTCTAGTGGCCTCTCCTCAGGGCCCCAACCCGCGAGGTTGAGCTCCGGGGCCTGCACTGCATTCTGGGGAGCACTGCCCCCTAGCCAGGGCCCCCAGCCCAGATGCTAGTTCCTCTGACTGCTGCTTCCCGCAGGGCAGAGAGGCCCACGAGGCTCTGCCAGGAATTGCTCCATCCCAAGCAGGGGAGGCAGAGATCTGTTCATTTTCCCCTGGAGCATTGTGGGCGATGGGCCAAGGCCATTCTTCAGGCGGGAGAAGCAGCCGTGCTGCCATCAGCTCCACAGTCCCAGGGCTGGGGAGAGTCACAGCAGGCTGGGCTGATCTGAGAAGCAGCGTACAGTCGCTCCCGCCCTTGCTGTGACCCGGGGGCTCATTCAGAGCACGGAGGCCTCCTGGGACCAGGGAGAGATGAAACTGTCCCCTTCTTGGGGCGTTGCTGGGCTCTTGGTGATGGCCTCTTCCAAACAGGGGGGTCCCACCAGGGAGCCTGGGGTGCCCTCATGAAAATGCCACATCTTGTGAGTTCATGTGACGGGCACTAAACATAGGTCATAGAGAGTCTGATGGGGCTCTCCAGGCCGGCCAGTCATGGGAGCGGAGTGAGCGGGGAGGTCTGTATCCCTCAGAGAGGCAGAGACGAGATTAGAATAATAGAATCATAGAATATCAGGGTTGGAAGGGACCTCAGGACGTCATCTAGCCCCTGCTCAAAGCAGGACCAATCCCCGACTAAATCATCCCGGCCAGGGCTTTGTCAAGCTGGGCCTTAAAAACCTCTAAGGAAGGAGATTCCACCACCTCCCTAGGTAACCCATTACAGTGCTTCACCACTCTCCTAGTGAAAAAGTGTTTCCTAATATCCAACCTAGACCTCCCCCACTGCATCTTGAGACCATTACTCCTGGTTCTGTCATCTTCCACCACTGAGAACAGTCTAGATCCATCCTCTTTGGAACTCCTTTCAGGTAGTTGAAGGCTGCTATCAAATCCCCCCTCATTCTTCTCTTCTGCAGACTAAACAATCCCAGTTCCCTCAGCCTCTCCTCATAAGTCATGTACTCCAGCCCCCTAATCATGTTTGTTGCCCTCCGCTGGACTCTTTCCAATTTTTCCACATCCTTCTTGTAGTGTGGGGCCCAAAACTGGACACAATACTCCAGATGAGGCCTCACCAACACCGAATAGAAGGGAATTATCACATCCCTCGATCTGCTGGCAATGCTCCTACTTATACAGCCCAAAATGCCGTTAGCCTTCTTGGCAACAAGGGCACATTGTTGACTCATATCCAACTTCTCATCCACTGTAATCCCTAGGTCCTTTTCTGCAGATTAATAAAGAGAGATTAATAAGACTGGGACTTTTCAGCTTGGAAAAGAGATGACTAAGATGGGGTATGATAGAGGTCTATAAAATCATGACTGGTGTGGAGAAAGTAAAGAAGGAAGTGTTGTTTACTCCTTCTTATAACACAAGAACTAGGGGTCACCCAATGAAATTAATGGGCAGCAGGTTTAAAACAAACAGAAGGAAGTATTTCTTCACACAACGCACAGTCAACCTGTGGAATTTTTTGGCAGAGGATGTTGTGAAGGTCAAGACTATAACAGGGTTAAAAAAAGAACTAGATACGTTCATAGAATAGGTCCATTTTTGGCTGTTAGCCAGGATGGACAGGGATGGTGTCCCTAGCCTCTGTTTGCCAGAGGCTGGGAATGGACGGCAGGGAATGGCTCACTTGCTGATTGCCTGTTCTGTTCATTCCCACCTGGCATTGGCGCTGTTTGAAGACAGGATACTGGGCTAGATGGACTTTTGGTCTGACCCAATATGGCCATTCTTATGTTCTTAGGCCATTGCTGGGGACTGGGACGGGGCTGGCTAGGCCATCAGTCTCTTCTAGCCTTTTCCTGTAGGCAAGGTTTGGGCAGCAGGGGCATGAGTGTTTGCCCAGCCTGAGTGTCAGGAGCAGGTCCTGGCCAGGAACAATGCAGCTGGAGCCCGGCCCAGCAAGCACAGGCTGGCCGGCCAGAGAGAGACAACACCTACCCGACCCAAGGATATGCTGCTTCTTGCTCCCAGATGCACGTAGGGTCCTCTGGGATTTGGGTGAGGTTGCCAACACTATGAATGCAGTGGGAGTGGATACTTCCCCTCCCCCCACTCGTGCACACACATTCATAGGTGCACTCACACACGCGTGCACAGACACAAGCACACTCCCGTGCCCGGTGGCACTCGCCAGTGCTGAGCAGCCTGGCTGGCAGCGGCAGTCGCTGCCTCCTGCGGGAAGGTGGCAGAGATTGAGAGCAGAGCCCTTGGCTGCTGGCACTTCACAGCGAGCCGTCTTTGTGACACGCTGTTGCCGTGACAACTGAAAAGGGTCTTTTGCTGCCTGTCAGCTGCTGAGACAGAAAGGGGGAAAGGGAAAAAAAGAGCATTAACTCCCAGTTCTTCAAAGCCAGGCACGCTACAGGAGAAGGGCCTCCCGCCCCCCTGCTGCATCCGCCCATCAGCCAGAGCCCAAGACCTGCAGCCACTCCTGACCTGGATGGCCTGGGCATGAAAGGGTTACTGGTTTCTGCTCACTCCGGCTCTGGGGAGACTCCCATGAAGAATCCCTTGTATGGAAGGGGATTGGACTCCTCCCAATCCCACCTCCCCCCCCCCCCCCCACTCCAGGTGCCTTTCTGTGGCCTCTCCATCCATAGGAAGCGCTGCACATCTCATGGCATGGCATGGCCTAAGGCCCCTCAGAGGACACCTGAGATCAGCCACGCTTGTCAGCTTGATCATTCAGTTCACAGGGCATTAGCCATTCCTGTGACTGGGGCTTTGCCTCCCCGCTCCCCAGCAAATCTGTCATGGAAACAGCTGTTCCCAGTCCCTAGCAATCACACTGGCTCAGCTGCCCAGATGATCACCTCTCTGGCTAGCAGCTGCCCTAACCCACCTGCATACTTTTCCCAGGCTTATTTTTGTCTCTCTATTGATGCTGCCAATAATTCAGTGCAAGGCTAGTGGAATAACTGGGATCTCCCGGCATGATACTCCTGAGTGGATCTGGCAAAAGCACTAGGGCTGGTTGGGAAACGATTTTTTTCCTCCTCAAAAACAACTGGATGAAAACATTTTGTATTTATTTTTTGCATTGCATAGGAACATAGGACAGGACTGGAAGGGGCCCCCAGGGTCACTGAGTCCGCCCCGGCAAATAATCCTGGTCATAAATTTATCAAGCTCCATCTTCGACCACTTAGGGTGTTTTCCCCCACTTCTCCTATTGGGAAGCTGTTCCACAAACACCCTCTTCTGATGGCTAGAAACCTGCTTCTCATTTCCAGCCTAAATTTATTCATGGCCAGTTTATCTTCATCTAATATTTTCTTTGAAATAGTTCGGATTTTGGGGGGTTCAGTGAAAAAAATCAGGGTTTTCAGTTTTTCAACAACTCTTCCCTCCGCCGCCACCCCAAGTCAGTGGAAATGGAAATTGTTCCAAGGAAGTTTTGCTGAAAACTTAGACGGACAATTCTGTCCAGCTCCAAGGCCACTGAGGGTTGCAGGCAGGGCCCTGCGTGCTCCACAATTCTGCAACCACAGAACTGGGCACAGAATCGTCCCGGGCTGCAGAATTGTGCTGCAGAATCTCAGCTCTAAAAAAGTGAGCGAAACAGCTCCTGTTATTTGTATTTGGACCCAGCCCAGCTCAGATCAGAGCTCTGTTGTGCTTGGCATTCCACACATAGTAAGTGACAGGGTTTGCGCCAAAGTCCTTGCAAACAAATTAGGAAAGACACAAATAAAATAACACTACCCTAATGGGGGAGGGGCAAACAGGGCCGGTTCCAGGCACCAGCGCAGAAAGCAGGTGTTTGGGGCGGCCAATGGAAAGGGGCGGCACGTCCGGGACTTCGGCGGCAATTCGGTGGCGGGTCCCTCAGTCCTTCTCGGAGGGAAGGACTGGCCGCCGAATTGCTGCCAAAGAATGAATGAAGCTGCCGAAGTGCCGCCGATCTTGGGGAGGCAAAAAAGCTGGAGCTGGCCCTGGGGGCAAAGGCCTACACTGACCCAGTGACTTGTGTAAGGTTACTATAGCAGAACCAGGCACTGAACCCCAATCTCTTAGGGATGAGCATCCTTCCTCACCAGTTGCTAAGGCTGAAGGAAAACCCTTCAAGCTGTGACCCCCGTGTGCCATGCACACAGCACTGTCCAGTCCACCAAAACCTGAACGAACTGGTCTGACCATTCATTGCAAACAGTGGATTTGACAGTTGTAGGGCCATTGTTCGTTCATTGTCTGCTCACAGACCATGGCTTACATGTTTGTTTATGACTCCAGACTGTTTGGTGAATGGGTTTTATGACCGGAGTGGAGGCTCTGGATTCTCTGCAGACTGTTTGCAGTGAGTAGGCAACTGATTACTTGCAATTTGGAGTTTGCTGTGTGAGCTTTGTAGTAGGTCCCCTGAGTCACATGGCTTGGTTTGCATCCCTCAGCTGGTGGCCTACATGTGTTTCCACCCACCATTCATCAATCCACGGAGTACTGTGTCCAGTTTTGGGCCCCACACTAAAAGAAGGATGTGGAAAAATTGGAAAGAGTCCAGCGGAGGGCAACAAAAATGATTAGGGGTCTGGAGCACATGACTTATGAGGAGAGGCTGAGGGAACTGGGATTGTTTAGTCTACAGAAGAGAAGACTGAGGGGGGATTTGATAGCTGCTTTCAACTACCTGAAGGGGGGTTCCAAAGAGGATGGAGCTCGGCTGTTCTCAGTGGTGGCAGATGACAGAACAAGGAGTAATGGTCTTAAGTTGCAGTGGGGGAAGTTTAGATTGGATATTAGGAAAAACTTTTTCACTAGGAGGGTGGTGAAGCCTACCTAAGGAGGTGGAGGAATCTCCTTCCTTAGAGGTTTTTAAGTCCTGGCTTGACAAAGCCCTGGCTGGGATGATTTAGTTGGTGTTGGTCCTGCTTTGAGCAGGGGGTGGGACTAGATGACCTCCTGAGGTCCCTTCCAATCCTGATATTTTATGATTCTATGATTCCATATCTGGACTAGAGGCCCAAAACTTCACCTGTTGTGACTTTTCACACAAACAAAACTGCAGTTATGGGAACGTTCACAAGCCGATAACAATAAAGGGGTGTGGACAGGCTGACTCAAACATAACTTCCAATCCAGCCAGCTGCTTGTGCATAGGTTGTGACACTATTGTTTAGCGTGTACAGTCCAAATAGCAACGATCTCTTGCATGTCTATTGTGATCGCCATTAAACCTGTACAAGCTCTGGGTTTAATCCTAAAAGTCCTTATTTGGGCAACACTCCCATAGCACCGTGGAAATGCAGACACCCCTTCAGTCCTGGAGGATGACAACCAACTGGTGTAGAGCATTTCGCACAACAATGCCCTGGAATCTTTCCACGCAGTGCAGAGAACCCTTTAAAGGGTTGTTGTGAAAAAAAAAACCCTCCCCACCCCCACTTACTAACCAGCCTGGAATACCCTGTAAGCTGCTTTGCCAATGGCTTGCTGCATTGATTGTGCCAGAGGTAGAACCTCTGAGCCTAGACAGCCTTTAAGTATAAGGAATTCACTAAACCATGCCCCAAATACCACCCAGAGCTACAGGCTAGATGTTGGGGAAGACCCTCCCCCGTTCTAGCACTCAGAACACATTGTAAAGAAGCCAGTGACATTCCAGCCAGCACGAATGTCTTTCAGCTTATTCTCAAATGCCAGAAGCTGCTTATGATGTAGCTGTGAGCTGGAAGAGCATGCTGGGTAATGACATACAAATTAGCAACTCCAACACTCCCCACTCTTCCCCCAGCCCCCACCCCATAGGCACCTGGAATTCCTGTAGCCAGCACGCTGTCGCAACAAGCAGTTTTCAACCTGGCGAATGTTTCCGGGAAATAGGGTCTCCAGTTTGAAAGGGTTAAAAGCATTCTGTAGTGTGACAAACCAGCAAAGATGTCCTGTTGGCTCCCATGGGCTCTGGCAGCTTTCCAGCTGTTTTACCACCTGTGGCAGCTGCTGCTTTCTTCAAATGATGCTGCTATCGCTTTAAAATCAATGATGCAATCGGGCCTTATTTCAAGAAACCAGTCTCGTTCCTTCTGAAAATGTTCTTTGATGGATATTGGCTGTGCACCTTGCTCGGTCTCCCTCGTGTCCACACTCTGAAATGCCCAAGGATGTGGCTGAAATGACTTTCTGCCCATTCTCAAGTACTTACAGTATCCAATAAATAACCTAATACTGTTTGGTCTAAATGTAATTAAGATCTTTACTGCATGCTCTGCTACACTGACCAGTCATGGTTCCAGTGATTTATTGGGCCATGTTGTTTGGGGCTTTAATTGTGTGCTGTTGTTTGGCACTGCCACTGACAGCTTCTCCGAGGAATGATATGTTTAGTCTACAGAGGAGTTTGGGGGTTATAGCTCTGTAAAGGAATTTAATAAGTCAGAGCACACTTTTAATATGGAGATCCGCTCACGGAGGTGCTGAAGCAGAGTTGCTCTGGCTTCCTCTTTAGGAAGCTCATTCTTGGAGCAGGAAGAACAGTTCCTCAGGGGAATTCTGTCCCCTTTCCACTTACAGAATATTTTCAAGCTGATTTGCAATGTCACTGATTGTAACTGAAAAATATGTGGCATTTTTATTCTTGCAAATAATTTAGCTGGATCCTACAAGTATGGCTGTGGCGGTTCATAGTGATTGGCTGTGTTAAATCACATGGTATTGCTCCTGGTCCCTGACTGGAGAAATGCTTGGGTATTTAACGTGAATATTCATGTGTGGGAATTAAAAATTCTGTTCCCATGAGTACTTGTGCATGCAGCTTTGGTATTCACTTTTGCACCAGTAAAACGACACGGCACAAATGTTCATGGCACAGAGCCAAAGCCTGTCCAAAGCAAAATCCCGAAGCAGTCAGTTTAATACACGGTAGAAGGCTGTTGCTGTCTCTGGCCAGCTCTGTTCTTTATAACACTTGTAGCGCCTCAAACATCACAGTATCGTCCCCCTAGCTGTCTCTCATTTAGCCCAACCGATGAGGGGCCTTGTGTCTAATCCCAGAGTCCAAACTGGCTTTTTAGAGAGTCTTTGCCTGACAGCTAGAGACTGCGTTAAAAGCATGTAGCACTTAAATGGTGTGTTTCATCATCGAAGTACAAAACACAGCGACTTCAATGCCGGCAATCCAGACCATTGACCAAACTTCAAGCTCATATCTCACACCCCTGCAATGGAGTTTGTCTGGTAGCATACAGTTAAGTGTATGTCATTTGCATATAAACTCACCATCTCTTCTTCTGTGTCACCACACAGGAAGTCCTTTGGCACATTGTCTTGCTGGATACATCTGGCTAATTGTTCTACTGCTAAGACTCAAAGCAGGGGTGACTAAGGGCACCCGAGCTGTCCCTTTACTCAAGCTGAATTGAGCTGAAGCAAGGTTATTTGTCACCATCAGGGCTGTGGGCCAATTATAGAGCACCTTCATTCACTGATCATGCTTGTAGCAATGCCAAGTGTAGCTGGCATGCTGTGCAGGGTCCCGTTCGACCATGTCTGGGCTTTATTAGCTAAATACTTTGGGATCTCCATATGAAGCTAGGTGCCTGTATTAGTATGAGTAGCTCTTTATTATTGACTGATATCTGGACTCTTTTCTTTTTTGGCTTTGTAACAGCTTTGTGACAGTTTAGCTCACAGCAACCGCGAGAATAGCATTCAAAGCCTCCTGTCCTGCTCCAAACCCAGACCTCTACCGTTTGGGAATGTCCATTATTTCACCTGTAAATCGTCCATGAGCCGGATTCCATCCAATAGGGGGCAGTGCTGGTGCTAGGTACTATACTGTCGTTAATTAGAAATGGGCCTGAGCCAAACCCCTGGATCCAACGAACGTGCCCAATCTCTGGGGATGTTTCGATTCGTTACTTAGATTGGACACTTTGGGACAAGGTGTTTTTTTGTTCAGTGTTTGTACAGCGCCTAGCACAATGAGGTGCTGCTCCATGGTTGGGGCTCCTCAGTGCTACAGTAATACAAATAATAATACATAACAATATCTATATTTTGCAACCAACCCGTCTTCTAATGGGCCACATCAAAGCACTGGATCCCAACGTCCCTGAGCTGTGGAGACATTTGGTGATACACCTAAACTCTGCAGCACAGGCCCAGGTGGAGCGCTCACCAGAACAGCACTGCTCTCACGCTGCCCGCACGGCAAAGGAGGGAGGTGAAAGGAAAGGGGAGAATGAAAAAAACCAACACAACAAGAACTTTGAAAAGCCTGGAAATGCCAAGCAGGGCGGGCCTTAGTGAAAATGGTGCCCTGGGCCGTCCTGTATTTTGGCACCATTTTCTCTAAGTCTGGCCCTATAGGGCAGCTGCATGGCAACAAACATTTAATAAAGGGTTGCCAACCCTCCAGGATTATCCTGGAGACTCCAGGAATTAAAGATTTATCTTTAATTAAAGATTATGTCATCTGATGAAACCTCCAGGAATATGTCCAACCAAAGTTGGCAACCCTAATTTAGTGACAGACTGTGACCCCAAAGGGCACTTGCCAGGCCCAGGGAGAGGAACCAAGGGATGTGCCGGGTTCCCAGGATGGGCCCAGCACTACATCTCTCTCCAGAAGTGGCCTGTGGCCACTCTGCTTCCACTTCCAGCCCTGCCCACCGTCCATCTGGCCAGGGGCTCCAACCCCCAGTTCTCCTGTACTCACTCCGCTCGGGCAGCCCAGGTCCACCAGCTTGCAGCAGTTGGACGGTGCCTCCCTGACCATGGTGCACTGTGCCATTGGCCACGTCGTCCACCCATAAGGCCGGCCCTGATCCAAGCTAATTCCACTGAGGAACCACGAAGAACCTACAGGTGCTTTTAGCTCCTCCATCTCCTCCTCTCCACCGAGCGGGGTTACTGGGCTCTGAGAGGAGCAGCGTCGCACCGAGCGGGGTTACTGGGCTCTGAGAGGAGCAGCGTCGCACCGGGCAGGGTTACTGGGCTCTGAGAGGAGCAGCGTCGCACCGGGCAGGGTTACTGGGTTCCGAGAGGAGCAGCGTCGCACCGGGCAGGGTTACTGGGTTCCGAGAGGAGCAGCGTCGCACCGGGCAGGGTTACTGGGCTCTGAGAGGAGCAGCGTCGCACCGAGCGGGGTTACCGGGCGTCGCACCGAGCGGGATTACTGGGCTCTGAGAGGAGCAGCGTCGCACCGGGCAGGGTTACTGGGCTCTGAGAGGAGCAGCGTCGCACCGAGCGGGGTTACTGGGCTCCGACAGGAGCAGCGTCGCACCGGGCGGGGTTACTGGGCTCTGAGAGGAGCAGCGTCGCACCGGGCAGGGTTACTGGGCTCTGAGAGGAGCAGCGTCGCACCGGGCAGGGTTACTGGGCTCCGAGAGGAGCAGCGTCGCACCGGGCGGGGTTACTGGGCTCCGAGAGGAGCAGCGTCGCACCGGGCGGGGTTACTGGGCTCTGAGAGGAGCAGCGTCGCACCGAGCGGGGTTACTGGGCTCCGAGAGGAGCAGCGTCGCACAGAGTGGGGTTACTGGGCTCTGAGAGGAGCAGTGTCGCACAGAGCGGGGTTACTGGGCTCTGAGAGGAGCAGTGTCGCACCGAGCGGGGTTACTGGGCTCTGAGAGGAGCAGCGTCGCACCGGGTGGGGTTACTGGGCTCTGAGAGGAGCAGCGTCGCACGTAGCAGAAATGTTAAAAGCTGGATATTTTGGCCCCACATCTCTTAAAAGCCTCTTATCATAATAGTTTATATCACAGTGGCACCAAGAGGCTCCAGGTAAGATCAGGGCCCTGTTGCACTAGGAGCTGGTCTCTGCCCTGAAGAGCTGCCAGACAAAGGGCAGGAGGAGAAACGGAGGCACTGAGCAGGATTAGCACCTGGCCTCCTGATTTCCAGCCCAGTACCGTCTCCCCAGACCACCCCGACTCCAGCTGCAGAAGATGAAATCACAGCAGCCATGCTGACACCACAGGGCAGATGTAGCCTAACCTCACACTGGAGATGCTGCCGCTGTTGCAGGAAGTCCAATCACTGCGGAAAGGGAAGGGTTAAAAGGGCTGTAGCATTTCCCAGGCCTGGCACAAGGGCAGGTGAGATGGGAGCTAAAGGGTCTTCGGTGCATCTAGGAAGGGAAATGGGAGCAATAGCTCACACTTAAATAGCACTTTCCATCCAAAGATCTTCACAGACACCAGGGCAGGGGCTCCTTGCGCTGCCCTTAGCTCACACCTGTTCACGGGCCGGAAGAGACGGTGGAGCCCTCGGTGCTTTTATCTATTGGTTCCTCTTGCCTCCCATTGTCTTCAGCTGGGCTCCTCTCCCTCTGGCTGTTTCCTTTCATTCTCCCCTCTCCCTGGCACTCTGCAGTTCCCTCTACCGTTTTTCCATGTTCTCTTTCTCTCACTGTAACTGTTCTCTTCTTCTCTGTGTCACTTTTCTGATGCGACCCTTGGACTCAGGCCTTTCTCATGATTTGTATTAGCGCCTAGAGGCCCTGGCCAAGATCGGCTCCCCATTGTGCTAGGCACTGCACAGGGAGAGACATTTCCTGCCCTGAAGAGCTCACAGCTCAACTGGGCCAAACAAACAAAGGGTGGGAGAAAGGAAGCATCAGCCTATCCACATTTTACAATGGGGAAACTGAGGCACAGTGAGCTCATAGGACTTGCTCAAGGTCTCTCCAGAGCTGGGAAATGAGTCCAGTCTGATGCCACGAGACTAGCCTTCCTCCCTAACCGCATTCTACGAGGGGCAAGGAATGGACCAGACTTCTCTCTCTCTCTCTCTCTCTCTCTCTCTCTCTCTCTCTCTCACACACACACACACAAACTGTGATCTTTTCAATTTTTCCCTCAATAGATATTTTTTTTGCCAGTAGTTTTTTATCCAGCTCGAGCTATTTCACTTCATTAATGCACCCAGAAGGAAAGAGCAGCTGCCTACATTGTCTGTCGATGAAAATTTCTTGCGCTGCTGGATTTGTAAAACAACTGATTAAAGACAATGCAATTAATTATTCCTTGATGAAATAGTGGAAATTATCCTGAAAAATGAAGAAATTTAACACTGGAATATTAAATCTCTGTAGTTATGTCATTTCTACAAAGCGGTGTGTGTGTGTGTGTGGGGGGGGTGGGTGAAATATAAACAGAAAATCTAGCTACAGCCGTCCTGCACTCTTACCCCAGTACCCCCTGCTGGGATTTGGATCCCCACAGCCAGCCCTCTTCCACCAGGCCCTAGAGAGCTCCCCCAGCTGAGCTCCCCCCACATCCTGCGCCCCATCCACCTCTCCCTATAGCCCTTCGTTCTGAGAGACAGCTCTCTGCAGCCAGCAGCCCGCACCACCCCGCCCAGGGCTGCCTCCTGGGATAGATAGTGAGCAGCTGTATCGTGTCCCCCTTCGGCCATTGCTGACAGTGGAACGAAATCTTTTCTGTGCATCGGATTAGACACTGAGCACAGGGCCTGGCATGAGCCTGCGTTAAGGGGGGGCGCGTGTGCAGCTGCGCCTACACGTCTCTGCAAGGAGAGCCTCCATGGGGGGGAACGTCCACGTGCAGTGACACACCCTTGCTGGGCCTGCCCAGGGACGTCCACGCGCTTCCCAGACAGGAGGGGTCGGCTTTGGCCCCACCTCGTCTGAGCTCTGCCGCCAGGCTCCCCCAGCCTGAACACACACCATCCCCCTATGCAGCCTTAGCTCTGGCCCCGCTCATCCCTGACCCCTAAGAGTCCCTTCCTGCTGCAGGCGTCGTGTCCCCAGGCTGTTGGGAGCCCCATACGGCACTGTCCTGCCTGCCTGCAGTGAGCTGTGTGGGATGGGCTGGGACTCCGCATGGCCACCCCGGAGACGCTCTGTTCACAAGGACTCTTGGACTGCTCACTCCTGCCCTCCCTACGTCTCCCATAAGGACTCGCATGGGAGCCTAGTGACATGTCCTCACCCTGGTGGCAGGGCTGGGTTTGAATTCCCTAAGCCTGGCCCAGCTCATGAGTGACCTTCACCCGGCAGGGATCTGCGGCACCAAACCCCGGGGGGCCTGGACAGGCCTGGGTGGTGTGTGCTGCCAAAGGAGGTCTGTTGTCCTGGCCAGGCTCTCACACCCCTTTCCCTTCTCTCTTACACTCCTCCCTTCCCGCCGGAGCCATGCCCGCTCTCTCCTCCTCCCCTCTTGGCTCTCACCCTTTCCCACTCACTCCAGTTCCTGCTCCTTTCTCCTGCCTTCCCTTGTGCCAGCAGCCCCCTCGCTCCCCAGGCTCCCCCTGTGCCCCCACACGGGGACCGGAGAGCCAGACCCAGCGGCTGTGCCTGAGGTGCCCTACTGCATGTCCTGCCCACTCGACCGCTCTCTTTGTACGATTAGCCCTACAGAGTCCCGCTGCAGCGAGGAGGAGTGTGAACGTGACTTGCAGCCCCTGCGGGGGGTGCACGCTGCATGGAGTCAGGCACTGGTCCTCTTCACCTGCACAGCCAGGCTTCTTGGCTTTCTTTCTTTCTTTCTTTCTTTCTTTCTTTCTTTCTTTCTTTCTTTCTTTCTTTCTTTCTTTCGAGATTTACAAAATGTGGGTGCTCCGCCTCCCCACCCCAGGCTTGGCATGTGTGGAATGGATCCAGGCCCCGCACACCACCTGCTGCAGTGTAATTACCAGACACGGCAGATGAATTCATCTTCTGGGCACCATTTTCTGCAGGGTTGCTAAGCCCAGGGGAAGGATTTCTGCTCCGAGCTGCGCTGTGCCACTCGGAGTCCCCACACACCCCACCAAACTGGAACCGGAGCTGAGCTCAGCAACCCCAGAGCAATGTTCCTCACTCGCCTCAGACGGCCGGTCCCTTGCCTACCTCTTTGTGACTGGTTATTTCATGCCCCATCACAGGGAGCCTGCTCCACTTGGCACAAGGCATGGGGACATCCCAGCTCTTAGGGGTTACAGCTAACAGAACCACGGTCTTTTGGATCTTGTGATTTTATGGCACTTAAGAAACGGGAGATTGCGAACCCTTCTCCTCTGGGCTGCCAGGCAGAATCCAGGCAATGTCGGTGGTGACCAAAGATTGTTACCATTTCAGAGCGGTTTGGTGGCCTATGTGAAATAAGTGGGTGGGTGTCACCATCCAGTTACTAGTGGCCAGATGTCCGCAGCATGAAAAGCACCATCAGCAACTGGCCCCAACTTGGCAGCCTGTGCAGAGAGGCCAAAGACTTAGCGCCCACAAAGCTGATGCACATTGGCTTGGCATGACTGGGGACACTTATGCTCTGTAGGGAGAGGACTCCAGTCTCCAGGACTGTCAAGCCATCGCCTTCTAGCTATGCAACATTTCCCACTGGCCTGCACTGGAATTCAGGATTCGTGTGTGTGTGTGCGCGCGCACGTGCCAGAGAGAAGATTGCAACACAGCCATGGAAATCTAACTATTCTCCTTCATTTAAAGGCTGGATCAAGGGCTTGTCAGTTGTTCTTCCACTGGAGAAAATCACCTACAAGGCAGAAGGGAAAGCAAGGACTCTGACTTTAGTTCGGACCCTTTCATGGCAGTCACCAAAGCACCAGTTCAGCGATACTCCTCACTCTCTGCATCCACCAGTCCCACGGTGGGAAGAGCACGTAGCTTCCTAACTGATAAATATTTACTACAGCTCCCTTCAGGAGCCAGTGTGGATCACAGCACCGTATTCTGTTTGAAACGAACCCTTTTGGAGCTCTACCCAGAGACATAGGGAAGAGATCAAACCCTCTGATTACGGTTTGTCACTGAGATTTCTTTGAGTTTTTTCCTTCATTTTTCTTTTATTCCCTGCTCCTCTCTGCTGAGCTTTTGGGTTACTCTTGACAGGGGTAGGTTGAATTCTGCAGCCCTCGTTTCCAAAAGGCTGTTCAATTTACCTGTCTCCGTGCCTCTTATTATTGGCTATTTGTGAATTTTCACACATGGGGGTTTTTGTTCACATGCACATTTGGGGAGGGACTGTTCTTCACATGAACCTCCATAAGGCCTGAACAAGAGGGTTTGCTATTGGTTATTTTCCAGTTATCTCATCAGGAAGCAGAAACAGCAGCATGGGACACAGGGGACTAATATTTTTTAGTTTCATCAACATTTTTTGTTGAAATTTCAACAAGAAATGCAGATGGGAGGGAATTTTGACAACATCTCACAAAAGTCGTCCCCCCCCCCCACCCCGCTGCCATTTTCCAAACAGTTCTACTAATCACCTACCAGGAAATGAACAGTTTGCAAACACCCCATAGGCTGAAAGTTGTTTGCATAAACTATTCAGCTAACACTTGCAGATAACAAATTCATTTCCAGAAATCAGGATCAGTTTGTGAGCACTTGCAAATGGAAAAACAATGGCTAAGTGAATCAGACATATGAGAGATGCTTCCTCCAGGAGCACAGCCTTCTTCCTAGGGCATGCAGATGTGTTCAGAGCTAGTGTGTGAGTAAAACTGTTCAGGTCCACTAGAAAAGGCCAGGATCATTTGCAATGATCTCGTTTAAAGAGGAATCGCTACAGTTGTCAGCAGATGAGCGAGGGAGTGCAGTGGCTCTCTACTCTGGCCGGGATTTTCAAGAGATCTTAGCTATGGTGTAGGCATTAAGTTGGGTGCTGAGGTCTTTAGAAAATCTGCCCATCAGTGTCACAATGAGATCTGCTGAACTCTGTGGAGAATCTGGCCCTTAAGTGGGACCTGGCTCTAATTGTGGGCACTGAGCACTTGAACATCTGGTCCTGCGCTCGTTTGAAAACACAGCCCCATGTCACTGTCTACCAGAGACACCTGCCCAGGAGCAGATGTGACCAAAGCAGTTGAGTTCTCTGGTGCCGGGTGGACATTCAGTGCTCAGAGAGCTGTAGACCTTATTCGCAAATCTACAAAAGTGAAATCTTTATCAGAATGGATAAAACTTTCAGTTCTTGTGATTTTAATACATTTTCCC
Organism: Chrysemys picta bellii; assembly: GCF_011386835.1. Classification (NCBI taxonomy): domain Eukaryota; kingdom Metazoa; phylum Chordata; order Testudines; family Emydidae; genus Chrysemys; species Chrysemys picta. The sequence continues at coordinate 3,559,544 of NC_088813.1, forward strand.
TCCATTTCTCCTCTCCCTTGGAATTCCAGGTTGATTTCCATTATCTAAAAGTCAGAAATTGAAGCAGAATTGTGTGTGTGTGTGAATTATTCCAGTATTTATGCTAGCAAAATGTATCGCCAAAAATGTTGCATAAAGCAAAAATCTTTGCAAATTCATTTGCCACTTTATTATTCTTGGTAGGTGTTACCTGCCCCTCTGTGTCTCCTTCTCCCTGTCCCAGCACAAGCGGGAAAGCCAAGGCAGAGCTGGCAAGCACACCTGCAAAAATAATGTGAAGTTTGCAGCAGTTGAAGCCCCAAAATGAGAATTTGGGAAGAAAAGCCTAAGACGGGTTGTTCCCAGAAACTCTGCAGCCGACCTCAGCCAATTTTTCAAATTGCGGATTTTGTCTGAGGCTTGATTCTAACCCTAAAATGCTTCAACGCAGCCGAATGCATTGCTGAGATTGGCCACCCCTTTCCCCTGCATCCCCTTTGCAGAGGGTGTGGAGAGCTCCGAAGGGCGGGGTAACAGAGCACTGATGATGGCCCACAGAGGAGCTGGGTAAGATGTGTTCACACACACAAGGGATGAATCCACTGCTGTGTTAAAGCTGCTCCTAAAGCGAAGCCATCGGCTGACCATTTCAGGTGAGGGCGCACACTACGCTGGTCCCGGGGGAGCTACAAGTGGTTCTTCAGATGCCAGACCAGGGCTGGAATTACGGGGATCTGGGATGCAGGGAAGCTGTCCCTCTGTTTACTGTGCACACAGAGAGCTCAGGCAGAGACCTGCCACCACCGAGAGTCCCCACCCACCACTGCAGAGCCAGAGATGAAGGGGAGAGTGGCTCTAATCAGCTCGGTAAGGTTTGTGCCATCAGGTGTGTTCCGGAGTGTTTAGCAGCCCTCGGTGTCGTGTACAGGGCAGTGGAGCCGCAGCTTGGTGGAGAGAGCTGGCCCCCAACGGCCTTTAGAGTAGGGATGGGCAGGAGGTGACTGCCTTGGGGTGGGGCACTGGGGGCACTGTAGGGGCAGCCAGCGCAGCAAGGAGATGACCAGACACCCTGCGGCATTGGAGGTTGCCAACCAGGACACAGGAAAGCCTGGCACGTTGGGTCTTCCAATCACCGAGCTCTGTTCTGTTCTGTGGAGGTTCGTGGTTCCAAGTGAGGAGATCCCTTTGCTGGGATATCTGAGCAGAACGTGTGTGCCCAGCACTGGCAGAGGAGCCTGGAGAGAGGTTACTCTGTGCTCCACGGGGTGGCTCAGACCTTCCAGGAAGCAACCATGCTCCACGAATTAAAAGCTTTGCAGCTCGATGTGACAAAAAGGGAGAAAATGCCTTCAAACGCGCCTCCTTCATCTCTCTTGGTGCTTCACCTTTCAGTCAGCTTCTGTTATTTCACAGCCTCTGAAAAAAAATGGTTAGGAACTCACTGAATAAATCATTTCCGTTCCCCCTCTCCTCCTTCCTTCTTTCTTTTGTGCAAATCAAAGGCTCTGAGCTGCCAGGAGCTGACAAGACTGCCCCCACCCCCCACTTCCCTGTTCCTTACAGCCCCCGTCCTCTGGAACTTGGCGGGAATACACCACGGTTTCCGAAGCAATCAAACTCTGACAGGCCAGCCTGAGGGACGATCCGGAGAAGCAGCGCGCGCAAGAGACGGTGCTTTGCTGCTGTCGCTCCTGCAGGCACTTGCTAGCTACTCCCTTTGGGTCTTGTAGTTTGGAACAAGGTAATGAACATGTGGGGAAGGCTGATAATCTCCAAAGTGTCTATGATTAAGTGAAACCAGCAAATTGAGATGCTTAGACAATTACTAATCTTGGCATGAAAAAAGCAGAGGAATCGAAGAGGAGTGGAGGGTTTGGGGTTTATTTTTCACTTTTACCTTCATTCTCCTAATTGCCGGATTCTGTGCTGGATCAATCGAGTCAGAGAGGAGGTGGAGGCCCCTGTGATGGGCCTAGGTGACCCCAAACAAAGCAGCCCTACGCCCCCTACTTGTGATGCCTGCATGGCACAGAGGGGCTGCTTGGCACAGCCATTTCACATGTCTGTCAGTGGGGGAGGCATGCACCCGCTGTCAATCAGCTGCAAGTGGACTAATGAGCACAATCGCATTAGATCCACTCCCAAATCACATGCACATGCACACCCAGCACTGCCTTTCCTCTGCAGACAGACAGGAGCGGCCAAGTGTCATTGAAATGGGGTCAGAAGTTGCTTGCTCTGCAAAGTGCCCTGCTGGATGGCTGGTGCAGAGAGGGGGGTAATGCCGAGTGTAATCAGCCCCTCAGCCTGCATGCCAGGCACCCCATGGATTCAATCCTCACAACAAATAGAGCAGCGGCTTCCCCACCCACCACCCAAAACAACCCAGCCCACTGTTCTGCACAGAGCGCTCCCAGGCCAGAAGGGTAGGAACCCAGGCTCCAGCTGGCCTCCCTGCCTCTCGCTCTCCCTGCACCAGCCCCACCAACGTTGGCTCTAACCTGCCCTTTGAGCAGCCCCTTCCCCAGAGGTGGCAGGCCGGGGTCTACGGCTCGCTGGGGAAAGCTGTTCCCACCCCTACCCCATTCCACTGTGCCTCAGCACGGGCAAAGGGCAAATTAGTGTGCGGGTGTCCTAGTATAACGCTAGCACCCCTTCCCCCACATCAGCCAGAACAGTTTCATTCTTTATTTAACCTGTTACTGCTGATTCCCCCCCACCAAATCACACACCCTGCTGCAGGCTCATTACCTAGTAACACTCCACTGAAATCAAAGGCAGGTTAGGACATAGCTGGCTTGTGCAACAGCATGGAGAGACATCCCACCCGGCACCCCCGGCGCATTCACCATCACGGCAGGCGCATCCCACCCGGCACCCCCGGCGCATTCACCATCACGGCAGGCGCATCCCACCCGGCACCCCTGGCACATTCACTATCACGGCAGGCGCATCCCACCCTGCACCCCTGGCACATTCACCATCACGGCAGGCGCATCCCACCCGGCACCCCCGGCGCATTCACCATCACGGCAGGCGCATCCCACCCGGCACCCCCGGCGCATTCACCATCACGGCAGGCGCATCCCACCCGGCACCCCCGGCGCATTCACCATCACGGCAGGCGCATCCCACCCGGCACCCCTGGCACATTCACTATCACGGCAGGCGCATCCCACCCTGCACCCCTGGCACATTCACCATCACGGCAGGCGCATCCCACCCAGCACCCCCGGCGCATTCACCATCACGGCAGGTGCATCCCACCCAGCACCCCCGGCGCATTCACCATCACGGCAGGTGCATCCCACCCAGCACCCCTGGCGCATTCACCATCACGGCAGGTGCATCCCACCCAGCACCCCCAGCGCATTCACCATCACGGCAGGCGCATCCCATCCGGCACCCCCGGCGCATTCACCATCACGGCAGGCGCATCCCACCCGGCACATTCACCATCACGGCAGGCACATCCCACCCGGCACCCCCAGCACATTCACCATCACAGCAGGTGCATCTCACCCGGCACCCCCGGCGCATTCACCATCATGGCAGGCGCATCCCACCCGGCACATTCACCATCACAGCAGGTGCATCCCACCCGGCACCCCCGGTGCATTCACCATCATGGCAGGCGCATCCCACCCGGCACTCCCGGCGCACATTCACCATCACGGCAGGCGCATCCCACCCAGCACCCCCGGCGCATTCACCATCACGGCAGGTGCATCCCACCCAGCACCCCCGGCGCATTCACCATCACGGCAGGTGCATCCCACCCAGCACCCCTGGCGCATTCACCATCACGGCAGGTGCATCCCACCCGGCACATTCACCATCACGGCAGGCACATCCCACCCGGCACCCCCAGGACATTCACCATCACAGCAGGTGCATCTCACCCGGCACCCCCGGCGCATTCACCATCATGGCAGGCGCATCCCACCCGGCACATTCACCATCACAGCAGGTGCATCCCACCCGGCACCCCCGGTGCATTCACCATCATGGCAGGCGCATCCCACCCAGCACATTCACCATCACGGCAGGTGCATCCCACCCGGCACCCCCAGCGCATTCACCATCATGGCAGGTGCATCCCACCCGGCACCCCCAGTGCATTCACCATCACGGCAGCTGCAGCCTGGATGTCGCTGTCAAGTGATGCCCCCGGACAGCCGGCACATTGATTTTTTTCCAACATCTGTTTCCTTTAGCCGCCTGTTGCTTGAGTGCCTGTCATGCAACACTATAAACCAATGCACAGTAACATGGCAGCTCTCTGCCTGTTTCGCTTTCTCCTGTGATGAGTTTCCCCAGCCTTGGTGAGACTGTGCCTTTGAAAAGCAGTGAGAAGCTTAACTCAGGGTCCCAGTGCCCTCTCCTGGAGGAAAGGGGTTGTCACTTCCTGTAGAGGCTGTGCACTGTGAGCTGAACAGCTCAGCAGCTGTGGGAACAACCATCTTCTTCGTGGCAACCCAGCAAAAAGATGGGACTTTTTGGCCAATAGGCGAGGCGAGTGCAAACCTCAAGTCAACTTCTGTGCTATCCTAGGCAAAAACCAGCCCTGGGCTACAACACATGGGAGCCTGCACTGCCTTGGACATCTGGCCTAGCATGCTCAGAGAGGTCCCTTTGTTCCCAGGCACTGGCCCCTGATCCGCTGAACCTCTGGTGGCTCCATCATTGTGGAGGAGCTGTATGAATACCTCTGGGTTTGGTTCAAGGGGATTCACGCCCCATGATTTTCAGTTTCAGTTCAAGCACAGCATGGTGTGTGAGACATGGGCTTTGCTCCTCTCTCTCCATGGGGGGAAGAGTTCCCAAGAGGTCACAGCACCCACAAGACCTGCCACATGAGCCACCACTGCAAATTTTACTTCAAGTCTAACATGAAACTGTAAATCCCATCCCTGAACATCCCCATTGCTCCAGTGACAGCGGAAGGTTCAGGTTGGCGTTTAGAGCCAAAGTCCGTGGTGCTGCCCTCAGACTGAAAGCATTTCCCAGAAACTCAGCTGCTTGAGTTCCCATATTCTGCCTCCAGACCTGCAGCATTCCAGGTGTTGTGGGTTTGGCACTAGAGATGCTACAAGCAAAGGGAATGGTCACTCTGAAGAACTAGGGCTGAGAACGACACCTGCTCTCTCGCTCACTCTTGGGATCTCAGCGTGAAAAGAGGATACTGCGGGGAAGGACATCCTGATCTCCAGTTAGCTTCCTAATCTCCACTTGACATTAACGGCCATTATTTATGTTCCTCTTTAATGGCATTGCTGGGCTAGCCTGTCACTTTCTGAAGGATACGTGTTTGGCTCGAATGACCCCTTGCGCTCTGCCATTTGAGCAAACTCACCCCGGCCTCTTTCCATGGTTAAAGTCTGACCCCTTGGGATTGTAAATCCTTCCGGGGCTTCTGGTGGCATAAGTAGCCTCCATACTGATTGCGAGGATTTTAATTTGGTAACTTTCATCTTTAGGCTTTCCCAGGGAGCTTTCTCAGTTATTTAAAATCACCCGGCCGAAAGCTTTAGAACTATTTTTTGGCCTCCAAAGGGAGGTGAAAATTAATTAGGGTCATTATCCCTTAGAAATTGGACTGCAGTCTTTAGGATTAAGTCAAGAGTTGCCACTTCACTAGCTTTTCCAATCATTTCTGGAGTCAAGACATTGCTCCTCCAAGCTGTGTCCTGATGTGACTTTGGATCAGTTAATGTCTGGGTAGCTGAAGTCACTCAAAAAGTTACTCTCTTAGACGACGTCTCTCAGCATTGTGCCCTCCCGGGGTCAGGTTCTCTGTTTCACTTCTCCAGTTTTACACTGCTGTAACTCCATTGATTCCAGTGAAGTTACTCCAACGAAAAACTTGTGTAACGGAGTGGCCGGCCCACACTCTCTGATCTGCAGGCTGGCAACATAGCCCCAGTATTATATTTCGTGTCAAGTATCAGAGGGGTAGCCGTGTTAGTCTGAATCTGTAAAAAGCAACAGAGGGTCCTGTGGCACCTTTGAGACTAACAGAAGTACTGGGAGCATAAGCTTTCGTGGGTAAGAACCTCACTTCTTCAGATGCAAGTAATGGAAATCTCCAGAGGCAGGTATATATCAGTGTGGAGATAACGAGGTTAGTTCAATCAGGGAGGGTGAGGTGCTCTGCTAGCAGTTGAGGTGTGAACACCAAGAGAGGAGAAACTGTTTCTGTAGTTGGACAGCCATTCACAGTCTTTGTTTAATCCTGATCTGATGGTGTCAAATTTGCAAATGAACTGGAGCTCAGCAGTTTCTCTTTGGAGTCTGGTCCTGAAGTTTTTTTGCTGTAAGATGGCAACCTTTACATCTGCTATTGTGTGGCCAGGGAGGTTGAAGTGTTCTCCTACAGGTTTTTGTATATTGCCATTCCTGATATCTGACTTGTGTCCATTTATCCTCTTGCGTAGTGACTGTCCAGTTTGGCCAATGTACATAGCAGAGGGGCATTGCTGGCATATGATGGCGTATATAACATTGGTGGACGTGCAGGTGAATGAGCCGGTGATGTTGTAGCTGATCTGGTTAGGTCCAGTGATGGTGTTGCTGGTGTAGATATGTGGGCAGAGTTGGCATCGAGGTTTGTTGCATGGGTTGGTTCCTGAGTTAGAGTTGTTATGGTGCGGTGCGTGGTTGCTGGTGAGAATATGCTTAAGGTTGGCAGGTTGTCTGTGGGCGAGGACTGGCCTGCCTCCCGTCCACTCATGCCCCTTCTCTACCTACGCTATATTGATGACATCTTCATCATCTGGACCCATGGGAAGGAGGCCCTGGAAGAATTCCACCATGCTTTCAACAGCTTCCACCCCACCATCAACCTCAGCCTGGACCAATCTACACGGGAGGTCCACTTCCTGGACACCACCGTACAAATAAGCGATGGCCACATTAACACCACCCTATACCGAAAACCCACCGACCGCTACGCCTACCTTCATGCCTCCAGCTTCCACCCCGGTCACACCACACGATCCATCGTCTACAGCCAAGCACTGAGGTACAATCGCATCTGCTCCAACCCCTCAGACAGAGACCAACACCTACAAGATCTTCACCAAGCATTCTCAAAACTACGATACCCACACAAGGAAATAAAGAAACAAATCAACAGAGCCAGATGTGTACCCAGAAGCCTCCTGCTACAAGACAGGCCCAGAAGAGAAACCAACAGAACTCCACTGGCCATCACCTACAGTCCTCAGCTTAAACCTCTCCAACGCATCATCAGTGATCTACAACCCATCCTGGACAATGATCCCTCACTTTCACAGACCTTGGGAGGCAGGCCAGTCCTCGCCCACAGACAACCTGCCAACCTTAAGCATATTCTCACCAGCAACCACGCACCGCACCATAACAACTCTAACTCAGGAACCAACCCATGCAACAAACCTCGATGCCAACTCTGCCCACATATCTACACCAGCAACACCATCACTGGACCTAACCAGATCAGCTACAACATCACCGGCTCATTCACCTGCACGTCCACCAATGTTATATACGCCATCATATGCCAGCAATGCCCCTCTGCTATGTACATTGGCCAAACTGGACAGTCACTACGCAAGAGGATAAATGGACACAAGTCAGATATCAGGAATGGCAATATACAAAAACCTGTAGGAGAACACTTCAACCTCCCTGGCCACACAATAGCAGATGTAAAGGTTGCCATCTTACAGCAAAAAAACTTCAGGACCAGACTCCAAAGAGAAACTGCTGAGCTCCAGTTCATTTGCAAATTTGACACCATCAGATCAGGATTAAACAAAGACTGTGAATGGCTGTCCAACTACAGAAACAGTTTCTCCTCCCTTGGTGTTCACACCTCAACTGCTAGCAGAGCACCTCACCCTCCCTGATTGAACTAACCTCGTTATCTCCACACTGATATATACCTGCCTCTGGAGATTTCCATTACTTGCATCTGAAGAAGTGAGGTTCTTACCCACGAAAGCTTATGCTCCCAGTACTTCTGTTAGTCTCAAAGGTGCCACAGGACCCTCTGTTGCTTAGTATTATATTTGTGTCCTCCTGACGTAGGATCGATATCCACACAGATTCTACCATATGCTCCCCTCCATTTGGAAATTTTATTTCAGTTGAATTTGCGGGCTCTTGCAAGTCCATTGCTCCTCCTTCACGTCTCCTACTCTGCCATGGCTGCAGGGTGCATACCACTAGTTCATCCCACTTACTACGCTCATTCCATAATATTAACTCGGGTATGAGAAGAAATCATAAACTCTCCCTCACCATCCCTAGCTGTCACTTTCCTGTGGTGACAAACCCTCTCTTATGATAGCACTCATTCCCCTATGGAAGTGAGCTAGCCAGCAGGAACCCAGCACAGGCTATGGCTACACTACAAGCTAGGGGAGTGATTCCCCGCTCATGCAGACATACTCACACTAGCTCTCATCTGAGCTAGCCTGCAAAAAATAGGAGTGGCACCGCAGTGGCATGGGCAGTGGCAGAGTGGCACAGGCTAGTTGCCCTGAGTATGTACCCATGGGGTTCTGGAGGGTTAGCTCAGATGAGAGCCAGTGCGAGTGTGTCTATGTGAGCTGGGAACCCCACCCCTGCTTGTAGGGTGGATGTAACCACAGTGAAGATGCACTGCTGGACACACAAAAAGCCACATGCACTCCCCATTTCTGGCTGCGCGAGGACCTGCACTGAGGCTGGAAAGGAAACCACATTGTCAATCCCAAAGGTCCCATCTTCCAGCAAAACTATGGAAGGCGACAGCTCTTTGCACCCATCAACCTTCCCAGTGCCCCAGGGAGAGACTCAGCAGCATTGAGGGTGGGGTGTATCCAGCACTGAGACCCTAGTCTGGAGCACTGCTTGTGTGTGAGTTGCCAGCGGTGTGTGTCCCTTGCTGACTCTTCTCTGTCCTGGTTATTTGCTCTGGTAGAAGATGGGTGGCGAACACTCTGGCTGATTCTCCCCGTCTCTCTCTTTGGTTGGGATCCGTTTGCATTTAGTAAACTGGTTTTGGTTTTATTCTCATTTTCCATAAGCAAAATCACTTATAACATCTCTCCACAATGGTGCAGGTACTTGGGGCAGCAACTCCCAGGAAAGCTCCTCACTCAAGTTCGTGGGATGCAGTCCCCTGGGATCAAAGCAGCCTGGTTTGCCTGGGAAAGGGCCTGTAGCTTTGCCTGGACCAAGAGTCCAGGGCCATTTTCAGGTACGGCAGCGTCTCGGTTCTGTGGATGAATGGTGTTAACCCTTTGTTGGCTGGGGTTCCAGCAGGGACATGGAAGCTGTTAGGGAAGCGCTCTCCTTTAACTTACAAATGGAAGCAGCCTAGCTGCTGGGACCCACGGCCCAGGGCTCTGTCCCCAGCTCCTCAGGCATGTGAGTTTATACGGTCGATGTGTCTGTCGTTCGCAGCACAGTTTGGAGGCAGATTTTCAGAAGAACTCGGCTCCCATTTAGGTACCAAAATAAGTGGCCAGATTTTCCAGCAAGTTCAGCACATTGGGTGCCCTGGGCCTTTTGAAACCTGACATCTGGCTCTGAATCCCCACCTAGCCTCTCTTCTTTGGACCCAGTAGCAGAGGCCTGTGTTTTTGGAGCTGACGGACCCGGGTTCTACTCCTTGTACCGCTCGTTACATTTGGGCTATAGTAATTGTGTCGGACGTCTGCAGCGGTGAATTAGTTGCAGCGTGCTCTCTGGCGAGGCCCAGGGGAGGCATACACACGACACGGACCTGGGATTCCCTCCTGCTCAACGGTGCGATGACACTTTATCCTTAAGGCTTTGCTCTGGCAGAGGCGTCTGTTCCATCCAGTCCCCTGTGCTGAACCAGGAGCATCGTGAGCTGGGCCCCCTGGCAGCACTGTATAGAAGTGTGGGCTCAGTACAAGGCCGTGGCACACGGCCTGCGGAGAGCAGCACACAGGCCCCTACTGGCACGGGCAGAGTGAGGCACGTGGCTGGGAATAACTGAGAGAGGTGCCCCTTTATAGAGAAAAGGGGGGAGGCACAAGAGAGGAAGGGAAGGGCAGAAACGACACAGGACAGGGAGATAGAGGAGGAAGAAGATGGGGAAAGAGGAAACCTCCTTTGCTAGAACATGGAGTCTCCGGTTGCTGGGAACCTGGATTAACGCACCAGGGCCAAGTGTTAGAGTTGCCAACTCTGACTGAAGCTATTCCGGGAGATTTCCCCCCCCCCCCCCAACATGATGTAATGTCATTTTCTTAAAATATCCTATTCAAATCTCTCTGATGGCTTTCAATAGTCACCGGAGATCAATGCCAATTCCAGGAGAATCCTGGAGGGTTGGCAACCCTGCCAAGTGTATAGGTAACCCAGCTACACAGCTGCTCGGGGGGGTCTCCTGGCACAGCAGCCCCCGCAATGAACCCAGAGAACCCAACGCTTAACCCAGTTCCAGCCCCACTGGGACCAGCCTAGAGACTGCAGAGGGGCTCTTGGCTGGCACCTCATGAAACTTAGGGGTTTCAGATGGGCCTATTGGGTTTAAAGGCCACACCAGAGCAAGATGGGGCTCTGTGAAAGAGCCCCAGCCCCCCCGTGAGCCGTTTGACCTGACAGGTACCTGCTGTATAGCTGGGACAGCACACAGGGAGAACACACCCACACAGCCAAACATCTAACCATCCCTTCCTATGCTTATTTGGGGGGCTCACCAGTGGCCCCGGTGCTAATGGACACTTGGGCGTTGGGCTCACTGCCTGCTGCACCTCCCCCCCGCACTTCTCCAGAGGCCTTTCCCACTATGGCCCCTGCCGGTCCAGCCCCTCTTGGTGTGGAGGGGGCTGGGCCGCACTCACTGCCCAGCTCTAACATTGCTCGCCTTCGGGGCTTGCTCCTGCCTTATGAGGCATGTTTGGGGCTGATTTAATTGGTGTTGGTTGAATGGCTGGTCCAGCTCCCCGGTGCCTGGGGGGTGGGAGGGGGAGGGGAAGCATTACAAAGCGTGTGCTTCCTCCCCCATCTCCTTCCTGCCAGGCCCCCCCCCTTCTCTTTGGCCACCATGGACATTCTGGTGGGGGGAATCCCCTCCCCACCGGGGGAACCATATGGCACTTTCTCAGCAGTCCCCACATCCACCACTGCCCCGAATTCCCCACTTCTCAGCCTTCCCACAGCAGCTGACAGGCAAGGCGGATCCCGTGCGGGGAATTCGCTCCCTGGGGCATACGTTCCAATCCCAGCAGGAAGCCAGGGTCTGTGTAGGGACTCGCTCGCAGCTGGGATCCACCTACCTCGGGTTACAGAGCAGTGTGTGCGGAGCCGAGACCTGAGGTGACTCCAGTCAGCACTGGGCTGAGGCCCTGCTTCCCGGGGCAGCCTGGGGAGCAAGTGCTGCAGGACGCAGTCCATGCACCAGCAGGGCCGAGGCACCTGGGTGAGTGCGGGGATGGCAGCAGGGTGGCTGACTCTGGGGCGGTTGGATGATGGCTCTACTAAAGGACTCCATATGTTGGGTTTTTCTTCCCCTCCCTCATTTGGGCCAATAGGGAAAAGCTACAAGACTGTCTCTGTGGAGCTGGGGAGGGTTTTATATGAGGAGATGAAGACAGCCAGAGTGACAGAAAGCTCAGGTTTTACATGACATGAGAATTGTATAGACGGGGCTCAGGGAACAGGACAGGCGGCAGCTGAAATGTGAGGGCCATTCAGCCTAACATGCTGGGCTCCAGTGGAGTCAACACTGTTTGACATCTGGCCTGGCAGCGCTCCCTGCCATGCCAGCCCTAATGTAACAAAAGGACCTATGCCAGCTGATAGACACCATTACACAGCCAGTCAGCTGGGACAACCCCTGGTCCTTCTGGTCTCCAAACCGCTCGCATTTCTAACAGTGACCTTCCTATGCAGCCTGTGTTAGTGAGTCCATGAGCCTCCCACCTGCAGCTGTATTCGTGCTGGGCTCTATTAAGAACACAGCTCTACTACGGCACCTGAATCCCCACTTGAAACACCTTCTGCTGCTCCTCTCCTGGGTCCCCCACAAGGCTCATCTCGTGCCCCTCTGTCCTGACTTGCAGCACTCCCTGTAGAGCCATCTGCACTCAGCCCTAACACCACCACACTCTCCTGTTCTGAGCTTGGGCTGCCCCAGGATCTGCCTGGAACCTGATGCGAAAGGTCCACAGCTATTCCAGCCCTAGATCCCTCCTGCCCTTCCTGGTGCAGGTCATTCCTGACCCACAGACCCCCATTAAATCAGGCTTCCCTTTAGGTGTCCACACAGCCCAGTCAATGTGCCTGAGAAATGGGAACCAGAGGTGTGGGGGCCCTGGAGCATAGAACCTGGAACTTGTCTCCTCCCCTGTGCCTCTAGCTCACCCTAATAAGCCCACCCATATGTGGCCAGACCAATAGTTCCGCTCAGCTCCCAGCTCTGCAAAAACGAGGGGAAAGACTGATCCCAGACCCACACGGTCTGGCTTTGCGCTGGAATCCCGGCGAGGTGCCTGCAGCAGCACAGATAAATCAGCTTGTATCCGGTAGCTGGTAATAATGATCATTATGTGTAGCTGTGACGAAGTGGGACTGTTCTTAATGTTTCCTCTGAATACTGTGTGAGTGCCTCAGTTTCCCCTATGCATTTCTTAAGTCTCTAGGTGGTGGGGAAAGGCCAGTGCGCATAAATCACTGACACTCTGTCTCCCTGGCAACAAATGGCCAGGACCCCTTCCCCCCCTGCAAGGTAATAGCTAAAGGTGAACAAAGAGATCAGGTGACCTCCTGACTCAGGAAAGAGACAAAACCGGGAGAAGGAGGGGCCGGAGGGGGTTTCAGAGTTGGAGCGACCTGGGGACTAGGAGTGAGGGCAGACGTGGGTGTCTGGCTCTCTGAACCCCATAATGGACCCGGCCGAGGGGTCCTGTTCGCCGCTGTACCTACAAGCTCTGTTTTAGACCGTGTTCCTGTCATCTAATAAACCTGTTTTACTGGCTGGCTGAGAGTCATGTCTGACTGCGAAGTGGGGGGTGCAGAACCCTTTGGCTTCCCCAGGACCCCGCCGGGGCGGACTCGCTGTGGGAAGCGCACGGAGGGGCATATGCTGAATGCTCCCAGGAGAGACCCAGGAGGTGAAGCCGTGTGAGCTTCTTGCCCTGAAGACGGTCTGCTCCGAGGGAGAGGAGGCTCCCCAAAGTCCTGACTGGCTTTGTGGGGAGCAGTTCCAGAGCATCACCCGGGGACTCCGTGACAGTAGCCCAGTAGCACCCAGAGGCCCCAGCTGAGATCAGGGCCCCCTTGCACTGGGTGCTGCACAGGCACTCCCTGCCCTAGAGAGCGCAGGACAGATGTGACTTTCCCAGGGTCATGCAGCAGAGGCAGGAAGAGATCCCCTGGCTCACGGTGCCTGACTGGTGCCCTGCCCACTAGACCACACTGCCCCTCACTGGGTGCAATGAGGAGGAGATTGGGGGGGGGGGGGGTTGGTCAAACCTGCTGTTTTCAAAAGCTTCTTTCTGAAACCCCAGCAGTGAGGAAGGAGCGTGGCCAGGGCAGCGGGCGTGCTGGGAGCAGGGTCTGTGCTGAGTGAACGGAGGCTCGGCTGGCCTGCAGCTGTGCAGGAGTGGGTATGAATGGACCTTGCTGGCCAGTCCCAAGGAACAGGCTGGCTTGCAAGGAAACCTTGCCAGTGGCATCTTAAAGCTGGGGAGAGGTGCCCGGCTGGCAGCCCTGGGGATTAGAGCCCTCTCTTTAGCCACTGCGCCACAGGCTTTATTTGTCCTTCAAAGCCTCTCGCCATTTCCACCTCCTGTATCACACTCAGATTTCTTGTCCTGACTCTTCCCTGTGCTCCATCCCTCGTAATGTCCTTCCCCGTGCACTGCTCCCCTCAGCTCCTGCTGCTCGCCCGTTCACCGTATCTTGCCTCCTCTCGTCACCCACGCGACCCCTCTCTTGGGCACCACGTGACACCACACACTTCCTCAGAACACCCCTCCGCCGCCGAGCTGCCCCCTGGGTGCTCCCCACATCCCCCAGGCACTGCACAAGAGGACTCTCCATTCGCTGCCCTTGGGCTGTCGCTTGAATGGGACCGACCCCCGCACCTGCTCTGAGCAGGCTGCAGGCCATGTCAGTGACCATCCCCAGAGCAGGTGCAGAAAGGCAGTGTCAGAGTGAGGTTCCCCCCCCTCCCACGATCCCCCCCCCCCATACCATGCCTCAGCTCTGCCTTAGCGCGCCCCCTACAGGGCTGAGAGGGTAGCTCAGACGCCATGGTTGGTTCACTCAGCCCGTGGCAGACCCTGCTTACCTCTCCCCACAGGCACTGCAGCCGAGTCTCTGGCCTCCATGTTCTCGTCTTCCCCTTTAACCTGCCAGAAATCCAGCGGCTAAACCCCACCCCAATCCCCTTAACACAGTCCTCTGCAAATCCTGGCTCCCCACCACCTCTGCTCCTCTCTGCCATCTGCCCTCATCCCCTTCACCTGACCAACCTCTGCCTTGGCCTCTGCCTCCTGCACCCACTTTCCAGCCTCACTCCATGAACCCTCCACTGCTCACCCCCTGGGCCCCTTAGAGCGCACCCTTTCCACCAGGCCCCGAACCCCTCTTCTCCCCTGTCCCTAAGAAGAGTTTGGTTATTTACCTCAAGTGCATCCGCAATGGAGGCAGGTCCTGGGCATCCCTGGGCAGGCCCTCAGGACACAAACGTCCCCCCTCCCTCAAATCTGGGTCCCCTCACAAGCCCAGCACCATGGCGAGGGTTGCCAACCCTCCAGGATTGCCCTGGAGTCTCCAGGAATTAAAGATTAATCTTTCATTAAAGATTATGTCGTGTGATGAAACCTCCAGGAATACATCCAGCCAAAACTGGCAACCCTGACCATGGCAGCCAGCGCAAAGAGACCCACCTTGGACTGTGTCCTGGTGGGTGGTCAATGGAGCAGGGCTAGTTTGGACCGGGAGGGGGAGGAAAGGCTTGTCCCAAGCCAAGGCACCTCACTGACACATGCCCTTTGAAACTGACGGGGATCCGGGTCAAGCTGGATGATGATCCAACCGCAGCAGGGGATCCAGCAAAGCGCCAGATGG
Organism: Chrysemys picta bellii; assembly: GCF_011386835.1. Taxonomy (NCBI): domain Eukaryota; kingdom Metazoa; phylum Chordata; order Testudines; family Emydidae; genus Chrysemys; species Chrysemys picta. The sequence continues at coordinate 3,574,604 of NC_088813.1, forward strand.
CAAGACGAGGCCCCAGTGGTGGGAACATGCCCTCTCTGGAAAGGGGAGATACTTCCTCAACCTGCCAGCACCACCTCAGTCCTCCCCAGTGCTCCAGTCCAGCACTTGTCTGGCTTTCACGCAACCGCAGATGCCAGGCCAGGCTGCCGAGCAAAACAGATGATTAATTATTTGTATTCATGTAGCACCAAGGAGCCTCCGCCATGGAGCAGGTCCCCCATTGTGCTAGGAGCTGTACAAACACCGAACACAAAGCTAGGCCCAGCCCTGATGAGTTTACAAGCTCTGGATAAGACAGAAGACCACAGATGAAGACAGACAGACTAGGGAGCACAAGGAACCCAGGAGATAATAAATAATCGATACAATGTTTTTTTTTTAAATCCAAACAAAAATAATGGAGCTAACACGAGAGCCACGCTCAGCCCCTTGGCACCCCTGAGCCAGCCTTCCTCTGCACCTCAGCTTTGGAGGCCAGGCCTCATCTGCTAACTGTACAGCCCCAAGCACAAGTAACTCTTTGCTCAGCGGGTGTTACACCTAGGAAAGGAGTCTACTACAGCTACCTGCTGCTGGAGTTACTCCTTGGGGTCGAGCAGTAGTGGGGGTGCTTTTAGCACCGGGGAGGGGGGTCCTGGGCTCTGGACGGCAGTCCCTGCACACGCTGTTAGCGTGATGTAAAAATCAATGACAGTCACACTGGAGTAATTTCTGGCCACAACCAAGTGGGGTTCGACCTAGAGAGCAAAGGCTGAGAATCCCCCCGTTTTGGATTCATCCCGTCCCCTGCAAGACAGTCGTGCTCTGTGTAAACTGAGGAGAACTCCCTACTCTGAAAGCTGTGAACCGAGTCACCACTCTCTCTACCAGGGACTCAGCCTGACTCAACCTCCTTTGCAAAATAACACTTGAACCCAGAGCAGCAGGACCCGCCAGTCTGGCCATCCTGCGGGTCCCCCAGCTACAGGAATCACATTTCCTGTGCTAGGCAGAGTCACTGCGAGAGGCCTGTGGTCGGGACTGGAACGTCGGCGGGTATCCCGGGCATCAGCTGGGAGCGCCTGGATTAACGGCAGTTCTTTACAGCGAGGGCGTCTTCCTTCCTATGGAGGGCAGAGTGCAGGGAACAGAACATAGCTCGTGGCGGCAGCATGCACAGGGCTGGAAACTTGTGCTGCTGCCTAGGGGAGGGGAGGTCTGACTCCCTCAGGTACTGCCAGCTCGCTGCACAAAGGAGCTGTATTTGTATTACCCGAGGAGCCCCTGTTCTGCTAGGCGCTGTACAAACACAGAACACAAAGCCTAGGGCCAGACTTCTCAGACGTGCTCAGCACGTTGGGTGCTCACTGGCTGCTGAGTCCTTCTGGAACTCTGCAGATGGCTGGCGCTGCTCAAAGAGGGACATGAGAGTAAAGGCAACGGTCAGCTACAGAGCCTCAGACCCTGTTAGACAGCCGTTCCTCAGAGCTGCATGGACTGAAATATGGGGGTTCCTGGGACCCTGCTGCCCAGCCCTGTATCTGCCCAATCAAAGTTTGATCAAGGCCACAGTTCCATTTTGGGGGCCTCATTGTTTGGGGACCCTGATTTCCAGGGGGACTGAACATCCATAGCTCCCCTCAACTTCAGCCGGAGTAGGGAGTGCTCCACACCACTAGGAATCAGGCCCTGTGGGCCTTCCGAATGCAGCCGTTTCACAGGGCTTGTCTACAATGGGGAGTGAATTCAGATTAAAGTGGGGTCTGAATTTGAAGTGGATAGAGATATTCCTGATTAAGTTCCTGTGTAGATGCTCTCATTCCGGAATAAACATGCCTTTTTCCAAATGCATGGATTAAACTAATTTGGAATAAGCCATTCTAGCTCCAAAATAACAGGGCCTGTAAAGGGAGTTAATTAGGACTAGCTGTTCTGGAATAACTCCCCATGTAGACAAGCTCTCAGGCAGTCCTACATTGGCTCTCCATAATGGTGAGACAGTTTGATGTTAGGGACCCCAGGGCATTTCCCAGCCCTGAGAGTCAGCTGTTCCCGTTTACTCCTGGTACACACTATTGGCGCTACTGTTCCAGCTCTAACCAGGGGATGATTGCAGTGTGCAAGGAAACAAAGTAGCAGGAGAACAATGTGATGGAGCAGCAGAAACGGGAAGATAATAGAACAGGGAGTCTTGGCAAGAGAGGTGCAAACGGTTAAGTGGAAGCCCAGGGGATGACAGTATTCTTCAAGTGTGCCATCAATGTATGCTGGCAGCCACCTCTCCCAGCCCTGAGCCTTTTCCCATTTAACGAAACTATGGACTCTACCCTCCAAAGCGATCGCTGGTCTGCAGCGAGGAACCGTCCCAAACGCATGCGATTGGCTAAAACCACGAGATTCTAAAAAGACAATAGATGTAGCGTTCTGTTTATTTGCCTTCTGGTTTCCGTGCCTTTAGGTGCTCTCAGGCCACATTTCCCAGCTTTTCTCTGCAGCTATGAGAGCTAAAAACTTACTTTTTTTAAAATGGAAGCTGAGATTCTCCTGCAATCTCCTGATTCAGGCGCTGGGGCTTTAAGAAAAACACCAAATATCACAAGACTTGTCATAAAATCCCCAGAGTTGACAACAGTGAGGAAAGACCATGAGAGAAACATTGGGGCTGCCACTGAAATGTTATTAACCAGTGCTCAGCTACCATTTGGATCAGCCACATGCAAGTTGTTCCTGCAGGTGGGGGTGGGTGGGGAAAGACCAGATGATGTACCTGAACCTGGGCAACCTTCATAAATTACAGCTGGTCCCATGAGCAAGTGGCTGAGCTGAGTGCAAGATTCCCTCACAGCACCCACTGTGTCAAGATGGAGCGCGTACCTGCAAGCACAGATGGCAAATTCGAGCAGCAACAGAAATGAGGAGATCATAATTATCTGAACATAATGAAGGGTTTCATTAAATACACTTGGAAAACAACTCAGCAGCAGCACAAAGTGAAATGCTGGTCTCAACGCTCCAAACTATTTAAAATTTATTAGCTTCCCCTGTGGGTCTCATGCTTTTAAGTACCAGAGAATTCTTGAAAATAATATTTTTTCCTCCTCTTCGCCCCTTCATATGTTTTTGGCATCTTGGAAGTGTATTGGACAGGTAATTAGCAGCCCCCAGTTGGCTGCACTCTCTGCCCCAGGGATAAACCTTCCCTTCCCTTGTCTGACTTGTCAGTGTCCCCTCTCTGATGCCAGTCCAGGTTTTCAGACAGCTGCAAAGCGCAGTCATTACCGAGGGGGTGATTAAAACGGAGACATCTGCAAACTGATCCCGATTAAACCTTGGTCCCCAGATCCCAGGTGGCTCTGACGGCAGAGGATTCATGGGAGGCTGTGTTGATGTGGAGCTGACTGGCGTGGGGTAATGCCCGGGATGCATGGAGCTGTACATTCGGGAACGTATCAGGGAGGCAGCACTGGGCTGGGTGGGCCCGGGGAAGACTGGGCTGCGTGTTAGCTTGTGCCAGCTCCAACGTATCGGGGCAGGGAGATGCCTGGCACCTGAATAATAGCAACAATTCTGCCCTTCTCAGGAAGCGCTTGAGCCAGGAGCTGGCTCTACCATTTCTCCTCGCAAGTTCAGTGCCATCCACGCCGGAGAGCCGAGGAGGCAGCAGGCCATGCATAGGGGGCGCGTTGAGACGGGCCAGGGCTTTCCCTGGTACAAACACTGCAGCACCTCCAGAAAGACGGGGCAGTACTGCAGTGGGGCCCTCTGGTGCCGTCAGGCTTCGTGATTCCTCAGAGCTACCCCTTGTCTACTCTAGCGTGGGAGTGAGGCCAGAGAGGGGAGTGCATAGTAAAGCCCGGTCTGCGTCCCACTCCCCCTCCCAGACCACCTCCCGGTGCATTGCAGGGACAGGAGCAGCTCAGCGCAGGGCTGCACCCAGCTGTGGCCTCCACTTACACTTGTGTTGGCAGGCGGCCACCTCACAGCCCTGCCACGAAAGGACTTGCAGAGTCCAGGTTTCGCTGAGCAACAGTGGCTGAAAGCTCCCGAGATCAGAGCTCCATTCTGAGCCGTGAACACTGGCTGGGAAAGATGCTGTTCTTGGGGGAGGGAGGAAGGGAGCAGCAGCCAAACGACGAAAGGCAGAGCTTGGGGATCCCAACACAATCATGCCAGAACCCATCCAAGCCACAAAAAGCCAGCCCTGTGGAGGGCAAGGCCAGAGATCGCTGTGGTGCCATCAGAGATAGAGCTCTACTGCGAGCACTGAGAGGCTCTCCGATGCCTTTTTCGGGTGTCTCCAGGGCCGCGGGGGAGCTGGGAGCCTGCGCTAGGGAGTTGAGGAAATTGAGGCGAATTAGTAAAAGGCCAGCAGCAGGGTTGCTAGACTGTGGCAAAGCAGGGAGAAGATCCTTGGAGCTTTGACTAGCTGAAGAATCCATTTGGAGAGCTCTGAGGCTGTATTATACATGCACATTTGTAATATACTCTGCAGAGTGATTAGGGAGGTAATTACAATTACATGTGAATTAAAATAAAACCAACTTCCCAATGACATCCAGGGGCTGATTTAAAACGAGTAAAGCCCGGGAGCCTGGGGGCCGTGCGGCTATCCCACCCTGCGGGGCCCTGGCATGGCCCAAGCACCCTGAGTTATTGGGGCTCAAGTGTGTGTGTGTGTGGGGGGGAGGTGGGGTGGAGGGAGGAAGGGCCGGGGGCAGCTGGAGCTTGTCAATTTAGTGGTGAACATTGTTTTGGATCACTCCAATAAGCTGTAGGGGGCGGCTCAGGCAGGCTGGGGATCTGCTCTCCACTCGTCACCAGTGAGCTCCCAGAGAGCTTGGGGGTTAGACCAGATGACCCTGGAGGTCCCTGCTAACCCCATGGTTCTCTGATCTGCTGAGCTGTCTGTTCCTTGGCCCCCACAGCAGGCAGGGCCTAGGCTCTGCCCTTCATCCCTCTGTGTGACGGCTGGTTTGACCGAAGGTGATGTGGGTTCAGGAGAACACTGCTCCTGGCTCCAGGCTTTCGGTCGCTGCCTCCCCTGGAGAGAGCCCTGTGGGGAGGGGACGGACACTCCTGGGGAAGGAAAATGGGCTGCTCCTCCCACAAAGGGGAGTCGCCGGGATGCACTGTGCCTCTGCACCAATAATATACTTAGAAACAAGGGCAGGAGGTCAATGTGTCGGCAGGTGCAGGATAAGGGAATTCAATTCGGGGCAAGTGTCAGACTGTCCAAGAATTGTTCTAGGAGGCCTGGTTGGCACCAGGGATTGCAAATGTGAGACAGTCTCTTGCGGCTAGGTCAGCCTTGGTCAGCTGGGACTGGTGACCAGAGCCGTTACCAGCTGGCCATTGGCCAGTGCGCAGTGAGTTGGCAGGTCTCAGCCCATTCCCAAGTGGGCAGGTGTTAACAGCACCAAAAGTCAAGGCAATTGGTGCTCGCGGCTGACTTGGCAAAGAGGCAAAGGTTTGATTGGATCTTGGGCCCTGAACCCCAGGATCACCCCTACAGAGGCTCTCCCCAGCTCATAGTGGAGCCATATTTAGGGTAGGGGACATGTGTGCTATGCCTGTCCCCGCTATCGAAGGCTGGTAGCCACAGCACAGAACACTGGGTGCGTCTCCTTGCTCCACAGAGACCCTCTCAACATCATAGAATCTTAGAATATCAGGGTTGGAAGACCTCAGGAGGTCATCTAGTCCAACCCCCTACTCAAAGCAGGACCAATCCCCAACTAAATCATCCCAGCCAGGGCTTTGTCAAGCCTGACCTTAAAAACATCTAAGGAACGAGATTCCACCACCTCCCTAGGTAACCCATTCCAGTGCTTCACCATCCTCCTAGTGAAAAAGTTTTTCCTAATATCCAACCTAGACCTCCCCCACTGCAACTTGAGACATTACTCCTTGTTCTGTCATCTGGTACCACTGAGAACAGTCTAGATCCATCCTCTTTGGAACCCCCTTTCAGGTAGTTGAAAGCAGCTATCAAATCCCCCCTCACTCTTCTCTTCTGCAGACTAAACAATCCCAGTTCCCTCAGCCTCTCCTCATAAGTCATGTGCTCCAGCCCCCTAATCACTTTTGTTACCCTCCGCTGGATTCTTTCCAATTTTTCCACATCCTTCTTGTAGTGTGGGGCCCAAAACTGGACACAGTACTCCAGATGAAGCCTCACCAATGTTGAATAGAGGAGAATGATCACGTCCCTCGATCTGCTGGCAATGCCCCTACTTATACAGCCCAAAATGCCATTAGCCTTCTTGGCAACAAGGGCACACTGTTGACTCATATCCAGCTTCTCGTCCACTGTAACCCCTAGGTCCTTTTCTGTAGAACTGCTACCTAGCCATTCGGTCCCTAGTCTGTAACAGTGAATGGGATTCTTCCATCCTAAGTGCAGGACTCTGCGCTTGTCCTTGTTGAACTTCATCAGGTTTCTTTTGGCCCAATCCTCTAATTTGTCTAGGTCCCTCTGTACCCTATCCCTGCCCTCCAGCGTATCTACCACTCCTCCCAGTTTAGTATCATCTGCAAACTTGCTGAGAGTGCAGCCCACGCCATCCTCCAGATCATTAATGAAGATATTGAACAAAACCGGCCCCAGGACCGACCCTTGGGGCACTCTGCTTGAAACCAGCTGCCAACTAGACATGGAGCCATTGATCACTACCTGTTGAGCCCGACGATCTAGCCAGCTTTCTATCCACCTTATAGTCCATTTATCCAGCCCATACTTCTTTAACTTGCTGGCAAGAATACTGTGGGAGACCGTATCAAAAGCTTTGCTAAAGTCAAGGAATAACACATCCACTGCTTTCCCCTCATCCACAGAGCCAGTTATCTCCTCATAGAAGGCAATTAGGTTAGTCAGGCACGACTTCCCCTTCGTGAATCCATGCTGACTGTTCCTGATCACTTTCCTCTCCTCTAAGTGCTTCAGAATTGATTCCTTGAGGACCTGCTCCATGATTTTTCCAGGGACTGAGGTGAGGCTGACGGGCCTGTAGTTCCCCGGATCCTCCTTCTTCCCTTTTTAAAAGATGGGCATTACATTAGCCTTTTTCCAGTCATCCGGGACCTCCCCCGATCTCCAGGAGTTTTCAAAGATAATGGCTAATGGCTCTGCAATCACATCCACCAACTCCTTTAGCACCCTCGGATGCAGCGCATCCGGCCCCATGGACTTGTGCTCGTCCAGCTTTTCTAAATGGTCCCGAACCACTTCTTTCTCCACAGAGGGCTGGTCACCTCCTCCCAATGCTGTGCTGGCCAGTGCAGCAGTCTGGGAGCTGACCTTGTTTGTGAAGACAGAGGCAAAAAAAGCATTGAGTACATTAGTTTTTTCCATATCCTCTGTCACTAGGTTGCCTCCCTCATTCAGTAAGGGGCCCACACTTTCCTTGCCTTTCTTCTTGTTGTTAACACACCTGAAGAAACCCTTCTTGTTACTCTTAACATCTCTTGCTAGCTGCAACTCCAAGTGTGATTTGGCCTTCCTGATTTCACTCCTGCATGCCTGAGCAATATTTTTATACTCCTCCCTGGTCATTTGTCCAATCTTCCACTTCTTGTAAGCTTCTTTTTTGTGTTTAAGGTCAGTAAGGATTTCACTGTTAAGCCAAGCTGGTTGCCTGCCATATTTACTATTCTTTCTACACATCGGGATGGCTTTTTCCTGCAACCTCAATAAGGATTCTTTAAAACATCAGCCTTTGTTCAAGCAGAACAGACCATGTGGGGTGAGGCGCTTCAGGCGCTTCTCTACGGGCACCAAAAGTGGAGCCTCCTGCCTTTCAAAACAAACGGGTTGGTGGTGACCTTCGCTTTCGCTACACAAGCAGCTCCCTGCAATGGTCTTGACTATCTGCCTAGCCAGGCAAACCGGAGGGACACAGACACACGAGCAGAAGGCAGCAGGAAGGTTGGAAAAGTGGCTGCGTTTGCTGCTGGGGAACCAACTGCGCAGACAGAAACCCTGCCCGCAGCTGGATCCATCACAGCGGCTGTTCTGAGCGGAAGGGGCAGCTTGCTGTTTAAGTTACACGCTGCCCCTGGGCAGGACACACATCTGCAAACATGTCACAGCTCCATGAGCGTCTCTTCATGCCCCTGCTCCTAGCCCTGTCACGGCTGTGCCTCACCCCTCCCCACATGCCCGCTCTCGCCTGTGCCTCTCCACCCATTGGCCCCAGGAAAGCAAAGCACTGCGGAGTGCGGAGTGCGTGACAGCAGATTAAAGCCATGGCACAAGCCAAGCAAGAGTTTCAGAGTTCGCTGGGCCGTCCCAGGAGACCTAGGAGCTCCTTACAGATTCGTGCCTCCAGTTCCAGGGACCAGCAAAACTGACCTCTGGAACATTGCCTGGTGTGACGCCCCCTTGGGAGACACCGCACCGAGCAAGCTGGCTTCCAGGCAGAGAGCGACTCAGTACTCAGCTTCCCACCCAATCTCTGCAGCATCTGGAGAGAAGGGGGGCACTGCCAGGGTCCCCCCCCCAGAGGAGCTGCAGCTCCCATTCACTCCAGCTGCAGCAGCCCCGTGGGACACCCGGCGGTGTGTTGTTAGCACTGATTTTGCTGGACAGAAGAGGAAGCCCTGTCTGGACACTCCCGGGTGTGTCCCTTTGGCCTGTGTACGGAGCTGAGTTTGCGAGCTGGCTGGGTATTGAGCCGTGCACCTCTGCAGGCCAGGGGCTCTCCTGTGGCTCCCCTTGCAGTCACAGTAGAGAAGCCAAGGACTGACCAGGAAACGCAGCTCTCCGCTCCCCGCGAAGGGCAGTCCCGGCAAGGGTCAGAGGAGGCCCCTTGGCCGCCCATGCTGAGCCTACCCTGAGGATGGGCTAGTGGATCCAATACTGGACTGGGACACAGGCTCAGTTCCTGCCTCAGCCACACACTCCCTGGGTGACCTTGGGTAAGTCATTTAAGCTGCCCTTGGCCTCCACTCCCTGTCTGTGCATGGGGATAACAGGGAGGGTAAAATGCACAGTACGTGGGACTGGCTCCGATACGGGGGTGCTGGGGGCTGCACCGGGATCCAGACGGTTAGGGCAGAGAGGACTTTGCTGTCCAGTGCTGTCAGTCTGGCGTCGCTAACAAAGGGATCGTCGCTTTTCATGCTGCTCTTGATCTCGGGGCCAGTAGCAACGTTCGCTCGGCACGTCCCCTGGTGCTGCTCCCTCCTCTCGCGTCCTGTAGCGGAGCCGGAAATCCTGCAGGCAGAATTAGAGATTCACTGTGCGCAGCCGAGAGGGGAATTGTGCCCTGACTCCCCTCCTGGGGAGATCCAGAGCGGGCGCTGCCAGCCGCCGCCCAAGTGCAGCACAAGGCCAGGCCAGCGGGGATGTGGGGGGAGGGGCGCTGAGGCTGAACTGGTCTGTACTATGGTTTGGGGGTTGTATGAATCATTCAGATAGAAAATACAAGACATACAAGTGCTAAGAAGAGTTGTGAGAGGAGCAAGTGAGGCCCAGTGGACAGAGCACTGCCCCGCCGCTCAGGAGCCATGGATCTGGCCTGTCAGCTGACACGGGCTCGGGCTATGGGGCTGTGTAACTGCCCTGTAGCCCTTCCGACTCTGACGGTCTGAACATCCACATCACCATTAAACAGCCCCAAGCCCACCTCAGCAAACACGAGCCAGCTGTGGGTGTTGAATTGCAGTGTAGTCAGACCCTGAATCACTGTCCCGCCTTGTGCTTCAGTTTCCCCTCCCTTCATTGTCCATCTTGTTGAGACGAGGCTGGATTCTCAAGTGTCCAACACTCACCCTTAGAGCAGATTTTCTAAAGAGCATGCGTGACCTGTCTGCTGCTTCCCAGGTCCAGTTCCTGTGTGGTTGCAGGGGCGCTGAGACCAAAAGCCAGGGGCTCCAGTTTTCAAGCACTGACAATATGGCAAAGGAACCGGCTTTGCTCACAAGCAGTGCACCCTACTCCCGCACTCTGTGCAGTCAAGAGTCACTTCCTCCCAGTGCTGGGGGGAAAGAAAAGGGTTGGATTTTATTTATCTTTGGTACTGATTTTTTTTTAACAAAACCTCTGACTAGAACATTGTGGCTTTTAACTTTATTCCAAACATTTGATATTTTACATAATCATATTATTTCTGTGACAAGATTAAAAGTATTGTACACACTGACAGGTGACTAGCGCACACAGTTCCTGGCCAACCCTCCCAAATTTGCATTGCATTCCTGACTTCTTAGAATTTGTGCAGATTATAGCATTGGGGGAGAGAGAAACATGGAGAGAGAAAGAGCCAGGGAAAGAAAGAAAGAAAGAAAGAAAGATCTTCATTTCAGAGCTTGAATTTCTCCATGTCTTGTGCAGTGAGGCCTCTTCACCTTTGCATAATTGGGGTGGCGGTGGGGGGGAGGGGTGTTTCAGTGTGCTTGGAAATGTCTCATGGAGGCTAAAGGGAGACATCTGTCCAGAGATCAAACCTTCAATCCCTAACAGCATGTGCTAATTACAGAGAGATGTTCAGTTTAATATCCCACTGTTCACTCATGTGCTATTTGATTTATTCTATGCCAGTGAACATTCACTTCACACCTAAACAGGGGCAGATTAATCACTCATGAAATCATAGGTTCCGTAAATTCCAAGGCCAGAAGGGACCATTGTGATCATCTGCTCTGGCCTCCTGTATAGCACAGGCCAGAGAACGTCCCAAAAACTCCTAGAGCAGAGCTTTTAGACAAACACCCAGTCTTGATTTTAAAATTGCCAGTGATGGAGAATGCACCACGATGCTTGGTAGATTGTTCCAATGGTTAATTACCCTCCCTGTTACAAATTTACATCTTATTTCCAGTCTGAATTTGTCTAGCTTCAGCTTCCTGGCACTGGGTCACGTTTTACCTTTCTCTGCTACATTGAAGAGCCAGTTATTAAATATTTGATCCCCAGTTAGGTACCAATAGACTGTGATCAAGTCACCTCTTAATTTTCATTTTGTTAACATAAATAGACTGAGCTCCTTGAGTCTATCACTGTAAGGCAGGTTTTCTCATCCTTTAATTATTCTCGGGGCTCTTCTCTGAACTTGAGTCAATTTAGCAAAATCCTTCTTGAATTGTGGACACCAGAACTGGACACGGGATTCCAGCAGCGGTCGCACCAGTGCCAAATACAAACATCAAATAACCTCTCTACTGCTCCTTGAGATTCCACTGATTATGTATTCGAGGATTGCATTAGCGCTTTAGGCCACAGCATTGCACTGGGAACTCATGTTCCACTGATTATCCACCCACCTCTGCTCCCCCCAAATCTTTTTCAGAGTCGCTACTTCCCAGGATAGAGTCCCTCATCCTGTAAGCATGGCCTGCACTCTTTGTTCCCAGATGTAGGCATTTACATGTAGCCATATTAAAATGCATATTGTTGGCTTGTGCCCAGCTCACCAAGCAATCCAGACTGCTCTGAATCAGTGAGCTGTCGTCTTCATTATTTACCATCCCCCAGTCTTTGTGTCATTGCAAATTTTACCAGTGAAGATTTTATGTTTGCTGCCAGGTCATTAATAAAAGTGTTAACTAGCGTAGGGCCAAGAACCGATCCTTGCGGGACCCCACTAGAAACACACCCCTTTGATGATGATTCCCCGTGTACAGTTACATTTTGAGACCTGTCCATTAGGCAGCTTATAATCCATTTAATGTGCGCCATGTTCATTTTGTATTGTTCTAGTTTTTTAATCAAAATGTCCTGTGGTACCAAGTCAAAAGTGTGACAGAGATCAAGCCTGTTACATCAACACTATTACCTTTATCAATCAAACTTGTAATCTCAAAAAAAAAAACCCAGCAAGTTAGTTTGACAAGATCTATTTTCCATAAACCCATGTTGATTGGCATTAATTACATAATTCTCCTTTAGTTCTTCATTAATCGAGTCCTGTATCAGCTGCACCATTATCTCGCCTGAGATCAATGTCTGACTGACAGGCCTATAATTACCTGGGTCATCCTGTTTACCCTCTTTAAATATTGGCACAACATTAACTTTCTTCCAGGCGTTTGGAAGTTCCCCAGTGGTTCAAGACTTATTCAAAATCAACACTAATGGTTCGGCAAGCTCTTCAGCCAGCTCTTTTAAAATGCTTGGGTTCAAGTGATCTGGACCTGCTGATTTCAAATTGTTTAACTTTAGTAGCTGCTGCTTAACATCCTCCTGAGAGACGAATGGAATGGAAAGAGTTATCATGTGATAGGTCGACATCACCTGTTTTGTTCCAAATACAGAACGGAAATATCTATTGAACACTTCTGCCTTTTCTGAATTATTATTGATAATTCTACCATTTCTGTCTAGTCAATGGACATTTATTCAAGTCCTGGGAGTTGCAGGGAACAGAGATACGTGGATTTTGGTGAGCTCAACACTCGCTGGGTTCCAGAGCAGTGCCTGCAACCGCCCTGTCTCATAGGGCCCTACCGAATTCAGGGTCCATTTTGATCAAGTTCACGGTCATAGGATTTTAAAAATCGTAAATTTCATGATTTCATCTATTTAAATCTGAAATTTCATGGTGTTGTAATTTTAGGGGTCCTCACCTAAGTTCCCTGTAAGCTACGTGGCCTATTTAGCTCTGTGCAGGCATTCAGGGAATTCATCCAGCCGACCTGCCACAGCCGGGGGAAGGGCACCCCTACCCCAGCCCCCACCTAGCCCAGCCTCAACCTGCCGCGGCCGGGGGAGGGACACGCCATAGGCATTGACTTCCCCTCTAGCTGGGGGGTGCTCAACCCCACCTCTGCCCCAGGCCCACCCCCAATCCACCCCTTACCCCAAACACCAGCCCCGCCCCTTCCTGCCCCCGCTTCACCCCCATCCCTTCCAAAGCCCTGAGACTCTACCACCCACCCCAGCCTTCTCATTAGGAACAGGACGCGTCCCCATGCTGTGACCCATCCCCACTCTCTGCAATCATCCATCGACATTACTGTGAGTTCTGTGGCATTCTCCTCACCCCTAATCCACCAGAGGCAACCACTGCACCCCCCAGGCACTCCCACCTCCTGTGCATCTCCTGAGCACAGGGAAAAGCTCATCTTAACGAGAGCACCCCAAGGCCCCGGCCCCCTGAAGCCCACAAAGTGTAAATATTCCCCAGTGTAAATATTCACAACCTGAGCCAGTTTTCTCCAAACTTGGCTTGTTTTGTAGCTCTGATTGAGAATGACAAAGTGAGTCACGACTAAAGAACATTGGCTCAGTTATCAAAGTTATGGATGTTAGAACTTGGCAAGTTGCAATTCTTTTGTTAGTCCTTTGATTTTTATTAGCCGATTCAATGCTAGAGAGAACCCCAGCCGAGTGCACAGTCATGCTCCGAAAAGTGTCCGCCATGCACACTCCCCTTGGGATTCGTAGTCATAGAGTTCAGGCCAGAAATCTGACCTTCTGTCTAGCACAGCCCATGAGATTTCATCCAGCTTGTGTTTAGCTAAGGCACAGCACCAAACATGGCGCTCAGTCTTGATCTGCAGATATCAAGAGCTGGAGAAGCCACAGCTTCCCTTGGTAGGTTGTTCCAGTGTTTAATCACCCTCTGAGCACAAAGCCAGGCTCTCTCTGACTCATGCATCATCACTAGCATTTATAGGAGAAAGATTCTGAAGCTGGAATTAAAGTCTTTCTCTTTTTTCCTTATATCAGGATATGTCACTTAGGCCTCGTCTACTCACAAAGGTTGTTCCCCTTTAATGATGGCAGCAGTATGGTTCAAGCCATACAACCCCTAGTGTAGCTGAAGTTATATCAGTATAAAGGGCCTTGTATCGGTATAAGTGTGTCTGCACTGGGGCTTGTACTGTAAAGCTACTTTGGTAAATGTCTCAACCTTCAGAGAAATAGTTCTACTGATACTACAGCCACGTGTAGACAGGCCTCAGAACACGCTTGATCCTTATTATTAGTGTAGGGCCCAGGTGCACCAGTTGGACCAGAACCCCGTCACGCTAGGTGCTGTACAAATATAGATCTAAGAGATTAATTTCCACAGGAGTTAAGTGTCTAAATATCTTTGAGGATCTAGGCCTGAGCACTAACTCCCTTAGGCCCCATTGGGAATCCCAGCCTGAAGGACTTGTGTAATTTTACTCGTGTGAGTATTTCCATTGAAATCAACAGAGATCCCAGTGTGAGTAACTTCACACGTGTGTGTCAGTGTTTGCAGGATCAGAGCCAGTAACAAAGGGGAATGGGAGGAGATCACAGTTACACTCTTGCCCTGATCTCGCTTTCCCCACTCACCTAAAGCCTTGTCTTCATTAATAGGCTTTAAGTGATGTGCTTTAAAGCCCTAGAGCAGTGGTTCCCAAACTGGGGTTTGTGAACCCCTGGGGTGTTGTGAAATGTTACAGGGGGTTCTCGGGAAAAAATTCCCTAATGGCAGACACAGCTGTCCCTAGGGACCTCGGGCAGCCCTTGGACTTCCAAGAGGTAAGCAGATCAAAGCAAGCATATCTATCACACTGAGGAGATTTACACTTCAAGACTCCTTATAAGAAATGGAGGTGGATATTTTTTGCTGTTTTTAACATTAAATAGGCAGCTAGTATTGTTTTTAAAATAATTATAAAGAACAAGTTTAAGCTTTGTTGTAATGTGTGTTGTTTGCCTGGACTGCTCAAGACCTGAATGCTTGTGTAGGAGGAACTCTTTGAGTTGGCTTCTTAAATATCTTCCTGCTGTTTCACATCTGATACTCCTTGATGAAACATAGGAGCTTTGTTTTATAACAGGCTTATTCAAAGTGATACAAGCTACGAAAGAGAGATCTTGGAAGAGTGTTGCCATTTTCATAATGTAATAAAAATACTGTAATGATAAATAATAAGTAGTGTGTAATAAGCATGTCATAAAAACAAATTGTGTATTTCCAAGATCACTGCTTTTATAATTTATACTCAGGTAAAGGAGAAAAATCTCTGGAAATATTGATTTTTAAGAGGGGGTTCACGAGACTTGATATTTTAGTGAAAGGGGGTCACAGGTTGTTAAAGTTTGGGAACCACTGGTCTACGGTATCATAAAATCATAGAATCATAGAATATCAGAGTTGGAAGGGACCTCAGGAGGTCATCTAGTCCAACCCCCTGCTCAAAGCAGGACCAACCCCAACTAAATAATCCCAGCCAGGGCTTTGTCAAGCCTGACCGTAAAAACATCTAAGGAAGGAGATTCCACCACCTCCCTAGGGAACCCATTCCAGTGTATAGACAGGACAAGCTGTGTTCTCCAGCTCTGCCAACTTGATGGGTTTCGCTGCAGATGATAAGGTCCTACACCCTCCGATAGATCTGCACGAACACTCCCTAGACTCTGAACAGATGCCCCTGAATTCTCTGCCTCCAAGGCAAGGGCAGCCACTCAGAGCTACAGCACGTGTAGTTCCCACCCTTGCCCCTCCTGGAAACTCAGGGGCTTGAGCTGGCCTGAACCACTCAGCCAACTGGGGGCCCTGCCAGCTTTGCAGCCATTGCTGCCCCCTCATTGATACCTCCTGCTCCCCTCCCTCTCAGTGGGGGTGGAGGGTAAAGAATATCTGCTGATTCTGCTAGTACCCTCCATCCCTGCCACAGAGGAGGGGCTGAAGAGTTCAAAAGCAAGTTCCATTTTCTATAGCTCTCCCACATCACTCCATGGAGAGGCTCTGGCATGCTCCGGATATCAGGAAAGCCTTAAAAATCGACATCAGACCGACACAAACTGACCCAATGTTATGAGCTGTGCACGGGAAGCCATTTGCAGAGTCCAACCACTTGCATTGGTCCCTGCGTGTTTTTGAGCACCATTATCTATTAGCTAGCTACATATATACACACATTGCTTTTGTAGAGCACTCTTGTCACACACACCCCGCCCAGGACTGGGGAGATGCAAATGTCCCCTGAACGCCTGTCTCCGAAACCTCAAAAGAGCTTGCAAGATGTCTGTGTATTCACTGGTGGCACAAATGCTTGTGCAAACATACATATGTACACGTGCAATGCTTTTCTTCCCCATGAACAGTCTTTCACTTGCATGAATGTTTTTGAGAAGTGGGCAAAGGGTGGTGACCCGTAGCATCAAGGAATATGGGCAGTTTTTATTTCAATGAATATTTGCAAATGCTTTTTTTTAACCCCCAGCATTCACTTGGATCAGACCCTAAACTTAGCCTGTGCATGCTGAAGTTTGTGCCCTCCCTGCCTCTCCTCAGATCATCTGAGAAGCTAGAGAGGGATGTGGCCAGGAGTGATGACTCCTGGAGCTCTAAGGAAAACCAGTAGCAGAGTACGAGTCAATAGGGCCAGAATTTCCAAAAGAACCAGGGCCAGACTTATGTAAGACCACGTTGGGTGCTCAGTGCTTCTGAGAATCTGGCCCCAGATGAGGGTGCAAAGCTCTGGAAATTCTGCCCCAGGTGTCTGTTCAGACCAGGGTCACAGAGTTCCTTCTCTACTCTAGAACTGAGTCTCCTGCCCTGGGTACATTAAGCCCGAGGGAGGCCATGGAGACATTGCCGGACTACTCCTATTGGCCCGGTTATTTTGGTTTCATTGCCCATGTTAATGAATGGCTGGTTTTAACTGAATCCTCCTGGCCTTGCATGAATCTATCTCCAAGCAGGGCCCTTTGGATCGTTCACACCTACACCACTGCTGTCAATCAGGAGTCACTCCCTCAGTGCAGAGCGAAAGTAAGTGTGAACAGAACGGAGATCGTTGTCCTGGAAGTTCCCCTGAGCACTGTGGTCCTGACTGACCCAACGAAATCAATGGGAGTTTAACTCCTAATTCCAATGGGAAAGACTAGGCCCCCTACAGTAACAAAGGGTTATATTTCAAGGGCTCAGCACCCAACGTGCACAGCTCTTGTGAAAATATGGCTCTGGGGACTGGATTGTGCAACCTTTACTTGTGCTGGTGAGCACATACTCTCAGGAGTAGGCCATGCACCCGAATGTATGAGCTGAGTACTCATCCATGGAGCAAGCGCTGAACAGTCCAGCCAGAAGAAAATGTGATAAACAGAGGGACCAGGACCTTCAAAGCCTTCCAGGACACTTTGGAGATTTAAGCTCCCAAATATACAGTGTGTGTGTGTGCGTGTGTATATAAAAACACAGCAAACCCTGCAACACCGGGAGCTTGGCACACTAATCTCACTTCAGCCCCCCCCAAACTAGCCAGGCAGGGAGAAAAATGATTTAGATGATTTACAATGCTTCGGAAGAGTTGAAAAAAGCGAAGTAAATAATAAATCAAAACCAGCCAAAAGAACAAGAATACATCCATCTTTTATGAGCGCCATTCATTGCTGTATGTACAGTTCAGACATAAAACAAACGCACCGTGCAAAGTTGCTGCTGCTTCAGAAGTGTCTGTGCCCAGCAGTTTCAGAGCAGTTCCAAACTACATAAAAGCAGAGGCACACAGAGCCCCAGTTGTTGTCTGGCAAGCGCAGGAATCCAGCTCCTATTCTCTGCCTCCTTATCAGGCCTGTGCATGGCCTGACGTGAGGATGATCATTTCACTTTGAATTCAGGGCCCCAAATTAATGCGGATAAAAACAACTTTCTCCAAAGGCAAATTTTATCCTGTGAGTCCCCTGCCCACAGTGGAAAACTATGCAAAGTGTGACTTTTAAACCACAGCCAACCACCTTTGCAGAATTCTAGCATCTAGAGGCTCTCTGAAGCCCTGGCCTTTTCTGGTGGAGTTCACTTCAGACAAAAAATGGAGAAATGACCTGTAGAAATTCCTTCTCCATCCACATGTCTGCTTATCACTCTTCCGTCTCCTTGGGTCCTAGCTCTGGGATGTTCCATACAATGGCCACAGCTGCTGCCTAGAAGGTTATTAAAGGACCGATCCAAGATCCAAGTATGGTCACTTAGTCTCCGAGCACAATGATAGGTGCAATGAAAAATGGAAGATTTAGTTCCGAAAAAGACCCAAACATTCAGGGGCTGAGATTTTTCAGAGCTACCTAGGGGATTTGGATGTCCCATCCAAACCTGCTTCAAAGCCGAAATTCAAACCCTCTTGAGCACCTGGAGCTCCATTTGGAAGGGTACTGTTTGGGATCATCACCATAGAAGGCTGGCATTCTTGTTCTTGGATTGATGCAAAGAGGCACTTCATTACCTACTTCAGAGGGTCGCATAGAATCATAGAATCATGGAATATCAGGGTTGGAAGGGACCTCAGGAGGTCATCTAGTCCAGCCCCCTGCTCAAAGCAGGACCAATTCCCAACTAAATCATCCCAGCCAGGGCTTTGTCAAGCCTGATCTTAAAAACCTCTAAGGAAGGAGATTCCACCACCTCCCTAGGTAACCCATTCCAGTGCTTCACCATCCTCCTAGTGAAAAAGTTTTTCCTAATATCCAACCTAAACCTCCCACACTGCAACTTGAGACCATTACTCCTTGTTCTGTCATCTGGTATCACTGAGAACAGTTTAGATCCATCTTCTTTGGATCCCCCTTTCAGGTAGTTGAAAGCAGCTATCAAATCCCCCCTCATTCTTTTCTTCTGCAGACTAAACAATCCCAGTTCCCTCAACCTCTCCTCATAAGTCATGTGCTCCAGCCCCCTAATAATTTTTGTTGCCCTCCGCTGGACTTTTTCCAGTTTTTCCACATCCTTCTTGGCAGCTGCAGCCCCATACCAAGCAGCATCCACACAGTAATGGAGGTCTTCTCAAGAGAGAAAGACCAGACCCCCAGTAAAGCCAAATTAGCCCAATGATAACTAGAGATGGGCCACACCCAAGCCTTGAATTCAAAGTACTTCAGATTTTGGACTCACCCCAATGATGGGCTGCAGATTATTTCCCAAACTGGAAGGAGTTTTTTTTAAGATTCTTGTCTGGATGAAACTGAAAACTTATGAGAGCTTTTGACCTTGCAAGACCTCTGCTATTTGGGGGCAAGAACAGATCATGAGATTTTGGTGCCCTCAAATGCAAACCCATATCTTAACCCTGATTCAAGTGTGAACCCCAAAGAACAAATATGACTCCAACCCCCGCCTCCTTTGCCCATGTCCAGTGATAACCTGTGAAAAACAAAATTCTGCTCCGGCATGTCGAACTTGGACTGTGCAGCAATGCCTCACACTGGTTAGTTTGTTAGCCTGAGATAGACTGAGATAAACCCCTGCTTGTTAGCCTGAGATAGAATTTTGCAATAGATTTTTGATACTCTTATATCCTTACTAATATGTGTGAACAAAGAACAAAGCCTCTGTGTGTTACATCTGCCCACAAGCAGATGGGGTGAAAAGAGATAAGGAACAGGGCTAAAGTGTTGCTGGGCAGAGAGGTAGTATAATATACGAGCATACACTGGAAGGCTGCTTGGCTCCTCTCTCAAGCTCAGGTCAAGTAACCAGTTGGGAGGGGCAAGGGGGGATGGAGGGGAGGCGTAAGAAACACTAAAAGCCAAAGAAAAGCCTGGTCTTGGCCAGTACACAACCTCACTCCCTGCCTCTCCCATGGGATACAGAAGAGGTGGTACCAAGACCCCAAACTCACGACCCTCCAAAACGGAACATGACCATAAGTTGTAAGGGGTGGGACCAGGGGTGAGCACTGCAAGTATATTTGGGTCTGCTAAGAAGGAGGAGGTGGGAATAGGGAACGGGGACACAGGTAAGGCTCTGTGGTGTCAGAGCTAGGAACGGGGACACCGGGAAACAGACTCTGCCGGCGTGTAGAGCTCTGGACATGCTCTCCTGAAACTAACCGCAATAAACATCTCATTGCCTGCACTTTGGACTTCTGGTCTTCTGCTTTCTGCGGGCATGACAAGAACCAGGGGTAAAGGTAAAGCCTTAACCCTTCTAAGGGAAGTCACTAGCTCCCAGGAAAAGGAAGAGACAGATTCAGAATAATCAAGTACTAGGCTTTGTTTGTTTTTAAGTTGGATAGCGACAAGAAAAAAAATCTCCTTCTCTTTCTCTCTCTCTAATTCAGCTCTGGGGCAAAGAGCTGGAAATGGCGTGTGCCAGCTCTGATTCAGAGCTCCTACTGGCTTTACATGCATGCAGCTCCACTGACGGCAGCGGCATTACTCATGATTTCCACTGGAGTTAGATGAGATTCAAGCCTGCCATGTGGAAGCAAATCCAGCTGGCATCTCATCATCACTAAATCCTTGAGGACCCACGTTTCAAAGCCTGAAAAAAACGATGCCTGAGTTTCTTTGGGATGAGGCTGGACCCACTTTGGCTTAGGCAGAACATTTGAAAACTCAAGGAAGAGTCCTGAGCAGCCTTCTGCTTCCAGTTTGACTTTGGAGCCCTCTGGCCGCTCTGAGTTATAGAAGTCACATAGGCCAGTTGTAGGCTCACTTGGGTACAATTCCACACACGCCACACGCATCTCTTTCTTCTCATTGGCTGACAGGTTCATCATGGTGAGGTCACATTCACCCAGATACTCCACATCAACCTGCCGCTGCTGCTCAGTCCTCCTCCCTGGGAATCTTTAACAGAGCAGAACGCCGGGGTCTAAATGGCACTTGGCTGCTTATGTTTGTCTGACGTCCTGTATGACAGAACCCAACATCTTCACTTCCCCCAGAAAACACATTGCCATTGCAGGAGAGTCACATCATGCTATCCAGGATCCGAACTCTAGATCAGACAGCCATTCCTCTCGGAACAGACAGGTCTGCTTCATACTCTTCCTATTGGACATCAAACACAAATGCATGGCTTCACTTTTACATCCCCCGGAGCGCCCTTGTGGAAAAGACCTGTAGAATCTAACAGCATTATCCCCAATTTACAGGTGGAGAAACTGAGGCACAGAGCAGGGAAGGGGCTTGTCTGAGGTCACCCAGAGGGTCAGTGGCAGAGCTGAGACGAGAGACGTGGTCACCATACCAGCTGTCTACCATGGTGCACCTTCTGGTGCCGCCTCCCGTGGAGCATCCCTTGCTGCATCTCATGTGCTGGGCACCGCTTCCGGAGTCCACAGTGACCCTGACCAATGTCCCAACTGCTTCCCATGGGGTCCCTGCATTGTTCTGCACAATGGACTGCATCCCCAACAGCGCTTGGCCCAGTCCAATGGTACTGCCCCT
The DNA here is from genome assembly GCF_011386835.1 of Chrysemys picta bellii. Lineage (NCBI taxonomy): Eukaryota > Metazoa > Chordata > Testudines > Emydidae > Chrysemys > Chrysemys picta. Next base: position 3,595,677 of record NC_088813.1, read on the forward strand.
TGCGCTGGGCACTACACACCGAGCACCACAGTAGTGCAGATGGATGTGCCAGGCACGCAGTGCCGTCCGCTCAGGATGCAGCACCCTGGAGGTGGGGGTTAGGTTGGGGTGAAGCAGGTAAAGAAAAGAGTTTGTAAAATGGGACAAACTGGATGTTGTACCCCTTCCTCCTCCCCCAGGGCTGTCTCTCCAGGGCGGCAGGCAGCGCTCTGTGTCCTTTCAGCTCCAGGCTGTGCCCTTGCCGTGTGGGGCAGCTGGGAATGGCCCCTCTGGAGCAATCTGCACCGTGTGCTGCTGTTAATTGGAAAGGGATGCACGCCCACCTGGAAGTCACTGTAAATCTGGCCTCTGCTGCACAGAATGTCCTGAATTTAAGTTGTAATTAGAACTTCTATTGATGGCGCAAGGCCTCATTTTTCATGTGAAGCTACTCATTGCTCCCAGTCAAGAAATCAATCTGAGCCTGTTGATGAGATGAGGCTGTCAGATTTGCAGAGTGGATTGATGGTAGCAAGCCGGGAGCTTGGTGACCTTAACTCCTCTGCTGCCCTGGTTCTAGCTCGGGTCTGGAAGGAGGCTCTGGGCAGAGAAGGGGACAGACTGGGCTCTCCATGGAGGACAAGTGTCCAAATCCCATGAATCTATTAACCCAAACCAAACATCATGCAGGTCCAAGGGGAAAGGCTGCATGCTGTGTGTGTCTGTGTATCCCTGTGCATGGAAGTGTGGATGCAGAAGGGTGTGTACGTGTGTCAGTGTGTGCACAGGCACGCGTGTGACCATATGCATGTGTATCTGTACATGTATCACTCACATGTCAGTATGTGCGTGTGGTGTGTGTATATGTCTGAGCACATGTACGTCTGTGAAAACACGACTGAACATGCACCTGGGCGACACCACTGATGGCTGAGCCCCTTTCAGCTCTATGGGTGGACAGTCAGTGTTCTCCGTGGGCCCTGGCCTGGTGAGGGGAGGGGATGGGAACGCCAGGCAGGGCCTGGGGCAGAGAGGACAACGGAAGCACATGGGCCCTTTGAATGTTATTCTAGAGCAGGGGTTCTCAAACTGGGGGCTGGGATCCCTCAGGGGGTCGTGGGGTTATTACATGGGGGAGTCGCGAGCTGTCAGCCTCCACCCCAAACCCCGCTTTGCCTCCAGCATTTATAATGGTGTTAAATATATAAAAAAGTGTTTTTAATGTATAAGGGGGGTCGCCCTCAGAGGCTTGCTGTGTGAAAGGGGTCACCAGTACCAAAGTTTGAGAACCGCTGTTCTATATCCATACAGCACCGTCTGGCTCTCACTGAAACGCCTTGTAGCCATTTGGCCGGGGCTTGCTGCTGCTGAGGGGCTGGAGGAGGCCCCCTAACACTGATCCGGGGGAGGAATATACCGTCTCTGAGACATGGGAGCATGGAGTCCCTGAGCTGCGGCCAGCTCCTCCCCATCACACATTCCCCCTCGAGGACATTCAGGGCAACATGGGGCCTGGCACAGGCCACATGAGCTGGGCCTAGAGTCTCCTCCTTGGCCCACAGGCAGGAGAGCTGCTTCCAAGGGTGGCTGGAGCAAGGGAGGCCTCTGGCTCCTGCAATTCATCCCCTGCCAGGCCTCTCTGCTCCGGCTGTGTGTGCAAGGGGGTCCTGTCCCTTCCCCCTGCCGCTAGGGCCTGAAGCCCCTGGGCCTGGGAAGAGAGAACACAGGGGAGGGGCTTGTGTGTGAATGGGAATCTCGCGGAGGGAACTCAGGGGAGATGGGGGAGGGCAGGTGGCTCCTGTACCCCTGCAGAGAGACATTTGTGGGTGCAGCAGTGCTTAAAGCGTTGCCCAGAGCTGGATGCTGAGCACGGCATGGAGCTGTGCTGATCTGACCAGTGCTTTCCTGTTGTCTACAGGTCCCTGTTTCTGAGATGGCCAATAACCCTCCCCCCCATCTTCTGTATTATGGCTGCTTTTGGAAGTAGCTGGGATTCTGCTTCATACAGGACCCAGTCAAACATCCCCAGCTCCCAGCAGAGAATCTCTGTGCTAGACTGTGTGTATGTAGGCAGCTCTCCATTTACTGTTACCATTGCATTTGGATTCCTCCTGTAGCTTACATCTGTTCCCCATCTACGGACTGCACCTTCCATCCACACCCTTCTGGGCCAGCAACACCAGATCTCTCAGAATACAGGCCTATTCTAGTAGGACCATCCACAGGCCTCAGGTACCAGAGGCAATGGCCTACTGGGGCTGTGTTGAATCATCAGCCATATTGTTTGCATTGCAAAGTTGCTACACGCCTGTTTCTTTTAGAAAAGAAGTAATTTCCTTCCCTTTGTCCCCCTTCTCTTTAAATGTCTCCCCCCCAGTCGGAGGCCGGATTTCAGCAGGGCCGTGGAGCCAGTTCTGTTGCCACCAGCTCTAATTCACTATCAGTTAGGACAAAGAGGTCGCAAACACAGGATATGGTGCAATTTGCATATGCAAATGAGGCACTCCAGCTAGTAGTTACTTGAGCCCTAAGGAGCTCTGAGCCTGAGCCATTCAGCCTGGTGCAGAAGGATTTGGGGGATTTTATAGTACAGGGGAAATGCAAAGAGATGTGTTAATCAGTCCCAGACCAGGCTGGAGCAAACGAGTGCAAGTCTTCGGGTGCTGCTGCCTCTGCTGACCTAGGGGACTTTGAGATACCAACACGGTGCCCTCAGCACTTTGCACCTGTAGACCTGAAGGCAATTTATAAACGTAGGGCTCCTAATCCCAGGGAAGGAGAGGGGGCAGGACTGGGATTTATCTGCCTTCTATTGCTGGCTCTGCTAAGGACCTGCTGGCTGACCTAGGGCAAGTCACTACACCTCTATGGGGCAGGGAGGGCAGGCAGTCCACCTCATAGCAGGAAAGCTCTAATTTCAAACTAAGAGCATCATGCCATGCCAGCAGGTTTGTAAAAGTTGCGCCAATCTGTGGGTCTGCACTGCTGGCCCTGGCTAACAAGACAAGGTGAAGCAAGCTTTCCAGATCCCCTGTATACAGAAAGGGAAACTGAGGCACAGAGAGGCGACGCAACATACCCAAGGTATCAGCGGGAGTGTTGGAACCAAGAGTTTGATCATCATCAAAGGGAGCCTGCGATCGCAGAACTCTCACTGGCTGCCCTTTGGGCTCCACCTCCCTGTGCATCAATGTCATGCATGATTCTCATTATTTGCTAAGTGCTCGCAGTGGGTTCAGCCATCCCCCGGGGGCACGTCCCAGGGCAGCCCTCCCCTGCCCCAAGGAGGCCACAATCGGAAACAAGCCAGTGTAACTGCCTCACAAAAGAGTCTTGCAAAAGTGAGTCTTGAGGAGAGATTTGGGGGGGGAGGGTGAAGGGGGGCCTGGCTCATTGGGATAGGGGAGAGTTCCACGCAGAGGGGGCAGCATGGATGAAGGTGCGGAGGTGAGAATGGGAGAAGGAAACAAAGGAAATGTTGCAGCTGGCATCATTGGGAGAGAAAAGGGGGTAAAGGAGGTGAGATTAAAGGTCAGATCTGACTCCTGGGCTGGGACAGAGCTGGCAGAGCCTTGAAGACAAGGAGGGTTTAGGTTGGACGCAGTGGGTGAGGGGGCGCCAGTGGAGTTACCCAAAGAGGGGCGTGATGCAGTTAGATCCTCAGCCAAGAAAGATCATTTTGACAGCTGCAGTTTGGATGGAGTGGAGGGGAAGGACCTGGGCGAAAGCTGGCCAGGCAGGAGCGGCAGGACGAGTGTCTTAGCTCCTAGACCAGGAAGGAGCGGATGGATCCCGGAGACAGTGCAGGGAGTGAAGAGGGAAGGTCTAGGGAGTGTGGAAAGTAATGGAGAGAGGAGCCAGAGCTAATGCCAAGATGGCCAGGCTGTTCTGAGCTGGTCTGCAGGGAGGAACATTTGGGAAGTGAGAGCGGATGCTGAGGGCAGGGGCCAGGCAGGGTGTGGGCAGCCCTCACTAATGGTGCCTCTTGAGGGCTCTTTCATTATTGTGTAAGTATCAGATACAGAATATCTAGCCTGAATGCACAAAAGGAATTAGGCACTGTCGTCTCAGTTTGGGGACCATCAGTGATGCGCCGAACCCTGCAGGTGTTTAAACTCACACCTACATTTTTGCAGTAAAAGTTCCCTCGGCACCTGTTTCTACCTCTGAGCACACACCTGGCCTCCTCGCTCAAGGTGCCCGAACACCTATCTCCTGGCTAAGCCCAGAGCCATTCACAAACTAGGGGAGATAGGCATTGCTCTGCCTAACTCACGTGCAGGGCCCAGTCCGGTTGGTCTGCTCAGAGGGTGCCTGCTGGGTGGTGCCTCTGTAGGAAAGCTTGCACCAAGCGGTTGGGGTGGGGGGGAGAGGTTTTAGCCCAGTAGCTCGGGCACTCACCTGGGAGACCCCTGGTCCAAGTCCCCCTCCCCCTGAGGGGGAGAAGGATTTGAACAGAGATCTGTCACCTCTCAGCAGGAGCAGCGCCAGGGTTTTTGGCGCCCTAGGCAGGGGTCCTTCCACGATCCCAGTTGTCGTTGGCAATTCTGCGGCAGGGGGGTCCTTCCGAGCTCCCGGTCTTCGGGGCACTTCGGTGGCGAGTCCCGGAGCGAGTGAAGGACCCGCCGCAGAATTGCCGCCGAAGACCCGGAGCGCGGAAGGACGCCCCACCGCAGAATTGCCGCCGAAGACCCGGAGCGCGGAAGGACGCCCCACCGCAGAATTGCTGCCGCTCCCCCAAATCCTGGCACCCTAGGCGACTGCCTAGGTCGTCTAAATGGAAGCGCCAGCCCTGCCTCTCAGGTGAGTGCTCTAATGACTAATGGGCTGTGGCTAAGGCTACGATTATGTCACAGAGCTCACAGAAGTAACAGAATCCATCACTTCCAGAGACCTCCATGACATTTTCTGCTTCAGCCCCTGGGCTGTGGGGCTGGAGCACAGGCGTCAACTTTTTTCTGTGCCGGTGGGAGCTCGCGCCCCCGCCCCGATTCCACCCCTGCCCCAAAGTGCCCACCCTAACTCCGCTGCTCCCTGCCCCTATTGGACCCTTCCCCAAATCCCCGCCCCGACCCCGCCTCCTCCCCCAAGCGCACCGCGTTCCCCCTCCTCCCCCTTCCCTCCCAGGCTTGCCGCATGAAACAGCTGTTTCGCAGCACAAGCGCTGGGAGGGAGTGGGAGAAGCAGGATGTGGCAGCGCGCTCCGGGGAGGAGGCAGAGGTGAGCTGGGGTGGGGAGCTGCTGGTGGGTGCAGAGCACCCACCAATTTTTCCCCTTGGGTGCTCCAGCCCCAGAGCACCCACAGAGTCTGCATCTATGGGCTGGAGATATCCGCCCTGGATCTCCCAGATGTGGTGAGGCCCCCACAGCTCCCAGCCACTGTGGGCAGTGGGGGACCCCGCAGTTTCCAGGTGTCTACCCGGAGCACCAAGCCCCCAGAGCAGCAGCAGATGGGTGCTGGACCCCCTCACTCCTCATGTTGTCAGGGTTATTTTTAGTAAAAGTAATGACAGGTCATGGGCTTCCGTGAATTTTTGTTTATTGCCCATGACCTGTCTGTGATTTTTACTAAAAATTACCATGACAAAATCTTAGCTATGGCATATTCTGATGCTGGGCTCCCTCAATCTCTCCTGTTGAAGCTATCAGGGAGTAGCCGTGTTAGTCTGTATCTACAAAAACAACAAGGAGTCTGGTGGCACCTTAAAGACTAACAGATTTATTTGGGCATAAGCTTTCGTGAGTAAAAACCTCACTTCTTCGGATGCATAGAGTGAAAGTTACAGAAGCTGTCATACTTCAGAGACATGGTCAGCCACTGGAGTAGGGGGACTGGATCGTGGGTCTCCCATCTCCCAGGTGGGAGCTCAGACCACCAAGTCAGTCTCATGCGCGGTTGGTCGGTCTCTCTCTCTCCTCTCCCCTCCCCCAAATGGCACTTTAAGAATATGTCTAGGCAAGGATCAAAAACCTGTGGCTGGCCCAGGTCAGCTGACTCGGGCTTGTGGGGTGTCATCAATAGATTTCTGTCAAACTAGGAGAGCTCAGTGTTGTATCCAGGAATATTCAATAGTTTCATTAATAACTTGGATAATGGAGAAGAGAGTAAATTTATAACATTTTGAGATGATACCAAGCTGGGAAGGGTTACAAGCACTGTGGATGACAGGATTTGAATTCAAAACAACCTTGACAAATTTGGAGAATGGGTTTGACTTCAACAAGATGAAATTCAATAAAGACAAGTGCAAAGTACTTCACATAGGAAAGAAAAATAAAATGCACAATTACAAAATGGGGGATAACTGACTAGGTGGTAGCACTGCTGAGAAACAATTGGGGCCTATAGTAGATCACAAAGTGAATATGAGTCAACAATGTGATGCAGCTGCAAAAAAGGCTAATATCATTCTGGTGTGTATTATCCGGAGTGACAGGTTTCAGAGAAGCAGCCGTGTTAGTCTGTATCCGCAAAAAGAACAGGAGTACTTGTGGCACCTTAGAGACTAACAAATTTATTTCAGCATAAGCTTTCGTTGGCTTCATCCCACTTCTTCGGATGCATAGAATGGAACATATATTGAGGACATATATATACACACATACAGAGAGCATGAACAGGTGGGAGTTGTCTTACACTGACAAAGGAGGTGCTGTCATCATCATGAATAAATTGGAATATGACCAAGAGGCTGCTAGACAGCTCTCTAACACCATATTCTACAAGTCATTATCCTCTGATCCCACTGAGGATTACCTAAAGAAACTACACCATCTGCTAAAAAAACTCCCTGACAAAGCACAGGAACAAATCTGTACAGACACATGCCTAGAACCCTGACCAGGGGTATTCTATTTGCTACCCAAGATCCATAAACCTGGAAATCCTGGACGCCCCATCATCTCAGGCATTGGCACCCTAACATCAGGATTGTCTGGCTATGTGGACTCTCTCCTCAGGCCCTACGCTACCAGCACTCCCAGCTATCTTCGAGACACCACTGATTTCCTGAGGAAACTACAATCTATCGGTGATCTTCCAGAAAACACCATCCTGGCCACTATGGATGTAGAAGCCCTCTACACCAGTATTCCACACAAAGATGGTCTACAAGCTATCAGGAACAGTATCCCTGATAATGTCACAGCCAACCTGGTGGCTGAACTTTATGACTTTGTCCTTACCCACAACTATTTCACATTTGGGGACAATATATACCTTCAAGTCAGCGGCACTGCTATGGGTACCCGCATGGCCCCACAGTATGCTAACATTTTTATGGTTGACTTAGAACAACGCTTCCTTAGCTCTCGTCGCCTAATCTTCATCATCTGGACCTATGGAAAGGAAGCCCTTGAGGAATTCTACCATGATTTCAATAATTTCCATCCCACCATTAAGCTCAGCCTAGATCAAGCCACACAAGCGGTCCATTTCCTGGACACTACTGTGCTAATAAGCGATGGTCACATAAATACTACCCTATACTGGAAACCTACTGACCGCTATACTTACCTACATGCCTCTAGCTTCCATCCAGGACACACCACAAGATCCATTGTCTACAGCCAAGCTCTAAGATACAACCGCATTTGCTCCAATCCCTCAGACAGAGACAAGCACCTACAAGATCTCTATCAAGCATTCTTAAAACTACAATACCCACCTGCTGAAGTGAAAAAACAGATTGACAGAGCTAGACGAGTACCCAGAAGTCACCTCCTACAAGACAGGCCCAACAAAGAAAATAACAGAATACCACTAGCTGTCACCTTCAGCCCCCAACTAAAACCTCTCCAGCGTATCACCAAAGATCTACAACCTATCCTGAAAGATGATCCCTCACTCTCACAGATCTTGGGAGACAGACCTGTCCTCGCTTACAGACAACCCCCCAACCTGAAGCAAATACTCACCAGCAACCACACATCACTGAACAAAAACACTGACCCAGGAACCTATCCTTGCAACAAAGCCTGATGCCAACTCTGTCCACATATCTATTCAAGTGACATCATCATAGGACCTAATCACATCAGCCATACCATCAGGGGCTCGTTCATCTGCACATCTACCAATGTGATATATGTCATCATGTGCCAGCAATGCCCCTCTGCCATGTACATTGGCCAAACCGGACAGTCTCTATGCAAAAGAATTAATGGACATATATCTGACATCAGGAATCATAATACTCAAAAACCAGTGCGAGAACACTTTAACCTGTCTGGTCATTCAATGACAGATCTGCGCGTGGCAATTTTACAACAGAAAAGCTTCAAAAACAGACTCCAATGAGAAACTGCTAAACTTGAATTGATATGCAAATTAGACAAAATCAATTTAGGTTTGAATAAAGACTGGGAATGGCTGAGCCATTACAAACATTGAATCTATCTCCCCATGTAAGTATGCTCACACTTCTTATCAACCTGTCTGTACTGGGCTATCTTGATTATCACTTCAAAAGTTTTTTTTCTCTTACTTAATTGGCCTCTCAGAGTTGGTAAGACAACTCCCACCTGTTCATGCTCTCTGTATGTGTGTATATATATCTCCTCAATATATGTTCCATTCTATGCATCCGAAGAAGTGGGCTGTAGCCCACGAAAGCTTATGCTGAAATAAATTTGTTAGTCTCTAAGGTGCTACAAGTACTCCTGTTCTTTTTATTAAAGGAGATATTCTATATCCTAGTCAAGAGGAGAGCATAGAAGTTGATAAAGTACAGGTGGGAACTGAAGAGGAACAGTCAAACGAAAAAGAGTCCCATTCAATTACATCGCATGAAGGCAGACAACTAAATATTGTAGAAGTCTAAATGATAACATGGGTGAACTTGAGTGCCTGATATTAAATAAGGATATTGATGTAATGGGCTTCACAGAAACTTGGTGGAATGGTGACAATCAATGGGGCATGGTAATTCTAACGTACAAAATATACAGGAATGACAGGGTAAGTTCCACTGGTGGGGGAGTGGCACTATATGTGAAAGAAAGCGTACAGTCAAATATAGTAAAAATCTTAAATCAAACTGTACCAGAGTAAGTTGTGCTGGTGGGGGAGTGGCATGCTTGAACAATAAGAATATAGAAGCAGGGATATATTACCGACCACTTGACCAGGATGGTGATAGAGACTGTGAAATGCTCAGAGAGATTAGCGAGGCTACAAAAACAGAAAATAGAATAATAATGGGTGATTTCAACTATCCCCATATTGACTGGGTATAAGTCACCTCGGGAGTGGTGCTGAGATAAAATTTCTATACACCGTTAATGACTGCTTCTTGGAGCAGCTAGTCCTGGAACCCACAATGGGAGAGGCAATTCTTGATTTAGTCCTGAGCACAGAATCTGGTCCAAGAGGTGAATATAGCTGAACCGCTTGGTAATAGCGACCATAGTGTAATTACATGTAACATCCTCGTAGGAGGGAAATACCAAAGAAACTCAGCACAGTAGCATTTCACTTCAAAAAGAACTACACAAAAATGAGGAAGCTAGTTAATGGAAATTAAGAGGAACAGTAACAAGAGTGAAATGCCTGCGAGCTGCATGGAAACTATTTAAAAACACCATAAGAGAGGCTCAAACTAAATATATACCCCAAATAATAATAAAAATAACCAGTAACAGGACCAATAAATGCCACCATGGCTAAACAGCAGAGTAAAAAGAGGCGGTTAGAGGCTTTAAAAATTGGAAGGAAAATCCTACTGAGGAAAATAGAAAGGAGCCTGTGGCAAGACAAAAGGAAAGGTAACACTGACCAAAAAAGAATATGAAGGGTAACTAGCAAAAGACACAGAAAGAAACAGCAATTTTTTTAGTACATCAGAAGCAGGAAGCCTGCCAAACAATCAGTTGGGCCACTGGACAACCAAGGGGCTCAAGGAGCACTGAAGGAAAACAAGGACATTGCAGAGAAGCATAATGAATTATTTGCTTTGGTCTTCACTGCAGAAGATATGAAGGAGATTCCAACACCTGAGTCATTCTTTTTAGGTGACAAATCTGAAGAACAGTCCCAGATTAAGATGTCAACAGAGGAGGTTTTGGAACAAATTGCTAAATTAAACAGTAATATGTCACCAGGACCAGATGGTATTCACCCAAGAGTTCTGAAGGAACTCAGATATGAAATTGCAGAACTACTAATTGTGGTATATAATCTTTTACTTAAATCAGCCTCTGTACCAGATGTCTGGAGGATAGCTAATGTAATGCCAATTTTTTTAAAGGGCTCCAGACGTGATCCTGGCAATTATAGGCCGGTAAGCCTAACTTCAGCACCAGGCAAATTGATTGAAACTGTAGTAAAGAATAGAATGATCAGACACATAGATGAACACAATATGTTGGGGAAGAGGCAACATGTATTTTGTAAAGGGAAATCATGCCTCACCAATCTATTATATTTCTTTGATTGTGTCAAAAGTATGTGGACAACGATGATCCAGTTGATATAGTGCATTTGGACTTTCAGAAAGCCTTTGACAGAAGCCCTCAACAAAGGGCTCTTAAGCAAAGTAAGCTGTCATGGAATAAGAAGGAAGGTCCTCTCAAGGATCATGATTAAAATATAGGAAACAAACAGTAGAAATAAATGGTTAGTTTTCACAATGGAAAGATGTAAATAGAAGAGTCTCCCTAGGATCTGTACTGGGACCAGTGCTATTCTACATATTCATATATGATCTCGAAAAGGGGTTTGACAGTGAGGTGGCAAAGTTTGCAGACAATACTAAATTACATAAGACAGTTAAGCCCAAAGCTGACTATGAAGAGTTATAAGGGAATCTCACAAAACTGGGTGACTGGGCAACAACATGGCAGATAAAATTCAATGTTGATAAGTGCACAGTAATGCACATTGGAAAACATGATCCCAACTATACATACAACATGATGGGTTCTAAATTAGCTGTTACCACCCACAAAAGAGACCTTGGAGTCATCACGAATCTCTGAAAACATCTACTCAATGTGTAGCCACTGCCCAGAGAGTGAACGGAATGTTAGGAACCCTTAGGAAAGGGATAGATAATAAGACAGAAAATAACATAATGTCACTCTATAAATCCCCGATATGCCCACACCTTGAATACTGCGTGCAGTTCTGCTTGCCTTATCTCAACAAAGATATATTAGAATTGGAAAAGTTACAGAGGAGGGCAACAAAAATGATGAGGGGGATGGAACAGCTTCCATACGAGAAGAGTTTTAAAAGACTGGGACTGTTCAGCATAGAAAAGAGACAACTAAGGGGGGATAAGATAGAGGTCTATAAAATTGTGAGTGATGTGGAGAAAGTGAATAAGGAAGCGTTATTTACTCCTTCATATGACGGAAGAACCGAGGGTCACCCAATGAATTTAATAGGCAGCAGATTTAAAATAAACGAAAGAAAGTACTTCTGTACACAACACACAGACAAGCTGTGGAACTCATTGCCAGGGGATGTTGTGAAGGCCAAAAGTGTAACTGGGTACAAAAAAGAACGAGGTAAGTTCATGGAGGACAGATCCATCAATGGCTATTAGCCAAGATGGTCAGAGATGCAACTCCATGCTCTGGGTGTCCTTAAGCCTCCAACTGCCAGAACCTGGGACTGGATGACAGGTGATGGATCACTCAATGATTACCTGTTCTGTTCATTCTCTCTAAAGCATCTGGCACTGTCCAGTGTCAGAAGACAGGATACTGGGCTAGATGACCCAGTATAGCCGTTCTTATGTTATATGTTCTATAAAATCATTAGGGGTTAAATACCAGGAAGAGTGAAGAGCTATATAAACTTAAGGGCAATAGTGGCACAAGAATAAATGAACATAAACTGGCCAGGAACAAATTCAGACTGGAAATTGGAAGAAAGTTTCTGACCAGACGAGGAGTGAAGCTCTGGAACAGCTTTCCAGTAGGGGTTGGGGGAAACAGGACAACTTCATTCGTTTTAAGAGAGAGCTGGACTCATTTATACATGATTGTATGATAGGGTTGCTTGTGAAGGTAGGGGCGTAGCTCTGCGGCCCTGGGGCTCACTTCTGGTTTATGTCCTGTGTTCCTAACGCTCATACTTTGGGGTTTTAGCCAGCCACCTGTAGGGGTCAGGAAGGGATTTTTCTTCCCAATGTATTCTGGGTTTTGTTTTGTTTTGTTTTATCCCTTTCCTCCAAAGCATCAGGGATGGAGATGGGGGCATTGGGCAGGGAGGGCCAGGGCTCTGTGGTGGCACCAAGCATCCTCTCTCTCACACGTACTTGGCTGTCTGCTTCTTGCTCACATGCTCAGGGTCTAACTGATCACCATATGTCTGGACAGGAAGGAATTTCCCCCCAGGTCAGATTGGAAGTGACCTGGGGGGGGGGTGGTTCGCCTTCCTCTGCAGCATGTGGGTGCAAGTCACTTGCCAGAATTATCTGGGTCTCTCTCACTTTATCATTTCCCTTCCATTGCAGGGACGTCGTGTACTGGTGCACCTTGGTCCCCCCATGTTCTCTTCCTGTGGCCCATAATGGTCTAGTCTCCTGTGGGCTGGGATACTTTGGTCTAATTTCAATTGTTGGGGTTAGTGTGTGGGTGCGGGGTGGGGTTGGTGTAGGGTGCCAGACATCTGGTTTTCGACTAGAACGCCTGGTCGAAAAGAGACCCTGACGGCTCTGGTCGGCACTGCCGACCAGGCTGTTAAAAGTCCAGTCGGTGACGCAATGGGGGCCCGGGGCTAAGGCAGGCTCCCTGCCTGCCCTGGCTCCACGCAGCTCCCGGAACTGCAGCCCCTAGACAGAGGAGCAGCCAGGGAGGCTCCGTGCGCTGCCCCACCCTGAGTGCCGGCTCCATGGCTCCCATTGGCCAGGAACCGCTGGGGGTGCCTGCAGGCACGAGGGCAGCGTGTGGAGCCTCCCTGGCTGCCCATATGCCTAGGGGCCACAGGAATCTGGCAGCTGCTTCCTGGGATCTGCGGTAAGTGCTGCCAGGACCTCGCACCCACTCCCGCACTCTGCCCCCCGACCAACCCAGAGTCCCCTGCAGCACCCAAACTCCCTCCCAGAGCCTGCACCCCCACACATTCCAACCCCCTGCCCCAGCCCAGAACCCCCTCCTGCACCCTAAACCCCTCATCCTCAGACCCACCCCAGAGCCCACACCCCCAGCCAGAACCCTGACCCCCTTCCTGCACCCCAACCCCCTGCCCCAGCCCGGTGAAAGGGAGAGTGAGCAATGGAGGGAGGGGGGATGGACTGAGCAGGGGGTGGGGCCTCGGGGAAGGGACGGGATGGGGGTGTTCAGTTTTGTGCAATTAGAAAGTTGGCAACCCTAGGTTGGTGGCCTGTGATATACAGGAGGTCAGACTAGATGGTCTGGTGGTGCCTTCTGGCCTTAAACTCTCTGACTCTTCTGCATGGCCAGTCTCATGTGCAATATGAGGTAAAGCTTTGAGTCCTCCTTCAGTCTGTTTAACAAATCTGTGCTGAGTGTAGAGGAAGCCTCAACAGCACAGATGACCTCAGATTTCATCATCTGGATCTCTGGTATGTAAGTTCTACTGCAGCTCTTAATCACTTTTCTGCAATTAACATGTCTTTATCAGGGATCTGTGTGATCTTTAGATCATATTTCTGTAACTGAAGTAGTATGCGTTGTCGCCTTGCAGGTGCTTTTCCAAGAGGTTTCGTGTGTATAGCCTCCAGTGGTTTATGATTAGACTGTACCACAACCTGTACACTCCATACACTCCAAATGTACTGTGACATTTTTTGGTGGCAAACACAGTAGCCAGCAGTTCCTTCTAAATTGGGCATAATTTTGTTCTGCCTCAGTCCGAGCTCTTGATGCATATGAAACAGGGCCTCTGTCTTGCAGCCGACAAGCTCCTAAACATCTTCGGATGTGTGTGCTTGAATGGTGACTGGCTTGTTGGGATCATAGAATATGAGTACTGGTGCATTACAGAGCACTAGCTCTAGTTGTGCAGTGTCTTGTCATGTTTCCATGACCACTGACACATTATGTTCTTACGTAGCTATTGTCTCAATGGCGCAGTCCAAGGTGCTTCCCCTGGGATGTACTGTGCAAGGAATCAAACCATCCCCAGGATCCTCTGTAATGCCTCTTGTCCTGCGGAGGTTTCACGTGAGCTATGGCTTCAACCTTACTGTTATCTGGCCTGATTCCTGGTGATGGAGAGAATGCGTCCCATGCATTTGACTTCATCTAGCATGAGCTGGATTTTATCTGGGTTGAACTTGATATTCTCTGCTTGAGCCTTTGCCATCATTTTCCTCTGTGTCTGATCAAGTTAAGTTGATGCTGCTATTGTCATGTTGTCTGCTATTATACGGACCCTGTAATATCTCCAAAAGTTTCATTATTCTTTTGTTGAAATACGTCACTAGCTAACTTTACTCCAAAAGTAGATGGAGACACTTGTATCTGCCCCAGGGTGCATTGAAAGCAGATGACCCTTTATCTAAGGTGGCTTGCCAATTTCCGTCTTTCTCATCTACAGTAGTGAATATGCTTGTTACCAGCTAGTCGGTATTGAAAAATGGGCTGGTATGGGGATGGAGTAATGCGGCCTTAGCAGAGCCTTATTAAGGTCTCTAGGATCCACACAAATCCCAATTGTGCTATTTGTCTGCTCAGTTTTCACCAAACTGTTAACCCATGGAGTGAGTATGTTCAATTTGACTAAGACATTTTCTTTTTCTACCTGCCTAAGTGCATCTTTGAGTTTGTCTGTCACTGCAAAAGGTATATTGGGTAGCTGTGTGTGACAGGGATGACTGATGGATTCATAGATATGTGGTGCTCCCCATGGAATTCTCTTGGTCCCCTGAAGATCTCTGGTATTGTGCAATCCATTCTTCTTTAGTTCTGTGTGCCTGGGTGTGCAGCCTACCTGTTCTGTGCGGTAGGGTTCGCTTCCCTCCGAACAGTGGGGCTGTGGATTCCTCATTGGTGAAGGACTGAAGACTGAGCTTGTTCTTGACTGTTGCTGCTGTTAGTGGGACTTCCTTCACAGTGTGTTCTGGAACTGCCTGTATCTGTATTTAGTTGGGACCTGGTATCTTTTTCAAAAGGTGAATTGGTAAAATATTAGCTTCGGCCTCAGTCTCAAGCTTGAACTTTATTGGTACATTTCTTACATACAGTGTAGAATAGCAGCGTTTGACTGAGTGTGTTGCACAATTTCTATTATCCGGTGATGTTGTATCTACCAGGAGAGATTGCGTCGCATTCGAGTTCAGCCAGAGATGTGTGGCTTTGTCTTTTGGGTTTGTTTGCTGCTCTGCACATAGAAGAACAGTAATTTAAGTTTCCACATTTGTGACATATTAGGCTTGGCAGCATCTGGGCAGTTGTGTCTTCCCAGAGCCCGTTCCGTTTCTTTGTGTGAGCTGATGGTGTGTCTGTTTTGCTCTCTCAGGTGGCTGGGCCCTGCCCGTAGTGCTCTGAATACTCTTTTGTCCAAGAGCCTGTATGAACTTGTCAGGATGTGGCCCAGACACAATCTCTATTTGTGTCTTTATGGCTTGTGTGGCTCTGCAAACATCTATTGCTTTTTCCAAGCTGAAATCAGATTCTCTCAACAGCCTTTGCTTCAGCCGTGTATCAGTGACACCGAACAGTCATTATCAGTATTTCCAAAGTCACCACTTCTTGCTTTTTGCCTCAGCTCTCTGACATACTCTCATGCTATCTGCTCTTTTAGGTGTGAGGGAGACCAGAACTGGTTTTGTTCAAACACCACCGTTTTCTTAGAGTTACAATAGTTCCTAGGCACTGTTAAAACCTCATTCAAAGAGGGAGGATTTTCATTTGGTTGCTCTAACAACGTGTGATAAACTTCCAGAGCCTCCTCCCCCACTGTTTGCAGTGAAATGGCTACTTTCATGTCCTCTTCTCCTTTATCTACTCAGATGGAGATATTCTCAGCGATTACCAAGGAAATAAAGGTGGGGGTGGCTTGCAACCCTCCACATTCTGAATTATTTTTACTATTATTTTCTATTTTAACTAGGGTTACCATATTTCCTCATTAAAAAAAGAGGACACTCCACAGGACCCTAGCCCCGCCCCAGCTCCGCCCCTTCCCCCAAGTCCCCGCCCCAACTCCGCCCCCTCCCCTGAGCGCCCCACATTCCCCCTCCTCCCTCCCAGCCATGAAACAGCTGCCCGAGCACTACCGGCTTCATGGTTTGCCAGGCAGCCCCCAGACCTCCAGACCCTGCGCCCCCAGTCGGGCGCTTCTCCTCCCGGGCTCTGGCTGCGCTGGGGAAGCGCCCGGCCGGTCTGGGACCTGGGGCCTCCCGGCAAACCGTGAAGCCAGTAGCGCTCGGGCAGCTCCGCTCTTCAGCTGCACAGCTGAGGTGTCTGGGGGGAGCTGCAGGCGGATTCCCCCACGGCGGCGGCTGCTGCTCCCCCCAGACACCTCAGCTCTGTGCAGCTGAAGAGCGGAGCTGCCCGAGCGCTACCGGCTTCACGGTTTGCCGGGCAGCCCCCAGACCCCCAGACCCTGCGCCCCCAGCCGGGCGCTTCTCCAGCGCAGCCGGAGCACGGGAGGGGAAGAGCCATCCTAACTGGCCCCCTAGAACCCTATCCCCTACATGTCCCCTGACTGCCCCCTCCCCAGACCCTCCCCCCATCTTAACTGGCCCCCTAGGATCCTACCCCCTTCCTGTCCCCTGTCTCCCCCAACCCTAATCCACACCCCCACCCCCACCCCCACCCCGACCCCCGGGACTCCCACGCCCCATCCAACCACTCCCCACCCCCTGACAGCCCCCCCCCCAGAACTCCTGACTCATCTAAACCCCTCTGCTCCCTGTCCCCTGACTGCCCCCTCCTGGGACCCCACCACCGTAACTGCCCCCCTAGGACACTACCCCCTACCTGTACCCTGACTGCCCAAAACCTTACACCCCCAACCCCCAGACAGCCCCCCGTGAACTCCCGACCCATCCAACCCTGCTCCCTGTCTCTTGACTGCCCCCTCCAGAACCTCCCTGCCCCTTCTCCGACCCGCTGGCCCCCTTACCGTGCTGCTCAGAACAGCGTGTCGGGCTCCACGATGCGCTCCTGCTGCTCTGCGGATTGCAGTTCTTGTCTGCGTGTGGCCATTTGCTGGCCCACTGTTTTCCTGACAAAAGCAGCCACTTCTTGCGTCATACAGAAGGTGGACACTGCTGACACCATCTTGTGCTTTCTAGCGTGGCCCAGGCATGGCATCCTTGTGAGTATGCTGTAGCCTCTACACTCCAGGAACCCAGAGGGGGTCGGGGGACCAGGGTTATAAAGTTTAAACTGCAATACAAAACAAGATGGTTTCTACCTGAGCTCTCTCATGCTGATGGATATGCATGACTAATTTTAAATAGACGGTACCACAATACACTACAGGCCTGCCCCACAAAATCTCTGCTATTCCAGTCCTCAACTGTTCACAGCTCTGCCAGTGCACCTTGGTCCTGCACCCACAGGATCCCGGCCACTCCAATCCTACACGGTCCATGGCTCTGCCTTGATCCTGACCTGGTATTCCAGCCGGGCATCTCGTCCGGCACACCCGTTACAGCAGCAGAGTTACAGTGTCATTTTTCCTTTTGCCATTTTGTCATTTTTCCAAAATAGCAGAATTTTAGAAAAGTCACAGAGAAGTGAGAAAACCACCTCAGCCCCTGGAAGTTGCTCATTTCGTTGCCCTCAATGGTAACAAGCAGAAGAGTGAAAATCTGACATTTCAAAAATTAAACTTTATTCATAAATATTTTGCTTTTTTTGAAAAAATGAAAACAAAAAAATCGTTCCCTTTTGCACCCTACAAAAGAGAAACAACGTCAACAGTCCGACATATTCTGGCCAATTGTCCTTCCATTTTCCCACTAGCTCCACTCTAGCTAGGGCTTTGGTGGTGTGGAAAAACAGCCATGATGCGGGACTCGTCTGAGACCACTGAACTCGTTTCACTTGTGACTGAAAGCAGCTTCTTGCCAAAGCCCTGAGGCAATGCTTGTGCATGAGCTCACAGTGCCACCTCCCTGCCTGCCCTCAGCAAATGATATTACCTGGGAGCTTCTGGAGCTGTCAGCCTTCAAGTGCTGGATACAGATTCCCTGGGCACCAGGGGACCACCAGGGAGAAGTTGGCAAGGGGCAAACCAAGGCAGTGTCCCAAAGATGCCCCCTCCTCACACAGCTCCCCCTTGTGTGCACTGAGCAACCACCATGTGGCAAAGCGTTCAGGGGAAAACCTTGAGTCAAAGCCCTGCGTCCTCCTAGCAACATGGTCCCTGAAGCGGTCTCTGTTGTGGAGCAACCCCAGCCCTGGGGCTGGCTGTCAGTATCCCATGGGGTCAGGGAGAGCGCTGTCTTTGGGAGCGGGTGAAAGGCCCAGGGCTGGAACTCGGCTGAGACCGTCTCTAATCAGCAGGCTGGGCTGTACGGGGAGGCGAGGCAGTTGTGGTGCGAATTCCCTTCCCAGCTCCCAGCTGAGCAGAAAGAGTGGATTAGTCATTATTTCCTCTCGGTGCTGGGCTGGCTTTGAGCTCCTGCACGCTGCTGCTAATGCATTGGCTCCACGTCGACGTGCTGGGAAATCCCAATTCTGTGGCCTTTAAGGAGCTGAGAGCTGGTGTGGTGGGGGGGCAGAGTCTAAGGTTGCTGTCGCCAAGCCAGCAATGGGATCCGGGGTTCCCTGGGTGCTTGACCCTCATGCCTAGGGGAGCTGTGTGAGCACCGTGGTGCAGAGAACCCATGGGACTTTGCCCTCTCCCCCTCAGCCTCATGCCATGGCAATAATCCCAGGCAGTCCCAACCAAGGGCCCGCGCTGGCAATGCTGCAGTGGGGTGGTGAGGGGAGAAGGTGGGGCAGAGTGAGAGGGGAATGAGAGGGAGGTTGGGGGAGCTGGGGGGAAGATGGTGAGGGGGGAAGGTGGGGCAGAGTGAATCATAGAATCATAGAATATCAGAGTTGGAAGGGACCTCAAGAGGTCATCTAGTCCAACCCCCTGCTCAAAGCAGGACCAATTCCCAGCTAAATCATCCCAGCCAGGGCTTTGTCAAGCCGGGCCTTAAAAACCTCCAAGGAAGGAGACTCCACCACCTCCCTAGGTAACGCATTCCAGTGTTTCACCACCCTCCTAGTGAAATAGTTTTTCCTGATATCCAACCTGGACCTCCCCCACTGCAACTTGAGACCATTGCTCCTTGTTCTGTCATCTGCCACCACTGAGAACAGCCGAGCTCCATCCTCTTTGGAACCCCCCTTAAGGTAGTTGAAGGCTGCTATCAAATCCCCCCTCATTCTTCTCTTCTGGAGACTAAACAATCCCAGTTCCCTCAGCCTCTCCTCATAAGTCATGTGCTCCAGACCCCTAATCATTTTTATTGCCCTCCGCTGGACTCTTTCCAATTTTTCCACATCCTTCTTGTAGTGTGGGGACCAAAACTGGACACAGTACTCCAGATGAGGCCTCACCAATGTCGAATAAAGGGGAACGATCACGTTCCTCGATCTGCTGGCAATGCCCCTACTTATACAGCCCAAAATGCCGTTAGCCTTCTTGGCAACAAGAGCACACTGTTGACTCATATCCAGCTTCTCATCCACTGTGACCCCTAGGTCCTTTTCTGCAGAACTGCTACCTAGCCATTCGATCCCTAGTCTGTAGCAGTGCATGGGATTCTTCCGTCCTAAGTGCAGGACTCTGCACTTGTCCTTGTTGAACCTCATCAGGTTTTTTTCGGCCCAATCCTCTAATTTCTCTAGGTCCCTCTGTATCCGATCCCTACCCTCTAGTGTATCTACCACGCCTCCTAGTTTAGTGTCATCTGCAAACTTGCTGAGAGTGCAGTCCACACCATCCTCCAGATCATTAATAAAGATATTAAACAAAACTGGCCCCAGGACCGACCCTTGGGACACTCCGCTTGAAACCGGCTGCCAACTAGACATGGAGCCATTGATCACTACCCGTTGAGCCCGACGATCTAGCCAGCTTTCTATCCACCTTACAGTCCATTCATCCAGCCCATACTTCTTTAACTTGGCGGCAAGAATACTGTGGGAGACCGTATCAAAAGCTTTGCTAAAGTCAAGGAATAACACATCCACTGCTTTCCCCTCATCCACAGAGCCAGTTATCTCATCATAGAAGGCAATTAGGTTAGTCAGGCACGGCTTCCCCTTCGTGAATCCATGCTGACTGTTCCTGATCACTTTCCTCTCCTCTAAATGTTTCATAATTGATTCCTTGAGGACCTGCTCCATGATTTTTCCAGGGACTGAGGTGAGGCTGACTGGCCTGTAGTTCCCCGGATCCTCCTTCTTCCCTTTTTTAAAGATGGGCACTACATTAGCCTTTTTCCAGTCATCTGGGACCTCCCCCGATCGCCATGAGTTTTCAAAAATAATGGCTAATGGCTCTGCAATCTCACCCGCCAACTCCTTTAGCACCCTCGGATGCAGCGCATCCGGCCCCATGGACTTGTGCACGTCCAGTTTTTCTAAATAGTCCCGAACCACTTCTTTCTCCACAGAGGGTTGGTCACCTTCTCCCCATGCTGTACTGCCCAGTGCAGCAATCTGGGAGCTGACCTTGTGCGTGAAGACAGAGGCAAAAAAATCATTGAGTACATTAGCTTTTTCCACATCCTCGGTCACTAGGTTGCCTCCCTCATTCAGTAAGGGGCCCACACTTTCCTTGATTTTCTTCTTCTTGCTAACATACCTGTAGAAACCCTTCTTGTTACTCTTAACATCTCTTGCTAACTGCAAGTCCAAGTGTGATTTGGCCTTCCTGATTTCACTCCTGCATGCCTGAGCAATATTTTTATACTCCTCCCTGGTCATTTGTCCAATCTTCCACTTCTTGTAAGCTTCTTTTTTGTGTTTAAGATCAGCAAGGATTTCACTGTTTAACCAAGCTGGTCGCCTGCCATATTTACTATTCTTTCTACACATCGGGATGGTTTGTTCCTGCAACCTCAATAAGGATTCTTTAAAATAGAGCCAGCTCTCCTGGTCCCCTTTGCCTTTCATGTTATTCTCCCAGGGGATCCTGCCCATCTGTTCCCTGAGGGAGTCAAAGTCTGCTTTTCTGAAGTCCAGGGTCCGTATTCTGCTGCTCTCCTTTCTTCCTTGTGTAAGGATCCTGAACTCGACCATCTCATGGTCACTGCCTCCCAGGTTCCCATCCACTTTTGCTTCCCCTACTAATTCTTCCCTGTTTGTGAGTACCAGGTCAAGAAAAGCTCTGCCCCTAGTTTGTTCCTCCAGCACTTGCACCAGGAAATTGTCCCCTACGCTTTCCAAAAATTTCCTGGATTGTCTGTGCACCGCTGTATTGCTCTCCCAGCAGATATCAGGGTGATTAAAGTCTCCCATGAGAACCAGGGCCTGCGATCTAGCAACTTCTGTGGGAGGGGAATGAGAGGGAGGTTGGGGGAGCTGGGGGGCAGATGGTGAGGGGGTGCCCACAAGCACACCCAGCTATCTTCTCTCTGTGAAGGAGGCAGCTGTTCCCCTGGGGCTGATTTGGGGCACTGCGATTGTCCCGGGCTGGGGCACTGGTTTTTGCCTCCCCCTGAGGTGCCAGAGGAAAGTAGCAGGTTGGCCGGCCTACCCCCCATCCCAAGGAGGGTTCAGGGAAGGGGTGCCTGTGCAGGGAAGGGGTTCGGTTACAAGGGGTCCCTGCAAAGTGGTCTGATTTGGGTAAGCATCCGGAATTCAAACCTTTGTGAGCCCTGACAGGCCTGGATTAAAGAATTTGGGGGCCCTGGGCACTATATAAATTGGGCCCCATACCTTCCATAAACTAGACAGTAAAGTGCCCCCACCCCATACGTATCCCAGCCCACACAGACCCCCGAATGCCACTCATGCCCCTCCCCACACATACCTTACCTCACAGAAACCCCTGAATGCCCTTCCCACCCCAGATACTCCAGCAGTGCTCCACCAGCCTCCCTCTTTTCCCGACAGTCCCCGCCACTGCTCAGCTGCCCTGACACACCCTCCTAATACCTCAGCCCCACAAGCCACAGCCCCCAACATCCCCCACTCAGCCACAATGCCTTGGCCCCAACCCCACTACAGCCCAATATCCGCAATTTCCCCCACAACCCCCACAACTCACCCCACCCCCAACATTCCCCACATCTCATCCCACTATACCTCAAAATGCCCAATTCTCCCCACAGCCCCCACAACTCACTGTACCCCACAACATTCCCCCAACTCATCCCACCCCTCAAAGTCCCCCACATCTCATCCCACCCCCAAAATCCCCCACATCTCATCCCACTACACCCCAACATCCCCAATTCCCTCCAAAGCCCCCACAACTCACCCCACCCCCAACATCCCCCACATCTCATCCCACTACACCCCAATTCCCCCCATAACCCCCACAACTCACCTCACCCTCCCAAAATCCCCCCATATCTCATCCCACTACACCTCAACATCCCCAATTCTCCCACTGCCACAACCCCAACCCACCCCAATTCTCCTACAACATCTCCTACACCTCACCCCACCCCCAAATATCCCCCATATCTCATCCCACTACACCTCAACATCCGCAGTTTCCCACACAAGCCCCACAACTCAGCGTACCCCACAACATTCCCCACAACTCACCCCACCCCTCAACACTCCCCACATCTCATCCCACTACACCTCAACATCCCCAATTCCCCCCACAGCTTACCCCACCCCTCAATATCCCCCTCTTCCCCCACAACTCACCCCACCATCTCCCAACTTCCCCCATCACCCCTTAGCTTATCGGCAATTTGTCCCCAGCTCCTCACCCACCCGGGACCTTCTGGCCACTCACCAGCTCAGCTCTCTGCTCCCACCCCGGGCTAGGGCGGCTCCTCCCGCTCCTGGCGCCCAGGTCCACTGGCTCTGTTCTCACACTGCCCCGTGCGGCTCAGGTTTGGTGCAGCCGCCCCGGGCCAGACCTCATGCGACCTGGCGCATGGGGTCACAGCGCTGCTCAGATTTGGCCCCGCTGCCCTCCATCGTGATGGAGAGGCGGCCAGGGCAAATTTGAACTCAGGTTTCCTCCCTGCCTCGCAACCCGGTCGTCGGGGCCTCCCTGAGATACACAGAGTGCCCATTGGTTAATCTGGGCCTGATCCTGAATCCCTCAAATTTCAGGGCATGTTTGGATCCAGGATTTTGATTGGGCCCAGTAGAGGGATAGCACACACCCCCCCCCATACACCCCCCCCTCCCCCCCCCCCACAAACCCTTGAGAGCTGGGATTCTGGCTTGGGCCTGAGTGTACACAGCCTCTGAGCGGACACGGTGGCTGAAGTGGCTCTCCCCAGTATGGGGCAGCAAGACCCATCCCTGCTGCTCTCCGAGCCAGTGACCCCTGCAGCCAAAGGCAGCGGCTCAGCTACACGAGCTAACCAAGCAGCTCCAGCAGCAGCCCTGTTCAGGCCGCCAGCCCCTCGGGGCGCGGATCTGCGTGGCACGTGCTGGAGGGGGTCAGAGACTGTTCTCTGAACCGCAGGGCAATCAGTTGTTAGCGGAGCGGCCCATAGCACTGCCATGCGTCGCATTTACAGCAGCGCCTGCCTTGCCGAGCAGCACGCTACGTAACCACCTCGAAATAGACGCAAGGAGGGCTTCTTCCCAAAGCCTATTATCTGCCCTGAACGCCGGATTAGGGAACAAAGCCTCCCCTGGACTGTTAGAACACGCCGCGAAGGAGAATTGTCTCCCTCAGTACCTCAGGGCACCGCTGCGGAGGAGCCAGGAGCCAGCTGCCACTTCTGCAGCCATTTGACATCAGCAGGAGTAGGGGTGGGCGTAGGTTTGTTTCCTCAAGCACCTTCACAAAGAGTCAAGCAGACCTGGAGCTTCCCAGCCAGGCTGTGTGCTCACTGCCATTCACCCGTCACTCCCCAGCCTCCTCAAAGCACTGGCTCATTCCCGGGCTTTTCTGGCACTCGAACCCAAGACCAGGGTCATTGCTCCACCAGCGGCCCCAACTCCTTCAGCCCCAGCCTGTCTAGTCAGTCACTCACCTTCCCAGAACGCTCTAACCTCATGCCCCGCCCCACTCCCTCACTGTCCATCCCCAATACCAGCACCTACGCCAGGCTGACTGCATGCCCATTCCTGCAATCATGCACATTACCCTTCAGCATTTGCCCAGTGGTCTGATGTGTGATTTTCACCCTACAGCTTGTTCCTTTTGGCTATTCACATCGTGCGACTGGTCACCTAAGTCACATAGAGTTTTTCCCGCTCACTGATTGGATGGATGAACCGTTTTTTAAACAGGAAAGTGACTCATGAAAGGCAACAGGCAGGAGCTTTCCGGAGCGACGAAGGTCCGTGGTGGGAAGTGGCTGAGGATCGGTGTACGAGATCAGCTGTAGTGCTGACGGAGACGAAGCATGAGCCCAGGTCCTATGCATGCAGAGCATGTGGCCAACCAGCACCTCTCCCATTTCCCTGGGCCTTGCCCAGAAGGGCGACTGGGCGGCCGAGCCAGAGGGTTGAATGCTGGGGAATAGCATCAGGCTGACAGTGCCTGCGTTCCCCACACCACTCGCTGGGCAGAAGCAGTATAAGCTCCTCACTCAGCACCTTGCGCAGCCTGCCCTGCTGGGACCCTCTGGGCTCCAGGGACACAACTCCACAGGGCCGCCCTGGATTTCCCCTGGCAGTGCCTGTAGCTCGCAGAGGACACATTCCTTTCTCCCTCGTCACAGAGGGGCTGGCTCGAGCCCCAGGGTGCTGGCATCAGGGGCGGCTCCAGGCACCAGCGCAGCAAGTGCATGCCTGGGGCAGCAAGCCGCGGGGGCGGCGCGCCGGTCGCTGTGAGGGTGGCAGGCTGGCGGCTTTTGGCGCCGTGCCTGCGGGAGGTCCGCCAGTCCCGCGGCCTCGGCAGCAATTCGGCAGCGGGGACGCTGATGACGCGACACCAGCGGACTTCTCGCAGGCATGCTGCCGAATCTGCGTGACCAGTAGACCACGCGCAGGTGCGCCGCTGAATCCACGGGACCAGCGGACCGCGCGCAGGCATGCCGCTGAATCCGCAGGACCAGTGGACCACGTGCAGGCATGCCACCGAATCCATGGGACCAGCGGACCACGCACAGGCATGCCACCGAATCCGTGGGACCAGCGGACCACGCACAGGCATGCCACCGAATCCGCGGGACCAGCGGACCGCGCGCAGGCATGCCACCGAATCCGCGGGACCAGCGGACCGCGCGCAGGCATGCCACCGAATCTGCGGGACCAGCGGACCGCGCGCAGGCATGCCGCTGAATCCGCGGGACCAGCGGACCGCGCGCAGGCATGCCGCTGAATCCGCAGGATCAGCGGACCGTGTGCAGGCATGCCGCCGAATCCGCGGGACCAGAGGACTTCCCATAGGCGCGCCGCTGAATCCGCGGGACCAGCGGACCGCGCGCAGGCATGCCGCTGAATCCGCAGGATCAGCGGACCGTGTGCAGGCATGCCGCCGAATCCGCGGGACCAGAGGACTTCCCATAGGCGCGCCGCTGAATCCGCGGGACCAGCGGACCGCGCGCAGGCGTGCTGCCGAAAGCCGCCTGCCTGCCATGCTTGGGGTGGCAAAAAACATAGAGCCGCCCCTGGCTGGCATGGCAGCAGAAAGCTGGCTCAGTCCACCCCGCTGAGCTCCGTTTGCCCCTCAGGCCCTGGCCCACTCTCTGTCCAGCAAATTCACAACCCAGGTCAATTAGGGAGGCAGAGGGTGGAGAAGCCGTGCAGGCGCCGGAGCGCTCTTTCTCTCTCTCTCCTTGGTTTCTCTTTCAGACACAAATTGGTGTGTTTAGCCTCCCGGTAGCATCAGCACATTCCCCCAGTCCCATGGAATAAACAGAAGGATGACTTATGGACAGGTGGCTTTATTTCAAGTACGGAAGATCCCCTAAGCCAGAGCACATAAGATGTGAGCAAGTTAAAGGAGAATCTCCGCTGGGCCTTGCTAAGCTCATTACTCATAACTCACTCCTAATCATGGGATATTCATGGGCTTTTTGGATTAGGTCTCCAGGCTGTATCAAGCGCACGCACAAGGCTGGACTAGACATTTTATAGGTTACAAAGAGAGAACGGGGGGGGGGGGGGGGGAAACTCCCTTTTTATGGGGCAGGTTTCATGCTGTGCAGTTAATGCACCACATTTTTACTGTCTACAATCCTAAACCCTCTCAATCCAGATCTGAGACTGAGGTGTAGGAGCCCAATCAGAGCAGAGACCGAGCTGCTGCAGAGGGGCACATGAAGCAGGGACATTGCCATCCCAGGGGATGCTGGGGACAAGGGCAGGGTTTTGCAGAGCATTGGGTGTGTATAGGGCGGGGTGGTTACTGAGTCCCCATCCACTTTGGACACAAAGGAGAGTAACCCCTTGCCACTCTGAATGAA
Source organism: Chrysemys picta bellii (assembly GCF_011386835.1). Taxonomy (NCBI): domain Eukaryota; kingdom Metazoa; phylum Chordata; order Testudines; family Emydidae; genus Chrysemys; species Chrysemys picta. The sequence goes on from NC_088813.1 coordinate 3,622,088, forward strand.
TTCTTCTGCTGGCTCCATAGGTGCTAGAACTAGGGGTACTGGGGGTGCTGCTTGAAGTGGTTTCCGTTATATACAGAGTTCAATGGCTCTCAGCCCCCCACACTGAACAAATTGTTCCAGCGCCCCTGGCTGGCTCCTTCAAGTAGAATAGCTACCGATGATAGTACAGCCAAGTGAGCAACCCCGAGGCACTCAGGGATCTCAATGGAGCAAGTGCTTGAAGACAGGATTTTAGGAAGCGAACTCTGGCTGTGGCATGTGGGAGGGAGAAGGTTCATTATTACTATTAATTGATTGTGGTTATTAAGGTGGTGCCTATGGACCAGCCAAGAACAGACCCCATTGTGCGAGGCACTGTGCAAATGCAGAGAGGTAGGCAGTCCCTGCCCCAAGGAGTTTGCAATCTTCATTAGTCTTAATTACTCTTCAGGAAGGACCCGGGATTTCGGATCCACCTCAACTCAACAACAAATAGGTCACTTGGAAGCTTGTTCCAGACAAATTCTACACTGAGCTTGCATGTTTACGCATTCAGAATCAGGAAATGACACAAGTAAGGGTGTCTGGGCAAACCTAACTTTGCCCTTTGTGCATCTGCAGCATTATGATACAGTCTTCATTTACCTGATCACATACTATCTCCATGTACTTTGTAACATACCATTTCTCAGCTCTGACAATAAAACCTCACACAGTTTGCTTGGCAACCTTTAGATACACACATCTTGTAACGTTTTTTTCATCCTTTCAGAATTACATTAATTCCCTTGCCATGATGGCCCAGTGAATCATTATTGATAGACTTGTAAAAAGCAACAGAGGGTCCTGTGGTACCTTTAAGACTAACAGAAGTATTGGGAGCATAAGCTTTCGTGGGTAAGAACCTCACTTCTTCAGATGCAAGTGAGGTTCTTACCCACGAAAGCTTATGCTCCCAATACTTCTGTTAGTCTCAAAGGTGCCACAGGACCCTCTGTTGCTTTTTACAGATTCAGACTAACACGGCTCCCCCTCTGATACTTGATAGACTTGAATATCAGTTCTCTACTCTCTAAGGCAGGGTAGGCAACCTATGGCACGCGTGCCAAAAGCCACACACAAGCTGATTTTCAGTGGCACTCACACTGCCCGGGTCCTAGCCGGGCTCTGCATTTTAATTTAATTTTAAATGAAGCTTCTTAAACATTTAAAAAACCTTATTTACTTTACATACAACAATAGTTTAGTTATATATTATAGACTTATAGAAAGAGACCTTCTAAAAACGTTAAAATGTATGACCGGCACGCGAAACCTTACATTAGAGTGAATAAATGAAGACTCGGCACCCCACTTCTGAAAGGTTGCCGACCCCTGCTCTAAGGAATTCATTTTAAAGCATTTTCTATTCAGCCAGCAACACAGCCTTCCAGTTCAGGGGATGAGGCCGTTAGCTGCAAGGCCAGTTTAGTACATGCTCCATACGTGCTCCGTAGCTGTGCACAAGTGTGCACTAAGTGAGCTCTGTAGAGAACTGCTTCATCCCAATGAGCTGGGAATGAGGTAGTTAATTATGCAGCTAACTTAGTTACAAACTAAGAGCTTGTCTACATGGACTCTTAGTGGCAAGCCGGGGTATAAATCTACCCTGCACTACTGCTGCACACTACGTGTTTCTGTGGACCCTGCTGCTGTGCACTAAAAGTCCCCTAGCGTGCTTTGATCTACTCCTGTTTCAAAAAGGGGTATGGAACTTTTCCTCCACATAGACACTTAGAGTGCAGCAGGCTAGGGCGAGGTGGATTGCCAGCCCAGCTTGCCGCAAACTAGTTGGCCATGTAGACAAGATTTAAGGCCCTGTAAGCTCTCCCTCATGCATGTCTCCCTGCATACCCTCTGACCCCCGTGGCAGTGGCTGGGGCTCCATGAGGATATAGGGCTCCATTGTCCAGAACATCTGGCCCAACCAGGGCTGTCTATGCTGACTCTGTGTAGTGTGCTGTGGAATTATGCTGCACAGACATGACTTTCATGCCTCCTGTCTGGCTTACACAGAAACATGCTCAGTTCTGGGACATGCCACATGTGATTCTAAGCTTGTGATGTTTGCTGCTGGTTGATCTGTAGAATGTCTATCATGTAAGCAAAGACTCTCATATAATGAGGGACATTCACAAGGGGGCAGAATGAAAGCGTTGAGCATGCAACCTTAATTTTGGGATTTCCTGCCTTTTCAGTGCTCTATTGATGTAGTTTTTTGTATGGACAATGGCATGGATCACTCAATAACTTCCCTGTTCTGTTCATTCCCTGCGAAGCATCTGGCACCGGCCACTGTTGGAAGACAGGATACTGAGCTAGATGGACTACTGGTCTGACCGCGTGTGGCCAATCTTATGTTATGTTCTTATGAAATTTCCTAGTTATACATTCCCCCCCTCCCCCCAAAAAAAAACCCAGTCAAAAGGAGGCGGTTCAGCCAGGTTTGCGCTTCAGGGCTATGACGTCCTGCTAACGTGCCTTTGTTTTCTTTGTACTGTATCTTTAAATGTCTGTAAACTCTCCCAGGTTGCAGAGTTCAGTAGCCACCTTGTTGTCCGAGTTGCCTCAACCCGTTTCAGAGAAGCCACACCAGGGCATGCCAGCTGTATGCAACGTATGCATTGAATGCCCCAGAATTAATGTCTACAAGAATATGAAAGCCTTGACTATGACTTCCTGGCTGGCTGTGCCCGTGGCACAATTCTGTCCAGCCCCTGAATATGCACGTAGAACAAAATGGAGTCCTCTGTACAGCATGACCACGTGCGTACAGTGCAGGGGAGGTCATGCCTTTGCATGAGTGTAGACTTGCATGCCTGACTAAAAACGTCACAGCATGCCACTGAGCCACACACACTGCACTGTCTCCTGGAGACTTTATTTAGCTGTCGGAAAAGAACAAGAAAGAGCTAAAGTAACGTTAGTTTACCTTGAAAGCGCCGGGTTGATCTTTGCACTTGGAAAAGCACAGGGAGGGGTTTGGGAGGGTTCTCAGTGACTCTGGGAGGCGCACAGGAACATATCACTCTCGTGACTGGAGCACTGGAGCCCACACAGCACAAAGTCCCGCCGACCTCAGCACATGGCCGCTGTTGCTGTTCGGTAGCAAGGGCAGCTGCTCAGTGCATGTAATTCCTGGCCCGGTTTTTACCACCTCCATAAGACAAGCACAGCCTCATTGTCCGCAGGGCTCTGAGCCCTGGTTCAGAGGCCAAGCCACTGAGCACTGCACAGCTTCTTAGGTGGCTGTCACTTTGAGACAGCAATGACGATGCCGCCGCTCAGGAGAGCCATGAACCGGGAGTCAAGTGGCAGATTTTCAGCCCCAGAAATATGAAATGTGAGGGTTTGGACGCGGTTTGTCACTGACATCTCCTTGACAGCAGAATCCACCAGTGACAAGGCAGTTATTGTAAGGATTGTGCTGCCACCCTCCTGCCGCTCAGCTTTGCCGGCCTTGGGAACTCGCTGATCCCTGCTGTGCATTTGTTCCAATGCAGCATGTTTCTCAGGTCAGAGGAGCTTAGCACTCAGTCCTGTCCGTATTCCAGCATCGTGACGGATAACAGGTCACTTAGGTAGATGGATTTATTTATGTACTCTAACAGTAAAGGCTACGGAACAAGCGAAGGACATGCAATGTATTGCAGATATTTATGCTCCAAAGCAAGAACATATTGGACTCCTTTTGAAGTTCCAGGCTGTCTCCAAGATGCATGCTGTGATGCTAGGAATTCCACCTCCCCAGCAAGGATAGAAAGCACATCCTTCTGCCCCACGAGACCAGGCTTCTACACTTGAGCTAAAGGAAACCTCTGCTTACTCCTTGGCTCATAGGGTCTATGACACACTGCTTAGCAGTTCTGATCCCATCCAGTAGAGGGCAGTGGAACACACACACTAGCCAGCACTTTGCAATATATTGGACAACATGGAAAACTAGCATTAAATATATAAGAATGACCAGACTGGATCAGACCAATGGTCCATCTAGCCCACTGTCCTGTCTTCAAACAATGTCTGATTCCAGATGCTTCAGGGGGAATGAACAGAAAAGGGCAATTTATTGAGTGATCCATCCCTGTCGCCCAGTCCCAGGTTCTGGCAGTCATAGTTTAGGGACACCCAGAGCAGGGGGTTGCACCCCTGACCATCTTGGCTAATAGCCATTGATGGACCTGTCCTCCAGGAACTTCTCTCATTCTTTTTTAAACACAATTCTTCTTTTGGCCGTCACAACATCTCCTGTCAAGGAGTTCCACAGCTTGACTGGGAAGAAGCACTTCCTTAAGTTTATTTTAAACCCGCTGCTTATAAATTTCATTGGGTGACCCCTGGGTCTTGTCTTATGTGAAATAACACTTCCTTATTCACTTTCTCAACACCATGCATGTGTCATAGACCTTGATCATATCCTCCCTTAGTCGTCTCTTTTCGAAGCTGAACAGTCCCAGACTTTTTAATCTCTCCTCAAATGGAAGCTCTTCTATACCCTTAATCATTTCTGATGCTCTTCTCTGGACTTTTTCCAGTTTTAACATATCTTTGTTGAGATGGGGCAAACAGAACTGCCCGCAGTAATCAAGGTGTGGCTGTCCTATGGATTTATACAGTGGCAATTATGATATTTTCTGTCGTATGAAAATATAAACTCATTCTGGACACACACAAAATGTCGACCAGTGTCTCAGCGTAACCAGCTTCATCCAGCTTTCACTTGCCACACACATCTTCCCTGCTGTGCTTTTACTTCATGAGCACGTCTCTGCTCTGCATCTTCTGCAGGATTCATGGTAGCCGAGACCCCATTCCTCCTTCCATGAAGCTCCTTCTTTGAGCTCCAGGTTGCTGAACTCCATCCCACCACAAGAAAACACAACTTCCTTCAGCTGTGCCTTGATCCCAGGTGACTTCACTTCATCCTCAAATACTGGAATATTACCTGGCTCTTACCCAGGGCCGGTGCAAGGATATTTTGAGCCCTAGGCAAAACTTCCACCTTGCGCCTCCCCTCCCCCTTCCCTCCCCTTGGAGCATCGCTTATTATAAACTTTCAAAAATGAATATTGCATAATGTGGCATTGTTCATTAGAATTAATACAAGGGGATCAGAGGAGATGATCACAACGGTCCCTTCTGGCCTGGGGAAACCTATGAGCAAGGAGGAGGCTGAGAATGCCCCCAGCTCACAGGGTCTCTAAACGTTCCCAGACTCTGAGTACTTTGCCCTCCGGGGGGGACCCAGGGGCAAGGAGGGCAGAGCCAGGCTCTCCCAGGGAGCAGGTGAGGATCTCCCTGGGGATCAGAGCCGGCTCCTCGCTTTGGCACAGTGCCACCGGGGGGGAGGGAGGTGTCGGGTGTTTGGAAGTGGCACCTGCACCAGCCCTTTCCCCTCCGTCGTGCTGCAGGGTTTAGTTTCACTTTCCCTCGCCCCAGGAGGCAGCTGCACCCAGCCCCAGGCACATCGCGAAGCTCACCTGAGCTCAGGACTGCGTCCTGCCTCCCCCAACAGCTCCGTCCTTCAGCCCAATCTCCTCCTTGCTCTGCCGCAGGCTCCCACTGACCGTCCTGCGCGGCGCCCCTCGCTGCGGGGCGGGTTTGTTATGAAGGCCTCGCTCCCCGCCCTGCCCCGCTCAGCTGACTCCCGTGACGCCGGACCCGCTTTTTGGTGCCTAGTTCACCTAGTGGTTACACCGGCCCTGCTCTTACCCCTCCCGCTGTCCAGTGCGATTGCTTAGTCTGTTCCCGGGCAGCATGTTAACCCAGTGCAGACAGTGCACAGGCAGGGCGTGTTGTATAGACGGGCCAGAGGTGTTAACATAACCCAGCCACAGTCCAATATCCACCAGTGTTAAACAAGGTCTGGGGTTTGATATATAGAGACCTCAGCCCGCTTGGTACCATGGCAAAAACCCCATTAAAATCCTTTTTAACCTTTTACTAGACATACAAAAAAGAAGGAAAACGTTAAATCGTTTGCAATGAGAAGTATTCAGTGAGGCTTTCATTGTAACAACATTTCTTGTTCCCTTTCCCTTTAGCTGGAGAGAGTTCTGGAGGGAAACCCCCTGGTCTGACAGTCTCTCCGATGGTGTCCTTTCGGGGAAAAGAGAAGTTAGTTGAGACGGGCTGGAGATGCTGCTGGTGCTACTGTTGTTAAAGGCCATTTCTGTCTCATACCAGGTGGTGCCTGGGATTCAGCTGGAGCTGGGAGGGGTCAGGTGGGCCCCTCTCTCTGGCCCAATCTGGTCAGGACACCTCTCAGGATTAGGGTAATGAAGGCCCAGGATTCAAGGAGATGGTGTGGGATGGTGAAGCTCACCTTAGTAGCATCCCTCTGGTCCTCTTTTATCTGCTCTTTCCCTCCCCAAGTCCCTCTCTTTAAGGACCCAGCAGAGGAGAGATGGGTGGAATAGCCCATCCTCTTATTATGTTGTCCACCAGTTAGGCTTAATATCTAACACACCACTTTTGGTTCATTAATTTCTGGCACCATATCATGTTTCTAATAAGCATAATTTCAGCAGTTTTTGGATTATATCAACGAGGCCTTTTTGGTTTAGACGAATCCAGTTCCTCTGTCTGGTTTCCTTGCACCTAATCCCATCAGCAGCTGTTATGACAGTTTCTTGGGACATTTGATGAACATGTACTCACTTTTTAAATCCACAGCTAGGGTAAAGCTGTAGGGCCACTTATCACAACAGGGATCGCCCCTCCTGTGTTCAGTCACCCGGGGTTAGCATGTAGAGAGCTGAACCACTACACAGCGGAGTAAAATGAAGGGTGAACTTTTCAAAGGTGCCTAAGTGATTTAGCACTCGAAGTCCCATTTCCAAAAGTGACTTAGGCACTTAGGGACTCACAAATGTATTCAGGTAGTTAAAGATGCAGATATTCGGGTTTTCAAAAGGGCCTAAACAGATTAGGTACCGACCTCCCATTGGAAATCAACAAGACTTAGGCTCATAAGTGCCTATGTCATTTTTTGAAAATGATACGTAGGTTCCTAAGTCACTTAGGTGCTTTTTGAAAATTTTACCACAAATGCATTACATGCAGTAAAACCTGTGCTGGCTCAAGGACAGTTTTCTGGGCTGGCTGAGGAATCGCTGGGTGAGGATCTCTGGCCTGGATTCTGCAGGGGATCAGACTGGGTGAGCAGAATGGTCCTTGAGGCCTTGAAATACAGGAATCTCTTGTCATTTAATAAACTGATTGTGTGTAAAATGCAGCTCTCACTCCTGAAGGCCGGCTAAGGCGCTGAATTACTATCAGTTCACAAGAGAACATCTCCTAATGGTATCCAGGGCTAGAGCAGTTTGTTTACTTTCTGGAACATGCATTTGGATTTGGGGTTTTTTTCTTTTAATTTAATTGCACCTGATTACGTATTCTTCTGTTTAGTTTCTAACAGTGAAGAACAGCAAATTTCTCACTAAAATACTGCCCTTTATTGTTCTTTACACAAAGCATGACTAGAAAAGTGCGTCTGGCACTGTGGCTATTATATTTGATTCTGGTTTCTATGTGACCTCACTGGTCACTTATGCAGGGCAATTATGCTGGAGCAAACTTTGGGAATCAATTCAGTATTCAAATAACCAACGTGGAGTGGGAATGCAGGCAACCTAATGGGGCAGATCAGGACCATGTGACTCTTATGCACATAGGCAGATTATGCAATTACGTGATGACCATTTAACTGGAATACACAATAATTTCCTGGCTGGTTGCATTTTCTTGAAGGGAAATGAGTGAGAAGTGGGTGGATATTTTTCTAAAAGCTCTGCTGTAGGAATTATTTGGGGGCAGGTCTCTGGCCTGTGCTATACAGAAGATCAGACTAGATGATCACAATGGTCCCTTCTGGCCTTGGAATCTAGGAATCTATGCATCAGCTGACTGAGAATGGGATCTAATCCCATTCACCTCTAGGTCATCCTGGCTCAATTCCAATTTGTAGTGATTGGGCTTGTTTACAGGCCAGAAGTGCACCAATTTCATTAAAATCAATGTAGTGTGATCACTTTACACTTGGCTTATACTGACTTAGATCAATGATGTCACTTTTTAGACCAGGTCTAACTGTTGTTCCCAAGTGATGGGAGTTGTTATGGGAAATGAATGCGCAGGTTCCCAGGCCAGTTCCCAGGAGACAAAAGCCTCTTTTGCAATCCACCAACCATGCTGACATGGATTGTCACCCTGGCTCACAGCCTCAGCAGAGCCGCCAGGATTTGAGTAGACTTGGAGAACAGACTCAGCCCAGAATCAGTGCTAGGCACTTTGGGTAGGGGACATTCAGAGCGCCATGAAATTCACACACACAACTGACCATTCCCTAGATTCATGGACTCCCAGGCCAGAAGGGACCATTGTGATCATCTAGTCCTAACACAGGCCAGAGACCTGGCCCGCAATAATCCCTAGAGCCGAGCTTTTAGAGAAACAGCCAATCTTGATTGAAAAATTGTCAGTGATGGAGAATCCACCACAACCCTTGGTAATCTATTCCAATAATTAATCACTCTCACTGTTACAAACATACACCTTCTTTCCAGTCTGAATTTGTCTAGTTTCAGCTTCCAGCCACTGGATTGGGTTAGACCTTCCTCTGCTAGATTGAAGAGCCCAGTATTAAACATTTGTTCCCCATGTAGCCATTTATATAGTGTAATCAAGTTATCCCTTAACCTTCTCTTTGTTACAATAATAGATTGAGCTCCACCAGTCTATCACTCAACTGATGGCCTCCCTTTACTCACAAATCTCCTTTGCCTGACGCGCCAGACACTGACTGGGAGGACCCAGCAGACAGGAATGCTGAGGATTTTCCCAGTCGTAGCCTTCTAGCAACACCGTGGACCCATGTTTTCTCCTGCAATCTACATAGTCCTAGTGTCAGCCAATGCCCAGCCAGAATGGCCTCTGGTTCGTCTGGGCCTGGGCTCATTTCTGAGCTAGATCTCCTGCTTAGTGTATCACATGCTATTGCTAAGCTGATGTTCAGCCTTTTCATTCCTTTCTACACACCCTCGTGTGTCCTCATGACCCAAAAGCCACAATGTGATCATAGGGCAGGAGCTACTGCAAACTCCTTCGTTATTATTATTATATCCACAATTGCTAGGAGAACCTCAAAAAGGTCTGACAGTTCTGTTTAGATACACACTCAACTGTTCCTTAGAACCTTCTCTGCACCTCCAGTTACACACCAGACTGGACAGCCTGGATGCTCTTTGGGACAGGAACTGTCTTTTTGTTCTGTGTCCTAACAGCGCCTAGCTTGGTCCAGGTCTTGGTCCAGGGTTGGGGCCCCTCGGTGCTACCGTAATTCGCCTAATAATAATCCAGGTGTACAGAACAGAACACAATGGATTACCTGGTCCATGACTGGAGCTTCTAGGTGCTACCACAACAATGAGGATAGATCACGCTCCCCAGTGAGCATCACAATTGTTTTATAATAAAATAATAATAATTAATAATTCATTTCTATAGCTCTTGTCTCCTGAACATCTCAGAGTGCTTTACAGCATCAGTTGATGAAGCCTAATAACCTGGATGGAAAGAACTTTACAGGAGGGGAAACTGAGACAGAGAGTAAAGCGAAATTTGCCCAAGATGTCACAGTAAACAAGTGGCTCGATCTATCTATCTATCCCCATCCACCCTATCTATCTATCTATCTATCTATCTATCTATCTATCTATCTATCTATCTATCTATCTATCTATCTATCTATCCCCCCACCCCTCTCTTTCTCTTCCTCCATCTCTCGCTTGTGCCCATCACTGGGCAGTTAGGTATCTGCTGGGATAGCCGAGCTCCTGGAATACCAGTGCTCTGTTTCCCAGGCCCTGCTCTCATCTCTAGACAATGGTCTCCCAATTTTCAGTGCCCTGTTTTCTGGGGATTTTCCAGGTTATCCTGAGGCCTCTGTCACCATAACCGTAGACACTGAGAAGCAAAGCCTGGCTTGGCATTCTTGTACACCAGGGTCTCTGCTTGTCTTGCCATTGTCCACCTCTTGGGGCCCAGAGATGGGAGGCATCACTGGGGCAAAGGGAGGGACTCATTGGCAGAGTTCATTGCTACTCAGTAACTGGGGACATGGCATCATCTTTGCTTAATGCACCAAATGGCAGTTGTGCTTGTGTGTCTTCCTAGTCTCCGAAATGAAGCTGTAAAGGGGAATATATGAGGATGGGAAAGAAATTGCCTCAAGCCTCTGCTCCCTGCCTCTCCCGCAGCCTCGGTGATTGATGGCTGAAACAGTTAACGAAGGCTGAGTCAGCTCCCAGGTGACCTTCGCAGGATTCCTTCAGGTCCCCAAATTCCCCATCTGTTGCTCAGTGTCACTCAGGCTCAGCAGATTGATGGCAGCTCACGGTCAATTTCTCGGATGCACTTTAGCTGAGAGACACTCGTACATCTTCCTGGTGTCGTCTCTCCATATCTGAGGTCAGGCTTTCAACAGGCAAGAAATGTTCCGAAATAAATCACCAGCCATTCCCCTCCCCGGGCTCTGCTGGCATGGAGAGAGAGAGCAGCGCTCTGTGGGGAAGGGGCACACAGAGGGGGGCTAGTGGGGAATGGGACACCCCCCCCCATGCATTTTACTACAGGACACTGCAGAGCTGGAATGGGGATCTGGCCCTGTCTTTCCAGGGGTTTCTCCGAGGTCCCTGACGTGTGGGATGGGCGCTGTTACATTCCTGTTGTAGGGGCGGAGCTCACTCTGGGGCCAGGTTTTCCCACCAGCTCAGCACAGAGGGTGCATGAGGATAAATTGGGCCCCAATTGTGGGTGCTGAGCTCTTGGCCTGAGCTTAGTGTTCGGGGTGCCCACAGCTTCGGTGATGTAATATCCAGCCAGGGCCTCCACCTGGTGTATTGTACCAGGCCACTCCCTGCCAGTCCCATCCAGGGGGTTCGTTACTGTGCCTCTATTTCCTGCTAATGAAATCATGAGTCAGGCCCCCCAAAACCTGGGTTTTTTAAACAGTGTGTTGGGGGTTCTTTGTATTTGCCTCTGTTCCTGAGCTCAGGACGCCTGTTCCAGGGGGACTCCGCTGACACTGCACCTGATTCACAGTGGGGTGAGCGAGAGGGGAAGCTGGCCCTGGGGTTATTCTTTGCCATGACCTGATGGCAGCCAAAGGGCCTAACACTGAGGATTTCACTGCGTCTTACCCTGCTTCAGGTGCTTGGACTGTCATTAGGCCAAGTTCATCACTGGCCTGACTCCACTGGCTTCCTGATTTTCAGTCAGGGATTCAGATTTCTGCCCTACTCCTGTTGCACAGCCCTGGGCCATCCAGTGGTCAGCTCCGGAGCGCGCTAGCCTGACAAGATAAACCAGTGGAGGGCCCCCTGCCTAGAGACACTTGGCTGGTGTACGCTGCCCTCCCCCACCCCCCAGGAGTGAGCTGCTCCACTGTGCAGCCAGGAGACATCCCACTAACCGCGGCTGCTTGTCTCATTCTTGGAGCCCCTCCTAGTACCCCTCCCACCGGCTTCTGTCTCCTTCACTGTTGCTGGTTCCCCCCTCGATGATGACAACAGCCAGTGCAAAGGCTGCCACATGCACCATCTGCCTGCCAGCCTCTTCCTTTAGCTCCGTAGGTGTTTTCGAATGTGTCCAGCATCGTGGCATCTTGGCACCTTCAAAAGGTGGGTGTATGTAAAGGCTGCCCCCCTGCGGGAGGCTGGGTGCTGGGAAGAGTGAGGGGTGCTGGACATGAGAGGCGTGTGGACGGGCAGGGCAGAGGACTGGCTGGCAGCGTCTCCCCTGGAGAGCAGCCCAGGGCAGCTCAGCTCTTCAGGGACAGTTTGCTGCTGTCTGCATTTCTGCTGGAGACGCCTATGTACTATCTTGGATAAAGATGGACAGACAGCCTCAGCTGGCACCAAACCCCCTCCCGCATCACTCCCCCTGCTCTGTGTGTGCGTCAGGGGGGTCCTGGCCTCCCTGGCATACCCCAGGCACGTGCAGTAATTTGTGAAACTTTAAAGAAAGGGAAAAGGACACCCCCGAGAGCTGCCTTCACTTCACGCCCTGGCTCCAGTGCTGGTGTTGCTGTACCAGTGGCTGACTGTCCTGCAGCAGGAACTGTTCTCCAACGTGGCACCCTGCAAACACTACCAGCACGAGGTGTCCCGCGGGGCCTGGGGCTGGCTGGAACTCAGGAGTGACTGAGAGCAGTGCCCATCCAATGGCTGTTTAGGGCCAGTGTGAAATGAATTGGCACAGTCCAGCCCACAGCTGTATGAAGAGATCATTCAGGAGTCTCTGAAATGGCCCTCGAGCACATTGTCTCCTGCAGGCGCGCAGGACAAGGGAGACGGGTTGAAGTCCTAGCTCGGCCGCAGCGGTCACTTCTCCTTTCTGTTCGTCAGCAAACGGGGGTGGGGTGGCACTGCCCCCCTCCCTGGGGTGCTGCGAGGCTGCGTGTCTAGAAGATTGGCAGGTGCCCGGCTGCACTGGTGTTAGTATGGGGCACAGGTGTGAGAGCGCCAGCAGATGCAGTTATTGGGACAGGCAATGTAAGGCATGAACTCCAAGGATGAAACACTGGCTCCCACAGGGCTGTTCCTTGCGGTAGGCTGGCCCCTGGTAGTAAGTGCCCGTGAGCTCAGCCCCAGAAAGTAACCAGTACAGGAGGCCTTGTCTCTATACGTGCTCCATAGGGCCTGGGGCGTGTTTGCTGCAAGAATCCTTTGCAGCACCTGAGCGGCAGATGCTGGCTAATCTTCATTAATGGCTGGGAACCACGACTGTGCACACAGCAAGGGTGAGGCATTGCAGCCGGACTTCGCAGCTCAGCGTTAGTCCCAGTGGCTGGGGTGTGCTCAGAAAGGTGCTGTAGTTTTTGTTCGGGAAGGAAATCTCAGTGACAGGAGACCATGTCGCTTTACTGCCCATTCAATCTTTGCTGAGCAGTGGGGAGAGGCCAGGAACCCGCCCTGTGTGGGTTAGAAGGTGGGCGGAGCAGTGCATTCATTCGGGGGTTGAAACCAGCCTGCGGGGCAATGGTCCAAGCCCGTGGGATTCACACAGCGGGACTGCAGGCCTCTGGTGCCGCTGCCATGGGCTGCGGAGGCAGGGCGGACTCCAGCATTTCTGCTGCCCCAAGCAAAAAAAAAAAAAGTCGTGATCGCTATCGACAGCGGCAATTGGAAAAAAAAAAAAAAAGAAAGCCGCGATCGGCGGCGGCAGTTCAGTGGCAGGTCCTTCGCTCCTAGAGGGAGTGAGGGACCTGCCGCCCCCGAATTGCCGCAGGTGCCGCCCCTCTCCCTTGGCCGCCCCAAGCACCTGCTTGTTAAGCCCTGTGCGGAGGTAGCTGGGGAGTTCCAGCAGCACCTGTTGCTCTTGCGCGTACTCTCAATATCAGTCTCTTCCCACCCCCTCCACGTGCCTCTGGTTGTTTTGACATGGCAGGTTCTGGGAAACTCTGTGCTTTAAATCAAGGGCTACTTGAAACCTCCAGCACACATCCTGCACTCAGCCCTCCGCTGCGGCTGCACTCCCAGCTCCCAGCCCGTTTGATACAATCACAGTGCCCCCTGGTGGTGCCAGTCCAACACTGTTGCTTCTCCTGGGCCCAGGCTGAGTTTGCTCTGAGAGCAGCAGCTGGCCCAGCTCCCGGATTTGCCTTCGTAGTCTGTGCTCTGGGAGCTCATTTCACCCCTGTGTTCGAGCCCTGCTGGCTGCCCCGCAGCACTAACCCCCCTCCCGCCATGGTGGGAGCTCAGCAGCATTGGCTGCTGTCTGCAGCGGGGCCCAGACAGCTCGTTTGCCTCTGGCTGGCACCGTACCTGCAGCTCGCCGGCCTGGGATTTATGGGCAATGCGGCTCCATTACTGCCAGGCTGGCACCATTTCTCGGCAGACTTTTATTTGGGGGTGTCCATCTCACTTCTCCAGCTCCTCAGGGCAGCCCCCGTGTGTCCGAATGGCCTCCCTCCACCCCACTGCCCCCCTCGCCCCTGTCTCTTTCCCCCCCACCTCCGTTCTCCCCCTCTCTGAAATCCCGCAGTGCTGGCTCAGGAAATGCCTGCCAGAGCCCAGGTGGTTTGTACCAGGACTGGATCCGAGAGACAGCTCCTTAGCCAGGTTCGTACTAGCATTGCCTTTTCGTACTCCCCTGCCATAGCAAGGAAATCCACGACACCTGCACTCGCTCTCCCAGACATAGGGTGTGTCAACGGCCAAAGTGCAGGCATAGGCCACCCACTCCATGGGTGCTCCGGGGCTGAGCACCCGTGGAAAACAATTGTGGGTGCTCAGCACCCACCAGCCACAGGTATTTGGTGATGCCACCAAACAGCTGATTGGCAGCTTGGGGAGGGGTTTGGGGGAGGGTGGAGAGCAGCGAGTGGTGGACAGGTGTCTCGGGGTGGGGGTGGAGTGGGGACAGGGCCTTGGGGGAATGGCCGGCATGGGGGTTGGAAGAGTTGGAGCGAGGGCGGGGCTTTGGGGGAAGGGGCGGAGCGAGGGCGGGGTCTTGGGGGAATGGCCGGAGTGGGGGCAGGAAGCGGCAGAGCACGGGCGAGGCTTTGGGGGAAGAGGCGGAGCAAGGGTGGGGCCTTGGGGGAATGGCCGGAGTGGGGGTGGGAAGAGGCGGAGCGAGGGCGTGGCCTTGGGGGAATGGCCGGAGTGGGGTGGGAAGAGGCGGAGCAAGGGCGGGGTCTTGGGGGAATGGCCGGAGTGGGGTGGGAAGAGGCGGAGCGAGTGTGGGGCCTTGGGGGAATGGCCGGAGTGGGAGGGGGAAGAGGTGGAGCGAGGGCGGGGTCTTGGGGGAATGGCCGGAGTGGGGTGGGAAGAGGCGGAGTGAGGGCGGGGTCTTGGGGGAATGGCTGGAGTGGGGTGGGAAGAGGCGGAGCGAGGGCGGGGCCTTGGGGGAAGGGGTGGAGTGGGGGTGGGAAGAGGCGGAGCGAGAGCGGGGTCTTGGGGGACAGAGCGGAGTGGGGGTGCGAAGAGGCAGAGCGAGGGCGGGGTCTTGGGGGAATGGCCGGAGTGGGGTGGGAAGAGGCGGAGCGAGGGCGGGGTCTTGGGGGAAGGGGTGGAGTGGGGTGGGAAGAGGCGGAGCGAGTGTGGGGCCTTGGGGGAAGGGGCGGAGTAGAGGCAGGGCCTCGGGGCGCAGTAGGGGTGGAGCACTCCCGGGGAAAGCAGAAGTCAGCGCCTGTGTGTGCAGGTTGGATTGCAGCACAGGTAGGTGTCCCCAGGATTGCAGCACAGGTAGGTGTCCCCACACTAGCTTTAACCCAGCCCGTGTGGGTAACAATAGCAGTGAAGACATGGCGGCATGGACTGGAGCATGGGTTGGCTGCCCCAGGACAAGCCCACAGGGACCCTCGGGACGTACTCTGGTTGCTGGTCTGTGCTGGAGTCTGTGCCACCACTATTGCTACCCATGCTAGATTAAAGCTATTGTGGGCATGCAGCATCGCTGTTGCCAACTCTCGTGATTATAGCACGAGTCTTGCAATATTTGCTGCTTTTCATAGAGCTGCTGGTATCTTGTGATCGCAGCAGACTCTCAGCTTCTATTTAAAAGAAGTCACTCCCTATCCCTCCTGGTTATGGAGAAAAGCTTGGAAATGTGAAGCGAATGAGACCTACCAGCTCAGAAACCCAGGAGGCAAAGGAAAAGAACACAGCATTGATTCTGTGTTGTAAAAATCTCATGATTTTTAAGCCAATCTCATGATCTTTGGAGCCTAATTCCTAATTTTTGAATGCTGGGTGTTGGTCTTAGAGTAAGTGGAGCCTTTACTGTGATTTGCAGATTACAGCCATGCAAATTGTACATCCAGCAATTTCCCCTTTTCTGTTATCATCAAAACAGCTAACATTATTCCCAGATGGATTCTATTACTATCAGCCTTGTACCCGCTGAGACTGGGGCCTCGTGGTGCTGAATGCTGTGCAGAGACAGCCCCTGCCTGCAAGAGCTTACAGTGAGAACACAGACACAGGGTGGGAGGGGAACCAGAGGTTCAGAGAGGGGAAGTGACTTGCCCAAGGTCACTCAGCAGGTCAGTGGCAGGGATGGGAACAGAGCCAAGCTTTCCTGACTCTTTGTCCACCTCTCCTGGTAGTCAGTATTATCCTGTGAATAACAAGTGCCCTGCAGATCACCCACAAACAGCTCATTGTGAATATTTGTTCACTGAAATTCGAGCTTTGCTGGTTAGTTTTGACTGGATACAAAGATCAAATGGTATAGTTCCGTTTCTTGGTTGGATAAGCATAACTCATAGGTTTAAATGTCTAGCATGAATGCTGTGTAATGGTTTGACACCATTTGAAGTTTTTTTCTCGCATAGGTATAGCCTGTATGGAACAGTTTCTAAAAAGAACTGTACCGCAACTAACAGTAAGTGTTTCTCCAAGGGCTAGCTGCCTACATGTTCAGTTAAACAGAACGGGACTGTCTGCAATAGTGCCATCTGGTGCCTACAATAATATTACAGAGTTGAATTTACAAATTCAAGATGTACTTTCCTTGAACGTTCTCCAGCAGCTGTGGTGCCGGTGAGCAGTCCTGCCTGCGAGCCGTTGGCTGGCATGTGAGCAGAGGGCAAATACAAAAGGGACGTGAACGCCATCAAAGTGAGATTGTTCCAATAATCTCAAACAAATGTGCAGAAAACACTTTGCAGCTTTTGCCCAGCTCTGGAATCAGAACAGGCAAGACATGGCTGATGCAATAGAGATTCTGTTGATGGGAGACTCAGACAACTAGAATCTGTCCACGAGGTTGCGGTGCTAGGAGCAGCTGTTTGTTTAGCACCCAAGAGGGAGCGAGCTGAGAAGGCCCAGGGGTGCCATCTAGGCAGAGCCAAGAGATAGTTGATACAAGAGACACTTTTCTGTCTATAGCCTTACAGAGAAGGACACAAGGACTCTGTGTCTGCGGAGGCGAGAGGTGCGTCTCAAAAATCTCCTGCAGGGGCTTCTCTTCAGTCAGCTGAAGATGGGATGAAGTGGGAAAGGCCTCGTCACTGACCTTGAGTCAAAATACAAGCAGTGTATGGAGAGCAATCGGAGTGCTGTCCTTGGACGCCCCCAGGATAATGCTGGTGTCCTGTGCATGTTCCTGGGAATTGGTGTTAGAATTAATGATCATTTGCCCTTTCAGAGCACCTTTCACCCAAGGATCTCAAGGCACTTCGGAGACATTAACTAATGACTCTGCCCCATTTCCCTTTGAAGTAAGCAAAGGTAACAATCATCAGTGAAGCCAGCCACTAGCCCCTGTCATGAGACAGAGAGGCAGTGTTGCCCAGTGGCTGGGACTCGGAGCCCTGCTTCAATTCCTGGCTCTGCCACTGATTTGTGACCTTGGGCAAGTCACTTCACCTCCGTGCATTGCCCCTTTGCTGGGGATCCAAGGGAAGAGGCAGAGGTGGGCTCCTTCCAGTCAGCTGGAGACGGAATGAAATGAGAAGGGCCGAGTCACTCCTAACAATGGAGCTGAGCTTGAGTCAAAATGCAGGCTGTGTGCGGAGAACAAGGCGTCACCCTGTGCGGCTGGGCTAGTCTAGCGCTGTCCCAGAAGGCATGGCGGCATGGCGGCGTGGCCTGGTGGAACCAGAACAGTGGCAGGAATCGGGCTGGCCTCAGTTCTGCCTTGGGTGACTCGCCGCATTTCCCCATCGGTAAAATAGGGATCCTCCCAATTCCCTCCCATCCCGGGGTGTTGTGAGGGATTATCTGCACAGGGCTTTGAACACACGGAGGCCTTCGCGGGGAGGGGGGGGGGGAGGGATACTAAGAGAGGGAGGAAGCAGTGTCCACACCGGTGTGGGCATAAGGCCAACTCTTCTCCTGGCTGGCTGTGCGCAGCCGCTGCTCACTCCCCAGCTGTATGATGCCGAGAGACCTGCTGGTGATGGGGGCTCCAGCCGGGCACAGAAATATCATCACACGGGGGGATCTGTAAAGTCAAATGATGGTCATAGCGCCTGAGATTCCAAGGCCAGAAGGGACCACTGTGACCATCCAGTCTGACCCCCTGCATAGCACGGGCTGTGACCTGCCCCCCAGTCATTCCTAGAGCCCCATCCCCTTGATGTAAAGCTGGTCAGTGACGGAGGAGCCACCACAAACCTGGGTACGTTGAATTTTAGGAGTTAGAATTGTATTTTATCAGCATTTTTAAAAATGGTTTTCTCTCCTGTCTATCACCCTCCCCCCCCAAACTCTCAGTCTCCCAGAGGTAGGAGCTCTCTGCATACTCCAAACAGGGCATTCTCAGCGTCTATTTGCTAGAGAGCTGATCCCAGATGTTTTATCAGTGTCCCACAAAATGTCAAAATCTCTTGTTGATTTTCCATTCCCTTACCTGGCTCCCATAGTACATGAGCACCTCACAACCTTTACTGTACTTATCCTCACACCAGCCCTGCGAGGCAAAGCTCTGCTATTCTCCCCATTGTACAGATGGAGAACCGAGGCACTGAGAGGCTAAGTGACTTGCCCAATGGCACACGGAAAGTCTGTGGCAGAGCAAGGACTTGACCCCCAGGTCTCAGGATCGTGCCCTACCCACTGAACCACCCATCCTTAGCATGCCCATACATTCCAGAACAAAATGAAAGCCTCCTTGAAAGAGCGCAGTGTGGCTATCTCCTGTATAACAGACTGCAGCAGCTCTGAGAACAACATGGCAGCTGGGTCTGCTCACAGGGGAAGTGCTCAGCAGGGTGAAGCTGCATGGTACAGTAAACGAAAGGTTCATACACCCCACCTAAGCCCGCTTGGATCGGGCATGTCTGAGCTGGTTTGGCCCTGTGCTGGATGGAATCACACAGGAGCAAGAAGCATTTGGTCTCTCCTGGCTGCAGGCCAGCAAGACAGTACTTCTGGTGAATGGTGCTAGAAGCCCCAGTTTTTCAGACAAAGCTCCCGGGCTCCGTTTGCCATCCTGCAGGCTTCCTACCCAGCTAGCGTCTCTGGATAAGCAGCCAATGACTGTGCTAAACATGCCAACAGCACCATGGTCCCGGACCCCAGCTGACAGCGCCAGGACTCGGCCTGCTGAGACTGATTCACAGCCCATTAGGCAGGTCAGGTTGGGGAACATGCTTCATTCTCCCAGCTGCTGCTTGAGACACGGCTGCCGTTCCATTGCCTCTGGCCCCCTCCTGTGCCAGGGCCTTCAGCGCAGGATCACTTACAGCTGCTTAGCTCTGCATCGCCCCACGCAGCGGGTGGGGAGCAGCAATTGGATTTTCTTTAAGTCACCTTGTGATGATGAGGGGGCAAAGCACCGATCGATAGTTATTCTGGGATTGATTATTCCGCTCCCAGGCTGCCAATCTCTCCCCGAGTCTCTGGGCAAAACGGAATCAAATAAAAACCAGAAGCCCCTAAAATCCCCAGGGTCTGAAGGGCGCCTGTCCGGCCCCACATCCATCCACTTGGTGCCTCGGAAGATGCTGGCCAGAGTGCCATCTAGTGGCTGGTCCTCCCCAGAGGGGGCCCACGCTGCTCTCCAGCAGAGAGGCACCAGGCACCCCTGAGCCTTCGCCCATCCTCCAGAATTTTAACCAGTCGGAGGAGGGTTTTGAAGTTGGTTCAGTGAGACGCTGTGTCTCAGACCTTCTCTCAGGGCCTTATTAAAATGCAGACTGCAAATTCAGATACTGTAAACAAGGTCACTGGAGAATGAAGATCAACAGAGTGCAAGCACAAGTAATGCAGAGTATTAATATTCTGATGCGCAAGCCCGTCCTAAATATTTTATCAGGCTAAGCTTTTTTGTATTGAGGCATCCTTCCCCGGCTCTTCCTCCTCCTCCTCCTCCTCCGGCTTCTTCATCTCCTTTTCTCTTGCATTCAGCGCCATTTCACAAAAAGCACTTTGTACTTCGGCTAAGGCTTGAAATGTATGCAAGTAAATAAATAAATAACAGAGAATAAAAACCCTACCCCTCTTTCGGTGGTGGGGGAAGAGTTCCTGATGGGATTTCTTTTGTTTGTGTCAATGTCTCAGCTATTCAGAGGGCTAAGGGAGTGGGACAATTTACTGAACGCTGCCAGTGCCTCTCCCTCACAAACTGCAGGGATCCCGCCAGTAACACAGAAGGCATGTGGGGCACACATCCATTGTGTTTGCATGTCACTGTTAGGGAGGGCTAAACATTTCATATTACAATGAGCTGCGTTCTGCTCTATGTTATTTTGACACTAGGGGTGATCCAAGAATCTGTGATCTGGTCTCAGGTCATGGGGTCAGAGTACTTAGCCCAGCTTCTGACAGTTGTTAAAACCCCGATGCTTCAGGGGAATGTGAAAAGAAAATCCCGCCCGTAATCCACATGGCCAATGGTGCAATAGTGTGCATAGTGGGGAAAGGGTCCTTCCTGACCCCTGAAATGATCACCTTGTGCCCTGAAGCATAAGGTTTGATTTTCCTTATCACTCCTTTAGCTGCACATGTACAAATGTCAAATGGTCATGAATTTATCTTTAAAAATCCAGCTACAACGTTTGTCTCCATTCGCTATGGGCCCAAACTGGGAAACGTGGACCTGGATTTCCATTCCCGCTTCACTCACTGCAGGTATATGTGGGAGTTTAGTCTCTAACAGTGCTCCCTGTGTTACCATTTGATTCACAATATTTCCATTCAGTTTGCTGTGATTAGTGCGGTTGTGTTATTTGCTGTTTGCGGTTATTCAGCTGGCAGCCACAAAATCGTGAAAATGTATCCAAAGCCTGAAAGTTTCACAAATTTTAGCCTGGACAACTTGATTTATTCATCGAACTATTCCATCAGAAAGTGTATTCTTCCTTATTTGCTGGTCACTCTTCATTAGTTTCTCTTGTTAAAAGAAGGCAATCATCCAGTCAGGAAGCAGGAATAATACCATATGATTTAAGTGGTCAATCACACAACTCAATACACAGCCAAGGGTTGAAGTGAACAGTTTGGGAATAGCCAATAGATTGAAAATTATTCATGCAATCTATATGGTGAATTCCTACAGATATCAAATGCATTCCAAGAATAAGGGCATTTATGTAATGTTAGTTAGTTAGTTTAAAAACATAAGAAAATGATTACTAAAAATTGCAAGATAATTAAAACATATATTTTCCCAGCACAAGCTTCCAGAAAAGTGGTAACGTTTTCCCCATAGGTGCGTAAACTGGGTTCCCTTTGCCTGGAAAGGATCTCTTGTGCATGAATCAGAAAGGAGAGTTTGGCCCAGAGTGAGCATTTAAAATGTAATTTGGATTTATGGACTGGCTTTTTAATAGGTGAAATGTTGGAGCCTGTACAAATTGACCTGGTCGATCATAAATAATTGTACACATTCAAAATCGGTTTATAATTGAAATGTCCTGGATATATGACTATCTTTTCAATGTACAGTGAGGATGTGTTATTTTAATTAAAAAATAATGAGTGCCCCAATAACATCCCCAACACCTGCTCAGGATGGTGTACAAAATACACAAATAAACTTAAAAGGTATTATTATTATTATTATTATTATTAAGAGCTTCAATCAGTGTCTGGCACATTCACCCCCAGGTCTATGGGGACCATGTGGTAATCTGTGTTTTGCACACTGACACCTCAGCACCTATTTACAGGATTTTTGAACATTTCCTGGGGTGAACATTTCTATAGGTAGCATGTTGATGAGCATAGTAAACAGGCTAAGTAAATAAGATAGATAGATAGATGGGGTGTATGGGGCTAGATAGATAGATAGATAGAAAGAAAAAAGTGTTCAGAAGACGTGTAGTACAGTGAGAGAGCTGCCCAAAGGGAGACAGGACTCATGCAGGCACTTGGAAAGGAGACGTTTTTCAGACCAACTTTCAATCCGGAGGAGCAGATGTCAGTTTTTCTGCCACCTTCTGTGTGCAGCCAGTTCATTCCAAGTTCTCCTCTCTCAGCCGGATTTTCTTTCCAAATTTCCGTCCCTTGAACGTTGGAATCCAGATTGTCATAGCAGCAATGACGGCTAACCGGCCAATCTGATTGCTTTGTCATTCAAAAGCTGTCTGCCAGCTGGGCACATACCCTCCCTATCTAACTCTGAGACTCGCTGATACTGGGATGGTTCCCCTAGGTGGAGGGAGTTGTCCTCATAGGAGGCAAATTTTCAAATACAGGCACCTAAGTTGTGCAGTGAATCGTGCAGGTACAGGACCCAGAGGCAAACACATGCACAAAACCACAACCCTCTCTCTCAATATGCTTCCTCTCCTTCACCAAACTTTGGGACAGTTTGGATCCAGATGTGGATTCGAATTTTGCAATCAGAGCTCGACTCATCTTATTCTAGGGAAATGCAACTTAGATGGAGGTACCATAAGATGGGTGCAAAACTGGTTGGAAAACCACTCCCAAAGAGTAGTTATCAGTGGTTCACAGTTGTGTTGAAAGGGCATAAAGAGTGGGGTCCCACAGGGATCAGTTCTGGGTCGGGTTCTGTTCAATATCTTCATCAATGATTTAGATAATGGCATTGAGAGTACACTTATAAAGTTTGCAGATGATATCAACCTGGGAGGGGTTGCAAGTGCTTTGGAGAATAGGATTAAAATTCAAAATGATCTGGACAAACTGGAGAAATGGTCTGAAGTAAATACAATGAAATTCAATAAGGACAAATCAGTTGCACACATACAAAATGGGAAATGACTGCCTAGGAAGGAGTACTGCAGAAAGGGATCTGGGGGTCATAGCGGATCACAAGCTAAATATGAGTCAACAGTGTAATGCTGTTGCAAAGAAAGCAAACATCATTCTGGGATGTATTAGCAGGAGTGTTGTAAGCAAGACACAAGAAGTGATTCTTCCGCTCTACTCTGTGCTGATTAGGCCTCACCTGGAGTATTGTGTCCAGTTCTGGGCAGCACATTTCAGGAAAGATGTGGACAAATTGGAGAAAGTCCAGAGACGAGCAACAAAAATGATGAAAAGTCTAGAAAACATGACCTATGAGGGAAGATTGAAAAAACTGGGTTTGTTTAGTCTGGAAAAGAGAAGATTGAGAGGGGACATGATAACAGTTTTCAAGTACGTAAACAGTTGTTATAAGGAGGAGGGAGAAGAATTGTTCTTCTTAACCTCTGAGGATAGGACAAGAAGCAATGGGCTTAAATTGCAGCAAGGGCAGTTTAGGTTGGTGTAGTGAGTCGGTGTGGCTCCCCGCCGCCCTGGAAGGGGAGGAGCCCATCCAGAGGCCGGAGTGGGCGGAGCTAGGGAGTTCTGAGCCCGCCCCTCAGAGGGTCAGGCGGCGACCCGGAAGTATAAAGCCGGGCCCTCAGAACTCAGTCAGGCCCCAGCAGCCGGAGAGACCAGACGTCTCCAGCCTAGCTCGGGGCTGGGAAACCTCCGTGGCCCAGAGTGACCGCCAGGAGCCGCCGGGCCTGCCCCGCGCCTGCTACCCCGTGGAGCTGCCAGGCCTGCCCTGCGCCTCCTATCTGGAGGAGCTCCCGGACTTGCCAAACGATCCCTGGCCGGACGAACCCATGGTCCAGGATCCCCCTGAGGCCGACGCCAGCACCCAGATACGAGCCGAGGGGGAGTGTGGAAGTAGCCCGGGGGTAGCCAACCCCAGTCTGGCTGCAGCACTGCCAGAGCCCATGTCAGTGTGTTGCGGCCAGGATCCCCACTGACACAGCAGCGGGTCTTCTGCCGCAGCTAGGGCCCCGGGCTGGGCGCAGTGGAGTGGGAGGGCCTGCGTCCCCGCTGCCACCCAACCCGTGGGTGGCCGTCTCCCCCTCTCCCAGGCCTTTGGAGGCTTGGGCCTACGGTCACTGCTCAGCCCTGCCTGAGGGCCTGAGCTCTGCCTCAACGTTTGTTGCCCCGCCCTGACCTAGGGCCTGGGCTAAATACTTTGTTTACTGTTGCTCAACCCTGACTAAGGGTCTGAGCCCTGACATAATGTTGGTGTCCGTCCTGAGCCAGGGTCGGGCTTCCTGTATCTTTCAGGACTGCACGGGCTGCCGGGCGAGACCCTGCAGCCAGACAAAGCACTCAAGCCCCAGCGGGTAGTGAGTTGGTGTGGCTCCCCGCCGCCCCGGAGCGGGTCAAGCCCCGGCAAACTCCTGTACAGTTGGACATTAAGAAAAACTTCCTAACTGTCAGGGTGGTTAAGCATTGGAACAAATTGCCTAGGGAAGTTGTGGAATCTCCATCATTGGAGATTTTTAAGAGCAGGTTGGACAAACACCTGTCAGGGATGGTCTAGATAATATTTAGATGTCATTGCGAGGTCCCTTCCATTCCTACGATTCTGTGATTCTATTCAGCAAACATTTATTTCACTCACTCAGGTATTATAACCAGTCGCTGCAGTATACAAATAGTTGTATCGTCATTTCATTATTCGTATTATTTATTAGATTCACAAGATTTAAGGCCAGAAGGGACTTTTGTGATCAATCTAGTCTGACTTCCCATATAGCACAGGTCACAGAATTTCCCCCAAATAATTCCTTATTGAACTAGAGCAGATCATTTAGAAGAACAGTGTTTTCAGTAGGACTGTAGCACCAGAGGCATTGGCTAGCTAGGTGCTGTAGAGACACACCATGAGACAAGCTTACAATCGAACTAGGAAAGGCAAAGAGTGGGAAGGGAAAGGAAGACTCAGAGAGATGAAGCGACTTGCCCAAGGTCTCACAACAGGTGAAACAAAAACAAAGAAGTCGGATTAGAGTCAAGCACATCCACGGCTACTATGGGAGAGAATGATGCTCCAACCCCGCCTTCCCCTCCCCCCAGCCGAACCCCAAGAAACCCAGCCCAGCCCCTTTGCTGGTTTTGACAAAAATGAAGGAATTAAACTTCATGTTTTCCCAGGTGAACTTGGTGGCACTAGAACTTGTGCAAAACCCTGAAACATCCTTAACTGCTTCTTATGCTGGAAACTGGCCACGTTGCCCATTTGCCTCTTACCCACTTTTGGAGAGAATTGGATTTGTGAGAATTCCCAAAAGGAAGATCGCTAGTTTCACCTCTGGTGTCAGCGATCCCTTAGGCCCAGACAGAGGGGCCATTTGGGACAGAGATATTAATAGTGTGAATCTCCTGGCCTGCACGCTCCTCTCTTTTGAAATGTAGCGGGTTATTGATTTGTATTTAAAAGGGATGAAATGCAGCATATATCAGTATATTAGACACACACGACACAGACAGAAAGGACACAGCTGCCTTTCCGTTGAAGCAATCAGGCATAGACTACAGCTCTCCACGGGGTAACACTCCACCAGTCCAGAGGTAGGAGGCCTTGCAATACAGACCCTTTCCAAGCAAACTTAAACCCACAGCAACTGATGCTTTTAAAAAAAGCTAGGAGGGGTGGAGCAGTGCAATTGCTCTGTCTTCGGTACCTCGCAACCTCTGGTGTGTATTAGCCCCATTTCAGAGAGAGAACTGAAGCCCAGCGAGGCTAAGGGACGTGCCCATGGTCCTAGCAGACATCAGTGGAGAAGCAGGGAGTTGAACGTCAGTCTCCCAAGTCTTAGAATAAGGCCCCATTCACGGGACTATCCTTCCTCCAGCAAGTGCCCCCTAGGATGCCTTAGAGGGATTCTGGGTTACTCAACAACCCTTCCATCAAGCAAGCCAGAATCCTGCGCTGAACCGTGCCAGGCCTTAGCTTCCCAGCTGTAGAATGGGTTTAGTTATCGCTGTGGTACGTCCCCTATGGGCTTGCTGTTGAGCTTGCCCACTGGGTGTACTGCGCTTTCAGAACAAGGGGTGGGCGAAAGCTGGGATCTTGTTAAGCTTCTAAGCCGTACGTGCATTTCCCTCAGCTCTCCCCAGTGTTTCTAAAGGGAAATGTAAGAAGCAGCAGGTGCTGATCCGCCACCACGCTCAGTGGGAACCTACACGTGCAGACACAGGGGCCTGTTTGAAGGAGAGTCTTGCTCAGCTTCTAGGATGACTAGGCATCAAAATAAAAATCATGCAACTCACCCTTTGCCAGAGGCAGAGCAAACTCAAACTTCCAACAGCTTGAGTTTGCTTCAAGAACCTGAGTCCCCCCCATTCTAGAGCTGGTGCAAATTCTTTAAAAAAAACAAAAAAACAAAAAAAACCTTTCCTTCCTTCGCTGCCACAGGTAAAAAGTGTGAGACTCACCTTTGTTCTCGTTTGCAGCGCACTCACAGCTGACTGGAAGGTGCTGACTGGCAGCTCCTCTGTTTAGCCACAGAACTGCTACCTCAGAGGTGGGCAAACTACAGCCCGCAGGACCTTCCTGCCAGGCCCCCGAGCTCCTGGCCCAGGAGGCTAGCCCCCAGCCCCTCCCACGCTGTTCCCCCTCGCTCGCAGCCTCAGCTCGCTCGCTCCGGCGCAATGCTCTGGGCAGTGGGGCTGTGAGCTCCTGGGGCAGCGCAGCTGCAGAGCCCGACCTGACCCGGTCTCTGTGCTGCACGGCGTAGCTGCAACGCCACCAGCCACCAGTGCTCCAGGCAGCGCGGTAAGGGGGCAGGGAGCGGGGGGGGGGGGGGGGGGTTGGCTAGAGGGCAGGGGAGTTTGGGGTGGTGGTCAGGGGATGGAGGTGTGGATAGGGGTCGGAGCGGTCACATGGGGAGAAGAAGGGGGTTGAATGGGGGCAGGGGTCCCGGGGGGGGGCAGTCAGGAAGGAGGGAAGGGTTGGATGGGGCGGTGGGGGAAATCAGGGGCAGGGGTTCCAGGGGCAGTTAGGGGACAGGGAGTGGGGGAGGGTGGATGGGGCAGGGGTCCTGGGGGGCCATCAGGGAACAGGGTGGGTTGAATGTCAGGGGGGGGATGTCAGGGGGCGAGAAGCAGGGGGAGATGGTGGATAGGGGGTGCGCGCCGGCCCACGCCCCCCTCCTCTAACCGGCCCTCCATACAATTTCTGAAACCCAATGCAGCCCTCAGGCCAAAATGTTTGCCCGCCTCTGTGCTTCATCATGGGTAATAGTGCAAGCTGCTCACATGTGCCCGCCCCCACAATGCACTAGCTGAAGCTTTTTGGACCCAAATGAAGCCTCCTGCGTCCCTCTCTCCTTCCATCATGAATAACCCCGAGGGCAGGCGGGGTGAATGCAGTGAAGGCTGCACAGATTCAAAATATAGAGTGTTAAACCTACAGCTTTTCTCTCCACTGAGCACCTTTTCTTTGGCACATGTATGTGCTGGGTCCTAGGAACGACACAGGTCGGGGAGTTTGTGTATCACGTTTGCCAGCCACAGGAGTGACATTGGGGCAATACAAATATCCAGTGGTGCAAGGATGGCGGCACGGTCCTGTACGCCGGACCAGTAAGGTATTTATAGCCGGGACACCGAACTGGAAAGACACAGGAGGAGCAGAACGTGGAGCCACTGGGAGACCCCACGCCAGCAGCTCCTCCGGTGCGGCTGTACCGCCCCAGCCCTTCCACGCAGCTGCATCTCCTGAGTCCTGTCTGGGGTCTGTACAGCAGCCCCGCCGGAGGACAGGACTGCGGGCAGGGCTGAGGGTGGTACAGCCTCGCTGGAGGAGTTGCTGGCGGGTGGCCCCATGTTCTGCTCCTTTCGCTCCCTTCGCTGCTGCAGTAGAAGTCTCTGGCGCAGTGGGAGGAGGACAGAGGGTCCCCCCACCAGGTAACAGGGCGGGGCAGGGAGGAGTCACATGGGGGGGCACATGGGGAGATCACATGCCCCCCCTTTTAGCTGGTGCAGCGTACCAGTAAGAAATGAATTCTACTTGCACCACTGCAAATCTCTTGTGGTGCATTAGCATTCCAGATAGATAAGGGCAAATCGCAATCCACCCAGGGCGGCTAAGTGCCGCAGATAGAAGGGAAAGGGCGTAGACACGCCATGCTCAGCGAGTACTTGATATCGGAGTCCAATTCAGGCTGCTGTCTTCATACAGGAGACTGCACCTTTGATATAATATCCCCCGGAGAGATGATATACACCTGTGATTATCCTGACTCGCAATCCCATGTCACTGCGCTGCCTGAGCCGCCTCAGCGAGCGGCAGCATTATTTATCTGGCAATAAACAGCCTTCTGTCTGCAAGCCGTGGGCTTCGGCGGGGAACGTAATGGGCAGTTTCAGCTCAGATGAACCTGGCGGGGAAGGGAGCGTGTCCCCCGGATCTGAGTGAGAGATGCCCTGTGACCTCCTGCCAATGGTGCTTTGACAAGACCATGGCAAGGCCAGGCCAGGCTTGTTCTGCTCTCCCAGGAGCAATGAGCCAGCCGCAAGGCTGGACTGTTTCAGTGCTGGGGGGTGCACCAAGCTCATGCAGGGACTGTCCTGCCCCATGGACCGCCAGAAAGGGCCACCTAGAGTCTCTCTGGGCACAGGAGCTGTTAGCAAGGCCCGGGACTGGCATCCCCCTCACACTTTCTCCCTTTGTCCCTGTTCTTTCTCCTCCTGGTGCCCTTGCCCCGCACAAATCCCTCGCTTGAGCTCCCTGCCTCCTCCACCTGCAGCATGAGAATGGTGTGTCCTGCCCAGCTGCGGTTGCCTTGCAATGGGAACTTAGTGGTAGCAGGAGCAACGTGAGCCGGGTTCCCTCCCCCACCATCAGACCTGCCGGGGCTGGGCAGCACCTTAGGGACCCTGGGACTTGCTAAGGGCGCATCGAACTCACTCTGCTCCTCTGCACAGGAATGAATTTCACCCAGACCTGCAGGGTTTACTCACCCTGCCCTGGGTGGGTTTGGGATGAACAGGCTTGGTTTTCAGCAGTGAAGGGGTTAACACCAATGTATTCTGGGGCAGGAGGCAAGCGGGAGACTTGGAAATCATCAACTGACGGGCCTTTGGGCAAAACAGGGCCAATGGTACTGACCTCCCTTGTGAGTCGCTTCGCTGGCCACAGATGAAACGGGCTATATAAGAGGTATATTAGTACTAATTATTAGTATTCCCTAGTCAACCCCTTCCACCTTGGACTGCTGCACAATGGAGCTGCTGGAAAAATGTTTCTTCACAACTTTTTTCCAACCAAAAAGATTGGCTTTTTGACGAAACAGAAATTCTTGCAAGAAAATTTCCATTTTCATTGACCTAAGGTTTCCAGCTGAAAACTGAAAAACTTTCTATCCCTGCAAAATGTTCCATTCTGGGGTTTTCTTGTTTAAAAAAAAATACACAAAAAATTTCAACAAAAACAACCCAAACCAGGTCATTTTCCCAGATGTGAACAATAAAGTATGATTCTGACCAGCTGTACTGGCAAGGAAGCCAGAACCCCATGGAGTGGGGTGACCCAGCTCAAGGGACAGAGGAAATGACCCAGACTCCCCCACTTCTGGGGTTTAGGATTGGTCAGGTGACTTTGCTCACTTGCGGGGAAGGGCGATCTGATGGCTAATGCACCTGCCAGGGGATCTGGGTCCTCTTCCTGACTTTCTGGGTGACCCAGGCTAAGTCACTGCCCTATCCATGCAGTGGTGAGAACAGCGATTACCTTTCTCATAATGCACTGGCAGGGTTAATGAGTTAGAGCTGGCTCAGTGCTTTGCACAGGTAAAGTGCTGTCTAAGTGCAAAGTGTTGTGATTAATAATACCTGCCTGCTAAAGCAAAGCACTTAGTGGGATTCCACAAGGGTTAGACATTCATATGAATATACGGAATTGCTACAGTTACAAAGTTACATTAAATAGGATAAAAATCTGCATGGAATTGAAACCCACATGCTTCAGGGCACTAGCTGCTTGGGGTTAGGAGGAAACTTCTCCTATGGGCAGGTTAGTGCATAACTGTTCACCCTGTTCTAAGAAGCACCCAGTGCTGGCTGCTCAGGGACAGGACCCTGGCCTAGGTGGACACCTGGTCTGACCCAGGTGGGCAATGCGTTTGGTGCTGTTATATACATTGGTACCTTCCTCATATTATCACAAAACCCTTCCATTCTCTTCTCAACACATCCACTCAGCACTCACCATCACGGCCATTCACCTGGTCCTGTAGCCTGTCACACCTCCTTCCCCAGGCCATTCGCTCGCCACACTCCCACACTGGGGGGCACTGCAGCTGCCCACTCTCACTGCCAGCAGGCAGCTGCATGGTGTGGAGATCCCATGCTGACACTGCCAGGTCACCAGGCACAGCGGTGCTGGGCCAAGAGACACAAGGTCCTGCTGTGCCTGAGGGATGGACGCTCCTTTCCCCATTGGAATGACAGGACAGAATAAAATAGGGAGCCCAGCCCCTTTCTCCCACCCGCACCCACTGCAGCTCTGAACAGCGTGGGAGGACGTTGGTGCCTTTAACACATTGCAGCGGCTGTAAATCACTTGTGCACTCATGTTGTTGCTTAGTTCGGAGTCCATCAATAATGATGCCTGGCTGTGTTGGTATAAATCCCCCCTCTTCTCAGGGACTGTTGTATCGCTGGGCACTCATTCCTATCAAAGAACGAATCTGCCTGTCAGGACCGGGCCCTTCCTGGGCACACGCCTTGTTCTACAGCCCTTTACCCCTCTACGCTTCCTGTAAACACGAGGGGATCCCGGTTGCTGAGCTTGGCTCTATTTCAAGGGCCCTGCCGATCTCCTCAAAACCCATCAACTGGCCTGGCCTCTGCCTGCTGGGTTTGAAAACCCTAAACTTATCACGATAGCCTGCTCCCTCCCCTGCCACTAGAGAAAGCCTGATCCGACAAAGCGCAGCCAGGTTTCCCTTCCTGATCACAGCCTCGCTCCCCGATCCCCGCTGTGATCCGGCTGCCTCTCTCCTCAGGGTGATCATTCCCATTCATCCCACATCCCGAGTTCCAAACGAGCTGTCTGGGTAGAGTTTCCAGCCCGGAGTCCCAGCCCCTGTGTCTCCGTGCGCCCAGCGGCATGTATTCGCTGTGGTCCTCATCCCACAACACATCCCATCAGACAGCTTGGCGTAACACTTATCCTAGCACGACAGCCCAGATTAACCAATTTCAGGTGAATATAGTCCCCTCCCCACACTGTCTGGTGGGTCATTGTCCACAAGCCTCAATGGCCTTCATTATCCCGGGGAAATGCAGCCAGGCCTGCAGAGGAAGGATGGTCTAATGGCTGGCGCGCTAGTCTGGGGCTCAGGAGATCCAGCTTCAATTCCCTGCTCTACCACAGGCTCCCTGTGTCCTGTTTCCCCTGTCCAGTGAGTGTAACAGCACCTCCCTGCCTCACAGGCCTGTGGGAAGGAACAGCACGTCCCTTCTCATGAGGAATTCCTCACATACACTGCAGAGCCTGCCATCAAACCGAGGCGGGATGGCTGCCCACTAGGCTCGCACTGGGGACCTCCAGAGATACAATCTTGAGCTGAAGACGGGGCTGCAACAGCACCTGGCCTCTGGGCAGTGACAGGGGAGGGCCTGTAACACACACTCACTGGGCATTACATAGACACCACTTAAGAACCCACTGATTAAAGACGTAAGTGGGACTTAAGTAGTGCTGAGGCCTGGTGCTGGGCCTGTGTTCAGGGCTGATTGAGTAACCGTGGGTCTGAACATTGCAAATTGGGTGAAAAAAATCTTACATTTCGACATTTTTTGACAAGCAAAGGGACTCCCCCCTCTCTCCCCCCTGAAAATGTTCACAAGAAACATTCCCATCTTTCAGCTAGCTCTAGTCTATTATTTGCCAGCAATTAGCAGCAAATGCTCAATATTCCATTTTTCTTCATTATTTTTACTTTCTCGCCTCTGCATTTCCTTTTGGAAGTGAAAATGCCTCAAGAAATGCTGGGTTTTACGCTGGTTTGTTTGTTGGGTGGTGGTATTTTGAGCCCACGTGGTAAGCAGGAAATACCCAGGGTAGGGTATGAGAGCCTGCTGAGAAGATTAGCCAGTTCATGACACAAGAAATGTAAAAACACATTTACAATTGGTCAAAAGAACTATGTTTTTATACCATGTGTTGTTGGCCTGTGGAACTCATTGCCCCAACACATTTGAAAAAGGTTCGATACATCTGTGAATACCATCATCGGCATTTACCCTAGTTAAGGTTAAACATCAATGAGGCACGTCCGTGCTCATGCTTCATGACACAAGCTGAGCACTACCTGCTTACAAGGAAATTTCCCATGTGATCATCATATTGCAAAACTGACCATTATGGGCATGAACAACCATCCTCTGAAGCATCTGGCACTGGGCACTGTCAGGGACTAGCGGCGCCACTCCTGTGATCTTCTAGGGCAATCCCTACATTTCTGTGATGGCTACAGCCTAGTTTTTGCAGGCTCATGAGGCTGGTATAAGCTCATGGGCCTACATTTCCAAAAGCAACTAGTGATGTGGAGTGTCTCAGTTTCCCTTGAGGCACCTTTACAACAGCCTGCTTTTCAGAGGGCAGGCGCTTGGCACTTTCGGAAAACCAGGTGTCTCTAAAATATCTCATGTTGGACACCAAGACATCGAGGCACCTAGAATCACCCATCGTTGTTGAGCATTTAGAGGCTGGAGTTTTGGAGTGAAGCCCAGAGGGGATTCGGAACCCTCTGAGTGTAGCTCTCCGTGAAGGGGACATCTGCACTGCAGCTGGGAGCTGTAATTCCCATACACACCGGTCTGATCGAGCTAGCCTGCCCAGCTCCGTACCTACGACTTTGGGTGGGATTGTGCTCAGGTAGCTAGCCCAAGCCGCTGCCCGTGCTGCTGGGGACACACTGTTACTTTTAGAGCTGTGACTCACACCTCCAGCGGCAGCACAGACACTCCCTTAGGGTGCAGTTCACCCCTACAGGCCCCTGCACCACTCCTGCCCTGTTCTGAGGGCTTAAGTGGGACTTAAGTGTCACATAGGCCTTGTGCTGGTGAATTTCGCCCTCAGAGCTCACTGCCCCTTCAGGAACAGGGGCTCATTGTCTCTGGACAGAGAACCCAGATTACGTGTGTCCTCCATGTATTTCCCCCTTGCTGCGCTCCTTATAATAACAGGGGCGCATTTATTCACTGAGAAAGAGCGATGCCCAATTTGTGTCATTATTACAATGGAGATTCCAGTTAGATAATGGCAGCCCCAGCAGAAAAGGGTGGGGTCTGATTTCACTTGACTTTCCTTCCAATCTCTCTAAGGCGCGGTAATGGCACTGCTCCTAATGAACACATGCGCAGTCACAGGCTGTCCTGTAGCCGTCCTGAGGACTCCCTTTGTGATGCAGCATCGGTTAAGTACTGGTTAATGTGCACTTAACATAAAGTGGTACCTGAAAAGGCTACTCAGTAAGATGGAGTAGACACAACGCAGTATCATTTATTTCTTGAGAATAGCATCCTTCATAGGCATTATAACAGCACATTTTGCAGGGAGACAATTGTGAGCTGCAGCAGAAAGGAAGGGTTTAAGAGGAGATTTAAAGAAGGGAAGCCAGTGAGTGTCTTCAAGGAAGGGGAGACGAGAAAGACCTGCCCTTCAGCTGTGCAGGGAGCAAGGGGAAGAAGGGAGCCTCACTCTTCCTGGCAGATATTCCCCTTTGTTCAGGGGGATAGCAGGAGGGTGAGGGGGTTAGTTTCAAGACGGGTAAATGTATCATTAACCAAGGACTGATCCCTCTTCAGGGACCTGCCAGCAGGTTCATAGGAAAACTGAAATAAGCTCTACTGGCAAAAGTGTGGTTTTGCCGGTATCTGCCGCTCCTTGCCTGTAGCGTGTACCAGTATAACTACATCAGCAAAGCACTCCTTGTGTAGAGATTTGGGCTAGCTGCCCAGTTTGGCTTGTGGGTACCATTCACCCCTGGGCAAAGGCCTATGAACCACTCCAGTGCCACTTGAACCCTCAATAATAATGGCCCACTGTCATACAGCAGCACTCTGTAGATCTCCAGTGTTGCATTAGCCTGCTGCTGGCCCTTGTAAAGGCCTGGATTTCCCTTTGGGTGGGTGAAAACATCGGGGCTCCTCAGTGTCTGTAGTGACAGCTGAGTGTGAAGGCCTCAAAGCCTATTGTAGAGAGGCCACCCGCTGTGGAAGGCTTAGCCGTGGGTGCCATGCTGAGCAGGGCGAACGAGGGGCGCTCGCCAGGGCACTCGGCGTGTCCCCGACAGAGCGACTGACGACCTGTCTCAGTTTATCGATGGCCAGGCCGGCAGGGCCGGGCCGGCAGGTGACAGCGGAGCTGGAAACATCAGTAAGTGTCCAAACACCCTGAGGAGCACGCTGGGGAGAGGCCTAGGAATGGACGATGCAAAGCGATGTCTCACCTTGTGCCCACGCAGGCCACTGCAACCCTCATCTCAACACACTCGGCTTCTGATGGCACTTATGCCACCTTGACACCATCATTACCCCAGCGACTTCACTCTCGATTTACACCGGCCGGAGAGGAGAGGAGAACCAGGAATTCATGTCCGAAAACCGGATAAGGGGAAGGAACCCCACACTGTCCCCATGTCTTCTCCCCTCCCCTCATTGTCCCTGTGCACAAAGCAGATGCTGAAAGTGTCTGGTAACCTGCTGCTCCCCTCTCCTTCCCACCTGGCAGGATGCAGCCGCCACCAGCGCAGCTAAAGTCACACTTATAAATCCTCTTTGCAATTTCATTCATTTCAAAGCTCCCTGTTACCAGCTCCAGCCCTTAATCTCACACTCCATAAATCAATCAGCCAGGGAGCTGGGTGGAATAGGAAATCAGCTCCCTTTGCCCATAGCCCTCTTCAGCTGAGCAGAGTGGGGCAGTGAGTGACAGTGTTGTGTGTGTGTGTATGGGGAGGGGGGTCTCCTACTGCCACAGCCCACCCTTCACGAGAGCTAACAGGCAGTGGAGAGGGAGGAGGGGCACGTGCAGCATCGCTAGAGAGCAGGCGTGGGTTTCTCCAGTCCCCAGAGCTAGCCCCGGAGTTGATTTGCTGAGACTAATTAACTCTCCCTGCTCTTGAAGTATTGATAATTGGAAGGCACTTAGTCATTTTTAGTATAAATTCCATCCCAGCTGAGGTGCACAGGCTGCGGCGTCTCTCCCGCCTGCGAGCAAGGCTGAGCGTGCCCAGCCATCTCAGCCTCCGGAGCTAACCCCTAGCGCTTGACACTTGCTGCAGTGATAGATTTGCTCCAAAGGAAAATGCCCCTTTGGCGCCCATTAAATAGACACATTGTTTAGATATGTGCTGAGGAGTTTTACGGCTAGGCTGGGGCTGGCAGGGAAAGAAGGCTGGTGGACTCGGTGCAGCTCTCAGAGAGGAGAGGCCGGGCAATTATCGCTAGTAATGCATAGGGATGTTATTGCTAAAGGGCTGCGAGCCTGCGAGTGCAAGGCTAACGGTTCCAACAGGAACCCGAGCGGGGCAGCGATGCATCCTCTGCATGTTTACTGGAGGATGTTCTAGGCCATACATGGTGATACACATTCAGCCACAAACATCGGGCACAGGAGATGGCATTTATCTGCAGCACGTATGAGTAAGGGGCTCAGTGTCTGTGTTTCTTGACTCTTCGTGATGCTTTCTCTGCATTGCTGGAATCACCAGGTAATTTCCGAGGCTTTTTAAAAGACAGAAAATCCAGTCAAATGCAAGGAACATCCTAATGCCCAAGGACAAAGCGGGTAGGTCGCACAGCGTGGATGGCTGCAGGCCGCACAGCAGGAGCTCTGAAGAGGCTCTCGGGGTCATGGTGGGTAACAAACTGAGCACTGTGAGTTCCCAGTGTGCCCAGTAGGGCTGATACTATCCATAGGTGTAGAAACAGGGGAATCTCAAGCAACAGTGGGGAGGTGGTGTGACCTCTTTATACAGCACGAGTGAGACCGTGCCTGCAGCCAGTGTCCAGTTCTGTGCCCACACTTCAAAAAGGATTTCAAAAAACTGGAAAGAAGTTGAGAGCAGAGCGACAAACATGATTCAAGGTCTAGAAAGCCTGCCTACGGTGAGAGAGACGGGGAGGCTCAATCTATTTGCTTATCAAAGAGAAGGACAAGAGCTGAACTGATCACGGTACCTATCTGGGGAGAAGATTTCTTACTCTAGCAGTGGCTGGAAGTTGAAGAGAGGCAAATGCAGACTGGAAATAAAATCCAGGTGTTTAGGAGTGAGGGTGATTAAGCACTGGAACAACGTAAATGGGGATATGTTGGGTTTTCCATCCCTTGAGGTCTTTCAGTCTAGGATGGATGTCTCTTTCTGAAAGATCTGCTCTAACTCAACTAGGAGTTCTGGGTTGGACGGGAATCAATGAGTGACGCCCTCGGGCCTGCGTTATAGAATCAGAATCGTAGGATTGGAAGGGACCTCGAGAGGTCGTCTAGTCCAGTCCCCTGCCCTCGTGGCAGGACTAAATATTAGGAGCTATACAGGAGGGCAGACCGAGTGATCATAATGGTCTCTTTCGGCCTTAAACTCTCTGAATCCAAGAAAAGAAAAGACCAGTTGCTCTGCTGGTCATGGAACTCATCAGTGTCGTGGAAGCTGAATCGGGAAATGCAGCTCTCCTCTTATCTCAGTCCCAGTGTTTATACTGTGTGAGTGTGTGCACGTGTGAGCCACACACACACATCTGTCACTCCAACCTTCACTTACCACACGATGGTCCAGATAACAGTGCAGCCAGCCTGCCTCCATCTCGCAGGTTTCCCGTGCACGAGGTGTTATTGAGGAGTGCTGCCTCGGAAGCACCGTCTCGATGTTTCCATCTCTGGGTTTAATGCCTGTGAGCGCCGTGTCTTGTGCTTGTGCAGCCATTTGTGCCACGCCCAATGAGAAAGGGAGAGAGGGAGTGTGACGGGGGAGGGGGGGTTCTCCTTAGCGGCTAAAGGAGAAGGGAAATGACCTGCCTAAGGGGTATTAAGATAAATCCTGTCTCTGTCATGTAACCTGCCGATTTTCCAGCCCCGAGGACACTCACGCAGAGCATTCATATCCCCAAGCCCACAGCAAATGGCTTCTTGCTCACGTTCACACGAGAAGGGGCATCACTCTCTTGAATCTGCCAGGGAAAAGCAGGCAAGGACTGAGCTTCCTGGACCTAGGCAGAGAGCGTTGGAGTCCAGGGCTACCCACTGCTGGGCCCCAGGCCAGTCCTGCAGGGAGGAGAGGAGGGAGCCCTGGCTGAAGAGTGGAACAGGAGATGGATTGCGGGTAATGGAGCTATCGAGAGGGGAGGCTGCGGATGAGGGGAGATCGTGTTCCGGCTCAGATTGGGCCATGCACGGCCTGCTTGTATTGGGGACAGCCCTGAGCACACGGCTGCTGGAGCTGCTCCAGCTCTGGAGAGTTGTGGGGAAGGCAGACATGGCCCTGGCTCCTACCCACCCCTCTCCTCTGGGGCGGCTGCCCCGGGCACTAGAAGGGAGCAGTCCCTTCAGTCCGAGGCCGGATTGTGCCTTGCCCCTGCAAAGGGGGTGCAGAGGCTGAAGGGACCTTATGACCTTTCCTGCCCCTTTACACACCCACAGGGGAGCTGGCCAGGTGCTAACCATGGGGACACTGAGCTGCTGACAGTGGGCTGCACAGAGCTTACGGCTCCACTGACCCACGTGGGAGCTAACCACGGGCATGAGGCTGAGGTGTCACCTGCTGCCCTCCCCTGGCTGCTGATCCCTAAGGGTGGCACAAGGCTGGAACGATCCTCCCCCCCCCACCTCCAAATCCTTATAAATGAGCAGCTTCCTCCAGCCTTGTGTTTTGCAGCCTGGTGCCACGTGTCCTGTAGCAACGCTGCATATATCATCCCTGCCAGCCACGCTGCTTCACTCGGCGCTCCGATCTGTTCGCGGGAGTTACAGCGCAGCGGCCGCAGCGCCCCCACCCTCCTGCCCCTCTGAAGCGCTGAGCTGTAATTACACTGGTGCCGAATCACAAGGTCAAACTTTGCATGTGGTGTCTGTGACGTGCTTCCTGTGACTGGCTTTGGTGCTGATGAGAGACGCTGGGCTGGTGGCCTTGGAGGCCGAGGCTCCCTGCTCTCCACAGAAGAGCCGCTGGCCAGCCTTCCCTCTTCCCCCCACATTGCCTCTGCAAAGTGCTCCTGCCCTGAGCTGCAGTGCCTTGGCTGGTGCAAGGGGGAGTCTGGTCTCCTGGCCCATTCACCAAGGTGGGCAGGGGACCTGTATTGGGGCCACTAACTCTTCCGCCCTGGCTCCTGAGAACCCAGGAGGTGTCTGCAACTTCCAGTCCCGCCCAGCGTGGGACTGGTGAACTGGTGACCTAGAGATGACAGGCCCATCTCCCATTCCCAGTGCCTGAGCGTCGTGGACTCAGAGACCCTCCTCAGACTTAGCACAGCACGTGGCATTTCTGTCTGGAGTTTGGGGGATGTGTCTGCTCGCTCCTGCTTCGCATTATCCACCGATGCTGTGGGGACGTCTACACAGCCCTGGCAGCGAGCTCCCAGCCTGGGAAGAGACTCGGCTAACAGGGCTCGGGCTAGCGCTCTGAAAGTAGCTACGCAGACAGCGCTTTGAAGTTACAGCTGCGGCTGACCTCGGGCTCTGAATCCCGGGGCTAGGGGTGGGCTTCATGGCTCAAGCTCCAGCCCAAGCTGCTCTCCCAGGCTCCCCAGGGCTTTCCGCTGTTGGCCTAAATCCTGCCATTCTCCCGTAGGCAAATCTTTTCTCCAATACTTGCTGGGAGCAGAACAGCCAGGAGGCATCATGGCCTCCCTCCCAGCTCCCCAGGGCATAGGCAGCTCAACCCGTCCATCCCTCCACCACTGGCCCAGTTCATGACAAACCCACAGGCCCTGCTGTCAGACTTTCTCCACCCACTCCTTTGCCATCCCTCCCCAAACCCACTGCCAGGACGTCTCCTTCCCGCCAGCCCTGCTCTCATAGCCTGTGAGGATAAGAGTGAAATGTATTATTGTTTATATTGCAGTAGCATCCCGAGGTCCTAGGCAGGGCTCAGGGACCTGGGATGCTGGGCGTCGTACAAGCATCCGATGAAAAGCCCACCACTGCCCCAGAGAACTAGCAGGCTCAGTATAAGATCACTTCTGACACCAACCAAGTCACTAGAAAATATTCTTTGGAAAAGTTTCAGATCTTCCCATGCTGTGATGCTTTTCTCGGTTTTGCAGCATCTTGCCTGTACGTGTTAAATGCTGGTTAATAAACAGTTGGCTTTAACAAGCCTCCAAAATACCCCATGCTGATCTGTGGATGGGGAGTGAAAACCAGTCTTTGCTGTGTAGTCTGCACCTACCCTTTGACCTCCAGTTTCAAATCCGCTCTCACTAGCAGGACACGTAATATCTAACTGATCTGCTCTGTTTGGGGAGGCTGGGAGGTTAATTATTGCTATTGCTTTTATTACTACCATCCAGCTGTAATAAAGGATTACATTCAATGTACGTAACGGCATCACTTATTGCTCTAACTGCTCTTCGGGCTCTAACTTGCTTTTGCTGAATATGTCCTTGGCACATATCATATGAAAAGAGCTCTAGGTAGCAGTATTGGAGCAAGTCCTGAGGGTAGGAGTCGCTTTCTTGGGAGATGGAAGGTGACGGATTGCACGCCACGGACTCTGGTCAGCACGGCTGGGCGGAGGTGTGGCGCAGCAGCAGGGGACAGGCAGCTACAAATACAAGCTCACTGAGTTAAGTACAAGTAGCCAGCTTGTGACACAGAATAACACACTGCACCTGTGACAGCTGCCATGTTGGATCCCGACTGCCGAGGCAAGGCAAGCTACGTATCTGCCTGAGAAGGGGTCCTTTGGCGAGCAGTGTTCATTTTGACTTGGAGTCTGGGCAACCATTAAACTATTACATGTGACCACCCTCTGCTTTATCATTCCCACTTCCCTCAAGGCCAGTTCAGCGTGCAGCTAACCTGAGCAAAGCAGGATTTTGTGCTTTCCACCTCTAGTCACTCACTCACGGCTGTCATCTTCCTGGCCACCCACCAGTGGCCTTTCCCCCTGGAAAGGAGGCTGTGTTCAAACACCAGCAGCAAGGTCCTTCTGCTGCCCAAATATGTCCCAGAATCCTCTGCAGCAGTGCTTCGGAGGAGTTTGGGCAAAGGAGTCTAGGATGTGTCTGTAAACAGGTGTCCACCACACACAGCTGAGCAGAGACAGAGCAGGCAAAATGAGTGCAGGACCCAAGATCTGTTTGCTGGTGACTGAGTAGGACAGTCCAGTGATTGAACGCCCTGAGGGGTCACATGGGAGTCTCTCTTCCTTGACTGGATAAGTGTAACACTATGTTACCAATCTAATTACCATCCAGTGCTGGTCTGATGCTGCCCCCTTACGTGTGATGCCCGGCTTTCTCTATGCCTAATGCTGTCTCTGGTGCTCTCACCTCTTCCCCAGCAGGGAGTCAGCCAGCCAGGTGGCATTTTTTCATCAGAATATTTTTTTAATGAAAATGAAAATGTCCACGGGGTCCTGAGGGTCTGGGTCATGAGTGCTCTTTGGGGTCCAGAGGAACCTGGGGCTGGATGAGGAAGGAATTGAGTAACTGTGTGCTGGGAGGAGATCCCGCAGTCCGGGGTGAGGTTAGCCCACCCTCAGACGAGCCCATAAATCAACCAGCAGCCCCCCCTGTTCTCGGTCCTCATGGGTGCTCAGCTGTGCCTCCCATTTGCAGGGACCGACTGCGCATCAGACGTCTCCTTGCCCCTGGCTCCCCTGTCAATCTGACGTCTTTGTCCCTCACTGGTGATAGGGATTCAAATGCAAAACCTCTTTGGGTTTTTTAAAGGTTTCTTTTGCAGTAACCCTTCTTTAGTCCAAAGCACTGAACCACCCAGCTTTCTAAATCCTGATTACACTGGCTCAGAGATTTTGCTTTAAGTATGACTTTGAATTAAGGATCTCAAATGTGCATTCAATTTCAGTTTAAAAGGGGTAGTTAACACATTTTATATAAAGAGCTATTATTAAATACATTCACTGAAGATTAACAACTGCTGAGTGTAATGGATACATGTCTGAGCACTATGATATATACTGAATTTCCCATTATATAGGGGCTGGATGTGTGTCTGCTAGAACAGAGCTAAGAATTCACAGCGAATAATTTAGCAGATGAGTGAAGCATGTCTTTCTGCCTGTGGAACTGTGTGGTACCCTCAAACGCATTCTGCATTGTTTTCTCACAGAGGCTCAGTCGTGCGGGGGTGGAATAGCTTAGTGGTTTGAGCATTTGGCATACTAAACCCAGGATTGTGAGTTCAATCCTTGAAGGAGCCGTTTAGGGATCTGGGGCAAAAATCTGTCTGGGGACTGGTCCTGCTTTGAGCAGGGGGTTGGAGTAGATGATCTTCTAACCCTGAAAGTCTGTGATTCTACGCATGGTGGGCCATAGTTGGCTAAACCACATCACACAGGGACGGCCCTAGATGTGAAGACTCCTGCTCCCAGGCCTGTTGAACATCATGACCGCTGTCATCCTGAAAGATCAACGCTGAGCCTGGTGTGGCACCTCCCCTTTGAATTTCTGTATGTCTCTGACCCCTTCCTGCAGAGATGAGCCCCCAGCTGCCAGAACATCACTGCATCTCTCTAAGGGTAACAGTCTTCAAGCCCAGTCTGCCTGGAGCCCTGTGTTTCAGCTGAGTGAATACATCAGGGACTGGGACGTGGGTGGTCTGACCTTGTGGTTAGAGCCAGAGGCAGAAATGGGCCAGGGAGCAGAGCTGGCACAGGACAGGAGCAAGGCTGGGAATAAGGCAGGCAGAGGAGAAATCACAGCTGTGGGTGTAAGCGTTGACAATGACCTGCCGCTGCTGCTGCACTTAAATACAGACCTGCTGGCTCCTTGAAGCCAATCAGGTGGACGGTCCGAGCAGGCGATTCTGCTGCAGTCCAGCTGGGCTCACTAACCGGGCCTGAGGGTGAGCTGGTTAGTCCGAGCTCAGCTGAGGGAACTCTGGCCCATAGTTCCTGACAGAACAACACAACCTTTTTCCCTTCTGATTTTTATCTAAATTTGCTTCCTGGTGCTTTGCCCTTTCTCCATTTGTCATCCGCGAATGTCTTGGCAAGGAGTTCGCTGGAGGGAGTTGGCTCATTTGAAAGGAATTTTGCAGGATGTTTGCAGAAAGCAAACTCTGAATTAGCATCACAAGCCCATGCATGGAAAACCTGATTCTCAGGGCTTGTCTCCATAGAGAATTTTGCAGTTATAATTATATGGGTTTAACCCATTGGGGTACATTATACCAACAGGGTACACTCTTACTCTAGAATAACGGGAATTTATATTGTTTAATTACAACACAGGTATAATTATAATGGTAACATTCCTTGTAGCAAACGCTTTGAGTTACACTCAGCCAGTTGGGGAAGAGATTCATGCATGTTACCTATCGAATCAGCTTGAATTTCAGATCTGGAATAGCGCTGAGCACAGGCCACGAATTATCCATATAAATTACGCAGCGAACGTATCTGTATAAAACCAGGAAAACTGCAGCGCGTTGGTGGACAATTTGCAAAGAGATAAAGAGGCGCCGTGGTTGAATAAACTGCTGTGAAATATTGCCCAGTGTGGCCTCATACATCTCGTTTTTCACAGGGCCCCCAGTAAACCTGCACTGATTTGTGAGGCTTGTGGAAAAGAAACAAACAATCCATCAGGCACCTTTCTGGATCGAGCACTTGAAAACCTGGCCCAGATGTGTCTGACAGGGCAGAAGGAATGACCAGCAGTATCTCTAAAAAAGGAAGCTTTCCACTCCTGTTACTGCAACGGCAGGAAGCCAGGTCTGTTTGCTAAGCTACCCAAAACCAGTGCCAGGGGCTGCCAGACTCATGGTGGGTTGATTTAGCTGAGAAATCAGTTCCCTTTTTTGTTTTGTGCAACCTCAGATTATTTTGCTGCTCAGTAATTTCTCCCTCTCCTGCTATCCCTGGCTGGCGTTGGCAGTTTCTAAGCTCTCCAATGGGTGGGTGGGTTGGGAGGATGTCTGACGGTTTCTAAAAGCAATTCAGAGATGCCATCGCAGCTTAGTGGGAACATAACGCGTCTACCAGGTTTGTATAGCTCCTTCCAACTGGAGTAGGGGAAATAAAATACCCACTTCTCCCTCCCCCCCACCCCGCAAAAAATTAAGACTTAAAAAGGATTTCAGATTAAAATAACTGGTTCAGGCGTGTCCTCTGTGCTGAGAAGATCAAGTGCTAATGATGGTTCTGGCATGTCGGTGACAGTTTTGTCTGTTGTATGTATATATATTTAAACTGTGAGACCACATGGGAGGTTCTTTATGCAGGCGAAGTGCCTTTGACAGCCGCTGAGAACACATTGGCTCCTTTCTGCTGGCAAAAGGCTCATCCCATTAAAGGCTGTCGATACGGGGAAGGGAAATGACAAGGGTGCTTGGGAAGGGAGCGAGGCAGCAGGAGGAGACAGGAGCTGCCACCACCAATGTCATTACTGGGAAAGAGAACGAGCTTGGCATAAATGTACCATGTGTTTTCATTAGCGGCAGCGGGGAGTGAGCCACTCTGAAGAGCAGCATTTATACCACTGAAGGGAAAAAGATGCCCTACAATATCACGTGGACACCAGAGGGATTGGCTGGCTCGGCATGTGAGCATGGTCCAGTCCCCTGCTTGTCCCAGGCATGGGGGCTGCTGCACAAGCCCTGCCAGCCTGCACACCTAACCAGCCTAGGTGTGACGGCCCCTGGTGCGGGTGAGAAAGCTCCTGCCAAGCTCCAGGCCATTTCACGGGAAAGCACCATCCTGAAGCAGCCCAGACGCACGCTTTGCTGTCAGCACGACCTGCCAGCATGGAGACCTCACATTCAGGCCTCATGGGCTACTGGCTCAGGATACAGATTGTGCATGCGCTTGCTAAGCAGGACTCTCCCAGCCTGCAGCTGGGCTGAGGCGACAACTCGTCAGAAGCAAGAGCTGGTCGGAGCTCTGGAGACGGGTTTTTGGCCAGGACTTGCGTAAAGGCAGTTCTTCCAGGAAACAGCCTGGTTCCCAACTCCTGCTGCAACGAAGACCTGGCCGAGCCTGTCAGCCAGTGTGCACAGATCAGGGTCTCTTTCCTCACACAATCTATTTATTATTATTGTTGTTGTTATTGTAAGCCCTGTGGCCACAAGCCGTAGAGAGTGGGGAGTTCACTATTGATTGTTGGTGAACTGGGGGAAGAGCAGCCCAGAGCTGCTTGCGAATGCCAGATGGGCATATAGGTGATGGAGCTCTCTGCTGCCATCTGTGGGTGAGCAAGGGGAAGTGACTGGGCCAGGCCTCATTTGCATTTCAGTTATGTGAAAGTTTGGGCATGTTGATCAAAATATAGTTAAGTTTTGAGTTTGGGGATAATAGAACATTGTCATCCCTGTTGTGTAAGGACAGGGCAAAGGAACTCCACCAACTGTGCCTAGGTTAAAGGGTCACACTGACCATAACTGTAGGCTGGCTTGGTTGGGTAGCAGAGCAAGGCACACAGGCAGCAAGGATGGACCAGACTGGACTGGACTGGACTCAACCCATAGAATATCCTCTAGTCCACCCTTCTGCTCAAAGCAGGATCAATCCCCAACTAAATCATCCCAGCCAGGGCTTTGTCAAGCCTGACCTTAAAACCCTCTAAGGAAGGAGGTTCCACCAGCTCCCTAGGTAACCAGTTCCAGTGCTTTACCACCCACCTAGTGAAATTTTTTTTCCTAATATCCAACCTAAACCTCCCCCACTGCAACTTGAAACCATTACTCCTTGTTCTGTCATCTGCCACCACTGAGAACAGCCGAGCTCCATCCT
Organism: Chrysemys picta bellii; assembly: GCF_011386835.1. Taxonomy (NCBI): domain Eukaryota; kingdom Metazoa; phylum Chordata; order Testudines; family Emydidae; genus Chrysemys; species Chrysemys picta. The sequence continues at coordinate 3,666,729 of NC_088813.1, forward strand.
CTTTGGAACCCCCTTTCAGGTAGTTGAAAGCAGCTATCAAATCCCCCCTCATTCTTCTCTTCTGCAGACTAAACAATCCCAGTTCTCTCAGCCTCCCCTCATAAGACATGTGCTCCAGCCCCTAATCATTTTTGAGTCTTCCATGTCAACGATCTGTCTCTCAAAACATTACAAAGAAGTAGCTTTTCCTGATGCCATAGGGAGCAGTAGTGCAGCTGAAAATTTCTAGCGAGCCCCCTTCCTCCCATCCAGCAATCTATAATACCTGCAATTATTACTTCTGGGTAGGCGGTAGAGTCCCTCAGCAGAGCAGACCGTGTTTCCCTTGAGCTGGCAATAGAGCTGTCTAACCCCTGACTCTGCCAACCCTGGATGACAGTGAGTGGGGACGCAGAGTGGTAGGGGGAAGTGCCTGTTGCAGGAACACATTGCTGTATGGAAGGACTGTGTTTAAGTCTATTGCCAAGACACCTTGGGGTGTGGTGTGGGTGGAGTCTTACCTAATAGATATACAGATATTGTTGGTTTGTTATTTCTGGCTTCCCCAAGTTTATTCTGTGGCCCCTTCTTCCCCCAGTAAAGTTTTTTTTGCTTTGTACAATGGACTCAGTGCTTGCTGGGGGGGAAGCATTGTCTGGCAAGGGCACCCGGGGGGTATTTCATCTTCCCAAGTTTCCGGGCTCAAGTCAATGTTATTTAAGTTCTCAGAAGCGACCCCTTGGTAATTGAACCCAGTCCTTTTGGCCACCAGCAATACCTGGCCAAAGGGTGACATTATTAGTACTGGTAGCTCTGACAGGCCAGCCCCATCGTGTTGGGTATTGCACATGTGAAAGAGACAGTCCCTGCCCCAAAGTGCTCACATTTGAAATAGACAGGAGGAAGGAGTAATATTATCCCACATACTCGCTGTGACGTTGCACTCTATATGATTTTATGAAAATATGCTAATCATAGAATCGAATCATAGAATATCAGGGTTGGAAGGGAATATAATGTAACTGGAATATGCTTCATGCAGAAGGTCTCTTGTAAGATATCATTACAAAGCTTATAATCTACTGAGTGTGGTCATCCTATCTGTATAAATGTATCACTCTTGTATCTGAAACTAGAAATATGAAATATAACTCTGAGGGCCTATTGTAATTATGCAAAGTGGGGGCCATTAATGGGGGTTTGGAATCTTGATGGCTCCCATCAGCCAGGACAATTGACTGTGGATGGCTCTGTTTGCAGGCAGGCCTTCCTCTTAGGCTACGGCTACACTGGTGCTTTACAGCACTGCAACTTTCTCGCTCAGGGGTGTGAAAAAACATCCCCGGAGCGCAGCAAGTTACAGCGCTGTAAAGTGCCAGTGTAAGCAGTGCCCCAGCGCTGTAAGCGAATCCCCTCATGGAGGTGGAGTACCTGCAGCGCTGGGAGAGCTGCGACCACACTCGCACTTCAAAGCGCTGCTGCAGGAGTGCTCCCGCGGCAGCGCTTTGAAGTTTCGAGTGTCGCCACGGCCTGAGTCAGGCTGGGAGGAATGAAGGGTTGGAGTCTCACAGGAAATGTGACCATGTCACCTGGTACTGAAATCCATCTCAAACCTGGTGCTTTTCCATTGGGGGGGGGACCCAGAGAGACAAAAGATTCCTGCCTTGTGCCAAAGCTATATAAGGGGGTGGAACAGAACAAAGGTGGCGGCAATCATGAGAAATCCCCTAGCTGTCACCTGGGCTGTACCAGAGGAAAGGATTGTGCCCAGACTAAGAAGGTGTCCAGTCTGTGATAGAAGCTTATTGAAACATCTGAGGGTGAGGTTTTATCTGTATTTAGTTTTCTTACTGTATTAGGCGTAGACTTGCATGTTTTATTTTATTTTGCTTAGTAATTCACTTTGTTCTGTCTGTTACTACTTGGAACCACTTAAATCCTACTTTCTGTATTTAATAAAATCACTTTGTACTTATTAATTAACCCAGAGTATGTATTAATACCTGGGGGTGTGTGTGTGTGCAAACAGCTGTGCATATCTCTCTATCCGTGTTATAGAGGGTGAACAATTTATGAGTTTACCCTGTATAATACAGGGTAAAACGGATTTATTTGGGGATTGGACCCCATTGGGAGTTGGGCATCTGAGTGTTACAGACAGGAACACTTCTTAAGCTGCTTTCAGTTTAAGCCTACAGTTGTTAGGAGACGTGGTTCAGACCTGGGTCTGGGTTAGCAGCAGGCTAGCGGGTCTGGCTCAAACCAGGCAGGGCACTGAAGTCCCAAGCTGCCAGGGCAGGAAAGCAGGGGCAGAAGTAGTCTTGGCACATCAGTTGGCAGTTCCCAAGGGGGTTTCTGTGATCCAACCCGTCACACTCGCCTCTTCTCCTGGTCTCATCTGTGCTGAAACTTGGGGATCCCCCTGTCTTGGAATACAGTGATTTGGGGCATGATCCCACTGGCCACCATCGTGCTGGAAACCAAATTAGTCCCCCTTTGCTCGAGTCTCCCCAGGGAATTGGTGGAGACTCCACCACTCCTCATACTCTGCAATGGGAGAATGTCCCAGTATGTTGCAATTTTCCGAGCGGTAGAGAAGCTAGACGAATGGGGGGAGGGGAGGATTTGGGGTGAACTCAGTTAAGGGCTCTGCATGTCGTGATGTCTGGGAAGCCCTGTTTCCTTTCCTGCTAAGCTAAAGCTGAGTCCACAATTTATTTATGAGCCCCAGGAATCCAGCAGAGGGTTCTGACTTCCTGGAGTGTGTGTCACAGTCAGACATGGAGCTATTCGCTCAGCTGTGCCTGTACCAAGGCTGAATGACAGGAGCGTGCACCCAGGCAAACTCCCTTTCCTTCCCCTTCCCCCCTCTCCCCAGAGATGAATTTACCTCGCTTTTTTCTGTCCCATGTCCCTCGGCCTCTTCATCTGAGTCCTGCTGGCTCCCCTACTTCAGTGGGTTATGTAGGAATTGTGGGGCACGGCTGGCATCTCTGGATCCCCATAGATTTCTTTTCCCATGCTTATTTGGCTCTAGAATCAGCCCTCTCTATATGCTCTCTCTGTGCCTCCCTGGGGGAGCAGAGGCCTGTTCCTGCTCCCATTTAAATGGATAGGAGTCTGCCTCTGACTTCAATGGAAGCTACCTTCCTCTGTTGATATGTGAGGCACACATCTCCCTAGATCCATAGATTTTAAGGGCAGATGGAAGCACTGAGAAGATCATCTAGCTGACCTCCTGCATAACAGGCCATTGACTGTCACTCAGGAATTCCTGCTAGGGGCCAGGTCCAGAGTATCCCGAAAGGATGATATCAGATCAACATATGACGCACTAAATGGATTAAAAATTGGCTAACGGGTAGGTGTCCACATGTGATTGTAAACAGGGAATCATCATCGAACGTGTCTAGTGGGGTCCCACAAGGATCAGGTCTTGTCCTTACACTATTTAATATTTTTATTAATGACCTAGAAGAAAACAAAACAAAATCATCACTGATAAAGTTTGCAGGTGACACAAAAAATTGGGGAGTGGGTAAATAATAAAGAGGACAGGTTACTGTGATCCGGATCACTTGGTAAGCACAAGCCAACCATATGTGTTATAATAGAGCTAAAGGAAAATGTACACATCTCGGAACAAAGAATGCAGGCCATGCTTACAGGATGGGGGACTCTATTCTGGGAAGCAGCGTCTCTGAAAAGCTTGGGGGGGGGGGCTAATCAGCTGAACATGAGCTCCCAGTGCGATGCTGTGGCCCAAAGGACTAATGTGATCCTTGGATGCAGAAACAGGGGAAGCTCATGTAGGACTAGGAAGGTTATTTTACCTCTGTATTTGGCACTGGTGCAACCATTTGTTGAATACTGTGTCCAGTCTGGTGTCCATAATTGAGGAAGGATGTTGATAAACTGGAAAGAGTTCGGAGAAGACCCATAAGAATGATTCAAGGATTAGAAAACCTGCCTTGTAGAGATAAATTAAATAGACTGAGCGCCTTGAACCTAACAAAGAGAAGTTTAAGGTAACTTGATTAAACTCTATAAGTATCTACAGGGGGAACAAATATTTAATAGTGTACTCGTCAATCTAGCAGGGAAAGGTCTAACATGATCCAATGGCTGGAAGTTGAAGCTAGATACATTCAGACTGGAAATAAGGTGTACATTTTTAACAGGGAAGATAATAAACCTCTGGAACAACTTACCAAGGGTTGTGGTGGAGTCTCCATCACTGGCAATTTTTAAATCAAGACTGGTTTTTTTCTAGAAGCTCTGCTCTAGGGACTATTGTGGGTCAGGTCTCTGGTGTGCGTCAGACAGGCCAGACTAGATGATCACAATGGTCCCTTCCGGCACTGGAGTCTATGGACTAAAACCTACAGCTGTTCGTGACACAGTGCCTGTGCTGTTTCTAAGTGAAATATGCATATGTGTTAGGTGTGTGCAGGGCCGGCTCCAGGCACCAGCTTGGCAAGCTGGTGCTTGGGGCGGCCACTCCGGACAGGGGCAGCAGGTCCAGCTATTTGGCGACAATTTGGCGGACGGTCCCTCACTCCCGCTAGGAGCGAAGGACCTTCCGCTGAATTGCTGCCGCAGATCGCAATCGCGATCACGGCGCTTTTTTTTTTTTGTGGCTGCTTGGGGCGGCCAAAACCCTGGAGCCAGCCCTGGGTGTGTGTGAGAGCGGGCTGGAGCATCTCTGAGTGCCAAGAGGGGGGCAGATGTGTGCAGGACTCAGGGTCCCATCTTGAGATGTGGGTGTGTGACCTAGACTGCTAGAGAATTTCACAGTGATAACCATGTCGGAGAAGCCTGCAATAACCTCTGTTGCCATGCTCACATTGTAACATGCACAAAAGCACTCGGAGAGAGCACTGGGCCAGAGCCTTAGCTCAAATCTATTTCCAGGAAATTAAAAGTGAAAATGAACAGGTTAAAAATGAGAAAATACAATATTGTAAACAACATGACAAACCAGCGGGCCTGCTTGTGCCCCCGTACCAGAGCCATATTCCCTGGCTTGATCCTCCTCTTGCTTACACAAGTTGCTAATGTAAATGGATACATGTACAAAAGGTGCTGAAGTTATAATTCATCTAACTTCTAGTGATACAGAAAAGACCTAATCAGGCTCTGTGATGGGGTGTACAAACCCCATACTGGACAACAAGGAGTTAAGGGATTATTCTGGGCTCAGCCTGCCCCCTCCCTGCCACGCCACGCCACGCCACGCCACGCCACGCCACGCCACATCTGCAGCACATGCACCTTCTGCTGGAGGAATTAAAAGGCATGGAATTAGCTCATTTGGGTGGTAGAGCTGGAGGTGAGGAGAGCCAAGCCGAGCCTAAACTAACCTTACCTAACCTAAGACTCTGAAACAGCTGCCCAAAGGGGCCCTCCCTGAGGGACGGGAGGACCCACCCCAGAGACAACCTGAGAGGGAAGTATCCTGTGGAACTTGGACATTGGTAACCCCCTTTACTTATTGTGGTTTGGGTTTCCACCCCAGGGGAAAGCCTTGGACTAAGCTGACCCTATGGGGGTGGATGAGAGGAAGAGGCCCAGGGCTGTCATCTTAAGCAGCCTTGGTTGCCAGACTACTGGTAGCCCAAAGGCCCCTGGGTCAGAGCCCAGTGGAGTGGGAGTGCCCAGGCTCCCCTCCCCACATCCCCCTTGACAGTCAGGAGTTGCAGCCGTGACCACTAGGCCACGCTCCCGAAGAGAGGAACATTACAGGCTCCCATTTAAATCAACGGCCAAACTCCTTGAGGATCTGATTCTGATCTTACTTACACTGGTAGAAGGCACCAGTGATGTTGCTGAAGTCAGTGGAGTCGCAGTGGTGACTTCAATGGGCCCCAGAGCAGGCTGAAAGTGTCTGTCTTAGCAATATTTAACCACATCCTGTAGCTGAGTACAATAGTGCTTCCAAGGGGGGGATAATGAGCTGTCACAAGGGACACAAGAAATACCCAGGTCTGCAAATCTTGAAAGTTCAAGGAGTCACCGACGAGTTCCTGCAGAATTAGCTGTTTTTCTGCAGAACCTAAATTTTCATTCAAAAATGATTGGTCCAATTACAGAGTGGTGGTGTAGTGAGTTCCCAGCTGGCAGAGGGTCCCTGGCACAGCTCCTGCTGAGGTAACCCTAGTTGGCCTCAGGACTGGGAGAACAACCTTCCTCCACCAAGTGCCCTGCTAGACCCAGGGATCCGGCCCATTGGACCTAATTCTGAGCTCAGCGACACTGATGTATATCAGGAGTATCTCCACTGAAGTCACAGAGAGCAGAATTTTACCCTTTTGCCCTAGCTCCCACTAAAATCAATGGCAAAGCTTACATCAGTAGGAGCGGGGAAACTCTACGTCTAGTTGCAGGAAGGGAGCATGATGTATTCTGTAATGCTGCTTTATAATATTAGTGTAATGTGTGAGACGTGGGCCAGACATACCAGTATACCACTCGCACTGCTCTGCTAACACATGGCAACTGTTATCTTGGGTTTAAGATGATTTTGCACCATTGGAGCGGCACAAAGCAGCTGGTGTGGACCAGTAAGTCTGGCAATCCTCAGTGTTTTACTCTGGAAAACCAGCTAAGCATTGGCCAAACCAAAAAATGCAGTCAACAACTTTGCTATTTACAGGGTGAATTTCACAAAAGTTGTCTTGCCTTTTGCCCAGTGCATGGTACATTTTTTTTCCCCAGTGCATAGTACATTTTTTCATACACTTTAAAAATTAAATGAATACCGATGAATTGATATTTCCTTGTAATATTTTCTAACCCTTTGCAATTACTGAACAGATAAAGCCATATCTCAAAAATCATTATTTGCACTACCAAAGCACCTGCCATCCAAGGATCTTGCAGTGATTTACATGCATTAGGACCCTGATCCTCTAAAGTCTAAAGCATTTATAGGATTGGGGCGTAAATGCCAAATGCTGATGTTCTTCATTAAGCAAAATTTCACTGAAATCAGTGAGAGTTTTGTGCAAATGAAAATACCAGTATTTGCCCCCAATGGTCTGATTCTGATCTCATTCCACTCAGTTACTCCTGATTTGCAGCAATGTAAGACTCTGATTCTGCAGCTGGTAGTGTGTGGGCAGATCTCTGCACGTATGAAAAGCCCCATGGAAGTCAACGGGGACACCTTCATACAGGCACAGGGAGCTGCCCACAAACAGTAATTTGTTGGATTAGGGCCTAAATGAGAGCAAAATCAAAACTTGATAGTGCATATTAAGTCTCACAAATCCCTGTGCCCTAGGTAATTTTTATTATGGGTGGGAAACTGAGGCACGGAGAGTTTAAGTGACTTGCCTAAGATCCCACAGAGTGAGTCAGTGTCAGTACCAAGAATAGAACCCTGAAGTCCTGACCGCCTGTGCAGTGTCCCTGAGACCCTCAGAATCTCTCAATGCAACTGGCAAAGCATTCATTGCTCTGTAACAGCAACTCGTAACAGGCCTGACACATGCACCACATTGCTGTCATAGCAGTTACTTGTAAAGAAGGCTGTGTGAGATATTAAGTGACAGTTGATAGCATACTGATTGGCATAAGCATTGTGAGATGTGTGTATGAGTGTTATTCAAGAAGTTGCATGTATGTATTAAAATATGTTTGACCCACGTAACCAGGCAGGGTTGATCCATAAATAAATCTTTCCCAGACAAAGGAATAGTGGTTTACCTGTCTGCCTAGGCCTCTGTGTAACTGAAGCAGGGTAAGTCAAACACAATGGGAGGCCATTTGCATCGGAGGTAAACAGGAAAGACGGCTAGCAGGTGAGTGAGAAAGCAGCATGGTGTCAACACATCACACACAAACAACGGGGGAGAAGGCTCTTATCTGGGGGTACACGTCACAAGGACACACTTCAAGGTTTGCTGGACTAGAAGAAGGCGGAAAAAGAACCCTGTTGGTTATCCATCACTGAGGGAGCAAAAGGGACAGCGCTTTTAGCATCCCTGAACACTGAATCCTGGTGTAACCCACACACCTCCTGGGGGTGGGGTTCTGTCCCATCTACTGGCACCAAGACCACTTACAGAGAGAGAAAATGAGTCTGCTCTATCGCCTTAGCTAACAGCCAGATGGCTTTTACCTCATACGGTAGAGGCTCATGCACTAAGCTCCAGCAATCCCAGGTTCAATCCCACCTGTCGACCTTACACTGGCCCTGGGGCTGGTGATGCCGAGAGGTTGCTTTAGGTGAGAAACCTGTCTGAGACAAATTATGATTAATCTCTTAGAAGGGTGCTGTGCTTGTGTTTTGTTTGTAACCATTTCTGTTTCCATGATCCTCGCTTTCTATCACTTACAGCTCTAGCTTTGTTAATAAACTTCTCCTTGTTTTACCATAAGTACAGCTCAGTGGTGTAATATTAAAGGGGAGACGTCTGAGCTCAATCACACAAGCTGGTGTGTGCCCTGTCTCTTCAGAGACAGCAATGTCAGTAATTGCTGTGAGTGTCCAGAGACAGGGGCTGGATCCTCCAGGGGAACGCTCTTCCAGGGGGCTTGGGAAGTGGGGCGCCCCACCTGTTACCTGCAGGGCACAGTAAAGGCTGGCGGAGCTATGGAGGAGATTGGTTGGGTGGCTAGCTGAGTGTCAGGGAACTGGTACACAGTTTAACATCAGTTTTGCTCAGGCTGAGGGGTAACATATTCCTGGGTGCTCAGCAGACCATTCTCCCTCAACCTGCACGTGCACTGTTGCCACTAATGAGGCTGGGAATGGTTATGTGATACCTAATAAACCTGCAGACCCGATGCTACCTGCTCAGCTCACCTGCAGGTAAATTAGCACCCAGGGGGCCAGGAGACGCTGACAGGACTAAGAAACAGTAGACTCATTAAACTGGTGATGCAACCCCAGCCCTCAGTTACACTGGGTTGGGAGGGCATCCCTCACAAAGAGGCTTTATACAATTCAAGACACCTGCTGCTGCAGGATCAAGGGGAGACGTGGCCTCTTGTTACTAATTTAATGAATCCTAATGAACAGTAATAATCATCGGCGGAGTTACACCGCGCCAGTTACCCAGAGCACATCACAGTGCCTTCCAAACTGAGAACGCAGAGAACAATCAAGTAACAACAATAACCCTCAGAACTAACAAGCCTCCCTGCAGACAGAACCATTTGGCCACTGGCTTTCACTCCAACACAAACCGTTAGGACTATGTCGTCTAGAGAAGAATTGACTGCAAGAGGTAAATAAACCAGTGAGTGGTGCAAAGAAGGTCCATTTGCTCGCTTACTTATCCTCCCTGATAATACTAGAGCAAGGGGACACCTAGTGCAATTAGGAAGCAACACATTTCCAAGTGATAAAAGGAAATACTGCTTTATTTAGAATACATGTGGAACTCACTGTCACATGGTTTCACTGAGGCCAAAAGCTTAGGAAGATTAAAAAACAATTAGGCATGTATATGGATGACGTGCACATCGGTAAGTATATTATCATAAACAATTTAGAAGGGTTATAAATCCTCATGCTTCAACCCCTAATCCAGCTGGTGACTCCCTGTGGTCAGGAATAATCTCCCCCTGGGGCAGGTTAGTCTAGAATTGCCCATGTGTGTGTGTGGAGGGGTGTTTACATCTTCCTGTGAAGTGTCTGATGCTGATCTTTGTTGGAGACTGGGATACTGGACTAGCTCGGCCATGGATCTGAGTTGCTCTGGAAATTCCTGTTTTCCATGTCACATCCCTTCCTGAACTCTGCATGCGTTTTGTCTATTTGGATTGTTAGCTCTTTAGGACAGGGCTTATTTTCCTTGCATGTCTATCCTGGGACCAACCTGGGTACAACAACACTACCACCAACAACATAAAGCACCACACTTGCCAACAACATAAAACTAAAGGTGGGCCTTCATAAATGCAGCCACCTCTGGTTCAGACCATAGAACAGTTTAACAGCACAGAACACCACCACCTAGTGGTGAAGAAGAACAGAGCCTCTAGCTGATACCATGACAGGAACTGCAGGTTGGCAGGGGTGATAACCCCCACTGCCATGTCTCCAGCAGAGAGAAGAAAGGATGGAATGAGGGAGAAAGGAGACTTCAGGTCTTGGCTACGGGGCTGAAATTTCTGGGATCCAAAAGTGAAAGCACTTGAGCGGCTTCCCGGGGGCCTGCAGCAAAGAATCAGAAGTGTGGTTGGAATGGTAAAGATCACCTCTGGGCTGCCTCCCCCACCATCTGTCAAAGCAATAACTTTATTTTAACAAGGGGCTGAGATTTCAGCCCACAGGGCCAGAAGCAAACAAAGCAGGGACTGCTGCACTGGGAAAGGGGAAAATAGAGGCCACCCCTCCGCCCCAGCACCCCGGAGCCAGAACAGTGCAGGTGGGAGCCCTGCACTCTGGTGGCATTAGCATGCAGGTGGGAACTCTCCTTCCCCCACCATGTGGTCTTGGGACAAAAGTGCAGAGAGGCACCAGGTGAGTCTCCAGATGGGAGCAGGAACAATGGGCCTGCAGAGAACTTCCTACTGGGGCATAGCTAGATGTGGAGCTCTGGAAGGGCCTCCGCTTACGGTGGATGGGCCCATCTGTCTCTGGGGCCAGTCTGGGGGACGGAGACCAAACGTCTCTACTCCTGCATGGGAGGGCCTACATGGCAGGGTCCAGGGGTGTAGCCATCAATAGGCAGTGGAGTAGGGAGCATGGGGGGCAGAGAACGGATGTGGCAGCGTGAGATTCAGCGTGGGCAGGCCCTGGGTAGGTAGGCGGGTGGCTAGCCCACCCTGAAGTCTGTTGCTGCCGTGTCTTCCCTGCTGTTGGTGCCAAAGCAAACTAGATTAAAGCTAGCCCAGGTGTGTCTACACGGGCCACAGTCACACCTGGACATACCCACAGACAGCTGCAAATCAGGAGGGACTCCCCTGATAGCAATGGAATTGCACTGGGGTAAGTGCAAATTAGACAAATTAGAAGATTGGGCCGAAAAAAACCTGATGAGGTTCAACAAGGACAAGTGCAGAGTCCTGCACTTAGGACGGAAGAATCCCATGCACTGCTACAGACTAGGGACCGAATGGCTAGGTAGCAGTTCTGCAGAAAAGGACCTAGGGGTCACAGTGGACGAGAAGCTGGATATGAGTCAACAGTGTGCTCTTGTTGCCAAGAAGGCTAACGGCATTTTGGGCTGTATAAGTAGGGGCATTGCCAGCAGATCGAGGGACGTGATCGTTCCCCTTTATTCGACATTGGTGAGGCCTCATCTGGAATACTGTGTCCAGTTTTGGGCCCCACACTACAAGAAGGATGTGGAAAAATTGGAAAGAGTCCAGCAGAGGGCAACAAAAATGATTAGGGGTCTGGAGCACATGACTTATGAGGAGAGGCTGAGGGAACTGGGATTGTTTAGTCTCCAGAAGAGAAGAATGAGGGGGATTTGATAGCAGCCTTCAACTACCTGAAGGGGGGTTCCAAAGAGGATGGAGCTCGGCTGTTCTCAGTGGTGGCAGACGACAGAACAAGGAGCAATGGTCTCAAGTTGCGGTGGGGGAAGTCCAGGTTGGATATCAGGAAAAACTATTTCACTAGGAGGGTGGTGAAACACTGGAATGCGTTACCTAGGGAGGTGGTGGAGTCTCCTTCCTTGGAGGTTTTTAAGGCCCAGCTTGACAAAGCCCTGGCTGGGATGATTTAGTTGGGAATTGGTCCTGCTTTGAGCAGGGGGTTGGACTAGATGACCTCTTGAGGTCCCTTCCAACTCTGATATTCTATGATTCTATGATTCTAAGTGAGAGGAGCTTGGACCCAGGTTCCCAAGAGGTGTAAATCAGCACCATTCCATCGACTTCAGTAGCATGACACCGAATTACCCCAGCCGAGGATGTGGGCGCTGATTTCAAAACAGCTGGGAAATTGTGAGGTACCTTCTCCAAACCCTATTCATATCCCCTTCTCCACACTGAGCCGCCCTCTTCTCCATAGCCAGTCGGCTGATTAGAGGAGGCAAATTCTTTCATTAGACCAGACGTTGTTATAATCAGGTCAGAAATTTGGGACTGACATGATGCTGTTTAAAAAAAGCAACCCTCTGCCTGATATTTTTTTTTTCCCGGCCGTGTGGTGCGATTGCGCTTTGTTAACATAAATAAAAATAATCATCATAATTCATTGCAAAAAATGCAAAAGGTCACCGAGATATTTTGGGAGACGCTGGTGAATCAAAACAAATTGCATTTCCAGCAGCTGGCATTTCCAGCTCTCCGCACAGTGCAGACTGATAGGCTGGAGGAGGAAATAAATGGCGAGGCAGAAAGATAAATCGAGAGCGCCAGAGAGACGGGTTTATGTGTGTTTTCATGTATCATTGTTGCGTGACACGGTGTGAGTTATCGTTGTAATGTAGGCACTGCCCTCTTGCCAGCAGCCCGCTTCCAGGACCTGGGCAGCGTGTGCCAGCAGCTGCCCGGCTCCTGTGGACTGCTCGAGCAGCAAGGCAGAGGGCAGTGATCTCACACCGGGTTGGAGGCGTCCAACTTGCCCGCTGTTATTAGGGCTAGTTGGGCTAGGACCGACTGCTTTGCTAGCCCGTAGGTCCCACTCCTCCCTTTGTTCCTTTAAAGAGAGACACAGACAAGGATTTAACAATGCAGCTTCAACCGTAGGGCCTGCGTCTCCTCTTGCCTACCAGTGGGTGTAAATCAGGAGTAGTAACTCCAGGGAAGGCCCTGGGGTCACCCTGCTGTAAAACGGATAGATGTGAGATACAATTCAATTTAATTTCAGTTTGAAAATTCCCGAGCAAAGACTGAGCCAAAATCCCACGGTTGACTCTGGACAATGTACATGTTTAAATAATCAACAGTAAATTAATGTAATTAATATTAAATAAAGGAAGGCAGTGTGGGTATGGAACGGCTTCCATATGAGGAGAGATTAAAAAGACTGGGACTTAGAAAAGAGATGACTAAGGGGGGATATGACAGAGGTCTATGAAATCATGACTGGTGGGGAGAAAGTGAAGAGGGAAGAATTATTTACCCCTTCACATAACACAAGAACCAGGAGTTTCCCCAATGACATTAATAGGCAGCAGGTATAAAATTAACATGAGGAAGCACATCTTCACCCAATGCACAGTCGAGCTGTGGAACTCATTGCCAGGGGATGTTGTGAAGACCAAAAGTATAACTGGGTTAAAAAAAGAACTAGATAAATTCATGGAGGATAGGTCCATCAAAGGCTATTAGCCAAGATGGTCAGGGACACAATCCCAGGCTTTCGGTGTCCCTAAACTTCTGACTGCCTGAAGCTGGGACTGGATGACAGGGATGGATCACTCGATAAATTGTCCTGTTCTGTTCATTCCCACTGAAGCATCTGGCACCAGCCACTGTCAGAAGACAGGATACTGGGCTTGATGGACCATTGGTCTGACCCACTATGGTTGTTCCGATGTTTAGTTTGTAGTGCTCTGGACTGGGACTCAGGTGACATGGGTTTAATTCCCAGCTCTGCCACTGGCCTGCTGTATGAACTTGAGCAAGTCATGTCCCCTTGTCGTGCCTCAGTTTCCCCATTTGTACAATGAGGATGATGATACTGGCTTCCCCTTTGTAAAGCAATTTGAGATCTGTGGGTGATAAGGCCTGTATAGGAGCTAGGCATTATTATATTAATAATCTATACCAAATATGGTTATAAATCTATTACAAATACAGTTTCACACACCATCACCTCTCCAGTAAAAGTGCGAGGAAGCAGATGGATATTACACCTGTGCATTTGATTAAGAAACTCAGGATCAGGATAGAGGGAAGTGACTTGTAGAGTCCAGTTCCCCATGAGAAACTGGAGACTTGGTCTGAAATCAGTAACATAAAATTCAATAAAGACAAGTGCAAAGCACTGGTGAGACCTCAGGGGCAGTGCTGTGTCCAGTTTGGGGCACCACACTTTAAGAAAGATGTGGACAAACTGGAGAGAGTTTTAGAAAACTTCACGCGTGAGGAAAGGTTAAAAACTGGGCATGTTTAATCTAGAGAAAAGAAGACGGAGGAGAGACTTGATAACAGTCTTTAAATATTTTAAGGACTGTTATAATAAGGACAATGATCAGTTGTTCTCCATCCGAATAAGAGTTTTTTTACCCACGAAAGCTTATGCCCAAATAAATCTGTTAGTCTTTAAGGTGCCACCGGACTCCTCATAGTTTTTGTGGCTACAGACTAACATGGCATAGATACTTAGATATTGGCATAGAAAGTACGCTTATTAAGTTTGCGGATGATACCAAACTGGGAGGGATTGCAACTACTTTGGAGGACAGGGTCATAATTCAAAATGATCTGGACAAATTGGAGAAATGGTCTGAGTTAAACAGGATGAAGTTTAACAAAGACAAATGCAAAGTGCTCCACTTAGGAAGGAAAAATCAATTTCACACATACAGAATGGGAAAAGACTGTCTAGGAAGGAGTACGGCAGAAAGGGATCTAGGGGTTATAGTGGACCACAAGCTAAATATGAGTCAACAGTGTGATGCTGTTGCAAAAAAAGCAAACATGATTCTGGGATGCATTAACAGGTGTGTTGTGAGCAAGACACGAGAAGTCATTCTTCCGCTCTACTCTGCTCTGGTTAGGCCTCAGCTGGAGTATTGTGTCCAGTTCTGGGCGCCGCATTTTAAAAAAGATGTGGAGAAATTGGAAAGGGTCCAAAGAAGAGCAACAAGAATGATTAAAGGTCTTGAGAACATGACCTATGAAGGAAGGCTGAAAGAACTGGGTTTGTTTAGTTTGGAGAAGAGAAGACTGAGAGGGGACATGATAGCAGTTTTCAGGTATCTAAAAGGGTGTCATAAGGAGGAGGGAGAGAACTTGTTCACCTTAGCCTCTAAGGATAGAACCAGAAACAATGGGTTTAAACTGCAGCAAGGGAGGTCTAGGTTGGACATTAGGAAAAAGTTCCTAACTGTCAGGGTGGTTAAACACTGGAACAAATTGCCTAGGGAGGTTGTGGAATCTCCGTCTCTGGAGATATTTAAGAGTAGGTTAGATAAATGTCTATCAGGGATGGTCTAGACAGTATTTGGTCCTGCCATGCGGGCAGGGGACTGGACTCGATGACCTCTCGAGGTCCCTTCCAGTCCTATAATCTATGAATCTATGGCTACCCCCTGATAGTTGTTCTGCATGTCCACCGAAGGTAGGACAAGTAGTAATGGGCTTAATCTGCAGCAAGGGAGATTTAGGTTTGATATTAGGGGTTTTTTCTAACCCTAAGGCTAATTAAACACTGGAGCAGGTTACCTAGGGAGGTTGTGGAACCCCTGTCACTAGAGGTGTGTGTATAAGAACAGGTTGACAGGGATGGTCTAGGTTTACATAGCCCTGCTTCAGCGCAGGGGGCTGGACTTGATGACTTCTCCAGGGTCCCTTTCAGCTCTATGTTTCTGTCATTCTATGCTGAGAACACTTTGCCAACAGAGCCCAGATGTGCAGGAGTGCCAGGCAGAGCAAATCAGTTCCTGCAGGAAATGGCAAGGGAAGGCATCTCGCAGGTAGGTAGGGCCCAGACCTTATGGGGAAGTACAGACTGAGCCTGCAAGGTTGAGTGTGCTCAAATCCCATTGAAACTACTGAGAGGAGAAGGTGCTCACCATCTCACTGGAACAGCCCCGAAAGATCAATGTCAACGGCTAGAATTGCACCCAAAAGCCAATGCACCCTGCAGAGCAGCATGGTAGTGATTTCCCGGTGGCTAGCATCCCTCCCCACTCACCCTGCTGCATTCCGCATCAACTGGGGCCTCCCAGTGTCCACCAGTGATAACTCCATGTCAGGGATATTGCTATAACCCAGCCTGGAAGTCACAAAGGATTGGCGTATTGGGACAAAGTCCACATGAGAAGTAAAGGGCTCAAATACCCAAGCAAGCACAGACCCTAAAAGCCCTGGGGCTCTAAGAGCCACAAGGGACCCATGAGTATCCCTGATCTGTGGACTATGGGACAATGACTTCATTAATAGGAGCAGGCCCCATTCCCAACATACACTCCATGTAACACCATCTCTGGAATGTTGCCCTAGCCCCAGTCTGGGGCAGGCAAGTTATTGGTTGCGTCCAAGGGGCCAGAACTCCAAGAACCAGCCTCCTACATTGGTTATGCAGAGATACACAAGTATTTGGCGGGGAGGGGTGTGTGTAACAGAGCTAGTGGGGTGGTTCTGAGGGGGCTGCAGCCATTTGATCTTTGGGACAGAACGTGGTGGGAGCCTCTTTGCTCTAGACATTCCAAACCAGACTGGACAAAACAGCTTGTGTTGTAGGGAAAAATCCTGCAGGGGTCAAGATGGACTGGATGGGCCAATAGCTCTTATCTACTCTCGTTCTGATGTGCTTCTCGAATGGAGCAGTAGCACATCGCCCTACATTGCATATTGGGGGAGACATACCCTTAGTGTTTGCAGTGTATACAACGGAGTATATAACAGTGTCTATAAGTGATTATACTGCAGAGGAAGGGAGAAGCTGTCACTCCGGGTGATCACCGGGATGACTGTTTCTCAGGTTGGCAGGCTGGCAGCTGGCACTCACACCGTGCTCCGTGTTTGGAGAGGCTCTTTTCCTGAACAGAGCAGCAGCTGTGACAGAGGAAGCCAAGGCATCAGCATACCCTCCTAGCCCAGGTCAGAGCCACATGTAGAACACGTGAGGATTTTGACTTTCCCCAAACCCCTCGCTTAGACAGTGTGGATAGAAGTCCCAACAGAGCCTAGCCTTGGTCTAACTCTGCTTTCATTGAAGCCAATGGTAAAATGCCCATTGACTTCAATGGGAACAGAGTCAGGCCAATGTGAGAGCTTCTGAGCATCCCACATGGGGAGTACGGTTTGGCTAATGAAACAGCTTGGTTTGGTTATTGTATTCAATTGGCTTGATGTTTTGATGGCTGAGGGGCAGTAGTGACATCTGGTAATTCCCTTGTTCTCAAGTTGCTGTGTGGCACACGCTGTTATATCATGGTACCACCACCAGTTATAGGTACCTTGGGAGATACAGATGTTTCACCTTCTTTTAAGCATTGAGTTTGACCAGTGCAGGAAGCAGGATACCGGACTCCAATGGCCTGATCCAGAATGGAAAAATCTTGCGTTCCTCTAAAGTAGGTACAGAGCAACATGGAAAGTCAGAACAAACACAAGAATAGCTATAGAGCTAACAGTAACCTCCATCCCTGCATGCCCAATACACGTGTGCTGCAGGTCCCAGAATAGCAATACCATAGACATACCCCATGCCTCCTAGTACTGCACTAGCACCATGGGGTAGTCCATGCACAGAGCGTCAATGTGGATTCCAGAGCCCCATGGACTAATAGAGGAGAAAAGATTAAACACACTTCTCCTGCCATTCAGATCTGTGAAGTTAATGGGATGTTTCTGTTGGCGAGTTAGGTTAGACTGAGTGGCTGACAAACATTCCCTCTCTCTTTTACACATTGACAGGATCTCAGAGCTGTGGGGACAGGGACTCAGATTCACTCCTGTCTTGCCTGCAATTACTTTACCAGTCTACAATTGAAGCTCTGGAGAAGCCTCCTCACTCTAAATGTGCAACTCACTTTCCAGAGAGGTCTGAAGTATCCTTCATGGTTTTGCCTGAGCATCCAAACCTCCGGAGCAGTCACCCAGCAGTAATGTTAGGTGACCTCATAATAAGACACACTGTTGCATTCCCTGTCTTGTCTGCTCTTTGTCTTGGACTAACAGAATTTATCTTCAATCAACCATGTTGCTGTTTGTTGCATTTCCTCTGCTTGTTTCCCTGGACACTTCCTCTTGAACACAACAAGCCACCCCCTTTCTTTTAGAGAATACAGCACTGGACATCTGATCCCACCGTGAATTGGGAGTCATCGTGGCTGCTTTTAAGTACAGAAGGAGAAAGGAAGACTCTTCCCAATCACGCTAGCTTTCATTCCCTGAAGTCTGGACCCAGCAGTGTTTCAAGAAGGGAGAGTTGCCATTGCATTCAGCATCCCGAGAGGCAAATCCTTTCAGAAAAAAGTGATCACTTCCCATGAGCAGAAAAGCAATGCAGATGAGAGCTTTGCGGCTACAGACTACAGAGCCCAGAGGCCATATGTGTTTAACAGATCTCAGTGATCTGAATGGAGTGAGAAGCTGGCAGCTCCATTAATGCTGCCACTTGCCTGAAGGTGCCCCATGCCAACAGAGGGATATTGCAGTGGCCCAAACTCTGCTCTGACACAATTATACCCCCGTGTGTTTGCTAAGAACCAGCATTTTCTTAGCCACAAAAACTTTAGTTCTTGAGGGTTGCAATGATCTCCACATGCATGATTTTACAAACATGGAAGAATAGGCTTCTGTCCAGAATAAAGAAGTGGACCTGTCTGAGTTAGCAACCAAAGAAAGAATTACTTATTGCTATAGAGCACAGTTCCATGAGTCTGAAGAAAATTGGACCCTGTTTCTAGATACATTTCGATAAAAAAGTTGAGATGGCTCAAAGAATAACCCCTCCTCTTTTTTAATCCCCCTCAGTCTCCTCCTTCCCTCCTCTCCCAACATGTTCATCTTTTCCTGTTTTATTACTGTTACCCCCACCCTAACATGTTCTGTCTGTGTAGTACTGTCTGGTTTTCCATTGTCTGGTATTGCAGCTTTGACAAGTTGTAAAATGGTGTAACTGCATAATTCTACTGGAGATCCCATGAAGCGTGTGGTATTCAGAAGCATAGAATCATAGAAATGTAGGGCTGGAAGGGACCTCAAAAGGTCATCTAGTCCAGCCCCTTTGCTGAGGAAGGACCAAATAAACCTAGACCATTCCTGACAGGTATCTGTCCAACCTGATCTTAAAAACCTCTAATGATGGGGATTCCATAACTTCCCTTTTTAACCGATTCCAGTACTTAACTATCCTTACAGTTAGAAAGTTTTTCCCAATTTGTAACCTAAATCTCCCTTGCTGCAGATTAAGATGATTACTTCTTGTCCTACCTTCAGTGGACATGGAGAACAATTGATCACCATCCTCTTCATAGCAGCCCTTAACATATTTGAAGACTGTTATCAGCTACCTCCTCAGACTTCTTTTCTCAAGACTAAAATTGTTCAGTTTATTTAACCTTTCCTCACAGGTCAGGTTTTCTAAACCTTTGATCATTTTTGTTGCTCTCCAAGTTGTCCACATCTTTCTTAAAGTGTGGCATGCAAAACGGAACACAGTACTCCAGCCAGGGCCGGCTCCAGGCACCAGCACAGCAAGCTGGTGCTTGGGGCAGCCCATGGAAGGAGGTGGCACGTCCGGGTCTTTGGCGGCAAGTCCCTCAGTCTCTCTCGGAGGGAAGGACCGGCCGCTGAATTGCCACCGAAAAATGAAGCGGCGCGGTAGAGCAGCCGCCGAAGTGCTGCCGATTGCGGCTTTTTTTTTTTTCTTTCTCTTCACCGCTTGGGGAGGCAAAAAGGCTGGAGCCGGCCCTGACTCCAGCTGATCCCTCACCGTGCCAAGTAGAACAAGACAGTTACTGCCCAAGTCGTACATACAACACTCCCATACATCCCAGAATGATAGCCATTTTCGCAGCTGCATCCCATAGTTGACTGATATTCAATTTATGATCCACTCTCACTCCAGATCCCTTTCAGCGGGGAGCACCTCTACTGCCTTCCTGTGACGCCCCCTGTCTGTAGCAAAATGAAGCTAATGTAGATGAAATGCAAAATCAGAGCTTGTTTTTGTTGTGAAGAACAAAAGAAAAATGCAGCCCAAAGTAATCGTCATCTAGTGGGGCCTCTATGAGGGCCAGCATTACAAACCTTAGCACTGGGGCTGGCTCCCAAGGGGCTGCACTTCAATACTGAGGGGATTTCAGCAGCCAAGAGGGACATCCTGCTCCAGCTCGTTGTAGAACATGAAGTACGTGTCATCTTGCTTCAGGAAATACACTGTACTACTGACACTCTGTGACCTAGGTACCCCTTAGTGCCAGCTGTTGAGGGGCACAGCAGGGGTGCAGAAGGGTACAGAGCAATCCTGGGTCTTGTATGTACATTCTGGTTCACCAAAGGGTGTCGTGCGTAGTCTCAAACAAAAGCCTGTGGTGTATGTGGATATTGTGTAAGGAGTTATGTATATACACTGAAAACTATATCCTTAAGGACTGTGTCTAGGGCCTGATCACCAGCAAAGGGGAAAACCAGGTTTTCTGTCAGGCAAGAAGTGTTTCTTTATCTGGCTGTGTACGTATAAGTTAAGTATTGTATAGCTCACAGTGGGCATCCTCTCACCAGTCTGAACCGAACATGAATGAAGGATTGTGACAACTTCAAAGAGAGAGAAGTAACAGAGAGAAGTAAACAGCAGGGTAGGGGGTCCCTATCTTGAGGTGCACATCAAAGGTTTGCTCTTCTATATTTGGGGGGCAAATAAGGCACTCCAGCATCCTTCACCTAGGAAGTAAACAGACAGCGAGTATGCTTCATGAAAGAAGAATCTCGACCAGATTTGGTTGAATGCCCTGGAGAGAACTTTGGGTGAGATAAGCTTCTTTAGGCAGGACGTTAAGCTTAGTCTCTAGAAAGTGTGTTATGATTTTGTTTTATATGTTACCATCTATCTCCATCTAAGAGATGGTGGGGCCTGAGTATGGACACAAACCTGATGGCTCCTTTTACTGATCAAAAGCTCTACCTGGTTATATATCAGTTGCAGCACATCAATTTCAGCCTAACAAGGCTCCTGATCTAGGTAACATCCACATCGAGTTGGTCTCTCATTTTGGGCCAGTCACCAAAAGCTAATTGATTCAATTTCTGAATTGTTCCCACGATTACAGCATCCCAAAGAGCTACTGACCAATTTTTCTGCTGTGTGTTATTGTGATGCGGTGTGCATACCCCACACTAGTCAAGACAGGGTTAAACCCACTCTATGGACAGTGGAAGTCCCACCCCCTAGGCCAGACTGGGCATGCTTCAGATGCTGCAGCAGTATAAAGGGAGGAATCCCAGCCCATTGGGGGCTGGATGCCAGAGGGGAAGGACCTGTGCTGGGAGCTCCCTCTGGGGATCGGCTACAGCTCCTACCTGCAGAGACCAGAGGCCCCAAAGGCAGGCTTGGACCCCTGCGACCAACAGAGCCCCAGGAAGTGACCTGTGCAGCGGAGCCTGGAGACCCCGAAGCCTCATGGAATGCCACACCAGATAATGGGTGCCATGGTATACCCTTTCTGGTGGTCGGCACGCCCTTCGAACGTATCTGGTGAAGGTCTTCGCAAGGGTGGAGATACCCAAAGAAATCCTGACTGATCAAGGCACCAATGTGTCCTCTAAACTGATAGCAGAGCTGTGCTGTCTCCTGAGTACACGGACTCTCAGGACATCGGTCTACCATCCCCAAACAGACGGCTTAGTGGAATGCTTCAATGGTACCCTGAAGTCCAAGCTATGAACATTTTTGGAGGATGACCCCCCATCATTGGGATACGCTATTGCCAGCCCTACTCATCGCCATAAGGGAGGTGCCCCAAGCCTCGACTGGGTTCTCTCCTTTTGAGCTCCTTTATGGCCGACAACTGAGGGGGATCCTTGACCTCCTGAGGGAAGACTGGGAAGCACAAGAGATACGAGTCCGTGGAACCACCCAGTACGTGCTACATCTCTGGGAGCGACTCTGGACCTTGGGTGCCTTCACCCAAGAGAACCTGATACAAGCCCAAAAGACCCAAGAACAGCAATAAAACAGGGGAACCAAGATACGTAGTTTTGAGCTGGGGGACCGGGTTTTACTCTTGTTGCCTTCCATACAGTCGAAACTCCTGGCCAAGTGGCAAGGGCCTTTTGAGGTGTCCAAGTGTGTAGGGCCAGTGGATTATGAGGTCCAGTTGCCAGGACCCTGGAAGGAGACTCACACATAATACGTGAACCTATTGAAGGCCTGGAAGACCAGGGAGGCCTTGTTTATTGCGCTGATGCCCCCTGACCCAGAATTAGGGCCCCTAGCGGGGGATTCCCCCCAACCCAAAACCTGCTACGCCTGGGTAAGGCCTTACCTCTTCTCAACAGGAACATGTACAGCAGCTCATAAGGGACTTCCTGGATATTCTATCGACCCACCCCGGACAAACCAATCTCACGAGCCACCACATTGTGACAACACCAGGGCAGAGGGTGAGGGACGACGACTGCCCACTGCCCCGGAAGATGTGGGCTGCCGTATGATGGGAACTGGATGTAATGCTTGAGATGGGGGTGGTTGAAGAGTCAAAGAGTGAGTGGTGAAGCCAAATAGTTCTGGTCCTGAAACCCAATGGGGCCATCCGGTTTTGTATCGATTTCCAGAGGGTTAATACCATCTCCCCTTTCGATGCATACCCAATGCCTCATATCAAAGAACTCCTAGAATGACTGGGGGGAGACAGGTATCTGTCAACCTTGGACTGAACCAAAGGGTACTGGCAAATCCCCCCTGACGCCAAACTCCTGAGAGAAAACTGCCTTCCCCAAACCATTTGGCCTCTTCCACTTCATAACCATGCTGTTCGGCCTACATGGGGCCGCTGCCACCTTCCAGCAACTGGTGAATAAGGTCTTGCAACCCCAGTATGCGTCGGCCTATATAGACAACATCGTGGTCTACAGCGGGAACTGAGAGGACCACCTGTGACACCTCGCCGGTGTGCTCCAGGCCCTTCGAGAAGCCGGCCTCATGGCCAACCCCGCAAAATGCCATCTCGGACAGGAAGAGGTGACATATCTCGGGTATGTGGTGGGAAGAGGGGAACCGCGGACACTAATCAATAAGGTGCAAGCTTTTGTGGACACACCTCCGCCAAAGACAAAGACACAGGTACACCAATTTTTAGGATTAGCTGGATACTACCAATGCTTCATGCCAGATTTCACGACGATCGCCATCCCCCTCTCTGACCTGACGAAGAACTCTCAACCCCGGCAGGTGTGATGGTCTGATCAGTGCGAAGAGGCTTTCCGGACCCTGAAAGAGCGGCGGACACAGGAACCCATCCTGAGACACCCCGACTTTACGAAAGAGTTCATACTCCAAACTGAGGCCTCTGAGGTGGGCTTAGGGGCCATGATATCCCAAGAATGGGAGGGGGGAGAACATCCTGTACTGTACCTAAGCTGCAAGTTATTCCCCGGGGAACAGCACTATTTGATGATTGAGAAGGAGGCCCTGGCCGTAAAGGGGCTATTGATGCCCTATGCTATTACCTGCTGGGGACCACATTCAAATTAATCACTGACCACGTGCCCCTCATGTGGTTACGCAGCATGAAGGATATGAACCCCCGGATTATGCGCTGGTACCTCTCCCTCCAGCCCTACAACTTCTGCGTGTTTCATCGTTCGGGTAAGATTCAGATTAATGCAGATTTTTCTTCTAGGCTTGGAGGGGCGGAAGAGGAGACGGACCACCCCCGGGGATCCCTCTTAAGTGGGAGGGTGTGTGACAGGGTGTGCATACCCCGTACTAGCCAAAACAGGGTTAAACCCACACTATGGACAGTGGAAGTCCTGCCCCCAGGACAGATTGGGCATGTTCCAGATGCTGCAGCAGTATAAAGGGAGGAAGCCCAGATCATTCGGAGCTGGATGCCAGAGGGGAAGGACCTGTGCTGGGAGCTCCCATTGAGGACTAGCTACGGCCCCTGCCTACAGAGACAAGAGGCCCCAAGGGCAGGCTTGGACCCCTGCGACCGACAGAGCCCTAGGAAGTGACCTGTGCAGCGGAGCCTGGAGACCCCGAAGTTTCATGGACTGCCACACCAGAGACAATGGTAGGAAGTGACCTGGGGGTTGTGGGTGACGGAGTGGTATCTCCCACCCAGGTAAGCTCAGCATGTTTCGATGGGATTCCCCACTGAGCCAGTGGTGGACTGCTCTGCCACTGCTAGGGCCCTGGATCGGGGCCCGGAGGAGTCAAGTGGGCCCGGGCCCCCCTGCCTGGACCACCAGCCCCACTCCCCTTTTGCTGGCAGCCCTCGGGTACTGGCTTTTAGGCTACGCTGCCCTGCACCAAAGGGCTGCTCTATTGACCACTAGGCCCCTAGGCCCCACTGCCTGGGCACCAGGGCTATTACCTTTGCTCTGGTCCTTAGACTCCGGGGTGGCGAGGTCAGAGACAGACAAGCAGACTTAACGGCGGTGTCCACATACCCCCTGCACCCCACTTTCAGGACGGGGTGTGCATACACCGCCACAGTTACCTATAAACTGATGGAGAGATTAATCCTGATGTGGATTAATGAGGGTTTCAAACCTCAGCTGCCTTGCATTCAGGCTGGATTCAGGAGGGCACCATCCATGCAAGATCAGATACTCTGTCTGACTCAAGACACAGAAAATACATTTGAGTCAGGAAAGAAAGTTGGTGCTGTCTTTATTGATCTGACAGGAGCCTACAACACTGGGCTGACTGCCAAGCTGCTGCAAGTTCTTCTTTAGACTCATAGACTTTAAGGTCAAAAGGGATCATTGTGATCATCTACCCTGACCTCCTGCACCTTGCAGGCCACAGCACCTCACCCATTCACTCCTGAAATAGACCCCTAACCTCTGGCTGAGTTACTGAAGCCCTCAAATCATGATGCAGCTCATCCCAAAAATGATTAGTAACAAAATTTCATCCTGAAAGTCGAGGAGAAAAATCAGTCACTTTAAACACCTCCGCAATGGCCTTCCACAAGGGCCAGTTTTGGTTCCCCTTTTGTTCCTGAAAAGCAAGCCAAGAATATGTGTCTGCTGATGACATCAGTATTGCTGACACCGGAAATGATTTCCATAGGATTGAAGGGAATCTCAGCCAAGACATGGATATTTTGACCACATTTTCCCAGCAATGGAGACCATCTTAGTGAAACCAAGAAAATGGCAACTACTTTCCATCTAAACAACCGTCTTGCCAATCAATGCACCTTGATCCATTTACCAGGATGGTTACTGCCATTTCAACCACTTGACACATACTTCAGAGTAAAACTCTACTGTAGCCTGACATATCAGCTGCCATGGTTCAGGGAAACTGCAACTGTATCCCCCTCTCTGGTCCCTCAAGGGCACTCACGCTAGGCTCCTGGCTTCTCAGATGTCACCTCTCTTGAACAGAGACCCATGTCTCTCTCTTTCCTGACTGAGGTTTTTCCAGGCTGCATGGTTCCCTGCCTATACCGCGATAACCCCCACAAGCCAGACTGCCTAAATAGGCCAGCATCTATGCTTTGCTTTCTCTTCAGAGGCTATAAAGAGAGTAATTGCTCACAATTGTAAGTTACCACACAGCTCTTTCTAAGCAAGCACATTTATTATTAAGGTGAAGGCCTTACAGAAAAAAACATTAAAAAAAAAAAACAATAAAAGAACCTACACACCTCCTAATAAGCTTACCAGAGATTACTCGCCAACTCCAGGGAGGACTCTGGTAGGAGTCAGTCCTCCAACCCCACCACGGGCTTTTATGTGGTTACACATTCATAACAGCTGTAGCTTGGAACAAGCACACAGACTGCGCAGACCAGCCTGTATCTTTATACAGCTTGGGCCTTTGATCTCCAACCTTTGGGACTAGGTGATCAGCAGTTAATTGCTCTCTCAGGGCGTAGCTTCAAAAAGTTGGGTTTTTGAATAACTAGGGTAGGGGGAGTGTGGAAAAATCTGCATTGACTTCTCCCTAGATATTTCCCAGGAAATCCACTTCATATGTATTGTCCCAAAAGATCATTCTTGTCTGCCACATTCTTCAAATATAGTCTTTTGTCATCCAGGCTCACAGCAATACAGAAACTTTGAGTTTACTGCAAGAGACTCCAAAGATACTTAAACTTAATTCAATGAGGTTTTCCAAGGATATTGCAGGAAATTGCCACATCGGTCACATTGGCCTCACCTGGGACACATGAAAATGAAGATTTCTTCACATACCACCTTCATACAAATTGGGAACCTCATGGGGAGCAGAGCCTTCAGTCCTCCATACCTCTGTACTAGCCCTGGCGTTTGCTGCATGTGAATACTGCTCTGCAGTCTGGGGACGCAGCTGCCACACTCAGCTTGTTGGCACAGAGATGAATTCAGCCACTCATCTTAGTAGATGCTTGCATTCTACACCAACCTCCAGTTTGTATGTGCTAGCGCATAGCTCCGCCAGGCCTTGGACGAGATGCCATTACTGTTCAGTCTGCTTGCAGAGCAGTGACAGAGGAAACTAACTTATTTCATCTCTGGTTGACTGATGCCCTATTATCAGACAGGAAACAATGAACAGTGCCAAGCTATCGGTTGGCTCACATTCATGAGAGGAATCCCACTGCTGCCGACCGGGGTGTGACATGATTGATCTCTTGACCCCACTTTGCTATGGCAGCTCACGTTCTACTGACGAAAGCACGACTGGCCTTCATGCCCAGATGATGAGCACCACTAGGGAGATGCAGAGAGTGGAAGCATGGGGGGGAAAAACACAATGTTTGGCTCGAGCTGCAACTTCAAAGTGCAGTCTACACAGTTCTTTTTAGAGCACGAGTGCAGGGCCCACTTAGCCCAAGTCTGTCAACCCAGATTGGGAGGCTCACTGCCGGGATGCGTAAACATGCGCTAAGTAAATTCATGAGTCCATTGCTGCCTCCTTGTCCACTTGATGGTAGATGCTGGACCAGGCCCAACAGGCTACTCTCTGGCTTTTCCAGAGCTGTGCTACTATGCACCGGATTGGCCTGTTTCTTCTCCATACTGTGACTGTGGGGCAGCATCACAGCAATAACTCGTGGTGGAAGAGTGCCCAACTTGACCTCTGGAGGGCGGTTTACACCGCCTAACCTCCCTTGATACAGAGGCTATCTTCTGGTTATGGACATTGAGCTCTAATGTCTGCAAATGAGAAGAAGAGGATGTACTGAATAAGTCCCCATTTTTAGCTGTGCATTTGATTTTTCCTTCCTAAGTGCAGTGCTTTGCACTTGTCTTCCTTGAATTTAATTTTGCTGCTTTCAATCCAATTCTCCAATTTGTGAAGGGCATTTTGAATTCTAATCCTACCCTCCAAAGTGCCTGCACCCCCTCCCAGCTTGCTGTTGGTGACCCACAAAGAATCCCAATGCCAGAGGGCAAGGGGCTCACTGGTATCTGGTAATGAGTGCAGCTAGCCTGACCAGTTCAGTGTGCCTCCAACTTATTAAAATTATAATCATCATAAGCATACTCTCCACTCCATTATCAACAATGTTGGTATGTGTCACCTAGAGTATCATTGGAAAACTAATCACACACTGATCATTTTTATTCTTGCATGATGTATGTATGGTAAATGCCCAAGGGACCATACAAATAGGAAGGAAATGTGGAACTAAAGTGTGTTTACCAAACAAGTCTGGGGAGCGGCTAAACAGGTTTCTCCCAGACAAAAGACAGACTGACACCTTCAGCCAGGAGTCATCAGAGTTGATTACAATGTCTAGTGGTCATTAGCAAATACCAGTGGCTCTGGGGGGGAAAACCAGCATGGAATTTCCTTCACCAGCAGACTCCATGTCTCCTTCCTCTCAGTTTGAATGAACTTTACTTTGGGGGACACCGTCAGAAGAATCCATTTCAAAGGTTAAGTGGACCATAAAAGAGATGGGCAAAGAACCCCAGGTGATCTTTCACCTAAGAAGACAAAGGAACTGAGCACTTTGGACTTCGTGGGAAATCCTGACCAGAGGGGTGGCCAGCCATCTTGCTGGAAGGCAGATTGATAAGGAACCTACCTTGAACAAAGGCTGTAACTTGTTGTGTCTTCGCTACTAGAAAGTGTTTTTCACTTTTTCTTGCTTGTAACCATTTCTAACTCTACACTTTTAACTTGAACTCACTTAAAATCCTATCTCCTTTTGTTAATAAAACTGTGTATTTTCTCTTGTCAGAGGAGCAAGCAAACTTTATTATTCCTGTGAATGGTCCAGGAAAGGGCTGGACATTGCAGAGCACACAGTTTGGGGAAAATTCAGGACTGGGGGTGTGATGGGTTGTCACCCCCGGGGTGCAGTGTAGGAGCTGTGGGAACCGCTGCACCCCTCTAACCACCCAGCTGGGCTGGCCATGCTCACACTGCTTTGTGGGAGATTTACAGCCAGCCTCACCAGGCCCTGTTATCACCCAACACAAGAAGCAGGTGGCACCACACACCCAAACTGAGCTACCTGAGAGTGCAAACAGCAGACACCAGCCAATTTCCCAGCCATGCACCCGCCCACACACTGCAGTATAAACCCAGAATTGTACTGCACCGGGATCTGTACAATGTAATCTCGTAAATAGTTCGCTTTCCCCTAGATGTAGGAAAGATATGCAACAAGCCTGTGTTAACCAAGTTGAGATTTCCCCCCCAGAACACTTCATTCAAAGGCACATTGGTTGAGATAAAGCAGAAAACCCCACAAGTTTATTAACTACAAAAGATAGATTTTAAGTGATTATGAGTGATAGCAAACAGATCAAAGCAGATTACCTAGCAAATAAACAAACCGCAAACTAAGCCTAAAATACTAGACAGATTGGATGTGAATCCTCACCCTGACTGATGATACAAGCAGTCCACAAGGTTTCCATACACAGTCTGGAAATCCCTCTAGCCTGTGAGCATAGATTCATAGATTCATAGATTCTAGGACTGGAAGGGACCTCGAGAGGTCATCGAGTCCAGTCCCCTGCCCGCATGGCAGGACCAAATACTGTCTAGACCATCCCTGATAGACATTTATCTAACCTACTCTTAAATATCTCCAGAGACGGAGATTCCACAACCTCCCTAGGCAATTTATTCCAGTGTTTAACCACCCTGACAGTTAGGAACTTTTTCCTAATGTCCAACCTAGACCTCCCTTGCTGCAGTTTAAGCCCATTGCTTCTTGTTCTATCCTTAGAGGCTAAGGTGAACAAGTTCTCTCCCTCCTCCTTATGACACCCTTTTAGATACCTGAAAACTGCTATCATGTCTCCTCTCAGTCTTCTCTTTTCCAAACTAAACAAACCCAATTCTTTCAGCCTTCCTTTATAGGTCATGTTCTCAAGACCTTTAATCATTCTTGTTGCTCTTCTTTGGACCCTTTCCAATTTCTCCACATCTTTTTTAAAATGCGGCGCCCAGAACTGGACACAATACTCCAGCTGAGGCCTAACCAGAGCAAAGTAGAGCGGAAGAATGACTTCTCGTGTCTTGCTCACAACACACCTGTTAATACATCCCAGAATCATGTTTGCTTTTTTTGCAACAGCATCACACTGTTGACTCATATTTAGCTTGTGGTCCACTATAACCCCTAGATCCCTTTCTGCCGTACTCCTTCCTAGACAGTCTTTTCCCATTCTGTATGTGTGAAATTGATTTTTCCTTCCTAAGTGGAGCACTTTGCATTTGTCTTTGTTAAACTTCATCCTGTTTAACTCAGACCATTTCTCCAATTTGTCCAGATCATTTTGAATTATGACCCTGTCCTCCAAAGTAGTTGCAATCCCTCCCAGTTTGGTATCATCCGCAAACTTAACAAGCGTACTTTCTATGCCAATATCTAAGTCGTTGATGAAGATATTGAACAGAGCCGGTCCCAAAACAGACCCCTGCGGTACCCCACTCGTTACGCCTTTCCAGCAGGATTGGAAGCAGCAGCCCTTCCCCCAGTTTAGTCTTTGTTCCTCAGGTGTTTCCAGGAGTTCTCTTGTGTGGGGAGTGAGGCCCCTAGATGATGTCACACCCCACCTTATATAGCTTTAGCATATGGCAGGAAGCCTTTGTTCCAAAACAGTTCCCAGCCCAGTTTGTGGAAAAATACAGGTACCCAAAATGGAGTTCAGTGTCATGTGGTCTGGTCACATGCCCTTGCTGAGTCATGGCAGCCATTACTTACAGACTGGCTGGAGTGTTTACAGGAAGGCTAAGCCCTTTCATAGCCCATTGTCTTTGCTAATGGGCCATCAGCACTGTCTAGCTTCTTCATGGTCATACCCGAAAGGCTAGCTGTGGGTGTTACTCAGAGTAAGCACATTTGAAATACAGATGCATAGTCAATATTTATAACTTCAGATACAAAAATGATATGTGCAGACAGATAGATAATCATAGTTAGCAAATCAGAACTTTTCCAATGACACCGCACATGACCCATCGTACAAAATACATCATAATTATGTCATAATTACATCATATTGTAGAATATGGGCTGCAGTGTCACAGGGGCCTGTTGGGGTCATCTTGCCAGGTGTAACCACGGCTGGTGGAGACCTGAGTGTAGCAGGCTCCTGGAATCAGAGCTGCTGGTCCAGGATGGCTTATCACATAGACCCTCCATGCATGCTTATATGCTGGCTGGGAGCACCCAGACAACAGAGCTACAGCAGTAGAGCATTTTAAGGCTCTCAGGGTTACAGGACAAGTGATGACATAACCCCTCTGGATTGCACCCCAGAAGCTGACAGCGTCATCCGCAGATTTTATAAGCATACTCCCCACTCCATTATCCAAGTCATTATTGAAAATGTTGACTAGTACCAGACACAGGACAGACCCCTGCAGGATCCCACTAGATATGTCCTCCCAGTTTGACAGCGAACCATTGATAATTACTTGTTGGGTACATTTTTCCCCACCTTATAGTAATTTCATTGAGACCACATCTCCCTAGTTTGCTTATGAGAATTCATGTGGGACTGTGTCAAAAGCCTTACTCAAATCAAGATCTATCACATCTACTACTTCTTTAGTAGTACTGTTGGGCTAACATTCACAGGTTGGCACTACCTGCTCCTCCCCCTCAGACTGGATTTGGAATGGAGCCTGATCCGGTAGGTGCCCTCAGCGGCCACCTACTAGTTCGTCCCCCACACACGATCTAGGTGGCCAAATGCCTGTCTTCCCCCGATTGTGAATCATGCTGGGGCTTAGACAGGAGACAGGCACCCAGACACAGAGTGGGGAAGCAGTGCGCATGCCCCAGGACCTAAAATATAGGAACTTTTTACAGCGGAAAGCTAGGCATCAAGTGAGCTTAGGCATCTACAGGTTTAGGCGGCAGCCAAGCAGGAGTTTCACAGGGACGCTGCTTGGTGGATCTGCCCCAAGAAACCAAGCGACTTGCCCAAGGTCACTAAATAAGCGTGTGGAAGAGCAGGGAATTGGACTCCAGAGCATTTGCATCCTGGCCCAGGCCCTTAGCCACCGGCCCATTGTCAGAGGGCAGCCCCTTGCATGACATTCAGCCTGTGGGAGATGGCAATGGATTCCAGGAAGTTCTCAGGCTTGTCCCCAAAGATATGACAGTTCTGTCCATGGGGGAATCGCAGTCAATGGGGTCAGTTGAAATTCCCTCCTTGGAAACTACAGACAGCTTGTGTGAGTGTTCACCACTTCCCTCTGCCAGCTGGAGGCAGCTCAAGCATGTCTTCCTTTTTCCTTCCATCTGATGCAAACTGGCACAGGCTAAAAGCTTTCCTTTCCAGGAGAGGCCATGTTTTCTAGCAGAGGATCCTGAGAAGGGCTGGGCAGGGAATGGTTTTTCTGTCCGGCAAACGTTTTTGAGATTTCGAAAGCTGTTCTCATCCTGAATAGGGATAAAAAGTCAAAATCTTGACAATGTTGGCAAACTGTACACGGGGGGGAGGAGGGATTTCTTTCAGTCAGTTGAAAAGTGTTATTTTTAAGTTATTTTCTTATAGATAGCTTTAATTTCTAAACACAAAGCCATGTCAAACCAAATGTTTCATTTTGAAAATGTCAAAACATTTCGTTTTGACAATTTCAACTGTTTTTTTCAAAATATTTTCAAGTTGAGAAATTCAGTGAGATCCGACCCTTTTCAATTAACAGGCATTTTATGACCAAAAAATGTTTTCTCTCCATGCCTCTTGTAAGCAGTGTTGCTAGTGTAACACAGACAGACCCTGGTCATCTGCAGGTGGGATTGAACCTGGGACCTCTGGAGCTAAATGCATGAGCCTCTAGCTACACGGCTCTTAGCTAAGGCTGCTAAAGCAGACACATTAATCTGTAAGTGGTCTCAGTGCCACTAGATGGGCCTGAGCCCCACACCCAGGCAGCGTGTGGGTTACACTAGTAATTGCGTTGCTGATCTGATTCAGGATAATGGACACAGTGAGGAAATTGGGAACAGCTCCACCTGAGTAGGAAACCTTTTCCAAGGATCAGAGGTACTGAGAGAACTTTCGGCAGGTCTCGGAGCCTGAGCGCTCCCAGCAGCAGCAGTGTCCAGAGACCAGGATGAAGGCTTCTCCTTGCACTTTCATTCCTGCTACCCCCCAGCCTTGAAATGTCCACCTCTCCACATACCCACAGCAACCATCACCTCGTCTTTCTAATTTCTCTTTAAAACAGAAATCTGCCAAGCTTGTAAACGCTAACTTCCTGCAGGTGGAACTCGAGATGTGCTTACAAATCTGCACTGCTTTGAGACTCAAATTTCATTAAGTCATCGCGATGAGATTCTGACTCCAGGCATGCTGGTGTAAGCTTGGGGTAACTTCACTGAATTCTACAGGCTAGATCCAGCTGATGTAAACTGGAGTCAATAGAGATGTGTTTATTTACATGGCCAGAGGATCTGGCTTCATCTTTATGCCAAGGTAACAGAGATCAGAATCTTGCCTGATTAGATAGATAATGTGTGTGTGTGTGTGTGTGTGTGTGTGTGTGTGTGTACACTTCCCATGGAAATCTCTGACCCACACCCTGCAGTGACAGAGATGGGGTTACGTGTGTGTGTGTGTGTACACTTCCCATGGAAATCTCTGACCCACACCCTGCAGTGACAGAGATGGGGTTACACATCAGGTGTAAGCTGGTAGAGTACTGGTGTGGCATTGAGGCAGCCTGCTGCTTCCCTGCTGTCCCACAGCTTGTGTCATCCTTTACCCTGGGCAAAGTGCACACAGTGTGGGTGCAAAAGTATCAAATCAGATGAGGTGTGTTTTACCCCAGCTTTGCACTGGTGTAAATGACTTAGGTTAGGTGAGGTGCAGGGCAACAGAGGATCAGGCTCCTTAGTGTGTGTGCAAAACACCTGGCACGTCACAGGTGCACAAGGAAAGACGCAGTTGACAATCAGCTACCATGAAAGGGTAAACTAGACTAGCTCCCTCCTCCCTGCTAAGGAGCTGAGGAGAAGCAGGAAAGGTAAGATACACAGACCCATTGATTTTGCTGGCTCTACACTGATTGATGCCAGCTGAGGTTCAGGACAAATGTGCCAATGTCTCGTTTCAGGGATGCTGGTGTAAATATGGAGTAACTTGAGCAGCTTCTATGGTGATCCTCAGAACTTACTCTGGTGTCACTGAGATCAGAATCTGGGGGGTAAGTCTGCAAAATCAGGCTGTATGCTGCCTGGGGAGGAAGCCTGTCTTCTTCTGGGCCTGCTCCTGCTCGGACGCAGAGTGCACTCTAATGCTATTGACTTAGTCTGGATTTACATCAGAGGAGAATCAGGGCTAAGCACTCTGCTGGGGCTCAACACATAAACAGTAAATCCATCAATGATTATGAGGTGCTGCGATCCTCCGGTGACCAGGGCCACAGGACAGACAGACTGACAGTACTAAGAGCCTATTGGCGCTGATCCCGCGTGCCCTAGGATCCCCGGCCCAAAGGGGCTTAGCCCTGGATATGTGTCTGCATGGAAGCTCTGGCCCCTACAAACTCCCTTGTCACTGCTTTCAATAAACCCCCTCATGCAAATGAGCCCAAATCCCCAATGGGCTCCCACCTTCCCCCATCTCATCCAATCAGATCCCCCGAAACGCAAACCCTGTGACACAGACACCAAGCACGCCACCTTTGAAGGGAGTTGCCATAGTTACTGGTGCCTCGCAGCAGCAGACTGAGCTCATTAAAATGATTCGACTGGCTACCCTATAATCAATCCGCACGGGGAGGGAGAAGGCCAGTGGGGAGAAGGGCTGCCAGCGAGGGACTCAGCCCTGTGTGACTGCAGGAGAAGGGGCCTGTCCGACAGCCACAGGAAAGCCCAGACCCCAGCCAGGGTCAGTGCAGCCCACTCAGGAGATGTCCCCTGAGTGACAAGCAC
The DNA here is from genome assembly GCF_011386835.1 of Chrysemys picta bellii. Classification (NCBI taxonomy): domain Eukaryota; kingdom Metazoa; phylum Chordata; order Testudines; family Emydidae; genus Chrysemys; species Chrysemys picta. Next base: position 3,700,820 of record NC_088813.1, read on the forward strand.
TGCTTAGCACTGATCCAGCTGGAGAACCCAAGGACCTGGCCTGCCCCGAAGGATGGGCAACCTGTGAAGAGCCCTGCCCAGGCACCCCAGGAACTGGGGCAGTTCTGGGAATGGCTCCAGAGATCCCTGAAAATATTAGCCTGAGAGAACCATCCCTCTCCAGAGGAGTCCTCTCTCCCCACAGCAGCTTCCCTCCCTGTGATGAATTCTAGGGGCAGGGGCCCAAAGATGTGCACAGCCCTCTCACACACACACTCACACACACCCACGGGTGTGTCTTGAGCCCCTGTCTTCTGGGACGATGCCTTTCTGTGCCCTGTTGGAGAGACCGCTGGTTGCCATAGGGAATTCGGTCCCCGGCGCTGCGGCCTGGCTCCTCCACAGAAGCGCCTGACTGTGGCTGGTTGAAAATGAATCCGCTGAACATACTTTTCCCAGCCAAAAAGGACTTTTCAACCAAATCATTTTTTTTTTGTTTTGAACAAAATTTCCTGAAAATCCAGAAACCAAAACCACATTTTTTTTTTGTTAAAATAAATATCAGTGTTTGGCATAAATGTTCCGATTTTGGCAGTTCAATCACTACATATTTTTTGCCCCAAAATGCAAAATTTACCAAAACATGGGTTTTGAAAAGCGAACATTTTGGTTTTGTTTTTTCATTGAAAATGTAAAGGAAAAGCATGAAACAAACCCAAAGATTTTTCAAAATTGCCTATGCAAAATAATTGACATTTTTCAACCAGCTCTTCCCCAGAGAGAATTCCCATCTGGCCAGGACATTTAAAACCACTCTAGAACAGGCAGAGTTCATTGTTGGCTCTTTCTGCGCTCTCCTGTTATATGCTTGGAAAACTATAAAGACAACCCAGAGGGATGAAGGCTCCAGGCTGCTTGGTGATGGGAAGACATTGCAAAGTCTGCAGGAGCAGGGCTCTCAGGTTGCTGTTGGAGTTGGAGCCGAGTAAACTCAGCAAGCAGCTAATTCACTGAATTCAGCCTCTCTTTCTGCCTGTAGAGCATTTTCAAGGAGATCGCAATACCCTCAAAGCTTTGTTACATGCAGAGATATTGGTTGAATATTTTTACTCTGTGGATTGATTGTGACCATCCGATAACGGAGCTGTGTTTCTGGGTTGTGATTAGTCAAGGCTTTTTTTTCCACCTTCCTCTGCAGCATGGGATTTGGGTCTGTACAAGGGTTAACCGGGGCTCGACCCTCTCCGGGGCGGCGGGGAGCCACACCGGCTCACTACATACAGTTGTCGTTTGGGGGAATTAGTCTGTCCGCGGGGGTCTCCCTCGGCAGCCTTTGCGGTAACTGAAATAAACACTGGGTCAGGGCTGAGCAGTGACAGTACAAGCAATAGGAAGCCCAGGCCCAGGTCCGGGCAGGGCAACAATGAGTCAAGGGCTCAGGCCCTCAGGCAGGGCTGAGCAGTGACAGTACAAACAATAGCAAGCCCTGGCCCTGGGTTCGGGCGGGGCAGTGCAGGGCCAGGAGCTCAGGCCCTCAGGCAGGGCTGAGCAGTGACCATAGGCCCAAGCCTCCAAAGGCCTGGGAGAGGGGGAGACGGCCACCCACGGGTTGGGTGGCAGGAGGGACGCAGGCCCTCCCTCTCCACCACGCCCAGCCCGGGGCCCTAGTCGCGGCAGAAGACCCGCTGCTGTGTCAGTGGGGATCCTGGCCGCAACACACTGACATGGGCTCTGGCAGTGCTGCAGCCAGACTAGGGTTGGCTGCCCCTGGGCAACTTCCACACTCCCCCTCGGCTCGTATCTGGGTCCAGGTGTCGTCCTCTGGAGGGTCCAGCACCATAGGTTCCTCGGTGAGCGGCGGGCCCAGCAACTCCTCTGGGTACCGGGCGCAGGGCAGGCCCGGCCAGTCCTGGCGGCCGCCTTGGGCCACGGGGGTTTCCCAGTCACGAGCTAGGCTGGAGGCGTCTGGCCTCTCCGGCGGCTGGGGCCTTACTGAGCTCTGAGGGCGAGCCTTTATACTTCCGGGTCGCCGCCTGACCCTTTGAGGGGCGGGCGCAGAGCTCCCTAGCTCCGCCCACTCTGGCCTCCGGGCGGGCTCTTCCCTCTCCGGGGCGGCGGGGAGCACACCGCCTCACTACAGAGTCATTTGCAGGTTTAAAGTAGAGTAAAAGGTGGACTGTCTGTAACCTGAAGTGTTTACATTGCAATCTGACTGCATGCCAGCCACAGCCAGAGGTTGAGTCTATGTCTGGCATGTAGAGAAGGCTCTGGTTACCTGTGCTGGGGTTAGCCATACCCTGTTCCACAGCACAGCCCGACTCTATTTCAGGAGTGGGTGGGTGAGGTTCTGTGGCCTGCGCTGGGCAGGAAGTCAGACTGGATGATCATGATGGTCCCTTCTGGCCTTAAAGTCTATGAGATAAGTCACTTGGTGTTCTTTCTGTTCCGTGATTGGGTGAGTGAAGAAGCATTCCCAAAACAAATTCAGGAATGTCGTTTGCAACTTGATTTCCATGAATGGTTGTGCCTGGAACCTGGCTGGCTCAAACGAGTACAGAAATCCAACACAAACAGCCCTGTGGAGCTCACTTCACACTCACAGTGAATGTCTGTCAAGAAGAAGAACATTTGCAGCATTTGCCCAGCTCTTTTCTGAGCTGGCCCAGTGATGACATTATGAACTCGGCAGGCTGCAGTGCCCCTCTGAGTCTGCAGTGCTGATGCCGTGCTACCGTGCACAAGTGCCAGACTCTGGTACAGCTTTAGATGGGGGAAGACAGACCTTTTGCTAGCCCCTCAATGCGGCGTAAGGCAGAAGCAAGCCACTGTGCAACTTACGTGACAACCATCATCATAGCCAGCCCATTGGGCACTGAACCAGGGATCTCCAGAGCTAAAAGCAGAAGCTGGCTACGGTTTGAGCTAAGGAGGGGCCGGGGGATGTAAGAGACTCACATCCTCGGTGTACTAGGCAGTGAAGGGGACTTGTAACATCCACTTTCTAGTATATCAACAGTTCTCTTTATGGCATCTGTAAAGCATCTTGTGGAGAATGGCCTGAGTCACACGGCTTGTATCAAGACCAGTGCTTAACGCTAACTATGGGGTGTTCATAACAGGGAGCGGGGCTGGTTTGGACCCATCTTGAGTTTGATTTGCATACCTGGAAGGTTGTTGGTGGCTTCAGATCATCTTTAGAAAATGCTACAACGGCTGCTGCTGTGAAATTAAAGCACTAAACCTGAATTAAAAGCTGCACAAACCACCGTGTTCTGCAACAGGCAGATCCATGTGGGGGGAATTCCTAGGGGAATTCTGCCCCCCAAAATTAAAAATTCTGTGCACACTATTTAAAAATTCTGTATATTTTATTTGTTAAAATAACACAATATAATCACATCAGTTTCAATTATTTTGGTAATTTATTTAAACTACAATACAATGGATGGAGAATGGGAGTGGGAAGCATTGGAGGAAATTCCCAACCCCCTTTTGTCTAATGGTAATGTAGCTAGGTTTGACCCTTTATTTCTAATTATTAATTAACGAATATATGCAGCTATAGGCTCAATATTACATCATAGGCAACTGAAGAGCAAGTGAGGGCTGGGGAATCAAACTCACAATTTATATTAGCTACTGACCATCAAAACCCAGCCGCTGTCTATCCTCACACAAGTGGTGCCATGTTCACTTTTCAGTGTAATCCAGAGTCACTCCACAGGATTTATATCAGTGTAAATAAGCAGGAATGGTGAATAGGGATTGGGGAAGCTCACTGACAGGGTAAACTCCTTGTGTGACCATGCTGAGCGAGCAAACCCTCTAGACCAGGTCCTCAGCTGGTGAGGATCAGCCCCATTTAAGATAACAGAGCCACCCCAAGTTACAGCAGCTGGGGATCTGTCTTGCTCTCCTCTACTGGCAGGTGCCTCCCTGACATCTGGGCTACCGCAGGCAAGATCCATCTCCTGAGCCCTGGGTCATACCAGCAGATCGGCAGCAGTGCAGTCAAGCTGTTTTGGATGGGTTCCTCTCCTCACCACCACCACCACTGTGTCCCCGCCCTGTTATCCCCATAGCAGGGGCAGCCCCCCACCTCTTGCTGGGCAGACAGCTATCAGGGTATGCAGATAATCTTTTACTTGGTACAAATAATTTATTACAGTAAAATAACTTTTTTTTTCAAACGAGTACTTCGGGAGTCATTCTGGCTCTCCTGTGGAGGCATTTTTCAAAGTGCCATAATAAGCACTTAGAAATGGGTGGTTATTTTTATTCTCCAAGCCTGTCAAGAAGCTGATGGATTGAATTGGCTGATGACAAGGCAGCTGAATGCTCATACATGGAGGCCCCAGCGTGAACACAGAGCCCCTTACAAATGAGCAGCCAGGATAGAGCAGAGCTCCCTGCTCCTCTGTTCTCCCATCGCTTCAAGGGGAGCGTGATGGGCCGGGTGGGCCACGGATAAACTCTGCACATCCTCCAGCTCCCCGCTGCTAGTAAAGTGACAATGCTTCCGCGATTGTTCTTCCCAGCTTATCCCTTCCCCACTGGAAGCACGGTTACCAGTCATCCCTGCTCCTCCCCAAACAAGAGGACATGCTAGCCCGGGTGAGAGCTTTGCCCCACGCTGGCAGAAAAGTGAGTAAAGAGCTCCCAGTCATGTCCCCAGGGACACGGCATGCTGGACTCTCCGACACCCTCCTTCCATGGGGACCTGCCCCTCCCAGCTCCAGTTCCTTACTCTAGCTGCTTCCTGCCAAGGAGGTACAGCCCTCCCAGCCATTGCCCCACTAAGTCCAGCTGCCGCGCACCCTCCATCTAACGGGGACAGGCCTCTCTCAGCTACCATCCCCTCAAGAACAAATTCCACGCACAGAGGGATGAGCACATCCCAGCCCCTCCAAACGCCCCCATTGCCCCTGCTCTGGGCAGGGCATGCTCCTGTGTGTTGCTGAGATTAGAAAGACACGGGGTGGGGGAAAAGAAGAACCCAGTTACAGGGGCCTTCTGCTGCCACAGGACTTGCCATAGGCTTGAAAACCCTGGCTGCTTATCAGGTCCCTGGAGCTATGTTACACCCCTTCAGTGGGTGCCAGCTCGCAGGGCAGGCTGCTGGGTTGTTTCCTGCATTTACAGATGCAGATCTCAGCTTGCAGCAGCCTCCCCGAGGTCACTGAATAAAACCTTGTCTGTCTTCCTTGCCCCAGTGCGAGTGAGAGCTGCTGTAAAGGTGGCAGACTCAGGAAGCCCAGGTACTACTGTCCTCAGTGCCCCCGAGGGGGAGAAGGAGAGAAAGACCAGCCTGCCATGCTCAGAGAGCCCGGGGAGGACACATCTGGATACACATGTGCCAGAGGCAGCAGGGTGCGCTTAGGAGCGCTCTCTCGGTGGGGTTTGCCTTACTGCTTGCTGAGCATCATGGATCTTCTGGGGAACGTGGAGCAAAGAGCACTTCCAACCTGTCCAGTGCTTCCTCTTGGGGATCTCAAAGCAGACACCTCCGAACAGCCCTGTGTTAGCCGGGTCTCGTTATCCCCATTTGGCAGATCAGAAGTGGCATCACAGAGCATCGACTCGAGCCGGGACCTGACAGCCCAGAATCCTCGTCCAGTACCGTAACCACACCACCACCTTCTTCCTTGGGCTGAGCTGCCAGCAGAAAACTAAACCCAGCCAGAGTAACAGACCCACGGCTCCCTGCCCTGCCGCTGTGCTGCTCAGACCCCCACAGCAGCAGCAGCAATTGCCCCCTAACACCGCCGGCCTTTGTCACCCGAGCTAGCAGAGAATCACCCGGTAATGCGGATCAACTTAGGACCCATGACCCCAGCCGGATGCAGTGATGGATACACACTGGTTCATTAATGTTTCCCAGGAGTGGGATTTTTGCTATTGGCTTTTATAAGGCCTGTGTATGAATGTCAAATGCCCCAGCTTCAAAGATTCAAAAGCTGAAGCCCTGAAAGACCTTTCCTCCTCCAGGGCATGGGAAACAGATTGAAACTGCCCCTGCAGGAGTCGGCCTTATCCATGCAGGAGTCAGCCATGCATGCGAATGAGAATCACAGCCAGCATGAAGGGGGCGCAGAGAGATCAGGGCTATGCACCGTGTGCAGTCATTGACACCAGTGCAAAGTGAGTGCACACTACTATTCTGGTGCCGATGGCTGTGCAAGGTGCAGGGCAATGGAGAAGCGGAGCCCCTGCATCGTGGCTGAGTCAGCCAGAATTCCTTGTGGACACTACCAAGGCACATGCGTCTGACCCTCAGCTCTGCAAAACGTGGGAGCAGATCCGGAACGGGTGCCACTCCGAGTAGCACCATTGGAGTCAAAGCTGAGAACGCAGCCCTCGGAGAGACCTCCCCCTGCCTTCACTCCAGGCAGCTGGCTCTCACCCGGGGGCTGGCAGGAGCATTGCCCTGCTGTGCTGTGACTGGCATGCAGAGAAGGCTCTGGTTACCTGTGCTGGGACTAGCTGTGCCCTGTTCCACAGCCCAGCCTGGAATGAATTCCCTGCAGGGCCAGGGGCACTCAGTACATTTCAGCTGCTTTTCAAAAGGGAAGCATCCAGCTAATCACTTTACCTACAAAACCTTCCAGCGCTGCTAAGGAGGGAAATCAGCGCTGGGTGAGCAAGGGGGGGCTGGTGCAGGAAAACAGCGACTTTGAGCTGAACAAATAACTGAACACATGTTAAAAGGTCTTGCTCTCACGCTGCTCAGCCCTGGCATCAGCCCAAGCCCAGTCTAAACCCCCGTGGAGTATTTTTCCCAGCCAGGAGTTCTCACCTGCTCCAAACAGACCAAGATACTGCACATAGCAGATCCCTGTGCCACCTGACCCAGGCTGGCCTGTGGAGTGCAGCTCTGGGTTGGGTACAGACATCTCACACCTGCCTTGTCTTCTTTGGAGGATTCATAAGAGCCACTTAGGTGCAGCCTTGCCCAGGGAAAGGTTCAGAGCAGAGCTACTTTTCTGCACAGCAGAACCAGACTCGCTCTCACCGGTGCGTTTCCACTGGGACACGATCCTCCCTGCACTGTGCTACCAGGGGTGCTGGGCTAGAAGGGAAGCAGGCTGTGAGGGCTTGGGGGACACTCCCCCCCCCACCATAGCTGTTCAGATTGGTGCTGCTTCAGCTGTGACTTTTTTGCCCAATTAATTAGCTAATGTGGATATCGCTGTATATTTTATCCTGTGGTCAGCAAGCCCTGACCCAGATAGCAGCAGTGGGAGTGTGGGGAGAGGCACAAAACTTAGCAGCAGTGTGTGGGGAGGTGTGTGCTGGAGGGCACTAGGGTGTCTGGGGGCTGAAAGCTGGAGTGTGACTGGGGGAAGCTAAGCGAGCCTGAGGCCAGCTCCAGGCTCCTCCTCCCTCCCCTTTCCCTGCTGCCTCTAGTTTCCACCTGTACAACCTGGCTGCTCCTTCCCCCTTTGGCTCCAGCATGGGGAGCAGGGAGAGGGAGGTAGAGAACCTCCTGTTCAGTGCACACTACAGCAGCTGTTCCTGCAGACCCGTTGGATGTGCGAGATCTCCCTAGGCTGCAGGAACACATGCCTGGGGCTGCCCTGTGTGACTGTCACAAGATGCCAGACACACAGCCGGCCATCCTGCTGGTGGCTGCATCCCGTCCAGACAGCTCAGCTCTCTCCCACCTCCCCCCCCAGGCCAAGCGGCTGTCCTCCTTAGTGCAGAGGAATCCCAGCCACAGCCAGACCCTCTCAGAGGGTCAGAGAGGCCCGGCCACTTCCAGCTTTTGAGGCCCGTAGCCATAATGAAAATAAAAAATGACAACACATGAAAATAAAATAAGGCACCAAAAAAAGAGTGAGACGTAATTTGAATATTTTTTTATTTTAACAAATGCTTTTCTAGCCTTTTTTGGTGCAAATGCACTAATTATTGAGGAAAAATCTAGCTTTCGTGCAATGTCACAGTCGATATTAAGCATGGCGAGCCCATTCAAACGCTCTTGTCCCATAGTTGAACGGTGCTAGTTCTCTACCTGCTTAAATACGTGGAAGGTGCGTTCACCTGAAGCCACTGATGCAAGCGAACTGACAAAAATACACAATGCAATTGTGATACGCCTCTACCCCGATATAACGCTGTCCTCAGGAGCCAAAAAATCTTACTGGGTTATAGGTGAAACCGCGTTATATCGAACTTGCTTTTATCCGCCGGAATGCTGCTTTACCGCGTTATATCTGAATTCATGTTATATCAGGCCGTGTTATATCGGGGTAGAGGTGTATTAGGAAACACCCCAGAGAGTCCAAGTTCAAGTATTTCTTGAAGCAATTCCTTTGGCTTGCAATCCAGTTTAAAGTTCGTGGAATATATTCGTTTGAGGAAGATGACCTCGTCAGTGAGCTCTTTTGAGATTTCTTTGTTTTATTATTGCTGAAATTGTTCAGCTGCAGAAAATAGATCTTCATTATTCTGTCTGTTGAACTGCCAAAGAAACCCAAAAAGGGTACAAATTAGTCGCAGTGACTCAAATCAACGTGTAAGACCTGACTGAATAGAGTCAAAGATGACAAGGAAGACATTGACTTTATAATGCTGCTCGGTATCGGGTTCATTAGGTAAGCTGTGATCGGTGGAGAACTCAGATGAAATGCCAATATTTTGTGCTACTAATTTGGACTCAGTCAGGATCGCATCCCATTGTTCACGAATCTGTTGAATGTCATTGATAAGACTTTCAATGTTATCCCCCTCAACATCAAGTGTAGCATTGCGTGCTTCAATTACCAGATTAGTTTGGTGGATTATTGTAAGTAGCCTCATCCACAAAGATGACATCAGAATGCATTCAGATTTGGACATGTGCTTCTGAATAGACTGAAGTTCAGTTTGAGCCTGTGAGATTGAGAGATTCAAGCTCATTTAAAGCCTTTCTCACTGAATTCAAATGCTGTGCAACTGGTTGAACACCATCAATCTGTTCAGCCCATCTAGTTTTGGACATCCCATGCAGTGAAACAGGAAGATATTGCTTCAGATTTTCTCACCTTAGTGGACTGCTACTGAAGAGATTGTACATTTGCTGAACAGTTCCAAAGTAAGTAATTGACTCCTTGCATGATTCAGCACAGTCAACACCTACAAAGTTTAGTGTGTGGTTTACACAGCTGGAGAAAATACAGCTCCTCACACTCGTACCACAAACTGAAGTGAGCTCCTTTTAAAACTCAGGTGCCCTGATTAGCCTGCCTTAATTGATTCTAGCAGCTTCTTCTTAATTGGCTCCAGGTGTCCTAATTAGCCTGCCTGCCTTAACTGGTTCTAGCAGGTTCCTGATTACTCTAGTGCAGCCCCTGCTCTGGTCACTCAGGGAACAGAAAACTACTCATCCAGTGACCAGTATATTTGCCCTCTACCAGACTCCTGTACCCCACTGGTCTGGGTCTGTCACACTTAACATATCGAATAACCATAGTAGTCTGTTCCTTGTGAGAACAAACTGGAGTGGCATCAACAATGACTGAAAAATACTTGGCAGTGTGAATCTCATGAAGAATTGTTGTTTGTACGAATGACCCACATAGCTCAATAAACTCGTTTTGTGTGTGTGTGGCGAGATAATGGACTTGCATGCTCTTTTGACTCCCTTGTGATTCTCGAACACGTTTAACATGCTCTGATAAAAGTGGGTCATATTTGCTGAGGAGCTCAACTGTGCCTGGAAAGTTTCCATTTGCACGATCACCAATACGTTGACTGGAACCAAAGAAAGCCAGAAAGAAAAAGGATGACATTCAGGATGCGCTCAAGAAGTTTTTTCCAGTTATTAGTTTCTGTAGAGAGTTCAGTCAAGAGTAAATTCTCAACTGAACTTTCAGCTGATGCTGCCCTACTGGCTGATTTCCATTCAACAAAGTTTTCTTTGTGTGACGTTGAACTCTCATGTGATGGTGTTCGGTCTTTCAACTTCCTCCAACCTCTGTTGATGCTTCATCCTGTTTGATCAGAGAGAACTGATGCATTTGCAGCACTTTTGTTCAAAATGAAGCAGGGTGCACAGTACAGAGACTGTTTTTCCGTACTCCAGCATAACCAGTCTCTTGTGCAGGTCTCACCATTTGGAAGAGTTTTTGTCAGCAGACGAGTAGGGAAAGCAGGATTATCAGCATCTCGTGGAATGTTACTTGGAATTTCAAAACAACTAATTTGAAGAAAATTGCATTTGGGCAGCATTGCTCTTGTAAATAATTCCAATGTCAGTCACAGTCAAACCTGTAGTACTCATGAATTGCTCTTGCTGCGTAAGATCTACATCTTCCTGTTGCTGTTGAGTTTCTTGACCGTACACAGGATCTTCTGCTGCATCTGTTACTGTTGGCACATCTCCTTCTTGACTACTGTCCTCATGTTCAGGTATTGGCATTGAAATATCACCTGTTGCCGTTGCGGAGTTTTCATTATCTGTAGTGTTGTTTGTTGGGTAAGGCGTGTTTTCCAGTGGTTTGAGAAACGAAGTTATTGGCTTTGAGCTCTTAGCTGCTGCTTCACTCAGTTGTTTTCGCCATCTCTTGCTTTCACCCCTTTCAAATCTCCTCTTCACGTGATCTATCGAGTCAATATGTCGCCTATCCATTCTTGAAATATTCTGCCTAAATAAGTAGCTTATCTAAACGTGAAATCTTCTCCTGTAAACCATGTACACGAATGCTGAAAAGACTGAAAACGAAGGAATACGAATGAAGACACAAACTGAAACAGTCAGACAGGTTATTATCCTATCACTGAATCAAAACTCAAGACGCAAGATCTAATATAACAGGCTGAGCTGAAGACAAAGGGATGACATATATATAGTAAACCCAGACACGGATACAGACAGAGGAATAAAGTCCAAAAATTTCAAATGTGTGTCCTCACGAAACTCACTGTACAAGATCGTCCTCACAGATTTTCACCTTGAATCTGGGCCTATAGATTACGAAAGCCTATGATGATGGCCAAGCAACCAAGCTAGGGCTCAACCAACCAACCAACCCGTCACCTCTTTTAGCTACCATATGAAGATAATCATGAGGAATTCTCACACATAAATAATTCCTTAGTCAACTAGACGTAAAACTATAAAGACACTAAAATGTAACAATTCTCGACCTTTCAACACGCACCTGATCCTGCCCCAGCCACTAGCTGATGTAATCAGCTGATCTGAGAGAACACGTTCATCGCGGTCTAATCTTGTGCCATCAGAACCAATATATTTGTATTAATATTTATTCACATTTTTAACTCTTTAGTATGACAAAATCTATATCAGTTAACAAAAAAATTATGTCTTTTACCAAATCACATCTCTTACTTGCTTAAATTTGCAGCTCAAAGCTGAGAGAGTGGGACACATTTTGCTCCCATAGGGATGGGCATAAAAACAAGTTGCGAAACTTATAAAATGCCAAAAAAATAACAAGTGTCTAAATTTGAGGCCCTCTTTGAGCTTGAGGCCCAGGCCAAATGGCCTTCCTGGCCCCCCCGCCCCCCCGATTGGCTCAAAGCAACAGCTGGACTGCTCCCTGCTGGCTTCGCTCCAGCCAAAAGCTGGGGGAGAGGGAGACAGTGTTGTCATTTCCACTGCCACAGCTGAAGGTTGTGGGGTTTGTCCCCCCTGTGCTGGCTGTCTAAAGTTAGGCAGTTACAGGGGAGAGGAGAGGCCTAACCTTAGGCAGTCCTGAACCCTGGGCGCCCCATTGACTCCAGTGACTCAGTCATGTGATGGGCTGCAGGCGGGGGAGAAGTGCATTCTGATCTATCGAGGGGAGTACATGGTGCCCTTGCCGTGGTATTGAAGCTCCTACCAGCGGATCACGGGGCAGGATCACTCCCCCATTGGACACAGCAGGAACTAGAGAGGTTTAAGTGACTTGTCCATGGCCACGCAGGGAGTCAATCGCAGAGCTGAGATTCAAATGCATATCTCCACAGTTCAAGGTCAGCCCATTACCCACAAGACCAGCCTCCCCGAAATTTAGTCTCTCACTGCCTCAGTTTCCTCCCGGCAAGTGGGGATAATACCCAGGAGTCAAATTAGGGAGAAGAAATGAGCAGCGATACTCTTCCAGCCTCTGCTCACAAACCAAGCTCCCCCAGCTGAGATGCCATTTGGTGCTCAGCCTGGATTCCCCATGGGGCTCTGGCTCACCCATTTGTGGATGGGCTGCTTCTGCCCTGCGGATAGGTTATGGAATTACCTACTCATCGATCGAACAGCTCTTAGGATTTTATCCTGGCACCCAACACCATCATAACTGAGCGGCTTCCATAAAGCCATGTCCCTAGTCAGCTCCATGGAGTCTCTGGCACATCTCGCTTAATGGGGGTGGGGAACCACCACTGCAGCCCCCCCTGCTGGGTGTCCCAGGGATCAACTCGGCTAGCCCAGGTGCCCTCTTCTGGTGGCATCTCCCTGCCTTCACTTCTGCTCCAAGGATCCCTGTCACTCCCAGGCCCCCAGCATCCTCTTCATGACACAGCCCTCTGGCTGTGCCACACTCTGCTCCCACCTTCCGTGAGGCCTGCAGTCCACTGTCCAGCCACTTCCTCAGTGGCAAGTGGGGCAACCAGGCCTGCCCACTACTCCAGGGACCCTGTAGAATACATAGACTCATAGAATACCAGGGTTGGAAGGAACCTTAGGAGGTATCTAGTCCAACCCCCTGCTCAAAGTAGGACCAATCCCCAGGCAGATTTTTGCACCAGATCCCTAAATGGCCACCTTAAGGATTGAACTCACAACCCTGGGCTTAGGAGGCCAATGCTCAAACCACTGAGCTATCCCTCCCCCCATAGATGGTCACTGCTTTCAGCACCCCCTCCAACTCCTCTGTAGATCTCCTGGGGCCACTTCCACACAGCCCCAGCACCCTCTTCACCCCTGCCTCAGGGCCTCAGGCTGAAAATCCCTGCAGCCCGCCAGCCTTGCTCAGACCAGAGCTCATGCAGTATCCAGTGTGAAACCATGCCCTGGGGCGTTCCTGCAGTGTAAACGCATCCCAATAGAAAGAGCATGTGTTCTACACAAAGCCAGGTCAGAGGCCAGCATTCCGCCTTCCCTCCAAAGTGAGCACAGCACTGATGAGCAGGAAGTGCCCGGCTGGAGCGGCAGCTGGCTGTTCTCTGCATTTGACAGGATTATAACCTCTGCAGGTGAAAAGGCAGCAGGAGAGTCTGGCAACAGGTTAAATATCAGTCCCCAAAAAGGAGGATTGTTATAGTCCAGGACTTTGCAGCTCTGTGTCAAACTGGGACTGTCTGTCTCAGAGTAAGACACCTGGCTGCAAGAAAGGGCAGAGCCTGGGTGAGTTTGGCAGCCTGCAAAGGGATTATTGGCCAAAGCGAATACAATGCAATGGAAGGAATTACGAAGCTGAAGTTGAGTACCAGTGCTGAAGGGAACCCATTGCCTACAGCTGGGCTAAGCAGCCCTTTGGATCAATGCTGGAGACATCGACACATTGTTACTTGTGAAACACTTGCCTCTCTAGCTGTACTTTGTGTACCAGGTGACATCATGGTGAATGGGTGGGAATAGTGTGCAGTTGTGCAAAAGGTAGTAAGTAGCCTCTGGCACCAAGTTGGGCCCCTTCCCTGGCATCAGGTGCAGCTCCCACTTCTCTGGCTCCTGAGCCCAGATCCTACCGAGGCCTCGCTCCCCTTGGCTAGACCGTGGGTGCTCACAGCAGGAACTAACGCGCTCTGACACTGCAGGATTCCCATCAAGAAGAGATGACCTAGCAGGTTATGGGTTTGTTTTATCTGTAACTATTTGTTTCCAACATTCTTATCCACTCTCACCCGAATCTCTGTTCTCTGACAATAAACACTATCAATGTATCTCAGTGCTGGGTGCTGGGCAGAGCTGAGTTCTAAGCTGGGCTGGATTCTTCCTTTGGGGCCAGCAGGCCTGGTACTTCTATGAGGGTTCAGTGGATAAGAGGGGGGTGCTACAGGGAACACTCGGTGGGGCCAGTGGTTGGTGTGTGCCCATCGCTAACCTGCCCAGAGAGAGCAATGCCTGTGCATCCTTCTCCCTCTCCTGAGACACAGATGGCCTTTTTCTTGGCTACCTCCGCCTTAGCCGCTTTAGGAGCTCACAGCCACTGGAGAGGTCTCAGAAAGGCTTTATCAGCCATTGAAATAAGAGCAGCAAGTGGGGAAGGGGATGGTTTGCTCCTGGAACTTGGAAGCGATTAACAGAAGAATGATGCAGCAGGGAGCAGCAGGCGTCAAGACCTTTCTGCTCCATTTGTGTCACAGGCACTCACCCAGCACAAGATTTCTAGGCAAGCGAGGCAACCACCCCCCAGATCCTTGTCAGGGAGAGCCTTGCTCCCACCAACTTCTCCTTCCGAGCGCTGCTCCTAGAGAGAAGTCAGTGCTACCTGAGCTGGGAGACTTGGCTGGAGCCACAGCTGCTGTCACAGGGCCTCTGTATGCTAACACAAGAAATTCACATCCCTCCCCACAATGAAAGAAGCTGCGTCAGTGGAAGTCTTGGGCAGCCCTGTCTCAGAACTGGCTGCCTATCCTCTGAATTATACTCCCAAGCTGGGATAGGCAACAATTAATTGCAACAGATACTCTGTTCAGACACCATGCTCAGAATTCACCTGAGAACCTTACCAAGCACTCTACACTCTGCACTATCCAGTCACGCTGCAGTGAGGGTCCTTGGACCTACCCTCTATCCAAGGTGTTGGTAAAATGCCACTCAGGGGAGGAACTGACCCCTGAGAAAGGAAACCAACCAAACTCAATGGCTCCTCTGAGTCCAGGACCTGAACGCAGGCTATAGCAATGAGAGTCCTGAGCTGTAGTCACTAGAGATGGGGTTCTCAACCTTTTTCTTTCTAAGATCCCTCCAACATGCTGTAAAAACTCCATGGCCCACCTGTCCCGCAACAACTGTTTTTCTGCGTCTAAAACCCAGGGCTGGTGTTAGGGGGCAGCAAGCAGGGTAATTGCCTGGGGCCCTGTACCGCAGGGGGGCCCGTGAAGCTAAGTTGCTCAGGCTTCGACTTCAGACCTCATTGGTGGTGCTCGGGGGCACCAGCCCCATGTGGTGGAGCTTTAGCTTTCTTCCCTGGGCCACATTAAGTCTAATGCCAGCCCTGCTTGGCGGACCCCCTGAAACCTGATCATGGCCCCCCAGAGGGCCCCAGACCCCTGGTTGAGAACCACTGCACTAGAGCATCAGAAATGAACCAATGAGTCTGGCTTATTCAGGCTGCGCTGAGCCAAGTGCATCACTGTCAGTGCAGATCTGGATTTGGGAGTGGGGGTATTTCCTAGGATTTAATTGTAAGCAGGGTCTGAATGAATTCTCCCCTGACCGCTAGCTGGGAGGGGGAGAGACTTCAGGAGTAAATTGTATTTACATGAACACACCTACTCTGCTTAGATATCCAGCAGATAGAGCGGTGTTGCTCAAAGTGATCAACTTTGGCTGGTGTTGGGTTACAAATCACTTTAGTACGAATGCAGAGGCAGAGAAATGTTGATATCAATGTTGTTGTCTTTATTGTATGAATAAAGGGGAGCAGAATTGTGCTTAACTTGTCCCAAATGAGGGGGTCACCCTCAGTTGAAAGAACCTCATTAAGCCAGGGGCTCGAATGCCAGAGCCCTGTGAAAGTAAGACAGGAGGGGACAGGTGTCTAGGGTTCCCAACTGTCTAATCGCACAAACCCAAACACCCTTGTCTTGCCCCACCCATGCTCTAGAGGCTCCAGCCCTCCTCCCTCCATTGCTCGCTCTCCCCCAACCTCACTCACTTTCACTGGGTTGGGGTGTGGGAGGGGGCTCTGGGCTGATCTGGGGGCAGAGGGTTGGAGTACTGGAGGGAGTTTGGGTGCAGAAGGGGGCTGGGGCAGGGGGTTGGGGTGTGCGATGGAGCGCGGGCTCTGGGCTGGGGGGTGGGGCTGAGGGGTTGGAGTGTGGGAGGGGCTCCGGGCTGACCCGGGGGCAGAGGGTTGGAGTACAGGAGGGGGTTTGGGGTGAAGGCTTCAGGAGGGAGTTTGGGTGCTGAAGGGAGCTCAGGGCTGGGGAAGTGGGTTGGGGTGTGGGAGGGGGTGCAGGATGCAGGCTCCGGCTAGGTGGTGCTTACCTCAGATGGCTCCCGGAAGCAGCGGCATGTTTGGCAGTGGCTCCTAGGCTCATGGGTAGCCAGGCAGCTCTGCACGCTGCCCCTGCCCACAACTTAAGCACCACCCCCACAGCTCCCATTGGCCATGGTTCCCCATTCCTGGCCAATGGGAGCTGCAGAGTTGGCGCAGGGGCGGGGGTACCGCGTAGAGACCCCCTGGCCGCGATTCCTCCTAGAAGCTGCTGCTGGACATGTTGCCGCTTCCTGGAGCGGCACGGAGCCAGGACAGGTAGTACCTTAGTCCTGCTGCGCTGCCGGACTTTTAGTGGCCTAAAATCTCCCAGATTGGCTTCAGTAGCTGCTGGGAGATCGAGCCCGATTCCGGGAGACTCCCGGACAAACCTGGAGGGTTGGCAACCCTACAGGCATCCCAGCCAGGAGGTGTGGACTCTCCCTACGGGTCCCCAATCTGGTTGAACCTGTTATTCCCCGGTGTTCAAAGATACAGCTAAATAGGCTGCATTCGGAGCCTTTGTTATTTTAAGAGCTTAAATGAGAGCTGACATCACTTGTGGTGGGAGAGCGTTTCTGCCCAGCCTGCTAAAAGCTGACAATCACTAAGAGTCTGTCCTGCAGAGGTCACAGCAGAGAGGCAGATGGCAGCAGAAGGGAACTGACAGTCGGCCAGCGGGAGCAGCGAGCAGTCAGCTGGTGGGAGCAGCGAGCAAAGTGAGCAGCTGGCAGGGTGGCCAGCAGAGAGGAACCGCGGCTGGCGGGGCAGCCAGCCAGAGCAAGTGCTTGGATGGTGGAGCAATCAAGGTGCCTTCTTCCCCAGGTGGAAGGGGAACTCACACAGATGCATCTCTGAACCCTGGGTCCTCTCTGACCAAGGACAACCATTGTGCGTGGGGTATGATGAGGGGGCAGAGAGGGGCACAGAAAAGGAATTTTTGGTTGTATAACTCAGTAACACGAAGCGGAAGGCTCTGCCCCACGCACTTTGGGGTGAGTGTCCTGCTCACAGTTTTATAATTATGAATCCTGCTTGCGGCATTTTACCTATTTAATGCTGGGTGACTTCCCTCCTTTCACTAAAAGTTTCTTTTCTACACTCAGACTCTGTGCTTGCAGGTGGGGAAGTATTGCCTCTCAGAGGTGCCCAGTGGTGGTGTGTAATTTTCCCAGGTTACTGGGTGGAGGCTCGAGCTGGGTCTGTGTTGTACTGTTGAAAAGGAACCCCTGGCTATTGAACCCGGCCCTGGTTGCTGTCGGCTCCACGTGGCAGCCGGGTTACAAAATCAAAGACAAAACTCACTAGTTTTTAAAGCTCAGATACTTAGAATGTTGAGACTTTTAGTCATTTTGGGGTTTTTTTGGTTGTTGTTTTATCTTTCACCCTCCATCTTAGACCACCTTCTTGTTGTTAAGATTGGTGCCCTTTTTAGGTGCCTATTTTTCTGATTGATTAAAATTTAAGCCTAATCTACCTAGCGACAGTAAAGGCGGGAAGGGGTCATCTGACCCCCAGTTATTCTGCCTAGTGACAGAGTCTATATAAGGGGGTTTCATACTCTGTCAAGTGCTGTCCGCCCAGGAGGCAGCCCGTGTTCAGTTCAATCCATGTTCGTGCTCGGTCGTGCGATGGAGGAAGAGGAACATCAACAGAACACCTGTGCTTACCTGGTTGTCCATCATCGGGGAGGATCTCCTGTTCAATCTCGAGTTCCTGATTCCGGTAGCTGTCCTCAAGGTCCCGACCTGAGAGACCTGAGAAACAAGATGAACAAGAGTATCGTGAGCCATCTACACCTGAGCTCCTGTTACTTCTAGAGACTGAGTAACATTGAGATTTTAGGGTTTGGGTCTGGGCTCCAAGCCCACTGTACTTGGAAAACCACCGAGCTGTTCTCTGCTTAATCTGTTTCATGCTCTTTTATTCTGTTTTAATGTTTTATTCCTCTTTCCCCTATATTATGTTACTTACACTTTAATAAAACCCTCCTGCCTGTTTTCACCTTTTAAAATGACTAAGTTTCATTTGACCTGCGACTAATCAGTGATAGACCCTCCAGGGGAATCAATCCTTTTTGGGAGGTGGTGTCCTTAAATCAATCCCACCAGTCTCTTCTGGTAACAAGAAGATGTCTGGCAGCCAGCGCTGAAACACTTGCATTGTCAGGATGGAGGATGGATGGCCATAGGCTTGGGGAAGCTATTTGCAAACTGGCTGATCAGAAGGACAGCCAGTGGCTTAGCCATGGCAGAAAACTTTATCCCACAACAGTCCAGATAGAGCAGACATCTGAAGAGGGGAGGTTCGGGTTTAACTCTAATTGTGGAATTCGGAGGCTTGGGCATGTCACATATTATGATGGTGGAGCTGGTTGGGAGGGGTATAGCCTTTGCGGAACCTGGTAGCATTTGGGGTCGCTGTGGATTCTCCTCAAGGCATTTAAGCCAACGTGGCACCTACATAGGCAGGTTAGATAAAAACATAAAATACTCTTATTAGAAGGTTGCAACATAACAATACTTTATTTCTTAGAATTCAGAACCTTAACACACAAGAACCCAAAACCAGAAAGAGACAAAGCAGGCTGCTCCCTAGGGCAGCGAGGCACAACTCAGCCTATGGTAAGATGGGGTATCTGTCTGCTGACTAACTCTGCTTGCCTGCTTCCCTACAGAGCCAGCTGTCTGCAAGCAGGACCAGGAAAATGCCTGAGAATGTAAAGTGATTGATCACAATTATAACACAGTTTTCAATATACCACACCTAATAACAGCACCTCAGAGTGGGCAAGATTTAACAGGATGCTCCTGTGGGGCCTGAAGGGAAATCCACTCCTTCCCCATGCATGCAGAGAGGGCCAGCTTTGGTTCCTACAGCTGCTACAGACTTTGAAATCTCAAAATTAGCCTCACTAGGTAACATACAGATGTAACAAGGATGTGTCCCCTTGGCACACGTAACTGCTGCAGCGATTAAAGGGGAAACTGACAGGGCCAAAAGCAAGTGCAGGAAGGGACCATTCCCATGGACTGGTAGGGAAGACAGGGAGTCCCAACCGCAGCTGGTCAGGAATTTTTTGACAGATGTTTTTTCTTCAGAAAATGCCAATTCATCAAAGCCAAAACAGTTTGCAGGAAAAGGGCTGGTGTTGCTGAACTCCCTGTTTTGGAAAAAAGTTTCGAGGTTGTTGAAGTGTCCTGATTTGATGTATTCAGAATGAAAAAAGTTCCACTTTCTGGCTTGAAGTTACATTGTTCTGCAATTTAATTTCTAGTAAAAAAAGTCAAAATCAAAATAAAAGATTTGATGGACCGGATCCAGTTTCTAAATTTTATTTTCAGTTTGCAAAAATATCAGCTGGGCTTTTCCTCCCAGCTGGGCCAAGAAAAGTGTTTGAAATCTCACATTCTCACAGGACAAGAAAAGTGTTCCCCACTCAGCTCCAGTCTCAACCACTGCAGGGTAGGAGTGCCAAGAGTTTGACTCAGAAATGGGTATTGCATCCAGCTCCCAAACATCTGGAAGTTAGTCCTCAGGAATTCCTCTCTTCCGCGGTCTGAACAACCAGCGTCCCCCAGTGAGTCACTCACCCCCTCACCTGCACAGGCAGGCAAGTAAAAGAGTGCCCAATCCCACTGCCAGGGTTACCCGGCTATGCACGGATCAAGCCAGGTGTGTGCAGCGGCCACCATTACCACCCTATACAGTGCTGGCAAAGTCAGTTGGGAGTCATTGGCTCTGAAAGCTCGTTCCAGCTCACTTGTGCCCCGCTGCACTAGAGAGCTGTACGGATTGGCCCCTCGGTGACATGACACAGCTCTGAATGCTTCAATGAAGGATTGGCAGTCACCCCACCACAGCCCTTTCTGAAGACACCAGATGACAGCTCCGGGGGACAGGGACAGCAGCCACATTTGGGGCTCCCTATCTTAAGTCATTTAGAGCCAAATTTAAAACCCAAGTTTAAGATTTGGGGTAGAAGAAAATGAAAATGCCTCTCATGGAAAAACCAAGTCAGCCAGGAAAAAGATACGAGTAATAAAATCCTCTCGCAGCTCCCAGGGAAACAGGACCCAGCTTCTCCTTGGCACAAGAGCAATGGGCAGCCTTTGAATCATTTAGTCACACAAAAATTCAGTGAGAAATGGTTCCCAGGTCCTAGAGCAGGCGATGCTAGGAACAGAGCTCTCTGCCTGAGAGAATGGCCAGATAGAACTTATGCCCAAACACAGCCAGCCCAGCCCAGTACAAACCGACAAATGTACCCCTAAAACCTCTCCTGTCCTTCCTTCCCACCCCTACTCACAGCACACCCAACATGAGCCAAGTACCTTCTAAAAGCACTCCCCAAGCAAGCCCGTCAACCACAGCTCTGCTTCCAGAACCAGGCGCTTCATTTGCAATAGGGTTAGGGGGGTAGTTGCCCACCCCCAACCTTTGTTTGCCCCCTCCCAAGTTTGCATAGGTCCACATGCTTCACTTTTTGGCTCTCCCCTGACTTTGCAGGATATAATATAATATAACTGCATAGTAGTGACACAACTTTGCCTCCCCCAAATTTTTCTGAAATGATACTCCTGACCCAAACCATATTGAAATCCTGGGAAATTTTATACAGTCCAGTTAACCCAGAATTCCCTTCTTCTTCAGTGTGATGGGAGCATTTTTGGCCAATCAAACACTAAGTCTGAGAAGTCTGTTGCTCTGGAGTTTGGTTATGAACAGGTGTCCTTTGAGTGGCAGTTTCCTCACTCAATGAGAATTCTGATTGGTTGAGGAACTGTCACTCAAAGGGTAACCGCTGTGACTCCCCACCTTCTGAAGTCCAACAGTTATGATCTGATTGGCTGACAATGTTGTACCTGAGCGCTATGTGCATGAGTGGGATTCTGGGAAGGCTGCTACAGGAGTTCTATAGGGCAGAAGCCTGGTGGGGAGTCATGGCTGAAGTTGAGCAGAGTTCTGCATGTAAAGCAGCTGTGACTTTCCCCATGGAAAGCTGACTTCGGGCGTCTGCCACACGACTCTCTCCAGGTTTGGCCAAGTTTCCGGGAGGACTCTAACCATAGAGACCCTGGGTGGAAGCTGATGCTAGATTCATGATTCAAAACTGAAACTAGCTGTGGAAGGGTGGTCTAGTCTAGGGGATTAGCCACTAGTCACAAACCTTGGTTCCGTTCCCTCCTCCACCCCAAACCGGTCTATGTCACTGCAGGGGTGAATGCTTTACAGCTCGTGAGATGCTCTGATAGCAGGTAATGGGGCATATCAGTGTCACAGGTAGAGATAAACTCAGGCTGGAAGTAAGGTGCAAATAGGTAGCAGCGAGGGTGATTAACCATTAGCCAATCTACCAGCCAAGGGTAAGGGATTCTCCATCCCGTGGAAGCAAGACTGGGAAAAGCATTCTCCAGTTCAACCACAAGTTAAGGGGCTGGAAGCAGGAGTCAGTGGCCTGTGCTCTGCCGGAGGTCAGACTAGATGAGCCCGATGGTCCCTTCTGGCCTTAAAATCTGTTCAGTCTGAGCATTTAGCCCTTTGGATAAAATCTCCACATTTCTGCACCATCCCCCTTAGCGGTATCTGTAAATGGGACAATGATAGCTGCCCCCCTGAGGCGGGAGTCTGGGGCCCTGCTTATGAAGAGTTATGGACTGCACCTGACTGTCCCCTGAAGTCCACGGGCAAGATGGGATTAGCACTCCCCCTTTGCTTTGCCAGTCAGGGCCCTTTCCGCCCAGGCTAGATGGTATGTGACTGGTGTCTCCCTTCTCCCCTCCCACTCCCACTTGTCCTGAAAATCCTGCCAGAGGTGGGAGTGTCACACGAGGTATATGATGCTGGGCAGATAGAGATCCCTGAGGGCTGCCCTGTCTTGCTCTCCCCACTACACAGCACTCTGGCCATGCGTGACACTCAGCAGGCAGCCGTGTCTCCAGATGTGCCCTCATCCCAGAGCACTTCCTGCTCCAGTGGGGAGGCTCAGAGCTGGGGGAACTACCTCAACCCTCTGCAGAGGCCCCCTGCTGTGATGTTAGCTGGTTTATAACCCTTCTGCTCCAGCATAGACAAAGCAAGGGAGCCAGAGGACAGCTCCCAATCTGGCTCCCAATCCTGAACTGCTAGGTGCCTTTCTGGTGAACCTGTCACTTGATTTTCACAGAACCTCACTGCAATAATCCACACGGGTTATAATTCATGCCAGACAACATCTGTCTTTTCCCCAGGTCTGCAGCAAAGAGGGCAGTACCAGGGTCTCTCTTCTTAGTGAGACGTTGTTTCTGACAAAAACCCTGCAGCGCATCCATCAGCCCATTACGGAGAATTGCTGTAAATAACCGGGGCCCTGTCATCAAATCAGTGAGCACCATCCATGCTTTTTCCTTTCTCACCGTGTTTATTCACTCACTAATTCCCAGCGATGTAGTCCTTCACCATGGGTCTCCCAGTCACTAGTAGGAATTAGCAAGATTCTAGTAATATATATACACTGCTTACTGTATTTTTCACTCCATGCACCTGATGAAGTGGGTTTTAGCCCACAAAAGCTTATGCCCAAATAAATTAGTTAGCCTGTAAGGTGCCACAAGGACTCCTCGTTGTTTTTGCAAGATTCTCGTGCTTCTCTTTGAATGAACCAAGAGACACTTCATACCGTTTGGAGACTGGGCATATAGATCGATAGATGTTCTCCTAAGCATATGTAAGTCTGGCAGCCTGGAAAATGCCAGCATCCTAAGGGTTAATACATCCATTCCCCTCTATCTAACATTTCCTTTGTTGCCAGTTCACACACACTCACCAGCAACTGATGCTGCTTCATCTGTTGATTCTGCTTCCCCCTAGTGGACTTAAAGGTTTCCCTGTAAAAAAAACTTTCAAATCTTTCCCTGGTTTGCCCTTATTTTAGCCTTTCCTAGTTGCTTCCAAGGTGCTCAGATACCAGGCTGATGAGCGTGAGACAGACACTCTACAATGCACAAAGAGATGCTTGCAAATAGATTTTCTGGAGGACAGGCCATGGCACCTGGAAGTTTGGGGCTGAAGGTGAATTCTCACTGTAATTCCTCAGCTGCTGACACTAGAGCAAAGCAAAGCTTTGCATGGCTCAAGAGTAACTCTATTGCCAAGCTTGTGTGGCTTCACACAACTGGAGTTTCTTGTTAAGATTAGGTCCTGGAAGACATGTCACGTGATCAGATGTTGCAATTTTGTTATATAATAAAAATGAAATTACAACATTCATACAAAAAGAACAGGAGTACTTGTGGCACCTTAGAGACTAAGAAATTTATTAGAGTATAAGCTTTCGTGGACTACAGCCCCCTTCTTCGGATGCATTCATACAGCCACAGATTCCAAGGCCAGAAGAAAGCATTGGGATCATCTATTCTGACCTCCTGTAAAACAAAGGAAATTGAGTATCAAACAATTGATGTCTCTTAGGGAACGTGGAAAATCATAGAACAATAGAATCATAGAATATCAGGGTTGGAAGGGACCTCAGGAGGTCATCTAGTCCAACGCCCTGCTCAAAGCAGGACCAATTCCCAACTAAATCATCCCAGCCAGGGCTTTGTCAAGCCTGACCTTAAAAACCTCTAGGAAGGAGATTCCACCACCTCCCTAGGTAACCCATTCCAGTGCTTCACCACCCTCCTAGTAAAAAAGTTTTTCCTAATATCCAACCTAAACCTCCCCCACTGCAACTTGAGACCATTACTCCTTGTTCTGTCATCAGGTACCACTGAGAACAGTCTAGAGCCATCCTCTTTGGAACCCCCTTTCAGGTAGTTGAAAGCAGCTATCAAATCCCCCCTCATTCTTCTCTTCTGCAGACTAAACAATCCCAGTTCCTTCAGCCTCTCTTCATAAGTCATGTGCTCCAGCCCCCAAATGTTTTGCTCTCTGTTGCAGTGAAAGATTCGGAGGGTGCCCAAAAAAACAAGGCTGGTTTCGTATCCATCCTGGTCCCCCGAAGTGGCTGTATTTTTGCTTGGGAGTTCCCTGAGATAGGTTCCCTTTGACCTGCTTGACAGTGCCCTCCTGTCCAAAAGCCAGTAGGGCAGGGAGCTGACCTTCAGTGTTAGCCGAGGGCCCTAACCACAAGCCCAGCCTGCCTCTGTGGAAGTCTTGCTCTGTTGGATTTTAATGCCAGGGCACCGCTGGTTCACCTCCTTTCCCTGTGAGAGTCAGAGGTCTGGCAAAACCAGCCAGGAGCTTCCCAAACCACAGGACACCAGCAGTTCTCATTGTTCCACACCGTTTTTGGAAGCTGAAGTTGTAGATGGCGAAAATGATGAGTTTCTATAAGCTAAAAATCTTGCTTGTAGGAAAAGATTTCTAGGATGCTGGGTTCTGGGCATTTCATTGTCAGCAATCTGCAAATAACTCTCCTAATGACACAGGAAACATGCAGGGCTATTGGTATCTGGACCAGAATTCACTGGAGAGATTCAAAAATCCCCTCTGCCTGGGAGTTACCACATCTCAGATTATCTCCTGGGAAATGTGTTCACTAAACTGTATCTGAAATCATGAAAAGGGAAAGTGCCTGGTTACAGGTTTCCAGACATGCACTGTCATGCTGGCTGACTTTTGCTTTCCAGAGAAAGAAAGACCAAGTTGCCGAGAGAGCGAGAAGGAAAGATGGGCTTCCCACTCGCTCACCAGCCACTTTGAAGGAGCTCAGTGGGTGTGTTTCTGCAGACAAGCTAATTTAACTCCTAAAGGTGGCACGACCCAGAAAACAGCCCCGTGGGTACATTGCTGCACGACTGGGTTGGGGTTGGTGGGAAAGCCCTCCTGTGGCGCTGAACCTTTGCCGAGTGGTGGGAATATTAAGCAAGGCGCTAAGGAAGCTCTGCTTTTCCCTCACAGTTGTCTTTGCGCATGTCCCATAATGGTCTGAGCCTCTCGTTCCTCAGGCTTTCCGTAGACGTTCCCTCAGCAAGCGCCTGCTGTGCTGTCTCCAGAGCCCTTTTCAAGGTGATAGGAAGCTACCGCCTGGCTTTGCCAGACCTCTGACTGTTCCAGGGAAAGGGGATGCATAATGTACAGAAGGGATGGAGGAGCAGGTGGGTAGCTGGGAGAGGAAGGGTGCCTCAGTGGCTAGGCTGACATCTCGCGACTCACAAGACATAGATTCCTTTCCCTTCTCTGCACAGACTCCACTTAGCCTCTCTGTGCCTCAGTTTCCTATCTGTACAACGGGGATACTAGCGGTGGTCTGAGGATAAATATGTTGAGAACTGTGAGCCATGGGGGCCATATCAACACCAGAGATCGATAGGGACAGTGGTGAAGGATACTCCCGTTTTGGGTTCATGCTCTCTCACAGTTTGACCATTGGTCCAAAGGAGTTGCTCTGAAGTGTGTGAGCCAGAGACAAATGCCAACTGTGCAGACAACTCACCATTGCAAAATTCCCTCACACAGATGTGGCATTTACTAACTGTCATTAGCTACCTCCACCATCACCACCAGCATGGTAAAGAGAGGCCGGGAGCGGGGAAATGCGGCTCCTGGCCTGGCAAATTTTCTTGATGATTTTGCAAAGCTGATCATGCTTGATAATTAACGCTGAGAGCAGTGAGCTCATCCACTTCTCTTAAACTCAGCATTGTCCTTGTCTGGCTACATCACTTTTTGGCAGGGGCCCAGCCAGCACATGCAAGATATTGAACTGACCTTATAGCTAGGCAATAAAGCACACCCAAAATAGCAACGCCTCTCAGAGCTCATTTCAGACCCTCCCAGCCCCTAGAAGTCAACAGGAAGCTTCCCACTCAGATCAGGTCTCGGATCAGGCCCAAAGTCCTGAAGAAGAGACAGCAGCTTGCCTGGGGTGGTTGAGCGCAGCCTTGTGGGTGGAAAAGCATGAGAGGACCATGGAAGGAATTGGGGTGACCCGTGGCTGCCATTTTGGATTCACTCCATCATGGAGTCAACGTGTCTGGCCACTTTGGAAGCTTTAAAAGTTTAGCCACTCTTAGGAACGTGATTTGCTAAAGCGATACTGAGCTTTTAATCTGGCTTCCTGCCTCCTGTCACTTCTTGATGCATCCAAGGAAACAATACACATTATAGCAATGCTCCTGGCCACTTGTACAAAGCTGAATCTGGGGCTCAACTTGTTTTATAGGCACAAAAAGCAACTGCATGTGTTTGCTTGAAGGACTTTTATTTTAGAATAAAGGGGGGGGGGGGCAAGAAAAAAACGAGCAAAGTTTCCATGAGAGAGCACAGTGTGTGTCTCTCAACTGTAGCATGCTGCGTCTGAATTGAACACAAAGGGGCCCCTGCCTGCAAAAAAATCCCCCCAAATGTAAAGGTGCCAGCCTCACAAGTCATAATGATAGCGACTGCAATGTTAAACATGCCACCTGGTGGGAAGAAGCAGAAGGGTTAAAATTCCTTCCTGACCCCTGCGGTGATCAAGCACATGCCTAGGACATGAGCTCTGATCACTTTCTTAGCACATATAGTTATACCAACAAGTATTGCTCTTAACATCACCTAGCGCCTTGTTAAAGCCCAGGGATAGGATTTGCTGTCTCATCTCCTGGCTGGCTACCTGCTGCAGGAAAATCAATTTTCTTTGACCAGTTTCAGATCTTCTAGCAGCTGCCAATGACCTGAAGTGATGTGGCCAAGCCTCGCTTTACTGATGGACAGTATTCTCTGATGCCTGCCTTGTTAATTGTTGCAGCCATGCAATATGCTACTCTAACGGTGTGACTTTTAGCCATCTTGGCAGGGGGTTAGACTGGATGACCCTTGCGGTCCCTTCTAGCCCTAGGATTCTCCGACTTTGCTGCTGACCAGCTGGGCACTGTGCCATTGTGCTCAGTTCCTCGCCTCGCCCTTCTCAGGCTTCAGTCATTCTTCACTGTGCCTGCTACACTCTTCCTCTGGCCTTCTCCCAGACCCTCTTCTGCCCCATGCATTCACCACCATCCGGCATCCAAGCACATCAGCTCCTGGTCACTCCCACCTCCTCGACACTCATGCAAATGCCATCTCACCCCTCCCAGATCCTCTGCTTTGTCCTGTTGTATTAATTTAGATGGAATATATGGGCCAAGGGTGTTAACGGAACCCAGTCAATGCCCAACATACAGCAGCGTTAAACAAGGGTCGGAGGCTGGTGTACGGGGACCTCAGCCTGCTTAGCACCATGGCAGACACACCATTAAACAGCTTTTTAACCTGTTATTAAAGATAAAGAAAAGAAGGAAGAACAGGGAAAACATTGGAAAAGTGAAGTATTAATAAGACTTTCAGTTTAACCATGTCCCTTCTTCCCTTTCCCTCTAGCTGGAGAGAATTTTTAAAGGAGAAACCCTGTAGTCTGACCATCTTCTAGATTGTATCAAAGATGGTAAGAACCGTTGTTTTGGGGGAAAGAGAAGCAGGGAGCTGGAAGGGGCTGGGGCTGCAGTTGTTGTGGCTGCTGTTGAAGTCCGTTCCTGTTTCATGCCAGATGGTGTCTGGGACTCAGCTGGAGCTGGTAGAGATGGCGAGGTCACCTGGGTCCCTCTCGTCCATCCAGTCTGGTCAGGATTAGGATGAAAAAGGCCCATGGTCCATGGGGATGGTAGGGGTGGCAGTCATGATCGTCAAACTCACTCCAGTAGCCAATTTTTCTCCCCCAAAGGCCCCCTCCAGGGAGTGGTGGGTGGAACAGCCCATCCCCTCGGTATTTTGTCTCCCAATTAAGCCTAGTTTCCAACACACCAGTTTTGATTCACTGATTCCTGGTCCCACATGGTTCTTGTTTACAGGCATGATCTTAACACCGTCCTGGAGTTCTACCAGGAGCCTTTTTGTATGCACTAATTCAGTCGTTTTCCTTTTTATCTTTTTCCCCATCAACATTTGTTATTATGGGCTATTCTGGCATCTTATGAACTTGCCTGTACTTTTTATAGTTGAGCTCACAATTAGGGTAAACTTGTAGGCCCAATTATTACAATGGGCCGGAGCCAGTCCCTCCTTCCTCCCCTACCCTTATCTATCCCACACACCCTTAGCCCCGGGCCTATCACCTCTCTGAGCCCTGATTTACCCATCTGTAGAATGGCTAGGGATATCTACCTCCCAGGGCAGCATGAGGGTCAAGTACAGCCTGAGCAGTGGTCTGAGGTCTGCAAGTGGCAGGTGCTGTATAAATGCAAAGTATCATTAGCATGTCCCTTGCTTATTAGGGCGCAGAAGTGGCAGCGTTAGAAATAAGCATTGAGTGCACAGGATTTCTGCGCAGGGTGCTGCTGCTGGAATAACCACACACACACACATTCACACACACACACACGCACACACCCGTCCCGGTACTAACCAGCAGGTGTCACTGAAGGCCAGGCTGTATTTTTACAATTTCTCCTTTGTTCCCAGTTTCTATTAGAAAATCTAGAACTGGAAAAAGCCCCCCACTGCTCTCTCCAGCTGTAAAGCAGAGACTCCGGAAGTTGTGATAAATGAAGGAGTCCCAGTATGCCCCCAGCCCCAGGAAATCCCTCTGGTTGTGTCAGTGACGGGGAAATAACAGCACAGAGTTGCTGGGTGGATCGAGAGATTTCCATAGAATCTGTAGGGACTCTCTCCTTTCCCCACCCAATCAGTCCCTCTCCAGACACTCCTCCATGTAATCCCCCCTACAGCGATCCATCCATCTTGCCTGCATATCCCAGATCATGTGGGGTCACATGGCACTGCCTAATCCTCCCAGAGCAGGGTCAGTGTGACATTCTAGGAAGAGACAGGGCTGTGAACAGGGGATTGTGATATACTCAGAGGGGTGGGAGTTAGGGTACCATAGGCTGGACCAGACGTTCCCCTGTTTGTGGCCCGGGGAGCTGGTCTGATGTTGGGCTGCTTTTCTGTTGACTGAGAGGTGAATGCATTCTGGTGACTATGTGCCCTAGGATGAGAGAGGGACAGATTTATTTTCATGCAATGGTCCCATCCAGCAATAATCCTTTATAACAGTTCCATGTCTAGTTGGCAGCTGGTATTAAGCGGAGTGCCCCAAGGGTTGGTCCTGGGGCCGGTTTTGTTCAATATCTTCATTAATGATCTGGAGGATGGCGTGGACTGCACCCTCAGCAAGTTTGCAGATGACACTAAACTGGGAGGAGTGGTAGATACGCTGGAGGGTAGGGATAGGATACAGAGGGACCTAGACAAATTGGAGGATTGGGCCAAAAGAAACCTGATGAGGTTCAACAAGGACAAGTGCAGAGTCCTGCACTTAGGACGGAAGAATCCCATGGACTGCTACAGACTAGGGACCGAATGGCTAGGTAGCAGATCTGCAGAAAAGGACCTAGGGGTTACAGTGGACGAGAAGTTGGATATGAGTCAACAGTGTGCCCAGGTCATCAAAACTACCATCGCAATGATCCCTGGGTGCCCCCACCTGCTGGCAGGCTCAGCACAGAGGCCAAGGACTGAATGGCCCATGGAAACCAAACTCCTTCCTCAGCCCTAGAGGTGGCTGGGAGTGATGGGGAAGCAGGTGCTGCCAGTGTCTGGGCCACATGTGCCCAGTAGGAACAGAGGGATCTCCAGGACTGTCATTGTGGCAGGGGCTCACTCTATCATAGGGTTCCCCACGGTTTGAGGTACCCCATGACAATGGGCCACGTATCTGCCTCCCACCATCTGGGTGCAGGTGAGCTCCCATATCCCATGGAGACATGACTTCAGCACCTTGAATCCACACCTCTGCCATGCTGTTTCCCAGGCCAGGCCAGCTCCTCAAGGAGATGTTCTGTCCTGGCCTCTTGGGGAGGCTGTGAGCTCCAAAGCCTGGGTCTAATTCCAAACCCTCTGGCTGGGCCACTGGAGGCTCCATTCTCTGATTGTTTCCATCACACCTGGGAGGCCCAGAAATATCAGGAGAAAACCCATTACGGGCAAGATTTGCAGAGCAAAGCGGTTTGGACATCTCTCTCCCTGCAGAGTCACCAGTTACGTCTGGGGCACACAAATGCCATGGCTATTTATTTGGCAACAAAGGTGTCCTGTAGGTGACTGGTTGGAAGGGAGGGCGTCAGAGGGCAGGTGGTACCTAGGGATGGATCAGCTGAGATAAATTAACACTTCAAAGTGCTCAACCAGCATCAGCCAAGTGAGACTCTGAGAAGCAGATATTGTCACCACCCCTTTCCAGATCTGGCAACCGAGCCACAGAGAGTATAAGTGGCTTGTTTCAGTCTGGAGAGGCAGTAGCAGGACTAGAACCCAGGGTCCCTGCCTCCCAGTTCCACAAGCCCTACTAGAACACAACACCTCTCACAGGAACCAACCTGAACACTTAAAGCCAACAGGAAACCTCTGCTGTAGCCGCCCATGTGTAAGGGCCCAGCCCTGTGAGGCAGAGAGCAACTGGGAGTGGAGGACACTCAGTACCCTGCGGGTCAAATAAATGTGTAGCTGCTGGAATTGCTCTGCAAATAAACACAGGCATCTGGGAGCAGCGCATGGGGGCTCCGTTTTCTGACAGCATGGGCAAGACACACACCTTTGCTTGCTAAACCCCAGCAGTTTCTTTCTCCACTCAGATCCGGTCTGAAGCAGACATTATGCTACTCGCTTCTCCAGGACAGGCTTCACGTCAGTCTGAGGTTAGCCTCTGTCCCTGCTTCAGGGACGTCGGCTCTAAAGAGATCCCCATGGTTTAAATATCTAACTATGTGGCTCAGTTAGCCACATAAGGAATAACTTTGGCACCATGCATCAGTCCATTGGTCCATCTAGCTGGAATCCAGCCTCCAGCTGTGGCCACTACCTGACGTTGGGGAGGAAGCCATATTGACACAGTGGAGCCAATGCGGGAATGAGCGGCCACCACTGTCCCCTGGCTCCCTTAGAGTATGGAATGAGATTTAGACACCGCACCACCCAAATTCCCCACATAGCTCATAGAGTCAGCGAGATTAAAGCCAGAAGGGACCATTAGGTCATCCAGTCTGACCCTGCCTAGCACAGGCCAGAATCCCACCCGTGTACTCCTGTGCTGAGCTCAAGAACTTGTGTTTGACTAAAGCATTTCTTCCGAAAACTTCTCAGCCTTGTGTGTCCTCTTTATGAATCAAATTCACTGTAACTTCTCCTACAGAGAATCCCTGTGATTCGTGTGATACCGAAATGTCTAGATAAAGAAGAGGAAATTCTCCCGGGCCTTTTTTCTTCCTCTCACACAGCTATCCAAACAAGCTGCCTGACACAATGGGTCTTGGTGGAAATTGTTTGAACTCTCAAGTCCTTAAATTTAATCTGACACTAACTTTTATTTGCTAATCAGGGTTTTATGGCTGTGCCAGTTTGGGAAGGGCTCCCTCTAGTGCTCAGTTTTACATCTGTGGATCAAGATGAGGCTGGAGGAATATTTAACTCTTCCATAAGAGGCTGATTTCTCCAAGCCGCTGAGGACACACAGCTCCAGCTGAAGTCAGTGGGAGCTGCATCTGCTCAGCTCTTCGGAAAAGCAGGACCATAGCACTCGTCCTGCCTTGGTCTCCAAGCACTTTACAAAGGGGAGTTCACATCACTAGGAGTTGCACTCTTTGTTGTTTACATGGGTCGAGCTGTACGCCCCCATCTGGGCCTTGGTCCTTCCCACACTCCAGCCAGGCCCTTTCCCCCACTCTGGTCAGACCCTGTTGATTTTGGTGGAAATCAGAAAACCATAAAAGCCTGATCTCCACTAAAATCAGGCTCAGAGAGTGCCCCTATGGTGCTGCATGCGAGGAAGCTCTGCGATGCCCTGTCCCTAATCCTGAGGTCACTGCCTCGCCCCTGCATCTAGAGTGATTCTGCTCCCCTCCCCCGGCCTCTGCTAGGTCACTGCCTCGCCTTTGGATCCAGTCACCAAACTGAGATTTTATCGGAATTTGTAGGTTTTCCGATTTTCGCCCAAATCAGTCGGGTTCTGCTCACTCATACCGAGAACATTCCCGGAAATGTCAGGACTGACCAGATGAGGTTTTCAGACGTTATCACGTTACTAGGTGAGGGAAGGGCCTGGCAGAACAGATGTCTCCTCACTCCAACCCTGGTGCTCTCTATTCACTAGGCTGTGGGTGTGAACTCATTGAGAATTAACACTTCTGGCCAGACCCTCAGGTGCTGTGTATTGCCACACCTCCACTGACTTTAATGGGGCTGAACTGACTGACACCAGCCAGGGATTTGGCCTTCTAGGTGCAGTGTATTTGCCCACAGTGCGGTGAGTTCTAAATATCCCCAGGTTATAGGGCAGGAGATAGAAGTTATGGCCTGGGGGCTGGAGCAGCAAGTGAAGTTGTGAATACACTGGATGGTATTTCGCAAGCCAGGGAGCTTTTCTCTTCCTCGCTGTTCCTTAATCCAAGCTATTAGTCTCTCCACGTGTGGAGACAAATGCTACCTTGGGGCAGCACTCTCATGCTCTCGGGTGAGGTTATTGTGCAATTCTAAAGCAGCTGCACTAAAACTAAGGGACAATTATCTAATAGCGAGATAGCAATTAATTCTGCCAAAGGGAAACGTTTACCCGTTCAGGTCTAAATGGAGCGTAAAAGGGAAAGGCATTTACAGGATGAGAAGGGAGAGGGAAAGCGCTCAGTGACGATCTCCTTGGCTTCTGCTGCTCCTTCCAGACACAATTCACGCACCGTGCCTCCAAGGGTGCCGGGCGCAGCCAACTGGAACACACCTGGCTCCCGAACAGATGTGCCTGCTGGGCTGCTGCACATGCCAGGTGCAGCCAGGTAGAACCCACCTGCTCTGCTGCCGAGTGTCCCCCCAGGCAGCTCTGGGTGCTCCAGGCAGTTCCTCCTAGGCAGTGCTGGGTACCCCTGGCTATTGAATGTCTCATTCCAGAGGGATGCATGCGGAGGACCCAGCAGGCCCATGAGAGGAAAGGGTTAAAGGAATGCAATTCCCCTTTCCACTGCAAATAGGTTTTTCTCCCCTCCAGCTGTAATACTGTTTATCAGCAATTGCAGGCTTTAAAATCCGTACTTTACAAGTGCAGCAGAACCTGCCAGTTATAATTGGTTGAATTATACCTCATCCCTTATGCAACTCCTGATGACTCTCAGCCTCCGCCAGAAAACTGATGGGAGACAACTTTATAGCTCTCTCAGAAAACACAGTTATAAACTGCAGCTGCCCCACAGGCTCTGGGAAAGGTTAACTCTCTCACCGCAATTCTCTGTGCAGCCAACTTTTACCGCGAGTTCTCTGCCAGGGTGGGAAGGGTGGAGGGAGAGAGAAAAATCTTTGCTCCATCAATTCAGTTGAACCCATTAAAATCTATGGGGAGAAAAAGATGAACATACTAGGCCTAATTCTCATTCACACCAAGGCCCCTTGTGCACCCCTCTAGCAATGTGAAGGGGCCTGAACCCAGGGGAACCCCACATTTACACTGCCAGAGCGATGTAAAGGGGCCTGGGTGTCGGTGAGAATCAGGCCCACTGGGTTTTAGCAGGACCTACAGAAAAGAGAGCCCCGGGCCATCTGCTGATCTAAGACCTTGCATGGCCTGGGGATTGGCCCTGATTTCAAGTCCCTGCTGAACTTAGTGCAAATCCCTAGTGCGGTCAGGATGAACAGTGCAATCTGCACGGGGGCTGCTTACCCCATTTTCAAGCACCGATGCAGAAAGCAGCCTTTTTTCTCCAGATCAGGCTTGGAGCAACTGCAATGGCAGAAACTGGAACACCTCCTCAATGCAGACAAAGCCTGTTACTCCTCCCCACATCTCCACCATGGCGTAAGCACACTCAGTAACACACAGGTCCTTGCGATGCATTTGCTGTTTGCACTTTTGTCACGGTGCTTAGAGTGTCTTTCAAGATTAAAATCTTCTGTTAGAACTGGATGTGACCTGTAACTGAGGAGTTAACTGAAACACTCCAGCCTAGTGGCATTAAATCATGGTGCCCTCTAGTGGTGGTGCACAGTGCTTGCAACTAGAGTTGGTCAGAAATTTTTCACTGAAACGGTTCTTTGACAAAAAATGTCGTTTTTGTCAAAATAGAGATGTTTCAAAACCACTGTCAATTTCAATTACATTTCATTTTTTAAAAAGAAATTCAGCATTTCGGGAATGTCCAGCCATCCTGTTTCAACAATTTCAGAGTAGAATCTTTCAATTTTTCATGTTGAAATGACTTTTTGAACCAAAATGTATTGGTTTTATTTCATTTAAAAAAAATAAAAGTAACAAAAGGTTGAAATCGGAATGAAATGCTCCAATGTTACCTAAATGAAATGTTTCCATTTCATCGACCTCAAATTATTTTTTTTTAAATATTTCCCATGACATTTCAAGGGGGGGGGAAGGGCTTGTTGTGTTTTTATCTTTTTGTTCCATTTCAGAACGGGAAAAATTTCAAAATCGCAGAATTGCCCACAAAATGGCTATTGCCCGCCCAGATCTAATTCTACCAGCCTGCCACTTCCTCACAACTAGCCGAGGTATCTTTCATCCTTGAGCTGACATGGCCGGGGCATGAACTTTTGGTGCTAAAGGGCTCAGACTCTATGTCAGCCGTATTTGCTGGTGCCTCCAGGGTTTGTTATAAACACTCCTCTTTGGGAAAGTTTGAATCTGATCCGCATTTGAGGTTGGGTCTAACCTATCCAAGAGGCTGATCTGAGAACACACTAACCCAGGTGAAGCCAGGATCCAAATATGAATCCCAAGTCAGCTGCTTGGGCCCAGCTCTGCTTTCGATAGGGAGGTACAATGGGACTGGGAGGAGGGAGAAAGGACGCACCTGAGGATACAAAATGCACACGCCTAAAATCATCATCAGACCTAGTCCCACAAGAAAGACCAGCCTTTCTACCATATGTTCAGTGCTAGGGGATAGTTCAACATTGTGTCTCTTTCCCTGCTTCTCTTCTCTCCTTAGCACCCTGAGGGGAAGAAAGAAATCCACCATCACCAATTGCTTCAGTCATTGAGCCATGTGAAGCTGGTGGACACAGAGCTGAAGGACAGACTGTAGGGACCAATCCTGGCCTGGCCTGCAGGATAAGCGGGCTGACCCAGCAGGTCTCGTCTGCTGTTGACCAGAGAGCATCGCCCTTCGGTAAGGTGGGTTATGTCCCAGTGTGAAGAGCAGGAGAAAGCCCCCTTATTGCACAGTGCCTTACAACAAATGAATGTGGCCTGTAGCAAAATACTTCTAGGAATAAACCTGATTGAACTGCATGGTCTGATGGGCACACGCTGGACCTCAATCCATCCTGTGGCGCCGACGAGAGCGGGAGCCGGAAATGGCTTCGAAGGAGCCGTTCTTGTGCCCATGATGACAAGCCAGGGCAATGGCACCAGCTGAGCCCCTTCTCCCTGACATCCCCGGGTTGGGTATCAAAGCCTGACAAGTCCACGCAGCCGGAGAAGGGAGCCGTCTGTTGGCTTCCCATCTGGGAAAGGAGCTTCAGAGACAGTCACTGGGTGCCATCACCAGCGGGTTAGGCAGCTGTGTTCATGGAGATGGCAGAGATGAAATCTTCAGGCCATGTGTGAGATCTCTTTGTGCAGGAGGCCTGTGCTGCAGAGAGCGACTCCTATTCCCTATCTCTCATCTCCAGACCATGAAGGCAGCCGGCACCCTTCCCTTGCATTGCTGCAGGCACCCTGAAGACGGCATTGCTTACACCAAGCCACCAGAAGTGCTGATCCATTGGCATCAACAGGAGTGGCAGGACTGGCGAAGGAGCTCCCTTCATGTCCCAGTCAATGCACTCGAGGGTCCCCTCCTCCCACCGAACCCCATCCATGCTGCACGTGCTTGTCATGGCATCAGCCTCCCAGCTCCGGAGGGACTCCCACTAGAGTCATCTGTACAGCTATCTAGGCTCACTCTTGTGCAGTATGGAGTCTTTGTGCACACACCGCCTCCCAGCCCTGCCTCTGCTCCGCTCCCCACTTCTGCTGACTAAGAGCACAGAAGCAGCCTGAAGCCAATCAACCGCCAGTCTCCTCATTTCGAGCCCCCTGAAATATAGGCCCAGAAATATTTACAGTCTCTCCACCTGTCCCTGACCTTCAGCTTTTATTTGCGTTCATATATTTTGTTCTATTTCAGGAATGCAAGTTCCATATCAGGGCAGTTCAATCTTTATGAGGATAAAGTGTTTGCAGTGCTCTTAAGCTGCTTAACGTAAGCATGTGTGTGAAAGATTAACAGCTTTGTAAGTCAGCGCAGTTAAGTGACAATATAAGGAGGAAGGAAGGGGGGAAACATCATCAATCTAAAGCGGCACTAGGAATATTTGTGAGAATTACTGAATGGAGCTGGCTGCCAAGTCCAACCCAGTGCCTCAGTAGCACACAGGAGTGACCCACGCTGGAATCATCTCATGGCAAGGGAGAAAACAGACCAGCTTTAAAGGCTCCATCTTCTCCACAGTCCTTGAGTCACTAGGAAAAAGGAAACTTTCCAATTATCAGTCGGGATTTATGACCAGCCTTTTGTGTCCTGTTCAGAGCTGACCTCTGAGTGGAGGAAGGAAGAGACAAAGTCTTTGCATACAGCTAAACATGTGCTTCCTAAGGCAACCCAAAAGTCCATGAGATCAAAGGCAGCACGGCGCCTGCAAGCGTGCCAGGAAGGTCGACACCACGTTGGCTTGCTCCCGCCATAAAGGAGATGTTGAGGAGAGCTCATGTTTCTTTTTGCTGATTCCAGGGAGGTTTTTGAACAGATTTTCCATGGGTTTGATAGATGTTGAGCCAAACTCATGAAGAAGCAAATTGTTCAGCCTGACCAGTTTGGGCCCTTCCATGTGCCCTGGGATGAGAGAAACAGAAACAAGTTCAAGGAACATCTGAGGATAAGAGTGGAGGCCATGAGACCACCACTTACCTGGCCTCCTGCAAGTACACCCCAGTCAAAACCCCCCACTGAAGATCTTAGTTATAACCACGTGGATCTGGATGAGATCTGTCGGGGTGGATTCTGGTCCAGTGTATCCAAAAGTTAGCCCAAATGAGTGGGAATCAGCAGTTCTGAGCTTTCTGCCTGGCTCTATCACAGCTTCCTTACAGCCCAGGTGACAGGTTGGGGACGATATGTCTTAATGAACCTTTGCAAAGCATTCTGAGCTCCTCTGACACAAATGGCTTTAGCAAAGGGAAACTAGCCAGTTGGCTCCGAATTATAATCACAGCCAAAAGAGCAGTGCTCAAATTATGGAGAAAAGTAGTCCTAAATAGTCCTTAACCTGTTCTTTCACCACTGAGGGCTGCTCACCTCCTCCCCATACTGTGCTGCCCAGTGCAGCAGTCTGGGAGCTGACCTTGTCTGTGAAGACCGAGGCAAAAAAATGGATTGAGTACTTCAGCTTTTTCCACATCATCTGTCACTAGGTTGCCTCCCTCATTCAGTAAGGGGCCCACACTTTCCCTGACCTTCTTCTTGTTGCTAACATACCTGTAGAAATCCTTCTTGTTACCCTTCACATCCCTTGCTAGCTGCAATTCCAGTCGTGCCTTGGCCTTCCTGATTACACCCCTGCATGCTCAAGCAATATTTTTATACTCCTCCCTAGTCATCTGTCCCAGTTTCCACTTCTTGTAAGCTTCCTTTTTGTGTTTAAGCTCACTGAAGATTTCACTGTTAAGCCAAGCTTGTCACCTGTAATATTTGCTCTTCTTTCTGCACATCGGGATGGTTTGTTCCTGCGCCCTCAATAAGGCTTCTTTAAAATACAGCCAGCTCTCCTGGACTCCTTTCCCCCTCATATTAGGCTCCCAGGGGATCCTGCTCATCAGTTCCCTGAGGGAACAAAGTCTGCTTTTCTGAAGTCCAGGGTCTGTATTCTGCTGCTCTCCTTTCTTCCTTTTGTCAGGATCCTGAACTCGACCAGTTCCCACACACTTCTATTTCCCCCACCAATTCTTCCCTGTTTGTGAGCAGCAGGTCAAGAGGAGAATGGCCCCTTGTTGGTTCCTCCAGCACTTTACCAGGAAGTTGTCCCCAGCACACTCCAAAAACTTCCTGGATTGTCTGTGCACTGCTGTATTGCTCTCCCAGCAGATAACAGGATGATTAAAGTCTCCCATGAGAACCAGGGCCTGTGATCTGAAAACTTGTTAGTTGTCCGAAGAAAGCCTCGTCTACCTCATCCTCCTGGTCTGGTGGTCTATAGCAGATGCCCACCACAACATCACCCTTGCTGCTCTCGGTTCTAAACTGAACCCAAAGACTCTCAACAGGCTTTTCTCCAGTTTCATACTGGAACTCTGAGCAATCATACCGCTCTCTTACATACAGTGCAACTCCTCCACCTTTCCTCCCCTGCCTGTCCTTCCTAAACAGTTTAAATCCATCCATGATAGTGCTCCAGTCATGTGAGTTACCCTACCAAGTCTCCGTTATTCCAATCACATCAGAGTTCCTTGACTGTGCCAGAACTTCCAATTCTTCCTGCTTGTTTCCCAGGCTTCTTGCATTCATGTACAGGCACCTAAGATAACTAGCTGATTGCCCTACTTTCTCAGTATGAATCAGGAGGCCTCCCCTGTTGCACCTTCCTCCTTGTGTTTCTTCCCGGGATCCCATTTCCCCATTTACCTCAGGGCTTAGATCTCCATCCCCCGGCGAACCTAGTTTAAAGCCCTCCTCACTAGGTTAGCATGCCTGCCTGCGAAGATGCTCTTCCCTCTCTTCATTAGGTGGATCCCATCTCTTCCTCACAATCCTTCTTCCTAGAACAACATCTCATGGTCAAAGAATCCAAAGCCCTCTCTCCGACACCACCTGCGTAAGCATGCATTTACTTCCAAAATTCAATGATCCCTACCTGGGCCATTTCCTTCAACGGTGAGGATAGATGAGAACACGACTTGTGCCTCAAACTTCTTTATCCTTCTTCCCAGAGCAACACAGTCTGCAGTGACCTGCTCAAGGTCATTCTTGGCAGTATCATCGGTGCCCACGTGGAGAAGTAGGAAGGGATAGTGGTCCGAGGGCTTGATCAGTCTCAGCAGACACTCCGTCACATCCTGAATTCTAGCTCCAGGCAAGCAGCACACTTCTCGAGTTTCCCAGTCTGGACGGCAGATGGATGACTCCAGCCCCCTTAAGAGGGAGTTCCTGATCACCGCCAGTCGTATCCTCCTCTTGGGAGTGGTGGTCATGGAATCCCCATCCCTAGGATAATGCATCCCATGCCTTCCAGTCGATGGGGTCTTCTTCTGATCCCTTCCCTCAGATAACTCTTCCAAATCATTCTCCGCCATAGTACCTGTGCAGAGAGCCTGAAAACGGTTTCTTACCTTTATCTGCATTGGGGGTACAGGGGTTCTCCTTTTTGTTCTTCTGGAGGTCACATGCTGCCAATTTTCTTCCCCGTTCTGCACTGCCCTCTCTGATTCTTCAGCATGCTGTGCCTGCACTACCAAACGCTGACTTTTATCCAGAAAGTCTTCATTTTGTCTGATGCAGCGCAGGGTTGATACTTGGGTCTCTAATCCTTTAACCTTCTCTTCCAATATGGAGACCAGCTTGCACTTCGTACAGACGTAGTCGCTTCTATCCTCTGGGAGAAAGACAAACATGGCACATCCTGTGCAGGTCACTATCCATATTGTCTTCCTTCTATGAGCCTCTTCAGATGTTGTATTTACTGCTCACAGAAGCCTGAAAGGCAAAAACTCTGTGGGAGCAGCCCTCCCGAGGCAAACTCCCTCTGTTTGCTTCTCCTCTCTTTGCAGCTCACTCAGTTTGCAACTGGCTGCTTTTTTATAAGGCTGCTGGCTCCAAGCAGTTGCCCCAGCCTAAAGCCTTCCCTCAGTCAACCACTCAAGGCCCACCTGGAACGAAGCACTCCCAATTCACACTTTTTAAACAAACAAACACACGGTCAAACAGTCCCTGCAACTAGCACCAGTCAAACAAAAGGTCACAGCAGATAGACACTTGGATAATCATCTCACCAGCTCACAACACAGCCCCCCTAATGTAGCACTCACGGTAGCTCCTCTCAGATGGTTCCCAGGCAAACTCCCTTTGTTTGCTTTTCCTCTGTTCACAGCATGCTAGAACCACATTAGCCTGTTTCATGGCCACATCACATTGGCGGCTCATAGTCATCCTGTGATCAACCAATACACCCAGCTCTTTCTCCTCCTCTATCACTTCCAACTGATACGTCCCCAGCTTATCGCAAAAATGCTTGTTGTTAGTCCCTCAGTGCATGACCTTGCACTTTGCACTATTAAATTTCATCCCATTTCTATTACTCCAGTTTTCAAGACTGTCATCAGGTGGACAAAGGTCCAATGAATGGAGAATTTCCCATTCATTTAGTTGCAGATTGCAAGATGAAGCAGATGCACCTTGCTGACCATGTGAAACTCCCTTGCACATTGCTATGGTCTTCTTTTCATTCTACAATAACCTCGCCTTTTAGCATGAAGCAAACATCTCCAGCACCTTGTCTCCATCAGATCTCAGAACTTGTCTTAGGACAGCCTTGTTTTCTCTTAATGAACATTCTCACTGAAATGTTTTGAACATCAACAGTTCCTGTCTTTCCAGGATCTAGGCAGACTTACTCCTGCCTCAGCATAGGGGGATGGACTAGATGACCTCTATAGGTCCTTAAAAACAACAAGGAGTCTGGTGGCACCTTAAAGATTAACAGATTTATTTGGGCATAAGCTTTCGTGAGTAAAAACCTCACTTCTTCGGATGCAACG
This sequence comes from Chrysemys picta bellii, assembly GCF_011386835.1. Taxonomy (NCBI): domain Eukaryota; kingdom Metazoa; phylum Chordata; order Testudines; family Emydidae; genus Chrysemys; species Chrysemys picta. The sequence continues at coordinate 3,741,641 of NC_088813.1, forward strand.
AAGGTCCTTAGGTCCTTTTCAGTCCTACATTTCTATGATTCAATTATTCTCCCATACCAGGCGAAGACTGGAATACTGGCCTGAATAACAACAGGATTATTAGCTCGGGGCTGGAAATTTTTCAATGGAATCTTTTCCCTTCAGAAAATGGCATTCCATCAAAATCAAAACTTCCATGAGAACATCTCAATTACAGTGAAATTTTATGTAGGAAAAAAAAGTTGGAACAAAATGTTTCCATAAAGATGAAATCTTATCAGACTGGCAATTTCACTTTTTGTTTTGAAATTTATTTTCTATAATATTTTATAAATTATAATATCAAATTTAAATGTAACGCCCACTTGCTGTTTGCCAGCTCCTGGAGTGCCAGTTGGCAACGTCCCTCTAGGGGACCTTTCCAACAGGACTACAGCTATGATGACTACCATAACCTCCTGACAACATTTCCCAGCATGCTTGGAGTCAGGGATGAGGACAGAAGGAACTAGAAACCCCTTCTGAGGCCAATTGGGAGGTTTCAGCATGGGGTGATCTGGACAAGCAGTCCACTGAACTAATGACAAGCAAGTAGGGTGGCCATCCCGGCATTCCCAAAATACTGGACATTCCAATACTTCTGGGAATGGTGTGGGTCTACCCCTGCCCATGTGACCTTGCATGCATGGTGCTTGCGAGGTCACACTGGTGGGGGCAGAGTGACAAGCTCTTCAAAATGGTGCCTCTTGTCCAATACCAGACAAAACTATGTCCAGCTTTGTCTCAGTATCGTATGGGGGGCAAAATGCCCAAAAAGAGGACCGGCCCGTTTAAAACTGGACTAATCACCTGCCTACAAGCAAGGGCTGCAGCACCCCCTGTGAGGGGACAGCCTAACTCTACACAAAGGAGAGAGAAAGCTTAATTTTTTGAAAGCTGGGAAAGAGACAGTTCAGGGAGTCCCCGCAAAATTTCCCCTTCCACTAAATGGAGTTCATCCGCTGCTGGGAAATCCAGCTGCATGGATCAGGCAGCTCAAGCCCTGCAGCAAACCAGCATCCAGCAGAGATAGCGCCACACTGCCGCCGACTACCAAGAGCCAGCCAAGATCTCCCCAGGATGTTCATAAATTGGAGAGGGCTCAGAGAAGAGCCATGAGAATGATTCAAGGAGGATTAGAAAACCTGCCTGATAGGGATAGACTGAAGGAATTCAATCTATGTAGCTTTACAAAGACAAGGTTAAGGGGTGACTTGATTCCGGTCTATAAGTACCTACATGGGAGACAAATGTTGGATAATTCAATCTAACAGACAAAGGTGTAAAAAGATCCCTGGGCTGGAAGTTGAAGCTAGACAAATCCAGACTGGAAATAAGGTGTACATTTGTAACAGTGAGAGTAATTCACCGCTGGAACAATTTAACAAGGGCCATAGCGGATTCTTCATCACTGACACGTTTAAAATCAAGATCCAATGTTTTGCTCTAGGAGTTACTGTGGGGCAGGTCTCTGGCCTGTGTTGTGTAGGAGGTCAGACCAGATGAGCACAGTGGTCCCTTCTGGCCTTGGGATCTATAAATGTAGGATTCTAGACCAGGAGCCCACAGGATTGGTAGGAGTCAGAAGAGAAGCCTGTCCCACCCAGGGGTGGAGAACGAAGTAAGGGCACCTTTTTGTTTAACGTTCCCTCTCAGGATACTCAAGCTCAGCCTACCATCTGCCTGAGAAGGTGCCAGGGAGGGAGCTGGGGTAAATTGAGAGTGTTGGGACGGGGCAGATTGGTTTATTTATTAATGTTTAGTACTTATTAGTTAACCTTCCCCGTTTCCTTCCCTCCATCCTTCCTGTTCCCAGTAAAGGCCTCCTTGTTATGCTGGTGTTTGGGGAGTGGCATTCCGGCCCTGGGGCTGGAGTTGATGTACTTTATTTTCCCTCGTGCGCTGGGCTTTACACTCCTGCCAGCTGGTTGTATTGACGTTCACTAGGGACAGTGAAAGGCACGTGGCACAGTGAGGAATCACCAGCAGTGGAGGCACCAGGCGCCAGAAAAGAACCCCGGACCCCACCCATGCGAGGCGTGAACGTGTCTCTCCTAACACTGGTGATAGCAAGCACCACAGAGACAAAAGAGAGGAGGTCTGAGCCACACCGTGGGGCAGGTTAAAATCAGAATGAAATGTTGCTATTGACTCAAAACAATGTGGATTTTTTTTGGTTTGGTTTCAGTTCAGAACAAAACCAGAATTTGAAATGTTGGAATTTCCTATGGAACAGAAAATCCAAGTTTTTCACCAGTTCTAAGTGTTATCATGAAAGGAATGGACCCAGTTCCATGTTCCTTGCTTATGGCAGATTGGCACAGACCAAAGCAGTAGAGTTTGAGGTTTAACAAGCTTCACGAACGTCTTTCAAAGTCTGGTGCATCATTTCCTTCCCTGAATGAAACATGTGTTGTTTTTAAGGGAGAATCAATTCGAAACCACTTTTTCCACCAAGGGAAGTCTGTGCTATGCAAACAATAAAGACATCCAGGAAAGATAACTTTGCAGGCTGTTGTTTTTATATCTCAGCAGGAGTACAAATAAACCTAGACTGGTGATCAGTTGCCTTACAGATGGAAGTAGATTGTGGATTGAACTGTAAAATGATGTGCCACATAGAGAATATTGAGTCACATTCGGCTTTCTGTTTCACTGGTGTAAATCCATCTGCCTCCTTTAGGTATTTCTAAGGGAACTATCATGGTATCTAAGCATAAACCTACCTCAGCTTCAATGTGGTCACTCTGGATTTACAGCCCGGTGACTGAAAGTCAATTTGGTCCAATCTACTGAAGAAAGCATATGGCATTCAAAGTTCTGATGCAAATCAGAGCCAGTGTCCTTTCTGCATCTTCTGAAATCGGTGTGGATCCCTCCACACCCAGTTTCAATTCAGACCATGCACTGGTTGATGAGCACTTCAGAGCTAAACTAGCCAGATCGAGCCAGCCTGGTTGGCTAATTAGGTGGTTAAAATAGACAAGTCACCTGGTTCTTGAACCTAGCAGGGCAGAAATGGTCACTCAGTCTCCTGTGGCTAGACTGACATAAAGGATCCATCTGTCTATCTATTGTTATGTCCACAGCATACACACAGAGAAGTTAGATAAAGACTTTACTCTTGCTAGAAGGTTGCAATGTAACATGACTTTATTCCTTAAAATTCACAATGATCAGACACAAGAACCCCCCCAAAAAGAGAGACACAGCTGACTGCTCCCCCTAGCCTGCGAGCAAGGCCAGGAAACCCCCTGAAATTTAAAGTGATAGCTTGTCATTTTTCTACACAGTTTTCAATACAGCAAATCTACAAACTGAGCTGTACTAGGACAAATATGTGTGAAAAGTATATTTGAACCTCAATTATTCACTCAAAGCAAATTGCAAATTGTGCGAATTGTGCATGTGATTGTAACGTTAGTTATATAAATCATCCAATCATGGAAGAGAAGCTAAACCATGTGACTTATTTAACTAAGCAATGCAGCAAGGATGTTCAGATTCTAATATTGAATATTCACAGCAGACTGTGAGCTCTTGGTAGAGGGGAAACATTCACAAAGAAATCCATGGATAATGTCAAGTAACAAGATGTGAGACATTTGGAACATGTGCGTCAGCATTTTCCAAACAGAAAATGAGGCAAAGTTTGACTAATTAAGTATCAGCTCCCAATTATCCACTTGGATCTAGCCATAATGGAGATTGCCAGACATTCTTCGTGCAGGCATGCAGAATGTATGTAATGCTACAAACTGGCACGTATTAGCACAAGAAATCCAGGGGAAATTAGTCCCGGTGAGAGAAGCCAGAGTGACCCTCCAGGAGACTGTTGTCCTCTAGTCATGGAACAAGCAACAACGTTGTAGGGTTCCTCACACTGTGCCATCTGATGGGAATGGATCGTCTTTATGAGAGAGCACCATCTCCTTGGCTTTGTCAGTCCTTAGCCCTGGGCCTGAAACTGCCAACACGGAGAGTAATTAATGCTAATTGCCTTAGTGGTGGAGGGTTATTCTATGGGCACCTGCCCAGTGATAAATCACTGTGTGACCACTTCACATAGGCCACAACGATGGACCAAGTTGTCCATAGCAGGAGGTTTTGGTTGCTCCTGGCCTGGGCTGGATTGGAAGCAGCAGCCTGGCGATGAAAAGCTCCGTATCCCATTATTAAATCTTGGAGCCATCCATTATTCCTGGCTCTGCCACTGACTTACTGTGTCACTTTGGGGAAGTCACCTCTTCTCCTTTTGCCACTGCATTCTCATCTGAACAATGGAGATAAAGATACCTTCTTCAGAGGGGAGTGGTGAGTCACTAATGTGTGTTCAGCACCTGACACCCTGGGGCCCTTGCCCATGACTAAGGCTCCTATGTGCTATGGTACACGTCATCATCATCATCATCTTAAAGCTATTTAATATGATTCATTTATGAGTTTACAAAAACGGTCCTATGCAATGAGTCAGGGCACATGGACAGCAGCCAACCACAAACGGGTAGGTACAACCAACTCTAACTAGGTTCAGAGTGGGGGGAGAACCTCAAAGGACCAATCTTCACAGCACGGCCCCTTAAAGCTCCGTAAAGTCAGGCTTTTTCTGGCCATTTGGGGGGAGCTAATTCCAGAGCCGAGCACCCTAGGGCCAAATATGAGCTGACCTCTTTCCTATTCCTATTCCTACTAAGCAGCCACACTGCCACCAACACATTCCAGGAAGGAAATACGGTTCCTGACATGGCCATATAGCCACAGCCAGATTTTCCAGTGCTCAGCACCTATAACTGGAGCAAAATTCTCAGATGAGATTAGTTCCCATTGAGCTAAATTGGAGCCCAGGGAAATTTTCAAAGGTACAAATAGCAGCGAGGCACCTAGGCCCAGATCCCCAAATGTATTTAGGCGCTGGGCTACTGTCCTATTCAGCTGGCAGTCCAGAGAATTGCTTGGATGTATCCAAGATCTCTTGTTTCCATCTTGTTGCCCTCTGCTATGCACTGCACTTTGCTGTGCCTGTGGGAACATTCTGTACTATCCTCAGCCAATGCCCATGGAGCTCAGTGACTTGTCGTGAGAAAAGGTTACTTAAATCCACATTAGAGGGCAGCAGGGAAGCTGTCAGGCTGCAGTTTTGCGACCCAAGGAACCATCAGGCGTTGTAGACGCAGAACGGTGAGCTCTCCATGGTACACGCGGTGCACAGGGAATGTTTCTGCGGTGGGTCTGGAGAGCAGTAGCACCAGGCTCCTAGTGTCTTTCACACTGAGGCAGGTGGAGCCCAGTTTAAATGCACCGGCCCTAGTTTACTACGTGCCTGATGGAGTTCCCCAAACCTCAGTATCTGGGCTAAAATAAAATGTACTTGTTTTTTCTTTTCAATGTATAAAGGCCAAAGCTCCCCAATCCACCCGCTGGGGTGTTACAGGGTGTACCACTTCATTTGGGACAGTGGAGGGCTGTATAGGATGTTTGTTTATTCTTAACATGTTTATTATGGCAGTGCCCAAGGGCCAGCCAAGAATGGCGACCGAGTAGTTCTAGGCACTGAACAAACACAGAGTAGTAGATGGTCCCGGCCATTTCTGTAGCTAGTTTGATGATAATCTCCCCAACTACATGCAAACACTCATCTACACATACGCTTGCACACACATTCCCACTCACACCCATGCACACAGGTACACACCCATCCTTGCACACACTTCTATGCACCCATGCAACACACCTACCTTCACACACGTACACTTAGTATCAGATGACAAATGCTAAATAGAGGTTTAGAACTCAATCCCATGCCAGGATTACTTTGCAAACCCTTCGATTGTGCAAGAGTTAGGGGGACTCAGCTTTCCTTTGGGGGCCCCTTTCCGAAATGGGGTTTGATGGCAGGGATACTGTGTGTATAAAAGATACTTTCCACACTCTAATGTCATTGGCCTATTTGGAGGGAGCGGCTAAGACAGGGTTAGTGGGTTTTATTCACAAATCCCTGGAAACATCCTGACATTTCTCCAGATCACTGTTCCTGTTGTAACAAGGTGACTTTTCAGGAGTTCTGCAAGTCTGCCTCATGCACAGATGTGCTCAGGGTATCACTAGGACTTCAGCTTCATGGGGCCTGCAAATGTACCTAGGGCATCGCCAGAGGTCCAGCTCTCACTGACCAATGGAAATGTGTTTCTCACCAGCTCTCATGAACAGGACCCAGGCACTGCTAGGAATTCATTGGCATGGGGATGTTCTGGGTACCACTGGCAGTGCAGCTGCTGTTCTGCCAGGTTGTGGAGCAGCATATAAAGATCTCACTTGTCTGCAATTTTAATTCCTATCTGCCTGTGGGTCTGAACAAGATTCTCTGTGCTGTGGAGCGACTTGCAGCTCTGTGCTCCCTAGATTGCTACTTGCTATCAGGGCAATTTGCTTCAAGACAAACCTAGGCACGAGGAACTGCAGCTCCTTGGGTTTTTGTTACGAACAGCTGTTTCTTATTGCGCCGTGTGGCTATATTCTGCATATAAGATCCTCATGGGCTTAGGATGCTTTGCCTTTTTATGCTTCTGCGAGTCTCTTTAGGGTCTTTATGCATTTCTTAATTGCCTGGCTTGGCCTACCAGCACACCAGGGATCGGCGAAGTGAAAGCATAGAAGCGTTTCCTGCCTTCACATAAAATTAACCTCCCCTAGCATGCTGCAGGGAGCAGCATGTCAGTCTGGGGTGTTCTACCCTCGGAGTCGGTACAAAGCCAGGGCCCCGTTACAGTGCTCTGGGGCGCGGTGCTGCAGGGAGTGGCACCGGTGAGTCAATAGGGGATGCTCCCCGCAGTGAGTCAGGGCAGAAGCCCTGCACGGTGTTAGACGGCGCTGTGCTTTGGAAGAAGCTTAGCACTGAGGGCCTGGTTGCTCATTAAGGTCTCATGCACCAAGAGGCATGCAATTAAATCTGGGACCCATGGTCCCATGGTCCCATGGCTCAGGGCAGGCTGGTCTGGGGATTGGTGGGAGGGGCTGGATGAAGAGTGCTGGAAAGGGAAGTGCTGGAGAGTCACTCAGACAGGCCCACTCATGGGGAAGGAGCAGACACGCATGTGGAGGCACTCGGGGGCCCAGTGGAACGGAAGGCCCTGAGGAGGGGAGTCAAGGCTTAGCAGACAGGGGTACGGCGAGTATGGGAGGGGAGGGAGAGCCCTTCCCTGGTGCTGCCAATAATGGCTGCTCTGGCTCTACGGACAGCCGGTCAGTTTATTCCCCAGCCTGGCTGAGAGCAGCAGCTCAGCTCCCCTCGGTGCACTAACCTCCCCCAGCTGGCCCGCAGGACCCCCTCCCCGCCCCCCCGCCCAGAGCTCTGTGATCGCACTGGGGCAGGTGGGTTGCCTGCGGGAGCCAGACGAAGCAGGGAGCAGAGCTCAGCATCTCTCCACAGGGCTGCCTCGGCCCCAGGCTGCCCCGTGCTGCCAGGCTCCCCACGCAGGCCTGTGCACACGCTGGCTGCAGCTCTTTGTAACCTGTCATCAGCAGCCTGTTGGGGGTGTGCCTGGCTCTCCGGGAGCCTGCCGGCCCCCGAGGTTGAAAGCTGCTGCTCCTTCCCTTGGAGAGGATCCAGATCCGCAGCATTACAATCGAACTAAATTACTCCAGCAGCTGAACGAGAAGCATTAAGATGAGAGAGAGACTAGGGGTCAGCCCGCTCCCTCCTGGGGTCCTGGGAGGGTCCACAGGCCTGGGGGAGGAGGTAGCGCCTTGAACCGGACTGGGCCCAGTGGCCCAAGGTGGGGGTGACTGAAAGCTGTGCTGCCTCGAAAGGGAGCTTCAGGAAGGGCTGCGCCCCAGCAGACCCTCCCCCACAGCTCCCCCCACAGCGTATGGGCAGTGTGTGCTGTCCCACTGCTTTGGATGGCGCAGGCTGCTCCCCTCTGCCAGTGCCCCTTCTCCTCCTCTGCCCTCCCAGCCTTTTGGGGGAGCTGGGGGATCTACAGAAGGGAGCAATCACTGTCGCTTCTCCTGACTTCCCCCCACCCAGATATCTCTGCTGGGGCCAGATTCCAGCTGGCCCTGATGGCTAGAGAGACAGCACAGTGGAGACCAATGACTGGGGCGCTCACCCATCGCTCAGAGACCCCCTGATCTCCTTTTTTAGAGTTTTTGTTGACATCTGGTCACAGGTCCAGGGGGCAGGCGAGCTTTTGTGCTTGTTCCCCCATTTTTACCTGGGGCACATTTGGAACATAAAGGGCCAGATTTCCCCCCCCCCCCCCGGCCTCTCTTTCTGTGTTTGCAGTTTGTGGGTGCAATTTAGATAATTCCACTGCCTCCATGCCTGGCCACGCCTGCAAACCTCGAAGGGCCCGAAATCACGGGCGACAGTTATCCGTGCCCACAGAATGGAAAGCTCTGGCTTGTGGTGTTGGGGACTCTTCCTGTCATCGCCAAATTGTTCCTTCCTTCCAGAGCCAGGAGCCAGGGCTCAGAAATCTGTCTCGGAAGCTCACTTTTCTCCCCCTCTCCCGCATGCACTTCACAGAGATTTCCAGCAAGCGAGAGGGAGGCCTGCTCACAGGAGAGCCCGTCAGCTAAAACGTGAGAAACCCTAAATGTGAGAATCCCTTTATTCCCAGATCTACCCAAGCTCGTAGCCCTCTCGGCGGAGAGGACTTCGTGAGGTGCTGAGCACCCAGGACTGAGGTCGGACCAGATGATCACAACCGTCTCTTTGTGACAGTGTGAACTGTTGCAGGTGGGGAAGAAAACAACCAAGCTGCCAGCTCCACTTAGCCATGCCTCTGCAAGGCTGCTGGGAGTGGGAGGGGCCTGGGGCTTATATAAGCCAGACCCAGCTCAGGAGAGATCGGGAGGCTGAAGCAGTGCCAAGGGGAAAGCTGCTCCAGAAAGGGGCAGGAGAGGCAGGGGGAAAGTTGCTGCGTTTGGGGAAAGCTGGGCCCAGGCTGGGGGCTGCCTCCCTAGGACTTGCCTGAGAGGTCAGAGAACTTGTGGGGAAATGGGAGGAGATGATGATAAACTAAAAGCTGATACGTCCCTTTGTAGAACTGCTACATTCTCTGGCATCTTTTTTTCTCCCCCCCCCCCATCCTTTTTGTGGTGCTCAGGTCAACCTGGCCCATCAGGCAGTGGCTTGGTGACACCTGGAGCTGTGGGAATTGGTACTTAACCAGACGGCCAAGACACCTTAGGGATTGTCTGGTGCACTCCCTGGAGCTGGTGAGAAATCACCATTCACAACCTTGATATCAATGGGGAAATCAGTCGTTTTTAGTGATCATGGAGGGCAGGGCCAGAGAAACCCTCCAGGACTGACCCAGAGCTCCTTGCTCTGAGTAATGGCTTCTCTGTCCTGGTATCTCTGCAGTGGTATCTCCTCAGCCCCCTCCCTTGGGAGCCTATCGCACAACTGAACTGTTCTCAACATTCAGAGCTTTTCAGCAGGACTCCTCCTTCCTCAGCTGCAGGCTCCCATGGTGCCTCATGCCTCCATCTTCTGAGACGGCAAAGAGCAAAGAGCTCTCTTCCTTCAGTTACAGCATTGCCTTGGGGGCTTCTATAGACTCTGGGACTGAGTCTTCCCTTTTCTAAAGCACATGCATTCAGCTCCTGCCAAACCACTGCCACGACGGTGGGGACCAGCCCTTCGGCAGCTCAGCTTCGCTGTGGATAAATCTCTCTCTTACGCTAACGTATTTGGCAGCCAATGCTAGAATTCTAGAGGGCCAGCCCTGCGGCTTCTTACTTGGGATTTATTCAGTCCTTAATCGGGTAAACCCGTCATTGCAGTCAATGAGTAAAGGCTGAGTAAATGCTCAGCATGAGGACCACAGCAAATAGCTGCCATCGGTGGTGGCGTCTCCTCACTCATTTGGTTTGTGTGCATGGTAGAGTTCTGGCTGGGTGCAGAGCCCAGCATCCTGCCCTCTGCTCACTGGTGCAAGGCAGGGGCGGCAGGTCCCTGGCCCTCCCTGCCTGATGGGTCATTAGCCAGTGACACCCCACCCCAATCCACAGCATGAACCAGAGACCCCCAGGGAGCAAAGCATACTTTGGGACCCCTCTCTACCTGGGGCTGTAAGACTCACATCCTTGTGGAGCAGGCACAGAGGGGACCAGTGGGCTCCATGCTGGTCAGTGATCACTGAGTATTTAAGCAAAGGCTCTGCTTTATTCTGTGGCTGTGCATAACAAAAGCTTCACAGCACTCTGCCAGATTCTCTGCCTGAGAAGCTCAGCCCTGAAAAGCACAGTCCCCAACACCACAGGCTGCCCTAGGTTAAAGAGGGATCCCAAGAAAAAACCCACCTGGTGCTCTGGCAAGGTGACCAGGAACACAGTTTTCTCTTCCCCATGAAAAGATGGTGACCAGGGTATTCTGGGTCCTTCGCTTCTGGATCATGGGTGACAGCTGGTGCTTTGACAAAGAGTGAGATACTCCTAAAGGAAAAAGAACAGGAGGATTTGTGGCACCTTAGAGACTAACACATTTATTTGAGCATAAGCTTTCGTGGGCTACAGCTCACTTCTTCGGATGCATAGACTGGAACATATCGTGAGGAGATCTATATACACACAGAACATGAAAAGGTGCAAGTAGCCATATCAGTTCTAAGAGGCTAATTAATTAAGATGAGCTATAATCAGCAGGAGGGAAAAAAAACGTTTGTAGTGATAATCAAGATGAGCCATTGCAGACAGTTGACACGAAGTGTGAGGATACTTAACGTGGGGAAATAAATTCAATCTGTGTAATGACTCGGCCATTCAAACCTAAGTTAATGGTATTTAGTTTGCATATTAATTCAAGTTCAGCAGTTTCTTGTTAGAGTTTGTTTTTGAAGCTTTTCTGTTGCAAAATTGCCACCTTTAAGTCTGTTACTGAGTGACCAGGGAGGTTGAAGTGTTCTCCTACTGGTTTTTGAATGTTAGGATTCCTGATGTCAGATTTGTGTCCGTTTATTCTTTGCATAGAGACTGTCCGGTTTGGCCAATGTACATGGCAGAGGGGCATTGCTACTTCCACCTTTTCTAAATTTGTTAGTCTCTAAGGTGCCACAAGTCCTCCTGTTCTTTTTGCGAATACAGACTAACACGGCTGCTACTCCTAAAGGAAAGTGAGGGATGATGTATGTCAGAGGAGCCCGAGTGAGGTACCAACCTATCACTCAGTTAAAGGCCTGTGGGGCCCACACTCAGAAGGATGCAGGATGCATTACATACAGATATTGGCCAGCACTGGTAGAGGGATGCTGTCCCTGGTGGTCTGACTCAGAATGGCAAATCCTATGCACATAGAAACAAACACAATCAGCACTATGGTAAGGACTGAAGCAGAACTAGGATACTGTTAGGAAGTTTATCCTGAGATTTAATCTAAATCTGCTATGCTGCAGTTTGAAACCATTGCCTCTTGTCCTGCCCTCTTTAACAAGAGAGAACAAGAACATAAGAATGGCCGTACTGGGTCAGACCATCTAGCCCAGTATCCTGTCTACATATAGTGGCCAATGCCAGGTGCCCCGGAGGGAGTGAACCTAACAGGTAATGATCAAGTGATCTCTCTCCTGCCATCCATCTCCACCCTCTGACAAACAGAGGCTAGGGACACCATTCCTTACCCATCCTGGCTAATAGCCATTAATGGACTTAACCTCCATGAATTTATCCAGTTCTCTTTAAATCCTGTTATAGTCCTAGCCTTCACAACCTCCTCAGGCAAGGAGTTCCACAGGTTGACTGTGCACTGTGTGAAGAAGAACTTCCTTTTATTTGTTGTAAGCCTGCTACCCATTAATTTCATTTGGTGGCCCCTAGTTCTTATATTATGGGAACAAGTAAATAACTTTTCCTTATTCACTTTCTCCACATCACTCATAATTTTATATACCTCTACCATATCCCCCCTTAGTCTCCTCTTTTCCAAGCTGAAAAGTCCTAGCCTCTTTAATTTCTCCTCATATTCTTTTACTGTGTTTTTTAATTTGGGGTATACATTGAAGTTGGGCCTCTATTATGGTGTCTTTGAAGAGTGTTCATGCAGCTTGCAGGGATTTCACTCTAGTCAATGTACCTTTTAATTTCTGTTTAACTAACCCCCTCATTTTTGCATAGTTCCCCTTTCTGTAGTTAAATGCCACAGTGTTGGACTGTTGACGTGTTCTTCCCACCACAGGAATGTTAAAAGTTATTATATTATGGTCACTATTTCCAAGCAGTCCTGTTATAGTTACCTCTTGGACCAGATCCTATGCTCCACTCAGGATTAAATCGAGAATTGCCTCTCCCCTTGTGGGTTCCCGTACCAGCTGCTCCAAGAAGCAGTCATTTAAAGTATCGAGAAATTTTGTCTCTGCATTTCGTCCTGAGGTGACATGTTCCCAGTCAATATGGGGATAACTGAAATCCCCCACTATTATCGAGTTCTTTATTTTGATAGCCTCTCTAATCTCCCTTAGCATTTCATCATCACTATCACCGTCCTGGTCAGGTGGTCGATAATAGATCCCTAATGTTATATTCTTATTAGAGCATGAAATGTCTATCCATAGAGATTCTATGGAACCCATGGATTCACTTAAGTTTTTTACTTCATTTGATTCTACATTTTCTTTCACATATAGTGCCAGCCCCCCCACCACCCGCATGACTTGTTCTGTTTTTCCATCTTTTTTATGGCAGCCGTTCAAGTATTGAAGACCGCTATCATGTCCCCCCTTAATCTCCTCTTTTCCAAGCTAAAGAGACCCAGCTTTTGCTCACACGGCTTGCATTCCATCCCGTTGATCATCTTTGTCGCTCGCCTCTGGATCCTTTCTAGTTTATGTGGGTTCAAGATCAGAATGTCATGTGGGACGGTGTCAAAAGCCTTACTGAAGTCTAGGTATATTATGTCCACCACATTCCCCCTATCCTCCAAATCAGTTACCCTGTCAAAGAAGGAAATCAAGCTGGTTTGGCATGATTTGTTCATGGAAAATCCATGCCTGTCACACCGATCAGCTCTGGGGGGCGTGATCACATTCCTGCTGATGAAATTGGTCGAGATGAGGGAAGGCAGTAAAAGCCACAAACAGTGTAATAATCCTCGGGGGGGGGGGGGGGGGGGGGGCAGAAAGGGAAAGGGCCTTGGTACCATGCAAATATTGTAAAAGGCCATAAAAGCAAAACAAAGCCATAAAGGGGAATTTCAGAGGAGACTGAAAGGTGGGGACCAAAAGGCCTAACTGCCAACAGCAGAATGCCAGAGCAAGGCTAGGCTAGATGAGAGAAGGCTTTGATAGATGGGGGAGAGTGACATTAGATGGAGATAAAATAGCGTGAAAGAGTTTGAGGGCGGGGTGGAATGGAGAGAGAGACAGATGCAAGGAGAGAGAATAGGAACAGAGACCAGCCACCCCCTGTGCTGGGACTCCTGAAACTGCAGGAACTACAAGTGGCTGAAACCAGGCGGGGGAAGCCCAGGGGGTGGGGGTGGAGAGGCGGTGGGGGGTTGGCAGGTGGGAGGAAGCGATTCCTTAGTGAACAGCAGAGGACAGGGAGATGGCTGAGGCTTTGGCTTGTCACTCGCTACAGATGGCTGTGGCAGACAGTGGGTTAAGGCACAGCTGGAGGGGGCCTGCATTGCAGACTCAGAGCCTGAACCTCCACCGGCTCGCACTTGTGTACAATGCTCCCATTCTGATCCAGGAGCATTTTCCATTCGCTCTGCACTGCTGTAAATGACACAAGGCAGCGGAAAAGCAGCTTTCAGAAGCGAATCCTTCAAGCCATGGAGGGCATTTGAAATGCGTGTGTCATGCAGACGATGCCATAGAGAGCACGTGAGAACTGGCAGCGCTGAGCCAGGGCAGAAGGGGCTCTGGCAATGCAGCTTCTCAAAAGAGCATGTACCACAGCTGGGCGGCAGTGCCGGGAGTGGGTGCTGCACTCTCTCTTGCTGGTTATAACACATGCCAGGTGCCCAAGTCCATGGTGACGGTGCATGAGACTGATCGAATAACACTTAAGAGGACAGGTGGACACCGCATGTCATGGGACGTTCCGTACTGGAGGGGAGGGCGCGCTAGAGAACATGCTGTAGAGGGGACAACCCTCCTCTGGCCTCAGAGGAGTGGACCAGCAATAATTTAACAGGCCTTTGCCATCCCTAACTTCTAGGCATGAAAGGCCAGATGGTGCTGGAGAGACGAGGGGAAACCCTGGGGCAGTGACGACAACAGACCTTGGGCTACGTCACAAAGAGACGGACGAGAGCAGCCTGAGCTCCTGCTGCTGCACGTGTTCGGCACCCAGCGTTCCTCCCCGTGCCCACGTGCTCTTGGGGCTAGTGTACATGAGCAGCGCTACATCGGCACCGCTACATCGGTGCAGCTGCACCACCGTAGCTCATCGTAGAATCATCGAAGATCAGGGTTGGAAGAGACCTCAGGAGGTCATCTAGTCCCACCCCCTTCTCAAAATCCCCTGCATCTGGTGAAGACGCTCTGTGCTGACAGGAGAGAGCTCTCCCATCGGCATAAAACCACCTCCGTGAGAGGTGGTCACTGTGTCTGCGGAAGAGACAGCGCTGTCCACACTGGCGCTTAGGTCGGTGTAACTGATGCCATTCAAGGGATTGGCTTATTCACACCTCTGAGTGACATAACCTTATTTTACCCCTCTGTGAGCAATAGAGCTGCAAACAGGCTGTCCCTCCAGATCTCTGCTAATTATTAAACATACTTCTGTTAAGCTTAACTAAATGGCATTTGTCAGTGACTTGCAGGAAAAGAGTAGTGGGAGAGACAGAGTGATCAGATGAGAGGAACAAAATATCGGGACACCAGGTGGGGGGGTCCGCCGATGGAGCAAAAAAAAAAAAGCTGAGTGCTGCCGGCGGAGCGAAATATCGGGACAAATTGCGTCCCGATCAGAGATCAGTCGGGACGTGGGACAAACACTGAAAAATTGGGACGGTCCCGATTTTATCGGGACGTCTGGTCACCCTACCCGCCGCCGAATTGCTGCCGAAGACCTGGATGTGCCGCCCCTTTCCATTGGCCGCCCCAAGCACCTGCTTCCTGCGCCGGTGCCTGGAGCCGGCCCTGTCAGGGATCTGATCCTTTTCACTAGAAAAATAGCTCTCTGAGATACTGCTCGATCCATGTGTCTATCTCTGCCCAATCCATGTGGTGAGAGGTTCAGATTTGTCCGTTACCCAGGAGGTGAGTTTGCCCCTAATGCCAGTTGTCAGTGCCTTCCAACCACTGCAACTTGCTTTATAATGAGTCACCAGGAAACAGTCTTCTAACGAGCTTCAATGCAATCTAGGTCAGGGACTGATCACATACGCTGTGCAGGAAACTTGGGGCCATTCAGGAGTCTGGTGTAGCCATGTGGGCATTTGCATTTACTAATGCTAGCATGTAAATAACTCTTCATTAGGCATGAGGATGAGCTGCGTGAGGATGAGTTACTGCCTTTGCGGCTGCTCACGTTTGATCAGCGAACAAGTCACATATAAAACCACGTACAGTCAGGAACTGCAAGAGTTAAGGTTCTGACAGCAACACTAATTTGGCACGCTGCATGTATGCAGCACTTTCTATGCCCTGTTTTTCTGGGTCAATGTGTAGCTTGATACATCACTATTTAAGTTGTAAAGTGTGTGTCCCAAAAACATGCAGGAAGTGCATCTCGATTGAACCAGTCTTGCTGCTGGAAACTTAACTTTGCATTTCCAAACGGATCACACTTGTGCAGCCTTAACGGTGCCTTAATAGAGGCTTTGCATTTAATATATGTGTAATATAGTGGGTTACATTTCTAAGACAATTCACTGTTACCTCACACTGATCAGCTAACTCCATGCAGCTGGACTGTGCTCTCGTCCCATTACAACCCGGCCAAACAGCCTCATCTTTGTCTGGAACATAGAACGTTGAACCCTTAGACTATGGAACGAAAGAGACCAAATGAAGCTCCAAGTAGAAACCACTAAAGCTAAATGAACCTTCATCCTTTCTTATTGGGGTAAATGTCGCTAACAAACAACAACTTCGGTCTCCAGAGGGAGGGACAACAGAAAATCCTTCCGCACAACTCAAAGTGAATCTTTATAGGTCAATCAGAAAGTGTAATCAGGAGAGATGGCCAGGAAACTTTTCCATGCATTTGTTCAGTTTTGTTAAAAAGATTGAAAAGCTGAAAACTGCAATTGTTTCCTTTTCCAGCAACTGAAAACCAAAAAGCCGGTCCAGAAAACATCTTTGGTTTTATTCCAAATTTTCACCTGGCAGGCTGAAATCTTCCAGATTTTAGCTGCTAAAAGCCAAACAAATTTAAAACATTTTCAGTTTTTGGTCACCAAAAAAGTTTCAGTTTTTCAACAACAAAAAAACGGAGGGAAAAAGCATTAAAAATGGAAGTTTCCTGCAGAAATTTCCATTTTAATGAAAAAGCCATTTTTAGTCAAAAATATTATGAACAAAAAATCGCAGCCAGCTCCAGCAATCAGACTCACCACGAGCACGTCAGCACCTTAGCTTTCCCCGTGTTTCTGGAGAGTGCCTAGCACGCCTTTAGGAGCCATAAAACAAACAAGGAGCAGGTACATTGTCCTATTTGTGCATAACTCCACTGTCACACATGGGCTATGGATAAAGGAGCAAATTAAACACTTGCTCAAGTACCCTATTGAAAATTTGACATAGTCTGAGCCCTCGGTGAAGTCTCCTGAGAACAGAGGGTCTTCTCCCTGCCCAAATCTCCTGGCCTGGCCAAACACCAAAGGGGACGCGGGGATTAGGAGCTGCTAAAAAGATGGCCACAGGGCAGACTCAGAAGTAATTTTCAAAGTGCTTATATCTCTCCCAAGCAAGCAGTTCATACCCCTTCCCCTGCCACCTTTGCAAAGGAAGGAGGAAACTGAAGTGGAATTAACTCTTCTTCACTGGAGACCAGGTAGTGCCCCTGCCTCTGCCACACCATGTCCCTCGGCTCCAAGAAAGATGCTGTCAGATGTGCCCTTTTCTGGGGCATGAATGGCCAGGGGTTGGCAGAAGAGTGGAAAAGGCAGTTTATAACCCAGAGGGCTAGTGTCTCTGCTCAAAGCCACACAAAGCGGCTGACAGCCAAAACAACGCTCGGAACATTCAACAAATGACAGGGGAGGGTTTTTATGTTAAGGTTACTCTGTGCAATGTCACACAATAATATACACTCCTGCGATAAGGAATGTTAATAATACTTTGCTCTCTGCCAAGAATAGAGTCCCTATCTACAAACCCCACTGCTCTAATCTAATGAAACAAAGGCAAATATATGAAAATAACAAACCCAGGAGCTCAGGAAGTATTTGAATTCAGGAAAGACTAAATATTTAGCTTGCAAGGCTCAATGTGTCCTGGAACATATGGGACACTCAAGGAACAGCCATCCATTGTCCCGGGGCTGCAGAGGGGAAAGCCCTCCTGCCATAGGATTTGCCATATCCTCTTCCCTTCCTCCTCCACCATCCTCGCCCATGGATGGACTCTGGAAATGCCCCACTGGCTACAACAGAGATGTGCATGCTGTGTGTCAGAGGGGGGCATTTTACAGTCAGGAGTGGTAGGGAAATCCATGGAACAGATCTGTAGCATATGTATGTAGCAAGCAGGGTTTAAATTGAGCCAGAGCTGTCCGGAGCGGAGCTCTGGTAAATATTTTTAAACCCGCAGGGCTGACACCCTGAGCCCTGGCACCTCCCACAGCGGTCTCTGTGAAATACTCTTTGAGAATTTAAGGCCAGGTAGCAAGTCATGGTGTTAACGTACTTACACCTGATATGGGGCCTTCTGGGTATCAGATGAATGATTAGATAGCAGCAAATCCCTGTCCAGCAAGGTCTACATCATTTTCACTAACCTCTGCTGCACAACACAGCCTCTCCGAGCTCCACATAGTCAGCAGGGATAGAACCTGGCTCCTTCTCCTGCACAGGCCCCTGCCACTTTGCTAAGGAGAATCCCCACTAGCTGTGAACAGCACAGGGTCTATGACACACAGCTGAGCCATATTTACTAGCAGGGAGTGGTGTACCCCTCCCCCACACATGCACGCATTGTCCCAGCCAGCAAAGGGCAGTGAAAACACACACACACTCACTCTCTCTCTCTCAAGATTGGATGTCTTTCTAAAAAGATACAGTCGAGCTCAGTGGTTCTCAAACTCATTTGATTGCCCCACCCCCCTTCTTTGTGTCTCTCTGCCATTAAACTCAGACCCAGATGTGGATCTGGAACTTTCCAGGGTTCAGGGAGGGGGATGGTTTATGCATACAGTGAGCCTGTTTGCAGTGACCTTAGATTCATCAGAAGCTGTGAAACGGGCCCTGTGATGTGGGGTACCTCAGGCTTTCTCTTCCTTATGGGGAGAAGTGAGAGACGTACGTTTTCCCCGTCCCCTCAGGCCATTCCTGGGAGACTCAGGTGCTTCCCACAAACTCCCCACTAAGGAGAAGCAGTGGCCTCCTTGGAGTCAAGGTGGGCACTATGTTAGGGTTACCATACGTCCGGATTTCCCCGGACATGTCCGGCTTTTTGGTCCCCAAATCCCCGTCCGGGGGGAATTGCCAAAAAGCCGGACATGTCCGGGGAAATAGGGAGGCTAGGATCTCCGAATCTGTGTGTGTTGGTCGCCCGCTGTGACATCATCTCGGTGCGACACTCGGCTCCTGCCCAGGGCATGCTGTGGGCTGTAGTCTGGCCGGGCCTCACGCTCCAGGGAGAGCCGGGAGAGGGGAGCGGCCGAGAACTACAACTCCCAGCGGCCCCTGCGACGCGACCAACCTGCCCCGTGAGGCAGCAAGCCGTCGGGGGAGGGGGGGCGCGAGCCCCTGTCCTTTGGGTCGGGGGTGTCTCTGGGCACCGCTTGGCAGCCATCGCAGGGCTGGGGGGCGCCCTCCGGGGGTTGTGGACGCCAGCGCATTGCGGGGAGCCGGCACTGTCCGGATTTGGATCCCCCTGGGGCTGGAGCTGCGCCCCCGGCCCCGGGCACCAGTCACGTAGGGTTACCGATACGTCCGGTTTTTCCGCAATCAAACCCCCGTCCGGGGGGAATTGCCAAAAAGCCGAACATGTCCAGGAAAAATACCGGACGGGCACTTCCTCTCCCGCGGCTGCTCTGCTCCTCCCCTGACTCAGACTTCGGCTCTGTTTAAGAGCCAAGCGCCCGAGCCAGCGCTACTGGCTTCGGGCAGCACCCGTGTCTCCGGACCCCGAGCCGCAGGCCGGGCACTTCCCTTCCCGGGCTCCAGCTGCTCTGCTCCGGCGGCGCAGGGTCCGGAGGCAAGGGGGCTGCCCGAAGCCGGTAGCGCTGGCTCGGGCAGCTTGGCTCTTAAACAGAGCCAAAGAGTCAGGGGAGGAGCAGAGCAGTTGGAGCCCAGGAGGGAAAGTGCCCGGCCGGGGACGCAGGGTCCGGAGGCATAGGGGCTGCCCAAAGCCCGAGCGCTACCGGCTTCACGGGTTTGCCGGGCAGCCTCCAGACCCTGCGCCCCCGGCTGGGCTCTTCCCCTCCCGGGCTCCAGCTGTGCTGGGGAAGCGCTGGCCGGGGGCGCAGGGTCTGGCGGCTGCCCGGCAAACCGTGAAGCTGGTAGTGCTTGGGCAGCCTTTTTCGCGTGGCTGGGAGGGAGGAGGGGGAGTTAGGGCGGGGACTTTGGGGGAATGGGCGGAGTAGGGGTGGAGTTGGGGCAGGGCCGGGGGTGGGAAAGGGGCGGGGCCAGGGCCCATGGAGTGTCCTCTTTTTTTTATTTTTTTAAATATGGTAACCCTAGGAGAAAGGAACCATGGAACAGCAATGTAACGTCACAGTCCCATTCCCCACCTGTCCTGTGGGGTCTTCTGGCCTTTAGAGCTACTGGTCAGGGCCTCTCCCAGTCTGCAGGAGGCCACTGGGCCTGCTGGCCTCCTCGCAGCCTCTGCTGAGGCTACAGGAGAGAGGCCTCTTCAGTTTGCAGAAAGAAAGAAATCTCTGAGGTGAGCACACAGCAGATGTCTGTTTTCCCAGGGCCAGATGCTGCCACCTTGTCACTGGAAGGGCCCGTGTGACCTCTGACCACAGATGAGGGAGGACGCCCAGCTTGGCTAGACAGATTCCTTCGTGCCATGGCTGGGGACAGAAGCCTGCAGCCAAAGCTCACACTCCAGGAAACAACCCGCAGAGGCCTTTCATCTCCCCAGGGTCAGACGTCACCACTAGGAGAATGTGAGCGCCGGAGCACTGGGGGAGCTGGCCTGAGATGGCATCCCAGGGCACAAACACCTGTGTCAAGTCCATTCTGATTCCACGCTCAGCAAAGATGCAGGGAGCTGTGCGGTCAGGAGAGGCGCTGATCAGAATTTGCCAGTGGAACCGTTTTTCCATCAGAAATTGCCAGCTTGTCAAAATCCAAACGTTTCGTGGGAACACGTCGATTTGGACAAACCTTCAGACAGAAAGCAGGCAGGTTTAGCACGGAAAGCTGCTTAGCTCCCTGCCAGCTCGCCCGCCTGCCCACCTGCTTGACAGGCTGATGGGGGGCCTGGGCTTCCAGGCTGCTGAGAGAAGCCCTGGCTCCCAAGATCCCAGGGTCCCCGAAACCCTCTCCTCGCGGGGGTAATGTTCTGGTTACTGCACAGCTCTAGGAGGAGGGGAGGTATCCGATGCCCCACAAGCCACCAATCCTCCCTGCGAAGGTCCCAGTAACTACGACAGCCTGTGAGAACATCCTAACCTTTAGGGCACTTTCCCTGCCAGGTGAAAGGGTGCGAGCTGGACACCTCCCTGCCACCAGAGTCCAGCACTGCCGAGAAAGCCAAGTGTGGACTAAACTAAGTCCCTGGTTAACCCTTTCCCAGAGGAATCCAGAAGCCACTGATAATTGCAGGCTACATGGTGACCTCTCTCTCAGGTCACTCCCCCATCCTGGAATAGGGGTCGGTGAGTCCTGGACAAACGCCATTCAGCTGGGAACATGCTCCCCCTTCTCGTGCCGAGGACTGCATGAGATGGGTGTAGTGGGCACTCCCGATAAAGGGGACAGTGTGACAGCTGCCTTTCAAATAGGCCCCAGGCATGGGGGGGCCACAGCACCCAATTCCTCTGCCCCCCCCCCAACTTTCTTCGCTGCTTTAACGTACAGTCACAACCTGCTCCGCTGACACCTCTGACTCCTGAAAGCCCTAACGCTCCAGGGGAGCAGGCCATGCCCTGCCCTGCCCTGGCTGCCCCGGGTGTTACCTCGGAGGGAATCGTTCCAGATTCCAATGGGTGGCAGGTCCAGGGAAGAGCCTTATCTGGGGGGAGGCTGTACCAGACCCGCCCGACCCAGGCAGGCTCCCAGGTACTCTCTGCTTGGGGCTGATAAGGCTCCTTAGCAGTTTCTCTCCAAACAAATTCCAGTTCAAGACACCTCAGAGCTCCACAGCAGGGCAGCATCCCCAGAGCGCAGCAGGGCGGGGGTTAGGGGGAGCAGTCGGTAGCAGCCCCTCGTACGGCAGGAGCGAGAAGTGCCAGCCTCTCTGCACAGAGCAGCAGCGTTCAGCCTGGGCCAGACGTGCTGGGGTGATGGGTAAGAGCGGGCTCGGAGAGCCAGAGGGTCTGTGGGGCAGCGCTGGGCCCTTCTGCTCCGCACTAGGGCCGGGTGGGCGTGTTCAGCTGGGATTGGAACCCACCAGCACTTGTGGGTGCGAATGTGGGGCTGGAACGCAACGTGGGGCACTCCCACCTCGCCTGGGGGCGACTAGGGGGAAGGGCAGAGAGACACCTGGGCTGAGACCCCAGCTCCAGGGAGACAGTCACTCCTGCCCAGCCGGGTTAAATTGCCCAGCTGTGTGACAGCCCCCCCATCCCCGAGGGGTTCCCCCCCAACCCGGGTATGTCACAGCAGGGTAATGTGTGTATTGAACAGCAGGGGTTGCCAGAGACTGGCTGGGAGAGGCCTTTGGGGATGGAGGAAGCAGCACTAAGGTACATGCCAACCTCCCTACAGAGGAGGGGCCGTGCCCCGCAGGTGTGGGGCAAGGAACTGGGACACTGCGCGGTGGGTCATTGTCTAGCCCAGGCCCTTCCTAGCCGGAGGCCGAGGCCGAGGCATTTCCTTCAGGTCACCTTCCGCTGCAGCTTGGCCATGGGCCCCCATAGCCACTAGCCCAGCCAGGGATCCCAAGTGGGGATTGTCACGGCTGGCTCCTCCCTGCCGCCAGCAGCTCTTCACTGCCAGGGAATTCCTGAAATCCTGTGTGCCCTCCCCCACCCACCTCCTGGGGCTGTGAGTGCCCCCCCGGACAGCCCCCCCCGAGCTCTGAGTGCCCCTGGCCAGTCCCTCCCCTCAGCCCCCCCCCACTTCATGGGACTCTGAGTGCCCTCAGCCTGTCCCCCTCCCAGACCCTGGGGCTGAGTGACCTTGGCCAACCCCCGTCCCTTCAGGAGGAACTCCCAGTACCCACCCAGCCGCCACACCTCAGGGTTCCCCTCCCTGCGGCTCTGTGGCCATACCCCCACCAGGGCCGGCTTTAGGCCAATTCAACCAACTCCCCTGAATCGGGCCCCGGGCCCAAGCCCCGGTACGGTATACCGGCAAGAGCCGGTGCGCTGTACCAGGGTGGCCCGGCTTCCCCAGGGGGCAATTTAAAGGACCTAGGGCTCCCAGCAGGGGCCGGAGCCCCAGGCTCTTTAAATTGCTACCAGACCCCCACTGCTGGAGCCCTGGGGTAGGGCTGCGGGGCTCTGGGGGCTATTTAAAAAGTCCGGGGCTCTCGCTGCCTCTACCGCCCCGGCCCTTTAAATAGCCACTGGAGCCCCGCTGCTTCCCCAGGGCTCCCGCGGCTATTTAAAGGGCCGGGTCGGTAGAAGCAGGGGAGCCCTGGGCCCTTTAAATAGCCCCCAGAGCCCTGGGATAGCAGGGGACTCAGGGGCTATTTAAAGCTGCCTCTGCTGCACCCCGTCCCCGCACCAGCCCTGCACCCCCTGCCCTGCCCACAGCCAGCCCCGTCTCCAGCCAGCCCTGCACCCCCTGCCCACAGCCAGTCTCTGCCGCACCACCTGCCCTGTCTCCAGGCAACCCCTGCCGCAACCCCCCTGCGGCCCTACCCAAAGCCAGCCAGCCCCACACACCCCTGTCTCCAGCCAGCCCCGCACCCCTTGCCCTGCCTGCAGCCAGACCCTACCTCCAGTGAGCCCCTGCCCTGCCTCCAGCCAGCCCCATGTCCACTGGTGCCCTGCAGTTCCCAGGGCAGTGACCCTGCACACCTGCTTCAATGAGGAGGGCAGGGAGCAGCTGGGACCCACACATGTGCACACCACTAGCGTGACCAGACAGCAAGTGTGAAAAATCGGGACAGGTGGTGGGGGATAATAGGATCCTATAAGAAAAAGACCCAAAAATCGGGACTGTCCCTATAAAATCAGGACATCTGGTCACCCTAGCACACCCCCAGGGAGTGGCGGGGACCCACACACGTGAAACGGAGCTCATTAATAACCGATCAACAGCATATATGATGCAATGTACTTAATATATAATTTTATTATTTATACAGTTATGGAAAGTAAATAATACATGGAAGAAATGAAAGGCTTTTTTTTACATTATTTTTTTTGTCATCCCTGCCGGGGCCCCGCCAAAAATGTTTGAATTGGGCCCCGCCCTTCCTAAAGCCGGCCCTGCTGGAGAGAACAGGAGGATTCAGTCAGCAGGGGCTGCCGATCCGTCCCATTCACCAGGGCTGCCATCCTGCGGCTTCAGCATTAGTGGCTGGGGTGACTTGGGGAAAGGTCTCAACCTCCTCACATCCCACTTCACTGCTGCCAGAATCCCTCCTGCCCCCCCCCCCCGCCCAGCTACAGTCCCCTCCCTACCCAACCTGCATGGGGCTGGAGGAGAGGGGTCTGAGAACTTGAGCTGTGGATTGGAGGTGGAACAGCTGTCAGGGGCACGGAGAGGGAGGTGGCAGGAGCTCCCCGTACAAGGAGGGGGGTTGCCACTGGAGGTCACTAGGAAGGACAAGACTCCATCCTGGGGATCAGGAGGGGGAATCCATCCCTCAGAGGTGGGCAGGGGCTGGGTGGAAATGCTGCTGGTTCCAGGGGCCGTTAATCCCCCCTGATTCCTCCGAGGCGTCTGAGTCTCAGACAGGTTCTCGTTCCCTTGCAGCAGGAGGACGTCACGGCCAATGTGATGCGCCAGCTCCGTATCATGCGGCACTTGTGCCAGGTGCCCGAGGCACTGCAGGGCCTGTGCCTCTGCGGCCACCAGCAACTCCCGCTCCCTGCTGCAGGTACTGCTCTGGCTCTCTGTAAATGGGGAGCTAGTGGAAGGGGAAATGGAGCCCCCCGGCACTCACAGAAAGCTGATTACAGAATGAGCCCGAACTGAGAGGCACCATATCCGCCCCCGTAAAGAGCCAGACTTCAGTGGTGATACAGCCCAGCTGGGGTAGCAACAGGATTAAGAACGAGGTAGGAAGTTCAGAGCAGCAAGGAAAGCCTGGAGGGGAACTTGAGAAGAGAGGTTGGAAAAGTGCAGCAAAGAGAAAGGTGCAGACCTAGCTGTTGGGTCCAGGGCCCTGAGCTGCTATCAATGTCAGGGTGGGACTGGGTTCCCCTACCGGCCCCAGAGGAGGCGGCGTACACGCACCTGGAGAGGGTTCCCAAGCCCAGCAAGGGGGCTACAGGCTGAGCAAGTGCCCCAGCGATGGCAGAAGGACTTCTGTCTGTGGAAAGACCTCTTTGGACTTTTAGTGTGAGGCAAGCTGGGCCCCAGAAGGGTGGACTAAAGGTGGTGACCTGGCCGGAGTTACCAGGCAGAGAAACTGCCGTGGTGCTGGAGCGACCATGGATGGGGGACGCTAGCCCAGCGAGAGGGCTGTGATGCCATGCCTGGCTGCCGGGGGGCACCTAACGATGAGTAGATTCATTTATGATTGGCATCGTTGGCAGGATTGAGTTCCCCCTGTGATCCGTGAGGGAAGTTTCTCCAGCGGAGCACACTCCCTCTCAAAGCAGGGGGACCGGACATGATTGGTTGTAATTGCCAGCTGTGGGAGGGAGTGTGCAGCAGTGGTTAGTTAAGGGGCCTGGAAATAAGGACTGCTGGGTCTATTGGAGAGTGTCACTAGGAGCAGTGCATAAGATGAGGTGTCCTATCATGTTTACTCAGATCAGATTAGGACATAATAGAATGGCTGAAATAGTTTATTTTATTTGTATTGTATTATTTTGCAATTGTTAAGATCAGCATCTACTTAGCTCAGACTGAAGCATCTTATCTAATTTTTGAGATCTAAGTGTCTCCTCTTTGAGTGCGACGAGACAATTTAACACATTGTGACAAAGAATTTTCATTGCCACTTGTTATGATTTCAAGAAACAAACTGGTTTAGTTTGAATAGGATTTTCGGTCAGAAACGGTTTCAATGAAATTTCCCCACCATCTCGATTCCTGGGCTCTATCTCTGCCTTTCGGGGGGATGGGGGGAGGTTGCTGTCTGTTAGAACAGGAGTCTGATTTGGATAGGGATCGAGACCTCTTCAATGTTTTTAATGAAGTAAATACTAATGGGAATTGTGTGATCATGGGAGATTTTAACTTCCCAGATATAGACTGGAGGACAAGTGCTAGTAATATAATAGGGCTCAGATTTTCCTAGATGTGATAGCTGATGGATTCCTTCACCAAGGAGTTGCTGAACCAACAAGAGGGGATGCCATTTTAGATTTGGTTTTGGTGAGTAGTGAGGATCTCTTAGAAGAAATGGTTGTAGGGGACAGCCTTCATTTGAGCGATCGTGAGCTAATTCAGTTTAAACTAAATGGAAGGGTAAACAAAAATAGATCTGTGACTAGGGTTTTTTTTTTCAAAAGGGCTAACTTTAAAAAATTAAGGAAATTAGTTAGGGAAGTGGATTGGACTGAAGGACTTGTGGAACAGATGGATCAGACTGAACAGGTTCCAAACCTCTCGGAGGCTCTTACCTTCTAAACAGGGACGTCAGTTTTCTAGTAAAATCAGGAAAAAGAAAGGAGAAAACTCAAAAGAGGTTCCTCCTGGCGCTCACGTACGTGACCCCTAATACTCTCTCAGTCCTCAAAGAGAGACCTCGAGAAGGAGACTTGCTGAAGCAAAGCTACAGGGGACTCAGAGGTTTCCCTGGCCCTGAGCCCCTGTCCTGCCTGGCTGATGTCAGCATCTCTCTGTGAGGTCACCACCTCCCCAGCACCTTTGACCAATAGGCTGAGGTCCTGCAGAAGGCCTTTGTGATGTCACTGTCACACCCACCCATCCCCTGCAGTGCTAATGTCCTGCCACAGGCCAGACCCTTTGGAGGTTTGAGCTACTCTCTGGATCACCCCACTCAATGAGTGTTCATTCTAGGAAGCAAGCCGGCTAGACAGTAAAACAGCAGAGGCTGCTCCCAATGCTACACTCGGTTTCTCAGAAATGAGTAGAATTTATGGGCAGAAGAGACAGTTAGAGCATCTAATCTGACCCCCTGCATATCACAGGCCGTTCTGCACCATATGGGGCAGGCAGAGCTCTGCCTGGGCGCAGGGGGAATGGGATGGGGGTAGATCAAGGAAAGAGGGGAGGGGAATGGGTGTGAGGGAAAGAGCTCCTGTCCCAGATGAAGGAATTTGGGGGCAGAGGAAAGGACCCTGCTCCACAGAGAGGGGAGAGGGTTTCTGTGAGTGCCAGGGGGCTCCATTTCCCCTTCCACTAGCTCCCCATTTACAGAGAGCCAGAGCAGTACCTGCAGCAGGGAGCGGGAGTTGCTTTTGGCGTCAGAGGCACAAGCCCTGCAGCGCCTCGGGCACCTGGCGCAAGTGCCGCATGATACGGAGCTGGCGCATCACATTGGCCGTGACGTCCTCCTGCTGCAAGGGAATGAGAACCTGTCTGAGACTCAGACACCTCCGAGGAATCAGGGGGGATTAACGGCCCCTGGAACCAGCAGCATTTCCACCCAGCCTCTGACCACCTCTGAGGGATGGATTTCCCCTCCTGACCCCCAGGATGGAGTCTTGTTGTCCTTCCTAGTGACCTCCAGTGGCAACCCCCTTCCTTGTACGGGGAGCTCCTGCCACTTCCCCCTCAGTGCCCCTGACAGCTGTTCCACCTCCAATCCACAGCTCAAGTTCTCAGACCCCTCTCCTCCAGCCCCATGCAGGTTGGGTAGGGAGGGGACTGTAGCGGGGGGGCAGGAGGGATTCTGGCAGCAGTGAAGTGGGATGTGGGGAGGTTGAGACCTTTCCCCAAGTCACCCCAGCCAGTAATGCTGAAGCCGCAGGATGGCAGCCCTGGTGAATGGGACGGATCGGCAGCCCCTGCTGACTAGGGTTACCATACGTCCGTTTTTTCCCGGACATGTCCTGCTTTTCGGCAATCAAACCCCCGTCTGGGGGGAATTGCCGAAAAGACAAACCTGTCCGGGAAAATGCCGGCCGGGTACTTCCTTTCCCGCGGCTGCTCTGCTCCGCTCCTCCCCTCTCAGACTTTAAGAGCCGAGCTGCCCGAGCCAGCGCTACTTGCTTCGGGCAGCACCCCCCCTTCCTCCAGACCCCGAGCCGCCGGCCAGGCACTTCCCTTCCCGGGCTCCAGCTGAGCTGCTCCGCTCCTCCCCTCTCAGACTTTAAGAGCTGAACTGCCCGAGCCAGCGCTACTGGTTTCGGGCAGCCCCCCACTGCCTCCGGACCCCAAGCCGCCGGCCAGGCACTTCCCTTCCCGGGCTCCAGCTGAGCTGCTCCGCTCCTCCCCTCTCAGACTTTAAGAGCCGAGCTGCACGAGCCAGCGCTACCGGGTGGGCGCTTCCCCTCCCGTGCTCCAGCTGCGCTGGGGAAGTGCCGGCCGGGGGCGCAGGGTCTGGGGGCTGCCCGGCAAACCGTGAAGCCGGTAGCGCTGGGGCAGCCCTCTCCCCATGGCTGGGAGTGGGAGGGAGGAGGGGGCGGAGTTAGGGCGGGGAAGGAGCGGAGTTGGGGCGGGGCTAGGGGTGGGGAAATGGGCGGGGCCAGGGCCCGTGGAGGGTCCTCTTTTTTTATTTATTAGACATGGCAACCCTACTGCTGACTGAATCCTCCTGTTCTCTCCAGAATGGGTCCAGCCTTGCCAGCAGCAGGGCAAGCGTCCCCTGCCCATGTGCCTCAGCCCTGCCTGGTCAGACGCCATCACCCGTCAGTCCTTGGCCTCCCAGGCTGCCAGTGATGGGAGCAACTCTGGGTGGTGGCTCGGGTGACACAGACACCAGACCACTAGGAATTGGGTGCGGCCCTGTGGGACAGGAGAGTCTCGCAGAGGGCACTTGGGGGACTCTCCTGCCCTTCCCAAGAGCGATAGCACCCTGTCCTAAGAACATAAGTCTGGGATGAGGCAAAGCTTGTCATTAATTAGCCTGGCTAAAGAGCTGGCTGGAGCTGCTCCGGGGACAAGCTGGCTCGCTCCTGCTCATGGAGGTGAATTTATCTCCCTTCCCAGGAGCACCTGCTCTCCCTTTCATTCCCCACCAGGCTTCTTGTGCCAGGCCAGCGAATGGCCACAGGATGGGAATGAGCCCCAATCTCCTGAGTCTAATGCAGCTGCTCACCTTGTCCCCCATCAGCTGCTGGGTTTCCCCCAGGAGGGAGTAGGTGACAGGGAGAGAGACACACACACACACATTTGTCCTTCTGGTTGCAGGGCTTGTGTCCTTCCAATCCCATTGGTGGCTGCACAGTGGGCAGAGTCCTCGCTGCGTGCCCGGCCCAACAGAATTGCAGGGCGTGGTGTGGAACACAGAAAGAGATAGAGAGACTCATCCTCCAGCCGGGGTCAGTCTGAGAGAAATTGGCTGGGGTCCCAGTCTCACTCTTCTAGCGGGTGCCATTTCCCAGCTGGGTTCCTTACTCCTCTGGTGCAGCAGCAGCTGGTAGAGCTGGTAAACCCCGTCCCTGGCCTGCCGGCTGAAGTCCTTGGCTGGGTCACTGACGGACAGAGCCAGCTGTGCCATGTGGTGACCCATCCTGGGGAATTCCGCTGAGTTCTAATGGATGGGAGAGGGAGAGGGGACTCCATCAGCATTTTCCTGTCAGCTCCCAGTCCCCCCCGGGCCAGGACTCTCCTTCCCCTCAGCCCCTCTGCAGGGCCCTCCATGAGGACTTGCTTCCCCAGCTGCTCCAGGATGACAGGGAGGCATGAACCTGGAGCACAGTCCCCTTAAAAGCCCAGAGTCACCACTTAACTAGGACAAGAAGAACTTGACTCAAGCCAGGCTCACTCTCTGCTCTGACTCTGCCTCCCCAAGAGGAACACTCCTAACCCACAGCCCCTGCAGCAGCAGATCCTACAGCCCGTCGGAGCCAGATCACCTACGCCTGGAGTCAGGAAGCTGGGGTCAGAGGTCACTTACGTCAAACTCAGGGAGGGTGATGGTGAATCTGAGCAGGGCCGTGCTGCTCTTAACGGCCCTGGCTCTCTCTCGCGGCACCGTGGACACGATCCAGTAGTTAATGTGCTGTCGGGAAAGGAGGCATTGCACTGACTGCCCTGACCAAGGATGCCC
The DNA here is from genome assembly GCF_011386835.1 of Chrysemys picta bellii. NCBI lineage: Eukaryota > Metazoa > Chordata > Testudines > Emydidae > Chrysemys > Chrysemys picta. The sequence goes on from NC_088813.1 coordinate 3,771,190, forward strand.
ACTTGGGGCCCGGCTAGGAGGACAGACTGGAAAATGGATCTAAGAGTGAAGGTAAAATTGTCCCCACCTCTCTCATCGGGCTCACCTCCAAGATGTACTGGAGCCTGTCGGTGTCTGGGGACTCTGCCAGCAGGTTCCCCAGCATGGCGTCCAGGAGGTCTGGCAAGACCCTAGGCAGATCCTGAAAGCAAGGGAGAGCCATGGGTCAGAGTTAGGGAAAGTGGGGCTACACCTGCCACAGGATGGGAAGTGGGGTCTCTGGGAAACACTGGTGAGACCCCCAAACACATATCCTGGCCTCTCTCATTCACATCCCACTGCAGGCAATTAGCAAGGACTCATGGCAGGATGACAGCTGGCTCTTCAATCCATGACTTTAGCATGATCTACCTGCACTTGGGTGGTGTCCTTCTCCATGCCCAGGGTGAAGACGGCGTGCAGGGCAGCTCGGAGGAGGTGGGTCTCCAGCTCTGGCTCCACGGCAGGTGTCATGGTGCTGGCAAGAGAGAGGAGCCGGTATTAGACTGTGCAGTGCGGGGATGGGACTGGCACCAACACGCAGGTGAAACTGCAGGGAAATAGGCACAGGCTGGCGAGAATGGAAACTGAGGCACCGAGCCAGGGAACGACAAGGCCAAGGTTTCTCAGACAGACAGTGGCAGGGCAGGAATAGCCCCTGTTCCCTGGACCCTGCTGCCCCTCCTGTATCTGATCCTGGGAGTGAGCCTCTCCCCAAAGCCGTTGCAATGTTACTGGAGTGAAAAGAACAGCCCAGCCAGGAGAGAGTGACCCTTCCCCGCACCTCTGCCAGAGGAGCCACCCTTGGGCGGTGACCTGGGAGTGGGAGGGGCAGTGACTCCCAGCCCTGCGCCTGAGCAGCACTGGGGTTAGGGGAACCGGGCCGGAGGGTCTCGGTACCTGAGGTTGCCCACAGCAATCAGGGAGTTAGCGAGGACGGCGCCGGGTGGAGAGTTATCAGGCAGCTCCTCAATGAGCTCCTGTGAGACCCAAAGGAGACAAAGGAGCGTGTGAGATTCGGGCCTCACTGACACTTCCCAGTGAGGAGATTACACAGCCAGGGCCCCACACAGCCAGCAGGATCCCCCCACCTACCCCCCGCTCCTCCGATTCCTGCCCAATAGTGACCACTCTCCGAATTTCTCCTCCTTGTCCCCTGAGTCCCTGGCTGTCCCTGCACCAGGGAGAGAAGGGGACAGGGTGATGCCTGCTGCCACTCGGGGGAAGGACAGGGGCACGGTGGGGCAATGTGTCCCCTTCCCACGACCGGGACCCAGGGCAGATCGGGCCCCACACTCCCCCCTCTCAGTGATGCCTTCAGCCCCCAACTCCTTCAGGAGCCCATAGCAAAGAGACCCCTCCAGACTGTCCTGGACTCCCTGAGAGGTGCCTCCCCCCAACTGGAGCACCAAGGACCAAAGTGGCAGCATCTAGTGTCAGTGGGGTTCATATGGCTCAGGCCTGACCCCTGGGCTGGGGACCCGCCCCCATAGCACTGATCGAGGGCCTGGGCCCAGGGAGTTCACAGCCCCGCCCTCACCTCTCCCTGAGCCCAGCCTGACTCCTCACCTGGAACAAAGCAGAGGCGCCCATCGGCCTCGCTGCTGCCCGAGTCCCAGGCACTGCTGCTGTCCCATGGGGAGCGGGCCGAGCTGCTGGTGGTGGGACAGGGATCCTCCACCTCCTGCCCTGGGGAGGCTGGAAGGTCCTCACTGACCGGGCAGGGCGATGCCTCCTGCTGGGAATCAGGGCTGGGCTCCTGGGGCTGGTGCTTCCCACACAACAAGCCCCAGAGTCACCCAGTCCGGCTCCCCTCCTGCTCTGGGTCCTGCCTGCCCAGCCGCATCCTGGCCCAGCTCCATTTCGGCCTGGCCTCTCCCACCTCGGTGCCTGCCCTGGGAGCGGGTTTTCCCCGCCAGAAGGCTGGGCACTTCCACCTCCTGGCCTGGCCGGGAGCTCCTTCCCCGCCAGTGGGGACGGAGGAGCCGCTCTGCTCCTGGGGAAGATGGCAGCTGCTTCCCTCAGGCTCTGGGGCCACCTGCAGAGCCTTCTTCCTGAACATCCTCAGGAGCCTGGCCATCCTGGAACCGAGCGGGGAGCGGGCGTGAGTCTGGGGTCAAGGCAGCCTCTCACTAACCAGCCTGTTTGGTCCCTCCCCATCCCTGCCCCAGCCAGAGCAGCTCTTGTCCCCCACAGGGGTGCACGTAATGCAATCTACACGCACTGGCAGGAGTTCATTGCATGATCTGCTCCCAGCATTCCCCCTCGTCACCCCTGGGGCTGCAATGCCCGGGGAGTCTCCTCCTTTTCCATCACTGGATTCAGTCACTTTGGACAAGCAGCTCCCTCCTGCCGTCCCAGGCCACACTCCCCGCCAGGCTAGAGAAGGAACAGAACCCAGGAGTCCGGACTTCTCCTGGGAAACCATTCCCCACGTCAAAGTCCCGAGGCAGAGCAAGGCCAGGACCCCTGCCTTTCCCATTGATTTCCATGCTCAGCAGCTCACAGGGTCTGGCCCAGCTCAGAGACGCTCAGCCTGGGGAACGGTCTCCCACAAGGGAAGGGCTGGGAGCCCCATTGCTGGGACCTTTCCAAACACACTGGAGACGGCTCTGGAGAAGCCCCTCCCCGGTCTGAGAGCGAGGGGCTCCTGGGGGCGGTTTGCAAATCCAATCTCCTTTGGGAGAGATTCTTTCCCCCTCTTTCTGCCTCTCCCCAGACAGACAGGGGACACCAACGGGGAACCCTAATGCTACTCACTTGCTCTGCTGACGGAGCGATGGATGGAGGATGTTCAGTGTCATCCTTCGCCCTTCTCCTCACTCCCCAAAGCCAAGGCAGGCTGGAGAGGGTGGTGGTGACCTGAGGAGTTACCCTGCCCAGCCAGCAGGCAATGTGATAGCACTGGGCGATCGACTGGCTGTGAAAACAAGAGTCTGTCTTATTGCCAAGGGACAGAGAAACTCGGCCAGCAGCCAGGGGTGCAGAACACTGGCTTAGTGCGGGGGTGACAGCGCCTCCGGGATCCTGACATCCCGGCACTTTACACACCTTCCTGGAGCCTCCCAACCCCCCTGGTCTGTAGGGGTGCGACCCCAACCCCACTGATGAGAACCAGGCCTGGGGCGGGGAAGCTACTGGCTCAGGGTCACACCAAGTGTCAGAGCCAGGGATGGGACCCAGCAGTCCTTATTTCCAGGCCCCTTCACTAACCACTGCTGCACACTCCCTCCCACAGCTGGCAATTACAACCAGGCCCTCATGTCCGGTCCCCCTGCTTTGAGAGGGAGTGTGCTCCGCTGGAGTGATTGGAGCAGGGAACTGGGAGTCAGGACTCCTGGGTTCCATTGCTGGTTTCCTATTGACCTGTGGGACTTTGGGTAAGTTCCTCCCCGCTCTAGGCTCTGTCCCCAGCAGTCAAATGGGGATTTCATACTTTCCCACTATTGGAAAGTGCTGGGAGAATCCCCCAGCAAAAGCTGCTCTGACAGTGCTAAGCAGCATCTGACCATTAGAGGTCGGAGCGCACTGCCCAGGAGAAGGAGTGTTTGGTTCTGGGCTGTTGGAGTACGGGCTTGCAACCATCTGTGCACACATATTATACTAATTGCATCTAGACCACATCTCCCTAGTTTGTTTGTGAGAATGTCCTTATTAACACCAAGATGGATCACATCTACTGTTTACTTCACTAGGCCCGTAACCCTGCCAAAGAAGGAGCTAGGATTGGTTTGGAATGATTTGTTCTTGACAAGTCCATGCTCACTAGTCCTAAGAACCAAATTGTCCTGTAGGTGCTGACAAACTGATTGTTTAATAAGGGGTTCCAGTATCTTTCCAGGTATGTTAATGGATGGGAAGACGTTCTTTTTCAGGGATCTCTGACGAGAACTGGGGCACAGCACTTAGTTTGTTGAGGCCATAAAATGGAGACAGGCACCTCTTCTCTTCTCCCAGCACCCCAGATACCTAAAAGGGTGGGACTCACATCCCTCAATGGGCTTAAAAAAGACAATGGTTACAATGTGGCCCCAACCATTTCTGGTTTCTGCAGACTAGATGTTTTAGCAAAGTTTAGAATTCCTTGGTGCTCAACACCGTGAAACTCCCCTTTCTCCTTCACAAAGGGCTTTAACGCCCCTTATCTCACCCAGGCTCTCGACTGCCCAAAGTTGGAGAATTGTCCCTGTTCCCACTGCAGAGCACCCCCCACGACACACACACAGAGTCCTCCTGGTGGTGGGAGGGGAACAGAGGAAAGGACAGAAGACGTAAGAGATGAAGAGAAAGGAGGAAGGGATGGAGGAAAAGGTAAAACAAAAAGAACAAACCCTAATGTCCCCAGTGATTCTAAGGGACAAAATCCCAGGTGAGGAATAAAATTCGACCACCTTAAGCTAGTGTTTTCCATGCCTAGAATTCAGCTGGAGCCAGATGCATCAGACTGAACAGGTTCCAAACCTCTCGGAGGCTCTTACCTTCTAAACAGGGACGTCTGTTTTCTAGTAAAATCAGGAAAAAGAAAAGAGAAAACTCAAAAGAGGTTCCTCCTGGCGCTCATGTACATGAACCTAAATACTCTCTCAGTCCTCAAAGAGAGACCTCGAGAAGGAGACTTGCTGAAGCAAAGCTACAGGGGACTCTGAGGTTTCCCTGGCCCTGCGCCCGTGTCCTGCCTGGCTGATGTCAGCATCTCTCTGTGAGGTCACCACCTCCCCAGCACCTTTGACCAATAGGCTGAGTTCCTGCAAAAGGCCTTTGTGATGTCACTGCCACACCCACTCCTCCCCTGCAGTGTTAATGTCCTGCCACAGGGCAGACACTTTGGAGGTTTGAGCTACACAAAGAGGAGACACTTAGATCTCAAAAATTAGATAAGATGTTTCAGTCTGAGCTAAGTAGGTGCTGCTTTTAACAATTGCAACATAATAAAATACAAATAAAATAGACTATTTCAGCCATTCTATTATGTCCTAATCTGATCTGAGTAAACATGATAGGACACCTCATCTTATGCACTGCTCCTAGTGACACTCTCCAATAGATCCCCATTCTCCACCTGCCGGGAGGTAGATAGGGCGGATTGTTATCCCTACTTGAAAGAGGGAGAAGCTGAGGCTGAGAAAGGAGAATTGACTTGTCTTAGGTCACACAGCCAGTCCGTGGCAGAGTTGGGCATAGGACCCAAGAGCCCTGATTTTCAAACTAACCATCGGATCTTGAATTTCAGACATTGAATGACCTGAATAAAGTGCTCTCAAGTGAGTTCCAGACCAGCAAGAGTTCATAGTAATTATTCAGCAAGTATTTTAGGAGAACTGGAATGTTAGAGAAAATAATGAACTGCAGAGACGCAGCAAAATTTGTCGAACATATGACTGGTTATGACTATTTACTTGGTCTTAAAAGAAAACAACAGGGACCTGAGTCTCCTCCCTGTCAATAACCCCCTGCTCAGCCAATCAGGGTAGAGACCGAGGGGCGGGAGGATGAGGGTTCTCACCAGAGAGCCCAAAGGATGGCCCAGGTCACCGCTGGGGATCACTGTCTGAGCACTATTTCAGCCCCACATTTTTCGGTGGACCTCCCACAATGGGAGTTGTAGAGCAACCCCCATGACACACACACACCCCTCCTGGTGGTGGGAGGGGAACAGGGAAAGGACAAAAGAAGTAAGAGATGAAAAGAAAGGAGGGAGGGATAGAGGAAAAGGTAAAAGAAAAAGGACAAACCTTAATGTCCCCAGAGATTCTAAGGGACAAAATCCCAGGTGGGGAATAAAATTTGGCCACCTTAAGCTAGTGTTTTCCATGCCTAAAATTCAGCTGGCGCCAGATGCAGCAGACTGAACAGGTTCCAAACCTCTCGGAGGCTCTTACCTTCTAAACAGGGACGTCAAATTTCTAATGAAATCAGGAAAAAGAAAGGAGAAAACTCAAAAGAGGTTCCTCCTGGTGCTCACATACATGAACCCAAATACTCTCTCAGACCTCAAAGAGAGATCTCGAGAGGAGACTTGCTGAAGCAAAGCCACAGGGGTCTCTGAGGTTTCCTTGGCCCTGCGCCCCTGTCCTGCCTGGCTGATGTCAGCATCCCTCTGTGAGGTCACCACCTCCCCTGCACCTTTGGCCAATAGGCCGAGGTCCTGCAAAAGGCCTTTGTGATGTCACTGCCACACCCACCCCTCCCCTGCAGTGTTAATGTCCTGCCACAGGGCAGACACTTTGGAGGTTTGAGCTACTCTCTGGGGATCACCCCGCTCAATGAGTGTTCATGCTAGGAAGCAAGCCGGCTAGATAGTAAAACATCACAAGCTGCTCCCAATGCTACACTCGGTTTCTCAGAAATGAGTAGACTTTATGGCCAGAAGAGACAGTTAGAGCATCTAATCTGACCCCCTGCATATCACAGGCCTCCTGTCTATCACAATAGCTACTTTTGGGGCAAACACATTCCGGAAAGGCATCTAGTCTTTATTAATGACATCAAGAGATGGAGAATCCACCACTTTCCTTGGTAGCTTCTTCCTGTGTTCAATCATCCTCGCTGTTGAATATTTGTGCCTTATTTGTCATAGGAATTTGTCTCTTTTCACCTTCCAGCCATTGGGTCTTGTTCTGCCTTTCTCTGCTAGACTAGAGAGCCCTTTAATCCCCAGTATTTTCTCTCCATTAAGGCACATCAACACTTCAATGAAGTCCCCTTCAATCTTCTTTTGATAAGCTAAACAGGTTGAGCTCTTTCAATAGCTCACTAGAAGGCATTTTTCTCCAGCCCTCAGAACATTTGGTGGCTCTTTGCTGCCCCAGCTCCAATTTCTAGGACCATCTTTTTCAAAGGAGGACACCAAGACTGGAGGCAGTATTCCAATAGCAGTCTCACTGCTGCTGTGTCACCTCCCTATCCTACTCACGGCTCTGCTCCTTCGTCTAATGATGGCTTTAGCCCTGTTCACCACAGCATCACACTGGGAGCTCATGTTGAGTGGCTTCTCCACTCTGGCCCCTAAATCCTTTTCAGAGTCACTGCTTTCCTGGATACACATCCCCATTCTGGAGGTGTGGCCGGCGTGCCTTGTTGCCACGCATAGGACCTTGCATTGGGCTCTGCTCAAACTTGTTTTCTTTGAATGGGTCCAGCTGGCCGAATGAGCCAGATCGCTCTGTATCACTGCCCTCTCCCCATCAGGAATTACCACTCTGCCTGTATTTTGTCACCCCCCAATCTTATCCGCAGTGATTGTATGTTTTCTCCCAATTCATTGATAACAATTATTTTAAAAAATTAGTCCTTGAGAGCTTCTTCAGACCCTTAGTACCCAGGACCTGCTCCCCACATCACAGTGAGAAATGCTGTCCAGCCCTGCTGGTACATAGGGGATAAGCACAGAACAAACGTACCTTTAGGAGCTGTGTTGTCCATAGGCTCTGAACAACATGTGGGGGTCAGCAGATTACAAACGCACGACAGACCTGTAGTGTAGACAGGTCCCAACTGTGTCTCGGTTTCCCACCCTGTAAAATGGGGAGAACAAACAAAACCTTGATTAGCTCCATTTGATAGCTGGGGAAACCGAGGCACCCAGCGGTGCAGAGACTCGCTCATGGTCCCAAAGCCAGGAATAGAAAACAGTAGATCTGATAGCCAGGCCTGGGACCTAACCCTGGTTTTCCTGGCCTTGCTGCTCTAAGTTTAGTCACAGCCTCCATGTCTTTTCCCCCGTGTCCCTTAACCCCACGTCACTGCAGAAGAGAGATTTTCTGGTAGCCAGCTGGCTCTCCTGCATGTGGATGTCGTTCCAAAAGACGTGCTCTGGCTCAGTCCCATGCTATGGTTGGCTGAAGGAACCACTTGGTCACATTCTAGGCCCTGAGTTATACAGGAGGGGCGACTAGATGCACATAATGGTCCTTTCTGACCTGAACCTCTATCAATCGCTACATTTTCTGCTGCTAGGAAGAGAACTCTGGACCTATTTTCTCTCATTCACTTTCAGTCGGAATAATTTCAATCCAGGCCAAAGGATTTCCTCTTCCATTGTGTCTTCAGCACCTTTGCGAGCAACCAGTTACTGTTACCCACAGGTTTCCAGTTTCAACCTGTCCCAGGGTGAGATGGCCAGGAAAGGGGTTGGAGCTCAACTGCACCTGGCCCAGGTGATGCAGCTCCCTAGGGTGAAGGGAATAAGTGTGGGGGTCACGTGACAAGACGCAGCCTGTGATTAGGACCCAGGCCTGCTGAGAGATAGAAGGGCAGCCTGTGCTCAGCCAGGAGAGAGACCCCAAGGGAAGCAGGCATGGGAGGGGCTTGGAGAGTCCTTTAAAGGTCAGGGACAAGCTGGGAAGGGGCCAGGTTGAGCACTAAGGACCAGGCCCTAGGAGGGAAAGACAGGGCAGTTTAGGAGATGGGGCAGATAGTCCAGTTGGTTTCGTCTCCCAGGACCAGACACCCAGAGGTGAAGGTGATTGTCGGGGCTTCTGTCCTTCTTCCCCAGTGTAGATTTGATAGTGGAGAAGACTGATGCCGTAAGGGGGAAGTGAGTTACCCCAAGGTCACCCAGTGAGTTTATATCACGAATGCATACTCGGAAGGATCCAATAGAAACATGGATTTTCCAGTCTCTTCTTTCTAGGAGTCCCCAGGGCTAAGGTAAAACCCCTGCTGCCCCTCCCCATTCTGCTCACCTCCAAGATGTGCTGGAGTTTGTCTGTGCTGGGGGGTGCTGTCAGCAGGATCGAGAGCTCGTCATCCATGTTCTCGGCGCAGGCCTTGCTCAGAGCCTGCCAGCGGAGGGAGACCAGGGGTCAGGAGCCTGCATTAGCACCCGTGTGCCATTGACCAGGAGCTGGCTGAGGTAAGTGCCGCCTGGCTGGAGCTCGCACCCAGAAACCCTGCCCCAGGTTGGAACCCCCTCCCACACCCAAATTTCCTCCCAGACCTCACACCCGGCACCCCAACCCCCTGCCCCAGGTCGGAATCCCCTCCTGTACCCTAATCCCTCCCAGACCCCACACCCCCACCCGTAGGGTTACCATACGTCCGGATTTTCCCGGACATGTCCGGCTTTTGGGGGCTCAAATCCCCGTCCGGGGGGAAATCCCCAAAAGCCGGGCATGTCCGGGAAAATCGGGAGGTCAGCCGGCCCACGGGGAGCCGGTCAGCCGGGCCGGCGGAGAGCTGGGTCCGCCGGGAGCCGGGCCGGCGGGGAGCCGGGCCGGCGGGGAGCCGGTCAGCTGGGCCGGCGGGGAGCCGGGCCCGCGGGGGGCCGGGAGCCGGGGGGGTGCGCCGGGCCGCCGGGGGCCGGCAGTGCTGGGCGGGCCGGGGGTGGTCGGCCGGGGCCGGCACCCCAGGGCCCGAGCTGACCCAGGCTGGAAACGCCGGGGGGCCAGCCTGGGCCGCGCCTCCTCCCCCCACACCCCCCTTACCTGCTTCAGGCTTCCCGCGAATCAAATATTCGCGGGAAGCAGGGGAGGGGGCGGAGACTTTGGGGGGCGGGGTTGGGCGGGGGGTGTGGGCGGGGCCGGGGGCGGGGCCGTGGAGTGTCCTCCATTTGGAGGCACAAAATATGGTAACCCTACACTATGTTCAAAGCTCGCTCTGCCCAGCCTCCCCCACTATACGGATCCTGTCTACGGGCCTAATACAGAAGCCATGTCAGGCCATTGAGATGGTCTCCCTCCCTCTTGCACTGATCAAGGAGTAGGCCCAGATGCCCAGGCAGGGAGGGCAGGACCGGCCCAAGGGGCAAGAACCACTTTGTGGGTCACCCTCTTATTTGTGCCTCCCATAAGGACAGAGATGTTACAGACTCAGGTCTCTTTCATGTCTTTGTTTGCAGCTGTGTTCACCGAGGCTCTTTGATTCTCAGCGCAGGGAGCTGAGTGCTGCACTCCAGATTCCCCTGCTAGGGTGTGTACAGAGCCAGATGAGGCGGATTTCCCCATCTACTACTGGGGTCAGAGTTGCCAGCATTTGAGAAAACTGTCCAGGCAAAATTCTTCGGTGAACTGGGGATCTGTCCCTGACAACAGTTGCTACAGAACGTGTGTCCAGAGAGACTGGTTTTGTGGCTAAGGCACAGATCTGGGGCTCGGGGGCTTTGGCTTCAATTCCTGGCTCTGCCACAGACTCCTGGGGTAACCCTTCTCAAGTCACTTAATGTCTCCATGCCACAGTTCACCATCTGTGAAGGGGGAATAATATGTGTCCTTTCACTGTCTTGTCTACTTTGATTGCAAACTTTTTGGGGAAGGGACTGTTTCTCACTATGTGTTTGTACAGCGCCCAGAACAATGGGGTCCAATCTTGTTTAAGGCCTGTAGGGGCTACCAGAAAGCACACATAACTTGTAAGTAATAAGTTCCATACGACAATCCCCATATCAGGAACCCAAAACTCATACAATGTTCAGGCTATTCTTAAAGATCTTCTCCCTACCAGCCCCCAAATCCACTAAGCCCTGCACTCCTCACCCTACATATTTTATCGTGAAGTCACATCAGTTCATGATAATGGAAGATACAAAAGTATGTGCCACACATGCCTCAGCATGGTAAAATTACCACAAAACTAGGGATTGGAGACACTGAAATGTTCAGAGTGTGGGATCAGCTGGGACTAATGCCCTACTCTTTGCTCCCATGCTGTCTGCATGCTGACTGTAGCTGAAAGAAATGGTACCTGAGTCCATGGGAACAAATCATACCTGGACACTGATTCCGTAGCAAGAGGCCACTGTATCTGCATCTTAAATCAGAGATGCAGGACTATTATAAATAACACGTCACCATGAATATATAGGAGTGGATTACACCAGATGTCCATCCAGTCCAGTCTTCTGTCTCTGACAGTGGCCAGCACCAGATGTTTCCAAAGGGGATGCACGAAGCCCCAGAGAGGACAGTTATGCCATAAGATGCCTATGGATTTTCCAAGCTTTCTCCTGTTTTATACTATTTAACACAAAGAAAAGAAAGAGACCTGATGGTAACGAGTGGAGTGGATTTTCCCTGCTTTGCAAAAGTTCACCCATTGTTCAAAGCCAACGCTCCCATCCAACATAAACAAATACTTTTGAAAACATTCTCATCCAAAACAATTGCCAGGACTTTTGATGTTTTAATGGTCCTTGCCCTCCCTGACTGTTTGATCATTATGTTTTACAATATTTTTTCCCCTTCCTAGCCACCCCTGTTCCTGCTGCCCCTGCTCTGGAATTCATGGCCTCAGCATCTCAGCTCTTGTATTCAGTGAATTACAATGGAAAGAATTTCATGGGCATTTATTTTGACTTAATATTGCTTCCTCTTCTTGCCTGTTTACACAGCCGCCTTTTCTTCACCAGTGCGACGGCTCCACGCGGAGGGGTCGCTGCCAGAGTTCACAGCTCACTTTGCAGCCTTGCTGAAAAGAGCGCAAGCCCATTGGAGGTTGTAACCTCCCAATTAAGCGGATCATCCCCTTCCTTTCTAGGATTCCCCTTCAGAGTTCTTCTGTAGGTCACTGCTCCTTCCTTGGCAATGATTGAATAGGTTTCTAAACTGGGTTTTATTATTACTTTATTATGATTGTAGTTGTGCCTAGAGGCCCCAACCAAGATCAGAGACCCATTATACACCTCTACCCCGATATAACGCGACCCGATATAACATGAATTCGGATATAATGCGATAAAGCAGTGCTCCGGGTGGGCGGGGCTGCGCACTCCGGTAGATCAAAGCAAGTTCGATATAACGCGGTTTCACCTATAACGCGGTAAGATTTTTTTGGCTCCCGAGGACAGCGTTATATTGAGGTAGAGGTGTACCAGGAACTGCACATGTAATGAGAGACGGTACCTGCCCCAAAGAGTTTAAAATCTAAATTGACAAGGTAGATGGGAGAGCGGGACCAGAGAGAGAGGAAGTGATATGCCTGGGGTCACAAAATAGGTCAGCAGTGGGTGGAGTACCCAGCTCCCCCAATTCATAATCTAGTACTCTAGCCACAGGACCACACAACCTCTCTAGGCTAAGCTAGGCGAGGTGAATCTAACTATGGAACTGCTGAGTGACACACTCAGCTCTGCTCTTCATTGACTTTGGAGCCCATATCTGCAGAGCCAGGAGCCAAGTGGGGGTTGGTAATGGAACACTGTGAATTCGAAAGGGGATTCTTGTTAGATAGGAGCCCATACTAGAACTATTTATCCTGAATTCCCCCCTTTCTGTGTGAATCTTGCAGATTTGTATACAAGGACCTGGATCAGAACCAGCCCTGCTTTCCAAGCTAAATCCCAGTGAAGGAGGTTTTACGAACCCAACACAACCATGGTTTTGCACGTCTGCAAGGCAACACAAGACTAGGACAGCTCTGTTTCCTTGGCTTGCGTTTAGCATTACCTGGGGCACTACATTCCATTCTGGGCACCTCACTACTAAAAAGACAACAATAGATTAGAAGTGCATTAGAAGAGATGAGCAAAAGGAATCGACTTAGGAGGAAAGATTCAAAGTGGACATGGTCAAATCCTCAACATTTGTCCCTACATTGGAGTCCAGATGGCAAACACCTTGGAGTCCAGGCCTGTTTGGAGCAGGTGTTTGATTCAACTCATTTGCAATAGTCAGAATATTTAATCTTTAATCTAAACATCTCAATGATGTTCATGGAAAAGCCAAATGAAATGCTAGGCATGAACCATGATATTGAGAATTTTCTCCACATACTTTATTGCCAGTGAAGAACCTTTTGTGTCTGGAGGTCCTGAAGCATCAAGTACTTTTCCTCCGATATTGAACGATCCCTCCTGAATGTTCTGAAGACAGAGAATTTTGGAGAATCTATAATCTGGATTACTTTTTTCTAGGCTTCTTCAGTCCACTCAATAGTCACAAATAACAATACCTCTTCCTGCTTTTCACTACCTCAAGGAACTGACCAAGGTCGTCTCAAAACGCATCCCTTTTTCATCATCATAATTGATGATGAAACCTCCTTGTTTATAGCTCAGAGGGCCAAGTCCAGCTCCGACTGAAGTCAGCATGGTCCTTCTGTGATTTGTATTGCAGGAGACTTAGTTACCCCACCCCCATTGCGCTAGGTGCTATATAGACATAGAACAAAGAGACAGTCCCTCCCCAAAGACCTTCCAATCTAAGGATAAGATGAGAGACAACAGGTGGGGAAGCACAAGGTGGTAAGAAGGAAAGGATTCTGATCACATGATCACAGCATGCCAGCGGCCTAATTCTCTCATTGTGATGGCACTAATGGGAGCTGGATCAGGCCTAGCAAGCTGCAGTGTATCAGGTTTACAAACTCGCTCAGTTCTGTTTTGCTGTGTGCTGATGATATGTGATTTAGACCCCAATTCTCCTTTCCAATTCAACTCTGGGCAATGCAACAACTTCAGCTACTTTGGACAAAACAGAGCAGGTCTGTGGGCTCTTCCTTAATGCACTCTCAGAACAGTGCTCAGTGATCAGGGCTAGCGACTCTATTAAATACCTGGGGGTGATAATTTACAAAGACAAAACGAGGAGTTTGCAGATCATTTATCTTCCCTTCCATCCTGGAACTCTCCTGCTGCGCAACACGAGCTGTGTCTCTAATTGGCAGCATTAATACAATTAAGATGATAATTTTGCCGTGATTTTGCTTTTATGTTACAAAGTATCACATTCAATATCCGATGTTAAATTCTATCATTATTTCTCTCCTTTGGGCTACCAGGCAAGTCAAAGTCTTGCCTTCAGACACCACAGTGTCCCTCGGATAGGGGCCTGTCTCTCTGTCTGATACATTTTTTCACACACCAGAGACAGTAGGGGTCCAAGGAGGGCAATGAAAATGATTATTTATTTGGATTTAAACACCGCACTAACGAACACCTTATGAAAAGCATTAGGCCTGGGGCGACAATTAAAAGCCTGGCACACAAATAATTAGAACATCAAAACCACATTGCGTATCTCCCTACCCCAGAGCCACAAAACAACGCCCCCGCACCTCACCTACCCACAAACCAGCCCCTCCCACAACTACCTCAGCTCTCCTCAAAGGGCTGCCTCCCCATCTGGGCTTTGCAGCATGCCTGAGAGGTGAGCTGGCCCAGGTTATGTCACACATAGAGATGCAGGAGGGGAGAGGGTTGTAAATCCCAAAGCTGAGAAGCCCTTCTGAATCCAGGCACCTCTGCTGCTTGCAGGCTGGCATGGGGGTGAGAGGGGGCATTTCTCAACTAAGGAAGGTCCTAGACTACAGCCAGATTCTGAGGAGAGATGGTTTGCCTTAGAGAGGGGACATTATAGATGGGTACAAATTAAAGATGGGTACAAATTAAAGGCAGCATGTGGCTGATCTCGAAACTCACCAGCCTCCCTGTAGAATGGTCCAGCTCCTATATGATGACTCCTCAAGCTGCATTCTTGCAAATGGGAAAAGAACCGCGGTCTTCTAAATTAGGTCGGGCATTCAACAAGGAAGTTTTGCTGCCCCAGAACTCTTCAATGCCATCATAGACTGCATGCTTGATGAGACACTAATTAAATGCATTTTACACATCTGCCTTGATGATAAGAACCTCACCAACACTGACTTTGCTAATGACATAGCACTAGTTGTGGAACCAATGGACGAGCTAGTTGTGGCTCTTAAAGCCCTGGGAAACTCAGTGGCAAAAGTCACCCTGAAAATTAACTGGGGTAAAACCAAAATTCTTCTGGTTGAACATGAATATGCCAGGGGCTCTAGCCTATTAGTGAGCGACCACCCAGTTGAGATTGTCAATAATTTCACCCACCTTGGCTTTTTTGTTGATTACATGGGTGGCAATGAGAAACAACTTGAAGGCCACACTGCAAAAGCATTGTCAGTAATGGGGCTCCCCATTAAGAACATCTTTTGCAAATTGAACATCCTGATCCATAGAGAGATGAAGCCAAGGCTATATAATGCGTTGGTGGTCAGCAATCTGCCCTGTGAGACTGAAACATACCCCTCACTACCAAGCATCTCTGAAAGATTAAATCAAATGGCAGAAATTCAAGTCAAATGAAGAGATCCATTTTCTAACATAACAAGTCCCGCTCTCTCAAACGGTCACCCGACGCTCTCTGTGATGGCATGGCCATCTGCGCCGAATGCCTACTGACTTCCTATGAGAATTATCTTCAACTTTGACCCAATGAAAGCGATATATCGGAATACCTAAAACACAATGGCCATACAGTGTCAACAGACACCTGTCCCTCACTGACATCCTACCTTGTAACATGCCGGATTTAGCTCAGGACAGAACGTCATGGAGGCACAGAGCACGTTCAGTGGCCTCCATGAGAAAAAGCAAGATGGTGTCAGACTGCAGCCCAGTGGCAAGAACATGAACTCTTGCACTGCTGTTTGCCTTCTCCCGACTCGCCAGGCTAATGATCTCGGAGAGGAAGCCATTGGCTTATCTCTTCCTCCTGCCCAGCTCGAACACTGATTTTCTGGAAGCCAAACAAAGGCAATGGAGATTGTCTGGAAAGATAAACAAGGAACAGTCTGAACAACCAGGAAACTCAAGGGAAGCAAGAATTAAACATGGCAAGTAAACAAACTTATTTCTATGTCACTACAGTGGGGGGAGGGGGACAGAGATTCTTTCGGGCTGCTTCACCTGGGGCTACCGGGGAGTGTCTGAGAGCCACCAGCATGCCACATCGATCATATGGGGAGTAACCTAACACGCTGCTTGGCTTGCTGTCTTCTTCTTTGCTGGAGTCTGTGCTTTCCTTCTCCCCCTGAATCCAGACATAACACCCCTCTGTTTTGTGGAGGTGCTGTCTGCCGAGGGGGAGGGGGACAGGCTGGGGTTAGAACGCCATTGTAATACATTTACAATGCTACTAGTGTTACTGCTCTCCAGGGAGCAAGGCCCCATTGTGCTGGGTGTTGTACAGGTTAGAAGTCCAGTCCCCACAGCAAAGCACTCACAGAAGGTTTGGACATTCACCTAGGACCCAGGAATGCTCAGTTCGATTCCCTAGTCCACCACAGTCTTCCTGTGGGACCTTGATTTAGTCACTTACAGCTGTGCAAAGGGGGTGACAGCACTGCCCTACTGCATAGGGCGGCGAGGCTAAATACATTACAGCTTGTGAGATGCTCTGTTGTTATGGTTATGGGGATCATCTAAGTAACTTAGTTACAAAGACAGTCTAGGATTCTGACACAACTGCTGGATAAGCCGATAAATGAGGGTGGGAGAAGCAAGGCCATAGTAAAGATGGGAGTGTCGGCATAAGTACGCTGCCTCTGCGGCCAAAGCAGTCACAGTGTTCTATGGGCAGCTCTGTTCCAGTGCTTCTCCGGGCCCCAGTTTCCCACGTGTTACATGAGGAGGTTTATGAGGCGGAACTCATTTATGTTTCCAAAGCTCTTTGAGATCCTCAGCTGGGTACTACAAGTGCCCTCTCACGCTCCTGACGCCCCCAAATGACTTGTCCATGCGCATGTACACTGCGCGGAGGTGCTTACGTGGCAACGAGGGGGTTACCATCATTACCAGGCATAAGGAAGGGGACTCCTCTCTCTCCCCCTAGGTGTTAGCGCAGCTGCCAGGAATGGAGGACGCTGTGTGAGGCAGCCCAGCACCAACAGAACCTCACTGGGATTATGCTGCACATACAGGGATACAGGGTCAGATTCCCCAGGACAAGGGCTGGCATTTCCAGCTGATCATCGTGCTAAGCGGCCACTCCTTCTCCCTGTGCACAGGGTGCACCCCACATTGGTGTGCATGAGCCTCCCGTGACCAACGATCAAGTAGTATCTTTTCTGCAGAGAAAAGGGGGTTGGCTAGATGGTAGAGAATGCAAGCCTGGGATAGGCAAGATGGGACGTAGTCCAGGGGAGTGGCAGGAAGGTTTGTGGTTGTCCAGCCCTTCGCTGCTGGTGATAGGGCCTTGGACTGGAACCCAGAGTAGAGGGTGGGCCCGGATTCCCCTCCTGGCCACTCACTGAGTGGCACAATCTGGGCAGGGAACTTGAAGACTGTCCGTGTCCATTTGTTTTAAGCACGGAGGGAATGGCTCAGCCTGGACTGCCGGGGATGGTGCTGAGGGCTGGGATAGTACCCCACAAGGGGAGGAGTCTGGTGACTTGGCTGAAGGGCTAAGCCACAGAGACGAGGTGCAGCATCTCCTGAGGAGTAAGGGGGGGGCTGCAGAATGGGAGAGTAAGACAACGGGCCAAGGAACCATGAGAAGAGGATGTCAGGCTGGCAAAGCTAATCTCCAGACGCGGTCAGAAGTAGGCGCTCCAGTTATGAGTAGCAGTCCCCGTGACAAAGACATTTAAAAATGGTTCATATTTTACTTTGCGTGGCAGTAGGCAAACGTGCACACACATACATGCACAGGCGCACACACACACACACCACAACCATGCACATGCACATGCTATGAACCTGTCTGTCAGAGGAACAGGAAGCTGTTTGCAATAGCTCCTTCACTGACTCAACAGACCTCTGAACAATGGTTTTGCCAACCCCAGGCCTCCCAAAATCATGAGATTTTAACATTCATATGATTTGGATCCTTGTCCTGATGGAGCCTTTGGAAGTCACATGTTCATGCTTTTCTCCACAACCGGCAAGGCTCTGTGATGGGGCAGACGAACCCCACCGCAGACAGGAAGGGGTTAAAGAGCAGCCCTGGGTTCGGCTAGCTCTGCTCTGCTACACCTGTGCTGAGTGCTGGATTGGACAGGAGGAAAACCCAGCAACTGGGGGTTGTATGGGAACGAGAACAGAGACCTGCACCTGTGTGGGGGGTGGATCCCCTCTTGGACTGGGGACTGGCCCGCTGGAGCCTATAGGAGGAGCATAGACCTGAGTTGGAGGGTTGATCAGAGGGGGAGTATAGACCTGGGTTGGAGGGCTGATCAGAGAAGAGCCAGGGGACCAGTCGCTAAGCAGGAAGATAGGCTATAGATGCTGGGGGTGCTATAGATCAGAAGGGTGCTGAAGGCTGAGCCCAGCTGGAGTGAGAATTCTTTTGTTTGGTGCATTTGTTGGACTTGGACTAAGTGTTTCTATTACCCCAGAAAGGGTTGACTGCTTTAAAGTAGCTTAGCCAGAAGGACCAGTCATCTCTACTGCTGGAATAGGCTGAAGATAATTGTGGGGAAACTGAGGGAGAGCAGCTGCATTGCCACGTGCAGCCTTCAGGGCGCACGCTGGGATAGCAACTCAGTGATAGCTCCCAGCTTCCTTTCATTAACAGCTGAGATGAGATTCATCCAGAATCACCTGACTCTGGGAGCAGGGGCTTCAAGAAAAACAAAAAACACCATGAGACCTGCGATAAATTTGTCCTGCAGAATACATATGTTTCCTGCTGATGCCTAGCCCTTTATAGCCCAGTCTCCCAAACAGAACATCACTGTGGTGCGGGTTAGATATTAGGGTGCTGGCCCTGTACAACCGGCAGCGTTGTTGCCACTGCAGCTCAAGCCTGAATAAACCATTTTTGCAAGAGAAGGGGGATAAAATAATTAATCAGAAATAACTAGTGATTGTTCCTGCATTTCCCATGTTCACTGCACTGCCACAGTCTGTGCGCCTTTCTCCAACAGCAGGGGCGCTGGAACAATTTCTGTAGTGGGGGTGCTGGGAGCCATTGAGCCAAACTGTAAACCCTGCGTGTGATGGAAACCACTTCAAGCCACGGGTGCTGCGGCACCTCCAGCACCCCTAGTTCCAGCACCTGTGCCCAAGGGAGTTCTTTTATGAGTTGGATCCCCAGTATGCATCTCCCCATTACTCAGTAAAGAGAGTCGAGGAGACATGGGGTTTGAACGGTTCCTTCCTCTTCCTCCTCTTGTGCATGCAGGGATGGGCTCTGCTGAGCAGGCCAAATCTATCCAGAGGCAGGTTTAATAACACTCACATTCAAATCAATCTCCTGACTCAGACTGTATGAGAACTGCACTCACCTCCGCAAGCCTTTCGTCCCTTTAGCCAAGGTTCATTTCCATAATCCCCAGCTCTAAAGGAATTGTTCCCTCTTCAGTATCCCCCAGTTCCAGGTAGGGTGACCAGACAGCAAATGTGAAAAATCGGGACGGGGGTGAGAGGTAATAGGAGCCTATATAAGAAAAAGACCCAAAAATCGGGACTGTCCCTATAAAATCGGGACATCTGGTCACCCTAGTCCCAGGGCAACTTTTCAATGAAGAATTAAACTAAATGATGGTGCTACTCATTACCCCAGCTGCTAGCACTGCTGGGGCTCTGAACTTAGGGGGCAGCATCTCTGTGGGCCTGTAGTTACTACAAGCAGGAGACTGGCCAATGCAGGGAATGGCCTGGCAATGTTTCTAGGCACAAAGTACCCACAGAATAACTGCCAGGTCATTTATAATAATAACTGTTCTCTGCACTGTTAGAGCTCCTGTCACTCACTGCACTGTCAGACATTAGTTAAATCAGACAAATCATACACCTAGACACCATGGGAAGCCACTGAGGATTATTATCCCCACGTTACCAATAGGGAAACTGAGGCATGAAGCAGTTAAGTGACTGGCCCAAGCCCACACATCAAGTCAGTGGCAGCATCTGAAATAGAACCTGAAGTCGGAGTCCCAGCCTCAAGCACTAACTACTAGACACCACTAGACTCCCTCCAGGTGGCTTGTCCGATGCATTATTAAATCACCCCCATAAACCATAATCCCCACACAGATTGTGCTGTTTGTCACTGTCGAGTTTCACTGTTCATGCCAAGGGGGTTTGTGCTCGTTCGCTGCTCAATGCCCATGATCCCTGAGAACCAGTGGGGAAAAGCCACTGTTAATGCAGGATAGGATCATCATTTCGGAGGAGCGCTGCCCTGCCCTGAAAACAGGGCTCTCTGCCCACCTGGAGTCCCTTCCTGGCCTATGCAATTTCTTTCTTCATTCTCAAGCCCTAGTTCTGGTGAAGGGAACCAAAGACTCCCACAGCCTCCACCAGAAGAGGGGCTGGGTTTAATATTTACTTCCTTTCTCCCTGGTGTGTGACTCTGTAACAGACATTAGATGTCAGTGGTGTCCTCATCCCAACAGTGACTAAAACCGATCATATTTGGGCCCAGGTATGCTAGGTCCGTGAAGCAGGACCTCTCTTCTTTTTGATGGTGGCTGCCATGTTGTTTTCCAGAGTCTTAGCTTTCATTGTTTTTTAAAAAAGGAAAATGGCTGCAAAGGGAACCTGTAAAATATGACCCAGGTATAATGCTACAGTGTGCCTGAGTCTGCAGAAAGCCGGAATCAGCAGCTTTGAGAGGGATGTATTGTCCCGTTCCTGCCAACGGAATGTTACTGACATGCCCAGTGGTGATTACTGAAATGTCACCATTGTTAATCACGTCACTGCTGATCAGATCCATAGAAAGCAGAGGGATGATCATAACCTGAAGATCTGTACAGTCTAATGGAGTGACACTTGGTTCTGAGGAATGAGTGGGTGGGCAGTTTGGAGAGTTAGCACTGCCATTTTTTCCCAGTCTGACCCATGCAAAAGGTCGTGGGAAAGGAATGGAGCCCAGGTGGCAGAGCCAGTCAAGAGGGAACTTATCCAACAAGGTCTAGCAAGATATCCAGCTTCCAGAGCTGCAAGGACCTGGTCTGATGTGGTGGGTGTGGGGCCAACTGGCTCCTTTACCAGCTCTGGTGGCTACTGCCTATTCCACTGCTGGTGGCCACCTGTAGACTCAGGCAGACACGACAGTGTTAGTTATACTTGGGTTACATTTTCAAAGGCAAGTGACATTTCTTTTCGTTTGTTGCAAATCCAGCCCTGTTTTCTGTCCACTGGTCATTTAGAGAGCAGCCCTGATTCCTGCAAATCTGTTTGTTATTTACAAATACTCGCCAAATAGTTTGGGGAAAACCTGTTCAATCTCTGGGAACTTTGCAGACTGTTCTGTTTGACCATTTGTTCTTCATGGCATGTGACTGGTCACTTAAGGCATATGGTATTGAGTCTGCTCCCTGATTGGATGACTGAAACCTATTAAAGAGGAAAGTAGCATGTCCAGGAAGGAAAAAGTCAACAAGGGCTAATACCAGCAAGAGGTGGTGCTTACTTCTGAGGAACATCACAGAAATACAGCCAAAGCAGAGATGAGTCCAACCCAAATTGCCACAGACTTTGAGAAAGTTTGATTCCAGATCTGAATTGTGCAGCCATTTTTAGGTCAAATTCACAAGACCCTAGGGAAGTTCAGCTGAAAATATTTAATCTCCATGGGATACAAGGTCCAAGCTACCAGTGAGACACATCCACTCAAGTTAGGAATCTGGTCAAGAGTCCCCCTTCAGTCATGTGGGTTTGACTTGTATGCCATTTGGCCTGCCATTTTATCTATGAGCCTTTTGAACACGCCCAGGATCACGGCTGAGTTTCTTTCGCTGCCTTGATAGAACATGAAAAACAACACATTCCTGTTTTATCTTCTTTCTGACTTGAGAGTATTTATATAGTGTGTGCAAAGCATGAAGGGTAATTGCATGCCAATGACAATGCAATCTCCCAAGCCACACAGCAAGTTTGCTTTTCTTGAGAAGTCAGTGGTAATGAGAACTCACCCAGCTGTGAGATAAGAGGTGTAAGCAGAAAGTCCAGTGAAGGCAAATTGCCAGCTGTATGTGAGCTTAAGCCAAGGTGGATCTAGCCCTAAGAGTGACCAAGAAATCACAGAGGGCACTTTGAGGCATAGGCCTTGTGCTAGGGGGAATGTTCAAGGCAATTTGTCCTTGTCCTTCAGCTGTTAAAATGCAGAGGTTGGGCAAAATGAGTATAAACCACTACCCAATCAGATCGACCATTTACACTGCCTCGGTAAAGATGAAAATGGAGACACGAGGTGCAAGGCAGCAGAAAATCAGCCCCTATGGACTGTTCCTCGGCTTGTGTAAATCACCATACTAACTAGATATCTTTTTTGGGTGGGATTACGAGTTTGGTTGACAAAGGTAATAGCATTGATGTCATATTTTTAGACTTCTGTGAGACATTTAATTTGGTACCACAAGGCATTTTGATTAAAAAACTAGAATGATATGAAATTAACATGGTACACATTGAATGGATTAAAAACTGGCTCTCAAAATGTAATTGGAAACAGGGAATCATCACTGAGTGGGTGTATTTCTATTGGTTCTTGTCCCTATACTAGAAAGAAAAAATGTAATCATCACTGATAAAATTTTCAGATGGCCCAAAAATTGGAACCGTGGTAAATAATGAAGAGGACTGGTCACTGATAACAAGCAATCCAAATGCTCTGTAAGATGGGCACAAGCAAACAAACCAAATATAAAATTATACGTTGGAACAAGGGACACAGGGCATACTTACAGGATGGGGGACTCTATCCTAGGAAGCAGGGACTCTGAAACAGATTAGAAAGTTGTGGTGGATAATCAGCTGAACATGAGCTCCCAGTGTGTTGCTGTGGCCAAAAGGAGTAATATGATTCTTGGATGTACAAACAGGGGAAACTTGAGTAGCAGTAGAGAGGTTATTTTACCTCTGTATTTGGCACTGGTGCAACCGCTGCTGCGTCCAGTTCTGGTGCCCACAATTTAAGAAGGATATTGGTAAATTGGAGAGGGTTCCAAGAAGAGCCACAGCAAGGATTAAAGGACTGGAAAACCTGCCTTTATAGTGATAAACAGATTGAGCTTCTTGAATCTAACTTAAAGAGAAGGTTAAGGGATGACTTGATCAGTCTGTAAGTACCTACGTGGAGAAGAAACAATTGATAATGGGCTTTTCTGTGTAACAGAGAAAGCTATAATGCAATCTGATGGCTGGAAGCTGAAGCTAGACAAAATCAGACTGAAAATAAGGCACAGTTTAATAGCGAGGGTAATTACTATTGGAACCACATACCCAGATGGATTCTTCACCACTGGCAATTTTAAAATCAAGATTGGATATTTTTCTAAAAGATCTGCTCTAATTCAAACAGGAGTTAATTCAGGGAAGTCCCATGGCCTACAGGAGGTCTGGCTAGATGATCATAATCGTTTCTTCTGGCCTTATAATCTCTGAGCATAGACCTATGCAAATCAGTGGAGTTATGCCAATTTACACTCTTTGGACTCATCTCTTGGGTTTCGCTGTGAATTTTATGCCTGTCTGTCTTTATGTACAAATGCTGGATAATAGAGATGGGCACAGTATTAATGTTCTTATTATTTTTTAAAAAAGCACCATATACCTGACTCTGCTGTTTGCTTGTTCCTGATCTCCCCTTCTTAGGTGCATAGAGATAGTTTGTTGTTTGAATTCACCAGAAATAAAATATTTTGCTGAGTCATATTTCCTCACCCTGCAATTACAAAGCAATGGAGGTCACAGGCCACACTTTCTTGCATGGGTATAATCCAAGGTCTCTTTTCTTGTTCATTGCACATAGTTCCATTCTGCTTTCTTTCCCTGTATTTCTTGCTCTGTGCAAGTTGCTTTTCTCTCCATTTCCTGTTCCTCTCTGATAATTACACCACAATCTAGTGGGCTTCTGCCCCACCCTCTGCTTTTAGCAACTGCCTCTCAATTCAGTTCTGACACTGCTTTACACTCTTTACCTGCTCTGGGTAAATCTCAGGGCCTTCTGCATGCGTGCCACCAGGGTTTTGAAGCTGTTCCATCAGGTGGTGCTATTGCACAGGGACAAACATGCATCTGAAGTTGGGCTGACATGCCTTGAGTACCTATCAGCCTCAAGAGTTGGTGTGATTTCTGGCACAACAGCATCTGTGCTCAATTAATTCCTTTAAGGTGATTTTGTTTTGAAGCATGATTTATGGTTTTTAAAGGGAAAGCACAGAACTGGATATGATCCTGCCAACTAGGGCGAGGCAGCAATATGCAAAACCATCTATTAGCCGGCTGCTGAATGTATGTAAACAAGCACTCAGTGATTGTGTGCACACAAATACAGATCAGAGCTACCCAGCCTAGTTACTATCCACAAAGGAAACTGTGTATCTGGTTCTTTGAGTTGGACTGTGGTATTGAGTGGGCAAGTCCAGCAAAAAAGAGTCAGCTTCTTATCCCGTTTGCATGCTGAGCTCCACACACTCACTTGAAATTGTTTAACAAAATGTGGGGTTTTGAACCAATTTAGTTAGACCCAGAGGAAATTCTTGTGTGGACCCTCAGTTCAACTTAAACCCTGTTTATATCAGTATAGCTTGCATTGGTGGATCTACAGGTGCAAGCTACACTGAGCTAAGTAGTTTGACACCAATATAAGTGTTCCCACAGCGAGTGGGCACCCATTTTGTTAAATCAGTGTAACTTCTGTGTGCAGACAAGGTCCTATAAGAGGATAGGAATGGGCCATGGTGGATTGGACCATCTATTTTGTGCTTATACAGCCCCCACACCAAAGTATCGGAGTGTCTCACAACCTTGAGTGTATGAAGGCTCACAACCCAGTGTGAGGCAGAGAAATCCCCTTATCTCCACTAAGTGCTAAGGCTCAGACCCTCAAAGTCCATTGATCTCAATGGGAGTTAGGCACCAAATAGTGTTGACCATCTGATCCTAAGTGTCTTGCCCAAGGGGACGCAGGAAGTCTGTGGCAGACCCAGAAACTGAACGCAGCTCTTCTAAGGTCCGAGCTAGCACCTTAATCATCAGCTCCTTTCCCTGAGGCTGAGGATCCATTGGGTCTGGTATCCAGGCCCTGGCGGTGGCTTGAGGAAAAGGCAACCGCATCATCCCAGTGATACACCTGGCAAATTGTACAACACTATACCCTGTGGCCGAACCGTGGCATATCCGCCCCCTGAGCCCAGCGCACCATGGGGTGATGCTCTGAGGCATGGGCAGTCACCATTTGGGTCACTTTTTCCTCCAAGCTGCTGGAACTGCCACTGTGACTGCCACTTATGACGGTCAGTTTTCCGCACTGTCTCTTTATCTGAATCTCACTGCAGTGATTTGCCTCAATAATAGCTCTCCAAAACGAGTTTCTCACACACATGGACACTCACATCCACACTCCAAAGCACTGATGTGATTGTGCGCGGCTGTTTCTGTTCTAGTGCTCACATCCCAGCTTTGCATTCCTGGCTTGAAGTGCTGTCCTGCTCTCTTCTCTCCGAACTCGATTCCCCTCAGGCATTTTCCCCTCAGGACAGGCTGAGGGAACTGGACTTATTTAGTCTGCAGAAGAGAAGAATGAAGGGGGATTTGATAGCAGCCTTCAACTACCTGAAGGGGGGTTCCAAAGAGGATGGAGCTCGGCTGTTCTCAGTGGTGGCAGATGACAGAACAAGGAGCAGTGGTCTCAAGTTGCAGTGGGGGAGGTCTAGGTTGGATATTAGGAAAAGCTATTTCACTAGGAGGGTGGTGAAGCACTGGAATGAGTTACCTAGAGAGGTGTCAAGTATCAGAGGGGGAGCCGTGTTAGTCTGGATCTGTAAAAAGCAACAGAGAGTCCTGTGGCACCTTTAAGACTAACAGATGTATTGGAGCATATAAGCTTTCGTGGGTGAATGCCCACTTCACATGCATCCGACGAAGCGGGCATTCACCCTCGAAAGCTTATATGCTCCAATACATCTGTTAGTCTTAAAGGTGCCACAGGACTCTCTGTTGCTTTCTAGAGAGGTGGTGGAATCTCCATCCTTAAGAGGTTTTTAAGGCCCAGCTTGACATAGCCCTGGCTGGGATAATTTAGTTGGGGTTGGTCCTGCTTTGAGCAGGGGGTTGGACTAGATGACCTCCTGAGGTCTCTTCCAACCCTGACATTCTGTGATTCTATGATTTTCAGTCCTCATAGTCAGAGCAGCTGGGGGTGGCTGCCGGAAGCCAGATAATAAGCCCGTGAGGACAGTTGCTTTGGATCTGCTGAAGAAACAGGAGAGGTGATTCAGCTATGCACAAAGGGTTAAATTCACCCCAGTGCACAGGTCTAGCGCTACTCAAATCCCACATAAGCTCTGGCCTTGGCCTGACCATCAAAAAGGAGAAAATTCAGGAAAGGAAGAGTTCTGCTCAGAGCAGCAGGAGTGAAGAAGGTCTTGGCAGCTGTGTGTGGACCACCCTGAAAGGCAGGAGGACCAGAGTAGAACCTCTGCTTACCAGGCATGGTGGAGGTGATGGACTCGCAATCCCCTGTGAATGAAGTGCAATATTCAGATAGTCATGCTCATACCTTCCCTCCTGTACCCACGATGGCATAGGCACTTCCTTCCTGGGTGTGTCGTCCTCGGAGGCCAGAGCGATGCATGGTGCTATATGAGAGATGCTGATTTGCTGGCCCCATGAAACTATTCCCAGTAATCCTGCCTTTTGGAGGTGGTACTTCCTGGGATGGTGATACCATGCAACAGATCAGTGTTTCCATCGCAAGCCCCTCCAGATTAAACAAGAGCTCTACAGACACCTTCACCCAAACTCCAGCTGGCCCTGACACAAGCCTCCCCTGAGGTTCCTAAGCGTTTGTTTATATACAATCAAATCATTTCAGCCATTGACACCCCAACCAGTCTGGATATTTTTCACTTCCCCTGAACATTTCTGCATTTGCTGTTTCCCTCTAGCACTGGAAGTGACAGTGACAAAATACAAAGAGCCAGGCTGTTGTTTGCGGTACAGCAGCAAAAGCAGGAGGTGATGGGAGTTGTCATCACTGTCTGTACTCACAGAGCCACCATCTCCTTTCAGTTTGAACCACTCCTATTTTCAAATAAGGAAAAAAGCAAAACAAGAAAGAACAAAAGTAAAGTCTCTTGGAGAACACACAGTGCATGCAACTCCTCTGTAACAGGCTGCTTCAGCTCTGAGAACAATATGGCTGCTGCCTCTGCAGACAGGAAGAATTCATAGGGATCTAAAGGTACCATATACATTCCCATTCACAGATGGGGAATCAGGGGGCACAGATTGGGGATTGACTATCCCCAGGTAACACAGCAAGTCCCCTCATGACTAGTGAGGTACTCTACTCACTGAACCACAGTGCCCGCCATTAGGAAAAATGAGACTCAGAGGTCCATGAAGAGGGAGACAGAAAGGAAGATTAGTTGAGCTTTCTGAAAATAACATGTAGTCACTGAGATATCTGGATTGGTGCCAGAAGTGGGGAAGCAATGGTATTATGTTCCTAAAGGTAAGAGGCCTGCGCCAAAGGATCTGGCTGGTGTGGAGAAGGAAAGGAAACATAGAAGTTTTACCTAATGGCCATGGTGGTGTCACCGCTCAGCTCAGATAATATCTCCAAGTATGGAGTGTGAGGCACTTCCCCACAGCATGATGGAATTTCACCTGAGTCGCCTTCCTCCCATCCGCCTCCCCCAGCCAAGCTGCAGCCAGACGTCAGTGCCACCATTATGTGCAGCATCCAGAAATTCCAGAGAGATTTGCTTTCTCTTCCTGTGTTCTCTGAGCTGTTTGCTAAGCTGCTCCTGACCTTTCCAAATGCCACCTCCATTTATGGCCTCCTGTCAGACTGGGCCTGCCAGGAATTGAAGCACTTTGAAGAAAAAGGCCTGGCTGTTGGGTTGGCTTCCTTGTCAACAAAGTCTTCCTCAGCAAGCAGAGGCGGTTTCAGTTACAGGTGCTAGATTAACAAGAGCTGGAGGGTGCCTCTGGCTGCCTGCGGCGACAGGAAGTTGCCAGTGCACGTCACGGGGCGGGTTAACATAGATCAACGTGCCGTTATGCTAGACACAATATTGGAGCATGCCATTGTGATTTTCTAATTGCGGTTTCACTTCTGCTCCCTGGGGCTTTTCATAAACAAGTCTGAGTACAGACACCCATAGCCCACAGACTGGGTTCTTACTGGATCGCCGTCTCTGTGCAGAAGGAAACCCAGTTATCTTACCTAACAAGGGCTGGGGTTGCTGGCTTGTTCTGTGCAACCTGATGCCATGGCTAGAATAAGGATACCATAATTGTGGGCTTTACTGTGTGATGTGTTACACAGACACAGTAGACTTCAGGGGCTTGCACTACATTGCTGAGCAGGGATCAGGTGTGGTGTTGAGTAAGAGACACGTTATCACTACTTGTTCCTATTGAAGACAGAGTGTTGGCTAGCGGTCAGAGTGTCGGGGCTTAGAACCGGCCAGATTCCAGAGCTTGGTTCCTGGCTCTACTATTCACTGTGCAGGGCTGGGCAAGTCACTTAGTCCCATGTTCCTTCGAGTGCCCCTCTGTGAAATGGAGCCCTCATTTCCTGTAGCCCTGTCACATTCTCTTTTGCAATATGCCTGTGTATAGGGGCAAAGATTGTCAGATGGGGAGAAGAACCGTACAAAAGCAATAATGCACTGCAGGGTGAGTGCTGTCCTGTGATACAGAATGTACCTGAGAACACGCCCTGGACAGTGCTACTGCCAGGGTTCTCAGCTTGGGGGTCACAACCCATGGGGGCATGAAGAGAAGTCAGGGGGGCATAGGCACACTGGCCTTCCTATACTACTAAATCAGACAGAGATCCTCGCTCCGTCTTGGCTAGATGGGAGGAGATTCCAGCACGGAGAAGGTGGAGAACTACTGTACCCTTGCACTGCTCACTGGACTTATGGAGGAAGCTGGTTCTGACCCCTATATTGACTTTATATTAGCCCTAGACGTGCTTCTTTACGACCCTCATTCTCCTCCTTCACATCCCACCTCAAAATGACTCTTCTGTCCACTGACCTCCACCCCTGTACTCCTTACTCCTCCCTCGTGACCTGCCTCATTTCTTGTTCAACAAATACCAGACTATACAGAATTCCTTAGTAAGACAATAAACCCTGCTGCTTCTCATGCTAAATCACAATCCTCTCTTGGGCTCCCCCATCAGTTTGTTGTATCCAATCTGTTGTCTCTTACATTGATGTTGTCTCTGATACATGTTTGTACAGCACCTAGCACAGTAGGGCTAAGGCCTCTAGGCACTACTGCAATACAAATAAATCATCATCTTTATTAGTTTTAACCTCCTCCCTAGCTCTTCTTTTCTCAGTTATATATATTCTGCTACGTTTGTCTAATGCACAGACTTTAAGGAAGGGACTGTGTCTTTTTTTAATCATCATGCAAAGTTACGGTGCCATACACATATCAAATAACAACAGCCCCACTCCTAAGGTCATTGCTTAGGCTTTAATTAAATCAACATTCCCATTGACTCAACTGGAATTAGCTTGACTAAGGACTGCATATAAAACAAGTAGGAACTGATTAAGGATTTGGCCCAACAATTAACAAAATCTATCATCAATTCCATCCCAAGATGCCTCGGTGAATATTTGTTTAATTGGAAATGTTCTGTTTCCTGTGGAAAAGCAAAAATCACCCCCTTCTCGTAATCCTTGCAGAGATCTAGCCTAGTCCCAATGACAGGTTTCAGTGTTGCCTGGATTGCTTTGCAAAGCCCTGTGCAATAGACAGTCACCAGAGGAGTGCCTGCAGAATGCAAACAGTTCACACCTAGGAATGGTGCCTTAAAGCTGAAGCTAAAAGGCATGTGTCAGAATGTGGATTATGTTTCAGAGCCCAAGTGCTTCTGATAAGGAATCTAGGCTTAGTGACTCCCACCCAACCTGCAAAGAAATGATTCCAAATATCTGCCAGTTTGGTTATCTGATGTACCTTCTTGGGCCTGGAAACACTGCAGAGCACAGTGAATACGGGGAACCATCCATCTGAGGAGGCATGCAGTGGTAATAGCTCTGCTGGGGTTCAGCAATACATTCAGACTCAGGCCTGGTCCACACTAACCCCCCACTTCGAACTAAGATACGCAACTTCAGCTATGTGAATAACGTAGCTGAAGTCGAAGTACCTTAGTTCGAACTTACCGCGGGTCCACACGCGGCAGGCAGGCTCCCCCGTCGACTCCGCGTACTCCTCTCGCGGAGCAGGAGTATCGGCGTCGACGGCGAGCACTTCCAGGATCGATCCGGGATCGATTTATTGCGTCTAGACAAGATGCGATAAATCGAACCCAGAAGATCAATTGCTTACCGCTGAACCCGGAGGTAAGTATAAACGTACCCTAAGGGTGAAATTCATTCCGGTGCAGAGGGCCTAGGCACCACTCATGTTTCAGTTAAGCCCTAGCTGTGACTCAGGGGATGGGCAGTTTGCCAGAGAACGCCTCATTGCCAGACTCCCAGTTCAAATCCATCCCTGTCTTCCAGCAGCTGAAAGTTGTTCCCATCTGAAAGCTTTGCAGCATCTTTTGTTAGATAAGTCTTGCTCCAATTGCTAACGGACAGACGTCAACAGCACCTAGCCAGCCCCCACTGGAGCTAATTGGCAGATTCAGCAGGGAGGCCAGGAATTGAATGGCTATGAAATATGAACTGTCATCTCCACAGCGTGCTTCCAGGCCAGGCTTGAGATGCATTGGCAGGATAACGGGGGGCGGAGGGAGGGAACGAGGGTGACCAGACAGCAAGGGTGGGACTATCCCTATAAAATCAGGACATCTGGTCACCCTAGGAGGGACGTACAATGCTACAACTCTTTGTAGAATCGAAGACTGTGGTCTTCAGAGCTCTTCGTCTGGCACCTTTCTCCAACACAAAATTCCCTTAAAAAAACCCCACATTGGCACGGGGCGCTCACCACTAGAGTGCCTCCTTGCAGCTGGGGATTAACTCTGCCAGTCTGACACCCCTTCCTGTGGATGCTCACTCCATCTCTCAGGACTCCATGGCTCCCTCTTTGTGTCTTGGCCCTCCAGCCAGGCCACTGTACTTTTTCCCCTTCCAGAGGGTGGGGGGAGAGGGATGGGGTGTGTACTAAAGTCTCTCTCTACCAGCTATGCCAGGCAATCTTCCAATTCATTGCATCTCAATGGTGCCACTTCCCCAGTGGCTAGTAGGGAAACCCAGGCCTACTGTCTTCTCTGGATTCCAGGCCAGGAACCCTACAACCAGTGGCTAAGGTCTACACTGTCCTACACCTTGATGCCATTTCCCTGGACTGCTTTCTATGTTGCCTCTATCAGACTCCTTCTCCACCCTCCTCTGGGTATGCCCATCCCTCCAGACCAAGCTGCCTTCTTTCCCTAGCCTGAGAGAGTGACTGCAGGGATCCTCCCTGTAGCCACCTTCTGCCCTCAGCTCCCTGGCTTTATACAAGCCCTGCCTATTTCTGTCCAGGTGAGTGTCATCCTCTGATTAGTCGTCATTGCTCCCTGGCTCCTCCTCCAGGTGCAGCCTCTGCAGTTAACTGGCCCCTCCAGGGGCTGGTGTGGGGTAAACACCCCACCACACACCAGTACACAATTTCCTTCATTTTCACTCTTCTGAAAAACATATAAAATACTCTGAAAACTTCCTAGTGTGTCTTTACACCACTTCTGTCTGGTGAGTAGAATCAGAAATGCTCAACTGTATATCTTAGACCCAATACTGCTCATCTAACCGATGCTCTGTAGGCAGGATCTGGGCTTTTTGGAGCAGAACTGAGTTCTAATCCTGCTGCAGATGTGATATTCTGAACAGTCTTGGTGTGGAGACTGGAGGCTGCTATGAAGTTGCAGGGGGCTACCAAGTTACTTTTTGTGTGGCAGTGCTTGCTGCACAGTATATTAATAAGACAGCGCTGGACTGAACCTGCCCCCATCTCAACTGAGCTGGAGGGAAGGGATCAAGCTGACATATGGCTCCAAAAACTTTAAAGTACAGGAAAGTGAAACGTATTCTGAGCTCAGGTTCAAGAAGCAGCCAGATGCTGCGTGAGAATAGGAGCAGCAAATTGGAGGAAGGAACCTAGGAGCTGGCTGTCGAGGGATGGCCGGGAGCTGGCTACGGGTGGGAAGGCCGGGTAGCAGGGAGCCTACAGGTCTGTGGTTGAACTGTTGCTTTGATCTTTATTGTAACAGTTTAAAGCTATTGTGGCTGTGATATTTGCAGCCTTTATCTCTGTCAGCCCTGGTAAAATAATCCGGGGTTCCTTACTTGCAATCTGTGCTTCTGAGAGGGCACCCACCGAGGGCTAGAGCTGGTGTAGCCCAGGGCTGGGAGCATCTGAACTTGTGGTGCACAGTCGCTGCCAGACCTCAGGGGACTGGTCCCCCGGTGCTCACAGCCACACCCTGCAGGAGAGGGGCCGTGACAGCATTTTACATCAGGGTAACCGTTAGTAACACAATAGGCTGTCACTGTTGCATGGAGGGCCAGCTAGCCACACTCTGAATGAGCCATGTACCCTGAAATGAGCATTTAAAGCTCTCCCTCCTCCCACCAAGTCAACTGCACCCCTTACCCAGCATGCCCTCCTCCGACCCTCCTCCCTGCTGTTTGCACTAACGCTGCTCCTCTGGGTTTAGTTTGCTTTTGATTCCTGAACACGGCATTTAGTATCAACTGGCACATCAGCAAACATTCTCCAGCACGTCCCACCCAGGTATTTACCAAGTGTTATGTGCTGCACTCCGGCCACAGAGAGGAAAGGTGAAGGGTGGGGATGGGAGAGTGAGATTGTGGGCAAGGGCACATTCATCAGTCTTTGCCCCTATTCAGATCCAGTGAACGCTGTACAAGGAACCACCTTTAGAGGAGTGGAGCCCAGTCGTGCCATGTCAGTGTGAGGGGGGGCTGCTGGCCGGGGGCTGTCTGGGAGGGCTCTATAACTTCACCATAGACCCGGCTGAAAACATTTCACAAACATTTTGTAGATGAAAAATGGCCTTTTGGGTCAAATTAATGTTTTTTTCTCCTCTTTTCAGGTTTTTGATTTTTTTCCTATTTTTCTCTCCCTCCCTCCTCCTGCTGTGGAAAAAAAGAGAAACAGGGTTTGGGGTGGGCGAACTACAACTGGAAAATGTTCAGTTTGGTTCACTGAAAAAAATAAAAATTCCATGTAAAATTTCCAACAAAACAAAAAATGTTAATTAAAAAAAAATGGTGGAAAATGCCATCCCTTGACCTGCTCTGGTCTGAGGTTTGCACCCTATAGATCAAAATAATCTGAATCTGATAAACCTCAGGGCTTGTTGCACAGCTCACATTTTCCCCAGCACTTGTAAATGCAGCAGGACCAGGGTGGTTTTAACTGTAGGGGCAGGGACTGGTTGGAGTGGGAGGAATTTTTATTTTTATGTTACTCACTGGCAAGATTATTTTGGCTACAAAGAAATGTTCTGATTTTGAATTAAACAATTAAGAAGTAGACAGCTGCAGTGGGCACTGCTGAGACATAATAAAGAGGGCGTGCCATGCAATGGAGAGGGCGCAAGGCTTGGAAACCTGGTTCTGACCTTAGAGAAATCATTTTCCCCTTTCATCCTTTAGTTTTTATATTGTGGTAAATATATTAGAGGCCCAGGCTCAGATCAGAGGCCTATTGTGCTGGGTGCTGTCCAAATATAGGAAGACGCAACACCTGCCCTGAATAGCTGACAGTCTGTGGTGGGGCGACTGCCCCACCCCCATGCAAGAGGGGGCTAGACTAGGCCAGAGCGGCTGTGCAGACCGGCAGCCAATCAGGGAAGGGCCTACTGAGAGCCAATCAGGGCCAAGATTAGAGCCAGCCAATCAGGGCTAGGCTAGACCTTATATAAACGCTGCCCAGAAGCGCAGCAGGCAGTCTGTCCCAGACCTTCATGGGGGAAGGTCTGTCTCCAGAGCAGGAGACCAGCACCTCACTCAGAGCAGTACTGAGCAGTATTGCACCTGGCCATGTAGTGGCCGAGACAAATTGCAACCGACCCTTGAGACAAGGGGCTAGACTTTGGGGGTTGTGGTTGGCCACTGAGGCAGGTGCAAGGACTGTTGCTAACCTTCCCCTCACCGAAGGGAGTGAGGATGGACTAGTGGGCACTGCTGGAGGGTCAGTGGCCTGAAGGAGGACACTGTCAAGTGGAGAGCAACGCGGGTCCAGATGCCAACAGAGGACAAGAGATGGATGGGACACCACCAGCAGAGGGCACTCCCCATGGACTGAGCTAATTCCCGGAGTGACCAGCGGGAGGCGCCGTGGTGGTGAGTCCCAACCCCGTCACACAGTCTACATAGACAAGACAGACAAAGGGAAAGAGCTACAGGAGACAAAGGGACCTGCTCAAGGTCACACTGGAGGTCAGTGGCAGAACCATTGCTAGAAGGCCCAAGCCAGTGCTCCATTGGCCGGGGCACATCGCATTTCCTAGCTTATCTATTTCAATTGTAAGCTCTTTGGGGCACGTTCTGTCTCGCTATGTGTGTGTGCATCAGCTAGCACAATCCGCCCTTGATTTCGGCTAGGGCCTGTGACCACTAAAATTGTCCCTTGTGGGAAAGACTCCCATTGAGTTTAGAATGGTTTGGATCAGGTCCCTACGGCAACATGTTAAAGATATTTATGGCCTTCCAGTGGGAGTTAGGTGCCTAAATACCTTTAAAGAACTAGCCCCATGCTCTCCTGGTTGAGAAAGATATCAGCACTGATGCTCGTGTGTGTGTAAACACTGCTCCCGGTGGGGCATACACATAACTGGACAGCATGATGCTGAACACAACTTGTCCTTCTCTATGGGGACCATCATGGCTGCTAGCTTGAGGATTAAAATAAGAACTTAAACACCAGCACATTTCCTAGTGAAGAAGAGCCTCAAGAGGCCATGTTAGCACATTCATGCTCCTGTGCATGGCTCAGGCTCAGGCCCCTGACCCAGGAAAACATCCCTATTCAGGACAGTCATATAAGTCAATGGGATTCTGGCGCATACAGCAGAACCCCAATTGTATGTACATTGATCTTATTAGCAACCACTTCTGTGAACCATTGTTATCTCTCGAACAACCAGGTGTACGTGGATGTGCTTGAGCAGCGAGCAGAGGTCACGCGCACTCAGCATGTGGGCGTATTTGACCTTTCTGCGCTCTGGTGAAAACCAGAATGGGGGATGGAAACTCCCTGTGAATGGGGGGTGGGAGGTGGAGGGGGCAAAGGGGAGCTACTGAGACTTGTAGCCAGATAGACAGATTGTCCCACATTTTATGGGACTAAGATATAAAATTAAGGACTCATGAAAATGACTTAATACAGGAGACTTAATAATGGGAGGATCTCTTTTTAACATAACTACTATTTTCCATCACCTCAGCTCGTCTGGGGTGGAGGTAGTGTGAGGGACCTCCCTGGTAATGAGCTATAGCTGAGACATAGGTGTGTCTGTGATTCCCTTTTACCATTCACTCAAGGCTGTTTCAGCTCTTCAGAGATGCAGCTGAGGAAGACCTAGATTTTTCTCTGGCAGCGAGCAAGGTGCCTTCAGAGGAGAGGGTAGGAATGGTTTGGATTCGGCCCAAGAACAAGAAGCATGACACACACATAATGTATTTCTTAAATATACTGAACAGTCAGTCTGCATTCTTCTTAATCAAACTTCAGGTATCCCTTTATTTCCTAGGGCACAGCTAACCAGGGACTTGCTCTTTAATTACATAGCAAATGTCATGGAGGTTTTGCCCATGCAGTAGCAAGGGCAGGTTCTTGCAGGTTACCTCGTAATTATCCTTCAAGTTACCGAATAATTCCAAGATGAATTACCATGTAATTTTCAGGCTGTAGATAGCAACATCAGGGTGCAGTTTGGAAGACAGGGTCTATTCTTGTCTCACTTCTGCACCCAGGCAGCACTCGGGAAATGCACGCCTCACAGAGAAAACAGCACCCACAAGCTAAGAGCTACACTGGGAATACATGGTCGGTACGTGGCCAGTAGCTTGCAGCTCACTGTGCTCCTGGGTTCCTGCTAACAGTAATAATAATGGGTGGGTACCAATGCCCATCGGCCTCCAAGAGCCTTAGCCAAGGGGCAGATCGGGTCCTTTGTAAAACTCCACTATAGCAGGGATAAGGATACGCTGGAGACTCAACGATTTTCCATGGGCAGAGTTTCCGTAGCGTGGCACTGTCGTGGCAGCAGTGAGGAAGGTTTGTGCCATGGCACACGGATGTACTTCAGGAGTCACTGAGTGGAGAGCAGAGCACTGCAAGGAACATGGCAGTCCTAGGCATCAGCAAGACGAGGGCTGGCAGTTTTGTGGGCTCTGTACATGGATGCAAGAAGAAGCCCACGTGGTGAATAACCAGAACCATCTGGGAGCCAGATATAGGAGCACAGGACTCTGTATAAATTCTTACTTGGGCACTTAGTCCCAGGTCCTCAAAGGTCTTTAGGTGCTTAGCTCCCACTAGAATCAACAGGAATCAGGTACCTAAATACTCTGTGGATCTGGGCCTTAGACTCTAATTTGCATCCTGTCTTCTGCCACACTGCAAGAGAATGTTGCAGCTTAAAGAAGCTATCTCCTGGGCACGGCCCTCCTTCCTTAGCTACTTCCCAGCTGCATCTCCCCATCCCCCAAACTCCTCAAACACATGCTCACACCAAGGAGTTTCCTTGGGGCTGGAGGAAGAAGGGGACATCTCTAATCTGACCTGCAGAATGCGGGAAAGAGAATTTCACTCAATTATCCCTGCATAGGCTTATAAACTGTGGTTGAGCGTATATTTTAGAAAGAACGATCCAGTCTTGATTAAAGACTTCAAGTGATGGATAATCCACCATGTCCCTGGACAGGCTGTTCTAATGGTTAATTACCCTATTAAAAATTGGTACCTTGTTTTCAGTTTGAATTTATCTAGCTTCAGCTTCCAGCTGTTGGATTTTGTTACACCTTTGTCTGCTAGATCAGGGACCTCAAACATATGGTTCCAGCCTGCATGTATTTTTGTATTGCCATAGTGCCTACGAGCATTAGTTATACACCTGGTGCTAGGCACTGTACAAACACAGAACCCTGCCCCACAACATTTCCAAGCTAAGTAAATAGATTTGATTAAAGTAAAGAACCTGAAAACTTTGTTTCTGACAGCGTATCTGTACATCAGCCCCTTTTCCACATTTGGTGCTGTGCATTACTGGAACTGCTGTTCAACGTGTGCCACATTTGTGCAATGTGGTCAAATGACAGTTACCATGGAACCAATCCATAACTTTGCATTCCACACTGTTGTGGATTTATAGACCTGGCCATCTCTTTTCTTTCATTGTGAGGTGTCGGATTCACACGCATCTATAATCTGAATGTTTCATCACTGAAATTGTGCTTTGGGCCAAACTCATCCTTGCCACAACTCTACAGAAGTTGGAGTTACACCCGGGATGGGCTTGGCCCTGTGAGCTTGTATGTGGATACCACAGGGAAAAATTAACAGTAAGGCAAAGACAAAAAGGGCCAAATTCTGGCATGTATTTGAGACCAGGCTTTGGATTATAGCTTACATTAGAAGCTTGCTTGGGCATCTTTGGGGAGGAAATGATTCAAGAATAAAGAAGTTTTAAATAACTGAAAAGAATATTCTGTGTGTATGTTAAATGAACCCCTGTGCGAGGGGCAGCACATTTTTACACTGGACAGTTAGGCTCTGGAACTCGTTGTCACAAGATATCATTGAGGCGAATAGATTAGCAGGATTCGAAAGAACCAGAAATGTATATGGATCAAAAGAACACCCAGACTTACAAGCGCACAGAAGGAAGGAAGACCAAGAATTTCAAAACAGATATAAACCCTCCTGCTTCAGGGCATAAATACACCTCTGGTGAACTTTGGGAAGAAGATTTCCCCAGATTCAGGGGTTTCCTGCACCTTCCTCTGAAGTAGTTTGTTCTGGCCACTGTAAGACCCTGGATTACATGGACCCTGGTCTGATCCCACCTGGCAATTCCTTGGTGTAACTGAGATGAGAATCTGGCTCTATGAATGAAACTGTCTTGAGGCATAATACTAGTACCACAGCTATGATGTTCTAATAAGCAGGCAATGGATCACTTGGATTTTACTGAGACAAGTTCATCCTCTGGGAGACTCCATTTCCTTCACTGAATTGCATTGAGGATGAATCCAGACTCTGTTTTCAGCAGAGGGAAAGGTGATAGGGGAGAGCGGCCATCATGAGTGAAATGTGTCAGAAGAAGCTCACGAGCAACTGAAAGGGACTCATCAGTCGTTTGTTTATGGATTTTCAACCTGGGGGTCATGAACAGGTGTCAGGGGGTTGTGACCACCTTGCCTTTCCCCTATTACTAAATGGGAGGGGGTCTGGGCTTGTTCCCAGCTGGATGGGGAAGGAGGAGACCTACTGTGAAAAAGATGCTGCTGATACAGAAAAGGTTGAGAACCAGCTCTCTGGTTCATCCATCAGCCAGGACTTTCCCTCTGGATCACAGAGAATCATAGCTACCCTATCTATTCCCTGCTTGGTCTCCCCAAAAGGCCTCTGGAGATGCCAGCTAATAATACCACAGACACACTCTGACTTTTTCAGTTAATTGCATGGTACAAGGCATCCTGTAAACTGCACCATCTCTCCTTTCCCTTGGGTAGTTGTTTTAATGAGGCAACACCCCTTGTATAAATAAAGGAGAGATTCCACTTTATTTCGAGGGTGGGAAATACTAAGGCTGTCCAATTTCAGCATCAGAAAGCAGGGAATTGATGGGACAAGTCTGGCCTCGTTGGGTTAACATCATCCATCCGAGAAGAGATTGGCTGACCGTGTCAATAGTGAAGTGCCTCTACTGCTCTGGGGCAAGCTGCTGGAGTTAATGCAACACCTCTTCTGTGTGTGTGTCTCTGTTAAGGTGGTCGCTGGGCATGATGAGGTGTGGCCTTCCGGCTACGTTTACACTGGAAACTGTGAAACAGAATTGTGCCACACTTGGAGACACCAATGGCTCATCTAATCCAGCTGCCCTCCTGCCGTAGCAGAACAGACTAATCCATCCAAGTTAGTCTGTCACCTGCCCCATCAGAACAGCTCAATGATTCGTCTACTTTAGTAGTCTTTCAATGGTCCATTGAATTCAGTAGCCTGCCTATAGCAGCATCTAATGCTGGGTCTTTCATAAAAAGACAATACCAGGGTGGAAATTGTTACTGTCGTGGTTAGTAATGATCTTACACCCTGCTGCATAAGGGTTGAGCGCTGATCCTACATAGCTTGGATAACTGCAGAGGTTGTTCATAGCCACACAATTATGTAACCCTTCTCTAAAAAAGGAAAAAAAAAAAAAGGTAATTAGCTCCCTGCCCCTCATCAGTCAGATCTGTGGTTTG
This sequence comes from Chrysemys picta bellii, assembly GCF_011386835.1. Classification (NCBI taxonomy): domain Eukaryota; kingdom Metazoa; phylum Chordata; order Testudines; family Emydidae; genus Chrysemys; species Chrysemys picta. The sequence goes on from NC_088813.1 coordinate 3,810,301, forward strand.
ATTATGTCACACAAAATGTTTTCCTTTATCCATATTAAATTGATGTAATGTACCTTTTAATCTAACTCAGTTTGCTATTGTCCTTGTATGAGTAGGAGGTGTAAAAGGAGCACCATGCTGGCATTTTCTGTGCTGTTCATTATTTTGTGTACAGCACGTAAAATATCACCTCTTGCTTTTCTTCCCAAACTCACCAGACCTGGCCTTTTAAATCTCTTTCTCTAGATTCCTTCTGCTACACTGCAAGCAAATGTCCACGGCTGGCCCATGTCAGCTGATGCAGGCTCACGGGTCTCGGGATCCGGGACTATAAAATTGCAGTGTAGACATAAAGCCTGATAAAGCCCAGGCTCTGGGACCCTCCCCCTTCACACCCAAGTTCTGTGAGCCAAGTCAGCTGACACAGGCCAGCCATATGTGTTTTATTGCAGTGTAGGTGTCACCTTAAAACCAAGGTGAATAGTGATGAAATGAAGAATGAGGACATACCATTAGCTCAGATAATGGCATCACAATATTTTGTTTTATTATTTAGCTCTTTTTAATATGGTCTAACATTTTACTCATTTTTGACCATTGCTGTGCACTGAACTATCTTCATTGACACCTGGATCTTTTTTCATATATGCAATGAAACCATGATCTGATCTGGTGTCTTTCCAGAAGATACATGCTAACTCAACTCCACTTGAGTAGGATCTAAGTAGAGTATTTAGATTACAAGCTCTCTGAGGCAGGGCAGTCAAGACCTGTACAATGCCTAGCACAGTGGGGTTCTGGTCCATGCCTGGGGCACCTCAGTGCTACCATAATGTAAATAATAAAAAGAATAACTGAAAAGAATATTTTGAAAAAGTGTAAAAATATAATTAGGAAGGCCAAAAAAGCATTTAAAGAACAGCTAGCCAAAGACTCAAAGTAAACGCAAAAATTTTTTAAGTACATCAGAAGCAGGAAGCCTGCTAAAGAGCCAGTGGGGCCACTAGATGATCGAGATGCTAAAGTATGGTGACCAGATATCCCGATTTTATAGGGACAGTCCCAATTTTGGGGGCTTTTTCTTATATAGGCACCTATTACCCCTCACCCCCGTCCTGATTTTTTACACTTGCTGTCTGGTCACCCTATGCTAAAGGAGCACTCAAGGACAATAAGGCCATTGCGGAGAAACTAAATGAATTCTTTGCATTGGTCTTCAAGACTGAGGATGTGAGGGAGACTCCCAAACCTGAGCCATTCTTTTTAGGGGACAGATCTGAGGAATTATCTCAGATTGAGGTGTCATTAGAGGAAGTTTTGGACCAAACCGATAAATTAAACAGCAATAAGTCACCAGAGCCAGATGGTATTCATCCAAGAGTTTTGAAGGAACTCAAATGTGAAATTGCAGAACTGCTAACTGTGGTATGTAACTTATCATTTAAATCAGCTTTTGTACCAGACAGCTGGAGGATAGCTAATGTGATGCCAATTTTTTTAAAACGCTCCAGAGGCGATCCCGGCAATTACAGGCTGGTAAGCCTAACTTCAGTACCTGGCAAATTGTTTGAAACTATAGTAAAAAACAGAATGATCAGACACATAGATGCACACGATTTGTTGGGGAAGGGTCAACATGATTTTTGTAAAGGGAAATCATGCCTCCCCAATCTACTAGCATTCTTTGAGGGGGTCAACAAGCATGTGGACAACAGTGATCCAATGGATATAGTTTACTTAGATTTTCAGAAAGACTTTGACAACATCCCTTACCAAAGGCTCTTAAGCAAAGTAAGTTGTCATGGGATAAGAGGGAAGGTCCTTTCCTGGATCAGTAACTGGTAAAAAGATAGAGAAAAAAGGGTAAGAATAAGGAGTCAGTTTTCAGAATGGTGATAGATAAATAGTGGTGTCCCTCTGTACTGGGCCCAGTCCTATTCAACATATTCATGAATGATCAGGAAAAAGGGGTAAACAGTGAAGTGGCAAAATTTTCAGATGATGCAAAACGACTTAGGATAGTTAAGTCCAAAGCAGACTGCGAAGAGTTACAAGGGATCTCCCAAAACTGGGTGACTGGGCAACAAAAAGGCAATTGAAATTCAATGTTGATAAATGCAAAATAATGCACACTGGAAAACATAATCCCAACTATACATATAAAATTATGGGGTCTAAATTAGCTGTTACCACTCAAGAAAGAGATCTTGGAGTCATTCTGGCTAGTTCTCTGAAAACATCCACTCAATGTGCAGCGATAGTCAAAAAAGCGAACAGAATGTTGGGAATCATTAGGAAAGGGATAGATAAAACAGAAAATACCATATTGCCATCATATAAATCCATGGTACTCCCGCATCTTGAATACTGCATGCAGACCTGGTCGCCCCATCTCAAAAAAGATATATTGGAAAAGGTTCAGAAAAGGGTAACAAAAATTATTAGGGGTATGGAACAGCTTCCATATGAGGAGAGATTAATAAGACGGGCAGTTCGGCTTGGAAAAGAGATGACTAAGAGGGGATATGATAAAAGTCTATAAAATCATGACTAGTGAGGAGAAAGTAAAGAAGGAAGTATTATTTACTCCTTCTCATAACACAAGAAGTAGGGGTCACCAAATGAAATTAATAGGCAGCAGGTTTAACACAAGCAAAAGGAAGTATTTCTTCACCCAAGGCATGGTCAATCTTTGGAACTCCTTGCCAGAGGATGTTGTGAAGGCCAAGACTATAATAGGGTTCAAAAAAGAACTAGGTAAGTTCATGGAGGATAGGTCCATCAATGGCTATTAGCCAAGATGGGCAGGGATGGTGTCCTTAGCCTCTGCTGGAAGATGGGAATGGGTGACAGGGGATGGATCACTTGATGATTGCCTGTTCTGTTCATTCCTTCTGAAGCACCTGGCATTGGCCTTTGTTGGAAGGAAGGATACTGGGCTAGATAGGCCATTGGTCTGACCCAGCATGCCATTTTTACATTCTTAATTAAAAGGTGTTGATGACATTTTCAAACATTTCTGTTTTATGGTGAAATGTTGTTTTGGGGGAATTTTTCCAACCCACTGTAATTGTGAGTATTTGCATTGGAAACTTGACTCTGAGAGTTATGGCCATCTGTTTAGAGGACAGAAACCTACCATTGACGTGTGTTCAATTAAAGCAACTCAGATTTCAGCACCTAATACTCACCACAAATAAGCCACAGAACCAAAGATTATTCCCAGATATTGTTTGGTGAATAATTTTTAATCACAAATAAATACAAGAAAAGTATTAACTATTCCTGGACAATTCCCAAGCAGAAGTGTGTCGTCGTCATCATCATCATCAGAGATCAGGGAATCATTGTGCTAAGCATTGTATAAACACTTATTAAAAAGGCAGCCCTTGTCCCCAAAGAGTTTATAGTTGAGGGCTCAATCCCGCAAAGACTTACAGACATGCTTCACTTTATACGTCGGAATAGTCCCATTGAAATCAATGGAACTGCTCATATGCCTGAAGTTAAACACATGCATAACGCTGTGCAAGATCAGGGCCCACAAGTGCAATTCAATGAATACACTGTTCATCCTGAATTCTTCCGTTAGCTCTGCGGCTCTCTGTAAGTGACACCACTACTGTGCGATTCATTGACTCGTGTCATTAGTTAATAACCCTGGGAGCACTAGTCCTGGTCCCAGACCCCAAGGTTCCGCTCTGCATGCTGAGGTTTACCTTCTCTTTGCCTCCTGCCCTTTAGCCCAGTTTTCAATCCAGGACTTTATCTTTCATCCCGGACAGCCTCTTGTGAGAACTTATCAAAGGCTTTTAGAAAATGTCAATAACTTATATTCACTGACTCCCTTTAATCCACTCCTACCGTTTGGTAGCACTTAAAGACTTGAGGCAGGTTAAAGGGATATCCGTTATTCTTGCTAGAGCTGCATTAGTTTATCTCTATCAAATTAGTCTCTTTGAAGGTGGAGTTTTATAACTCTGTCTTTAACGTTTTTCTCAACTCTTTTTCCTGATCCTGACCTAAGGTTCTTTTTCTGATGAGGTATTTCCATTACTGGACGTTTATAACTATGGTAGTTCATTTTGTATGGCTAATCTCTTTGTGGATGAATATACCTTTTGATCCACCTAGGATAACATATTGTCCATCCAAGATCTTTTTTTTCTGCCTTGTGTTCTTCTGCTATCAAGTTTCCTTTCCAGTCCCCATAAACTTGCATCACCCACTGAACCTCTTAAAATGTGTCCTGGAAATCAAGTCTTTCTGTTCTCTAAGGTTAGCAGAATTCCAATACTTTTTCATTGGTCGCATGATCTTTCTGCAATATTTTCAGAATTATTCTATTACACCATAATTCAAATGATTGTCATTTCTTTATTATCAATTGTTTGACTGTTTCACAACCATAATTTAACAGACCAAATGTAAGATTTTAAGAGCAGGCATTTAGTCTTCAGATTTATTTCCCTTCTCTTTATAAATTTATTCTTCCAGAATGTCTTTCACTGTTGCTATTCTGGCGCTGACATCAATATTCAATCTTCTATCTTCTGTAATGATGCTTCCTAAGTAGCAATAATTTCTCACTTGCTGTACAACTGCATTGGTCACTGGAATCTTGCATGTTTTCCAAAGATTCTTGCATACCACATAGTTTTAGTCCTGTTCACATTCATCTCTAGACCATATGCTTTGTCATATTTATATATAATCGCCACTAACTTCATCAGATCTTCTTCTGAAACAGCCAACCGTACTGTCATCTGCATATTGAATATTATTCACCCATTTTGCATTCATCTTAATACCTTCTTCTGTTTCTTTGATTAATTTCATCAAACACTTGCGATAAATATTGAATAAAGTCAGTGACATTATACAACCTTGTCTTATTCCATTCTTGATCTTAGATTTTCATTTCTCATTAAAATTCTTATGATTCCAGCATAATTGTTTATTAGTCGGAGTTCATGTCCATCTGTGGCCATAAATCTTAATATATAGAGCAATTTGTACTGGTAGATTCTGTCAAATGCTTTCTGAAAATCAATGAAATACAACTATACCATTTTCCCCATTTCAATTGATCTTTCTAATATGAGCTTCAAGTTAATAATGACGTTTATCATGCGCTTGCCACATTTGACGCCTTATTGTTGTTTGCTTATTTCCTTATCAGTTTTTCCTTGATCTAAGATTCACTGGTCTATAATTCCGGGGATTATCCATAGTACCTTTTAAAAGAGCTGTTCCAATACTGGCTGTGTTTCTGCCCTCTGGGACAGTACAGTAATTGTTTACCATGATGCATTCTATCTGTTTTGGTCAGTAGTTCAGCTATTTCCTTCCGATCTCTGGGATACATAATGAACCATTCATCTTCAACTGTTCCAACACCTGTTTTTCTGGGATCTCCCTTTCTCACAGACGCATAGATTTAAAAGCCAGAAGGGACCATCATGATCATCTAGTCTGACCTCCTGCACATTGCAGGCCACAGAACCTCACCCACCCACTCCTGAAATAGACCCTTAACCTCCAGCTGAGTTACTAAAGTCCTCAAATCATGATTTAAAGACTTCAAGTTACAGAGAACCCACAATTTACACTAGTTTAAACCTGCAAGTGACCTGGGCCCCATGCTGCAGAGGAAGGCAAAAAAACTCCAGGGTCTCTGCCAATCGGACTTGGGGAAAATTCCTTACCAACCCCAAATATAGTGATCAGTTAGACCCTGAGCACATGGGCAAGAACCACCAGCCAGACACCTGGGAAAGAATTCTCTGTAGTAAACCGGGCCTACCCCATCTAGTGTCCCATCACCGGCCATTGGAGATATTTGCTGCTAGCAGTCGCAGATCAGCTACATGCCCATTGTAGGTAGTCCCTTCATACCATTCCCGACATAAATGTATCAAGCTCAGTCTTGAAGCCAGTTAGGTTTCTTACCCCCACTACTCTTCTTGGAAGGCTGTTCCAGAACTTCACTCCTCTGATGGTTAGAAACCTTGGTCTAATTTCAAGCCTAAACTTGTTGATGGCCAGTTTATATCCATTTGTTCTTGTGCCAACATTAGTGCTTAACTTGAATAACTCCTCCCCCTCCCTGGTATTTATCCCTCTGATTTATTTATAGAGAATGATCATATCTCCCCTTAGCCTTCTTTTGGTTAGGCTAAACTAGCCAAGCTCTTTGAGTGTCCTCTCATAAGATATCAAGTATCAGAGGGGTAGCCGTGTTAGTCTGGATCTGTAAAAGCAGCAAAGAGTCCTGTGGCACCTTATAGACTAACAGATGTATTGGAGCATGAGCTTTCGTGGGTGAATACATGCACTTTGTGGATGCATCCGACAAAGTGGGTATTCACCCACAAAAGCTCATGCTCCAATACATCTGTTAGTCTATAAGATGCCACAGGACTCTTTGCTGCTCTCATAAGGTAGGTTTTCCATTCCTCAGATCAGCCTAGTTGCCCTTCACTGTACCTGTTCCAGTTTGAATTCATCTCTCTTAACCATGGAAGCCCAGAACTGCACATGGTATTCCGGACGAGGTCTCACCAGTGCCTGGTATAATGGTACTAACACTTCCTTGTCTCTACTGGAAATACTGCTTCACCAGCACTGCACATAAAACATCATCCTAGGATAAGGTTACCATATTTCAGCAAGCAAAAAAGAGGACGGGAGGAGCCCCGCCCTAGCCCCGCCCACTTCCCGCCCCCCCAGAACCCCCAACCCTCCCCCCGTTCCTTGTCCCCTGACTGCCCCCTCCTGGGACCCCTGCCCCTAACTGCCCCCCAGGACTCCACTCCCTATCTAAGCCTCCCTGCCTCTTGTCCCCTGACTGCCCCAACCCTTATCCACACCCCCACCCCCAGACAGACCCCTGGGACTCCCACGCCCCATCCAACCACTCCCCACCCCCTGACAGCCCCCCCCAGAACTCCCAACCCATCTAAACCCCTCTGCTCCCTGTCCCCTGACTGCTCCGATCCCTCTCCGCACTCCTGCCCCCTGACAGCCCCCCCCCAGAACTCCCAACCCATCTAAACCCCTCTGCTTCCTGTCCCCTGACTGCTCCGATCCCTCTCCCCACTCCTGCCCCCTGACAGCTCCCCCCCAGAACTCCCAGCCCCCCACCCTCCCGCTCCTTGTCCCCTAACTGCCCCCTCCTGGGACCCCTGCTCCTAACTGCCCTCCAGAACCCCACCCCCTACCTAAGACTCCCTGTTCCTTGTCCCCTAACTGCCCCCTCCTAAGACCCCCCAACTGCCCCCCAGGACCCTACCCCCTACCTGTACCCTGACTGCCCAAAACTTTCTCCGCTCCCCCCCAAAAGCCCCCCCCCCCGTTTCTTGACTGCCCCCTCCAGAACCTTCCTGCCCCCTGACCCCCTTACCCTGCTGCTCAGAACAGGGTGTTGGGCTCTGTGCGAGCCGAGCCGGACACGTGGCTGCGCTCCCCAGCACAACAAAACCCGGTCCCTGGCCCTGCACAGTGCTGCCGGACCGGGCTGCAGGGGAGAGCTGCCGGCTCAGAATGCAGGGCGGATCCGGCTCCTCTACAGCTGCTCCGGAGTCCAGCCCGGGACTTTCCTGCAGCCCTCCCAGCTGCTCGCTCTGCTCTGCCGGGGGAGGGGGGAAATCCTGGACATTGTGAGTGCTTTACAAATTCCCCCCGGACGCTATTTTTAGAACAATAAGGAGGACATGTCCGGGTAAATCCGGACGAATGGTAACCCTATCCTAGGACAGGTTTTCCTCCATCATTCTCTATGGTAAAGACAGATGCAAAGACATGTTTAGCATCTCTGCAATCAGTCTCTTTTCTTTTAATGAAAGCTGAGATTCACACAAACCACATGACTCAAAGCTCTGGGGCTTTGAACCCCCCCCACAAAATAAGATTCAAGATAAATGCATGGGAGCTGCCCTCTTGGATTGTCCCATTTTTAGCCACGACTAGTGCGTAAACTGATTCTCTGACTTCCTGTTTCTGATTTTCTGGAAGGGCCCAGGCCGTAGGCTGGGGCTGGGGGGTGTGTGCACAACTCAGGAGAGGGGATCCTTGGCAAAAGTAGCTTTAAGCTTTAATTTGTCCAGGCTTCCAAAAGCACCAAAGGGACAATATGGCACCCGGGGGCGGGGAAGCCTGGTCATGCCACCTTTTCTCTCGCTCCGCTGTGCTGGCAGCCGGGAGTGTGGTGTCTGAACTCCTAGCCCGGCTCTGTGCCCCTGCCCGGAGAATCCCCCGGAGGAAACCCCAGGAGGCTAAATTCCAGCCCAGGCCCAGGAGATGAATTGTTATTTATTAGGAAATTACAAATCCCCCCTCAATAAAAGGGGCAATCCCCCCTCCCTGTGTTTTGTTTGTTTTTTGTACCAGCTCTAGAGCTGGTCAAAATGTTTCAAACGTCAACGTTTCAATAACATTCCAAATTTCAATTTTTTAAAATCTGGGAAAATGCTGAGAAATGATTGTACCTCCCCCCTCCCTCCCACCCCCATTTTCCAGCCATCTCTCTTCTCTCTGGACACCGACAATGCTAATCCCACCCCTGAGGGAGCTGGTCTGTGGGCGGTGTCCCAGTGACATCATTGGGTTGGACACGTTTCCCGGCAGGTATCACGTGAGACTTGGGTTCAGACACAGGAACTCAAATACCAATGCCCAACGCGAGGCAGCGCTGGAATGTCCAGCGAGAACTATCCCAAAGTCTGGAGGCTCAGGCTCCTAGAAATCAGAGGTGGAAACAACCTGTTAGCTCCTATCTTCTCTGCGGCAGGGCAAAGCAGGATTGCTGCCTGCAGCACGTTTTCAAGCAGTCTCCCAGGGGTGGGGCGTCCTGTGGGAGCCCATTCCCCAGTTCAACAGCCAGTTTCTATACCCAGGCTCTCTCATTACATCCTGCTGCTTCTCCACGACCACTGTGTCATAGCTCTCCCCACCACTACTCCTCTTTTGTCTTGCCTTACTCCAGGCCTGCACAACTCGTAAAGCGGTGAGGGCCATATTACTCCAAAGAAAACAGCTGAGGGCCGAAACCCTCCGACCGCCGACAACCCCCCCCAGCACCACCCAGCCCCCCTGAAACACAACACCTCCCCCCAGCACCGCCCGCCCCACGGAAACAACCCCCCCAGCGCCGCTGAAACACCCTCCCCCCCGCACGCCACCTGCCCCATGGATAAAAACCCTCCTTCCCCAGCGCCGCCCCACTGAAACAGCAGTATTGAACCTTGGTAATATGTTATAGCAGGCCCCTAAGGTAGTATAATTAAGGTAAAAGAAAAATATCTTTTTGCTAGAAGTAGAATAAGATCTTCCCCCCACTTTGTAATCAATTGCCCTGTTGAATGAATGAGGTGTAAATGAGGAAGGCATGGAAGGCAGCACCTCCAGACAGCTGCAACCCTTGGAGAGGGCTGGCTCTAGGATTTTTGCCACCCCAAGCAAAAAAATGTTTGGCCGCCTCCCCTTTCTTTTTCGTGTCCCTTTGCCCCCGGCCCCACCCCAACTCCACCCCTTCTCCAAATCCCTAGCACTGTTTCCTCCTCCGGCGTGCCCCATTTCTCCCCCCCCCCCATTGCTTCCTGTGGGCCCCCCGTGACCTCCCTCTCAGGTGAGGGAGGGCGGAGAAGTGGAGCAGTGGCGCGTTCAGGGGAGCAGGCGGAGCAGAGGTGAGCTGGGGGGGGGGACAGGAAGTAATTAAGGGGGGGTAGAGGAACCGCTTCCCGCTCCAGCTCACCTCTGCTTCACCACCACCGCCTCCCGCGAGCGCCCACCGCTCGGCTTCTCCTCCCTTCCAGCCTTGCTGCGCAAAATAGCGGTTTCCCACATGGCAAGGCTGGGAGGGAGGGGGGAGAAGTGGAGCGGCAGCGTGTTCAGGGGCGCAGGCGGAGCGGAGGTGAGCTAGGGTGGGGGGGCTCAGGAAGTAACGGGGGGTAGAGGAACCACTCCCCGCTCCAGCTCACCTCCACCACCTCCCCCGAGCGCCCCGCTGCTTGGCTTCTCCTCTCTCTGGGAGGGAGGGGGGAGAAGCGGAGCAGTGGCGGTGCGCTCAGGGGAGCAGGCAGAGGCAGAGCGGAGGCGAGCTGGAGCGGCAGGGGCACTTTTTCCCCATGGCCCGGAGTCGGCGCCTATGATGGCCGGCACCAGAATGCCGCCCCTAGAAATGTGCCACCCCAAGCACCTGCTTGTTTTGCTGGTGCCTGGAGCCGGCCCTGGGAGAGGGGATGGGAGCCAGACCAGATCAGTAGAACAGGTCAGCCACCGACTCACCACTCGCCTCCTCAGCCCCCTTTCCCCAGCTTGCCTACTCACCCCCCACCACTGCCTGCTCGCTCGCCTCCTCAGCCCCCCACCCCCCCTGGCTCGCCTCCTCAGCCCCCCACCTCCCCTGGCTCGCTTCCTCACCCCCGGCCACGGCCCGCCCACTCGCCTCCTCAGCCCCCCACCCCTCCGGCTCACCTGCCCCCCCGCCACTGCCCACCTGCTCACCTCCTCAGCCCCCCTCTCCCCGGCTCGCCTACTTACCCCCCGCCACTGCCTGCCCACTCGCCTCCTCAGCCCTCCGCAGGCCGCACAGTGAGCCCATCTACTCAACCCCCGCGGGCCGCACAGTGAGCCCACGCGGTCCGCATGCGGCCCCCGGGCCGCATGTTGTGCAGGCCTGCCTTACTCATTGCAAACTTTTCTTCTCTGGCTTCACGCCTTCTGCCTCTCCTGCCTCTCTAGCAAAATCTCCTTCTCTCTCAGTCCCTCCCTGCCTCTCTTGTACCAGAGCAAATGCTTGGTATCCTTCATAAGGCCAGCATGCTGCAATCCCTTGGATTTTATTTGCTGTCTTATTCCCCTCGTTCTGTGTTGTTTGAACGAATCCTGTTTCGGTGGAGATCTGCTTCAGAACCCACTTGGGAAAGCAACAGCAAAGGGCGGCCACAATTACACTGTTATCTGACCATAATGACGGGGATAGGATCCAGGCAGCTAAATGAGGCATTATCCGTAAAGAATTGTAAATCGTCCTGTTATTGGCCATCTGCCTGGCCATGCAGACAGGGAAGAGGAAATTTGCCAGCCGTAAAAAGCAATTCATAGGCAAGGGAGCCGAAGTTACCTCCTCGTACTTGTCAAAGCACCAGACGCCCCATTTTACCCCTGTGATTATTATTATTTACATTAGCTCCCACTATGTGCTAGACATTTTCCAAGCCCTCAAGAATGACGGTTCCTGCCCCAAGGAGTTCACAATATAGGGACAGAGGTTGGGGGAAGTGGCTCAGAAATAGGCAATTTATATACACCTCTACCCCGATATAACGTAACCCGATATAACACGAATTTCGATATAACGCGGTAAAGCAGCGCTCCAGGGGGAGGGGCTGCACGCTCCAGCGGATCAAAGCAAGTTCGATATAACACGGTTTCACCTATAACGCGGTAAGATTTTTTAGCTCCCGAGGACAGAGTTATACTGGGGTAGAGGTGTACTGGCTATTCAATTCACTGTGGGCAACGTGGCACCAGAGGGATTTAAATGTACAGGCAGGAGGTTTGCAGGTAGGCTCAAGGGGTTGAACCATGCGTAGGGAGCTGCATGGAAGATGGCACAGAGGTGGGTATAGGGGAAGCTGACAAAGGGCAGGACAGGGCTGGGAGAATTGGTGGAGCATGGCATGGGGGGACACAACACAAATCATGGCAAGGGAGGAAAGCAGGGAGGGGCAGAGTTCTGTAGAACTTTGAAGATGGTGACAAGAAGCTTACATAAGAATATAAGAACGGCTATACTGGGTCAGACCAAAGGTCTATCCAGCCCAGTATTCTGTCTACCGACAGTGGCCAATGCCAGGTGCCGCAGAGGGAGTGAACCTAACAGCTATTGAGCAAGTGATTTCTCTCCTGCCATCCATCTCCAACCTCTGACAAACAGAAGCTAAGGACACCATTCCTTACCCATCCTGGCTAATAGCCATTAATGGACTTAACCTCCATGAATTTATCCAGTTCTCTTTTAAACCCTGTTATAGTCCTAGCCTTCACAACCTCCTCAGGCAAGGAGTTCCACAGGTTGACTGTGCGCTGTGTGAAGAAGAGCTTCCTTATATTTGTTTTAAACCTGCTGCCTATTAATTTCACTTGGTGGCCCCTGGTTCTTATATTATGGGAACAAGGAAATAACTTTTCCTTATTCACTTTTTCCACACCACTCATGAATTTATATACCTCTATCACATCTCCCCTTAGGCCTGGTCTACACTAAGGGGGGAAGATCGATCTAAGTTACGCAACTTCTGTTATGTGAATAACGTACTTAAATAAAAAATAAATTAATGGAGATATCTTATCTCCTAGAACTGGAAGGGACCTTGAAAAGTCATTGAGCCCAGCCCCCTGCCTTTACTAGCAGGACCAAGTACTGATTTTGCCCCAGATCCCTAAGTGGCCCCCTCAAGGATTGAACTTACAACCCCAGGTTTAGTAGGCCAATGCTTAAACCATTAAGCTATATTTACACAGGGTCTTCCTTGCAGTAAGTCAATGGCTGATGCTCCCGTCGACTCCGCCTGCGCCTCTCACCCTGCTGGAGTACCGGAGTCGATGGGAGAGCGCTCGGCAGTTGATTTATTGCATCTAGTCTAGATGCGATAAATCGACCCCCGCTGGATCGATCACTGCCCGTCGATCCAGCCGGTAATGTAGACAAGCCCTTAGTCTCCCCTTTTCCAAGCTGAAAAGTCCTAGGCTCTTTAATCTCTCTTCATATGGGGCCCGTTCCAACCCCCTAATCATTTTAGTTGCCCTTCTCTGAATCTTTTCTAATGGCAGTATATCTTTTTTGAGATGAGGAGACCACAGCTGTACGCAGTATTCAATGAATACTATATTCATTGTATTTAATTAAGAAATAATATAAGAAAAGCGTTACCTGGAAATAGCTTGAGTAAATTTTTTTCTTTATAGAGTTATAAGTAAAATTCAAAATTATGTGACCAGCTCCAGCCCGGGCCCAAGCCCCACGACTCCTCCCTATTTTCCCGGACATGTCTGGCTTTTTGGAATTTCCTCCCAGACGGGGATTTGAGGACCAAAAAGCCGGACATGTCCAGGAAAATCCGGACGTATGGTAACCCTATGCAACAGCATATGTGCAGACAGAGTCCCTTATGTAGAGGCCCACTGAAGTCAGTGGGCCTCCATGAAGGCATTGGTGGCCACTTACATGTACACAATTGCAAAACAAGGGTCTAATTTTTTTGTCCTGGCCCATTTTTAGAGTACATCTATTTTAACTTGAATGTGAAGCAGCGACATTAACTGGAAGTTAGCCAAGTTTTTTGGCCTGTGAATTGACATATAGTCAGGTACAGAATCCTGGCTGTTTTTCCTCACCCACACAATGGAGCAACACTATTTAATTACTTTCTGCTGCAATGTGCCTGTACTGTATGGTTTTAGTCATGCATGAATTGGCAAGAGCTAACTGAAGAGTAATTTTTCTTTTTGAGAACTGTCGATCAGAGTAAGTGATTTCCTTATATATAAGGATTTATAAAAATAATTAAAGAAATTTAAAAAGAAAATGAGAACCATGGTGGTCTCATGGCACCCGAACTTCCACAGCCCTGCAGTTTGGGTCAGACACAGAGCCAGGTTCTGGATTTTTCTGGAATGTGGGACCACCAGAGCCTGCCAAGACCTGGGGAATGTATTCATGCTCTTCACCAAAACTCAGGTGCAGAACTTGACTATTTCACTGGAGGGTGGGAGTCACTGTGATGAATGGGGCTTTTCAGAGTGTAAACAACCACCTTCCACCAGCCGGGCAGAATCAGCATTTTCCTGCATTTGCTCCAGGGGGCAGGAGATTTGATCTCTTCCAGGAAGTAAAAAGATTTTCATGGCAAAACGAGCATCCCCAGCCTGGGAACTGTTTGCACGGTGAAAAAATGTGAAGCCAGATTGAATTCATTTTTCTCTTGCACCAACAAGCACACACAAGTTTACGCACTCCCATGCCACAAACACGCAGACACACACATTCCTTTCTCTCCTATCTCAGCCAGCTTTGCAGACTTTGGGTAGAATTCACACCCCATGGAAGCTCAGTGCAAGGTCCTCTGCAGCACCCAAACATGCTGCACAAAACATCTTCTGGCAGCGGAGCTGCACCTGGCTGCTTGCACATCCGCTGCAGGAAGGGTCTCTGCGCTGAGACCACCTTGCAGGTGAGCTGGAAGCAGCCCAAGGGAAGGGCTGCAGATCCATGTTCAGTAATAAGCCCCAAGAGTCCCTTGGAATGGGCTGGGTAGCAGCTGCAGGGAGGCTACACTGAGGCACTGCATGGCCCTGGTTGTGGGCAGTAGATTTCGCCTCCCTACCCACCCTCCATTCCACTCACTGATCGCCTGACTAACTGCAGCCTATGCCAAGAGAGTGAATTTCACCCTTTGGGAATATTTTCACATGGCGGCATCTGGGACTTCCATGCAATCCTAGAAACTCCGGGATGCAAAAATCGTGCTGGATCAGCGAGACAAGCAGAATGACTGCCAACAGTGTGCTCTTGAGTGCATTGTCCCACCTTCCTTGGAATACGGTACCACAACTTAATAGAGCTCAGCAAGGAAGTTTTGCTGCCAGAGTCTTTCTGGAGGGTAGAGGCAGAGGCCTAATAACTCTAGCCTCAAGCCCTGCTGTTACAGGGGAGATGGAGCATTTACATTTGCTTCTCTACATAATTCAACCTTTTTTCCTTTAAATAAAAACAATAACAGAGCAAACCAAAACTTGCTGTGACATAAACCGACTCCCCATTACATACTGTACCTGTGGCGGTGTGAGTAATGGGTTACTCCCTGCCTAGCACAACACTACTGTTACTTAGCTAGTGCCTGTTGGTGCTCTCTGTTTACCCTGTCTTCTCTTTCCCTACCTTTTCATCACTCTCTTGTTATGTTTGCTCAGTTAAGTCATCAAAACAAGTTTTTTTTTCTCTCTCTCTCTCTCTCTCCCTATGCTTAGCCCAAAGAGATCGGCTAATCCTATGTAACCAAATTAGCATTTTGTTTGCTTAATACACCCTCCTTTACAACATATGTAAACAGCACTGAGATATGTCCATTTTAGGTCTGGGTTGCTGGAGAGAGAAGGAAGTTTAGAATCTCCAGTCAGAACACCAGCACGGGCAGAAGAAGGGAAAAGGTTTTCTATCTGTTTAAGGGCATGAGTTCTTTCTGCTATTTGTGTTTGTGCTTATGTTTTAAATTGACTATTTCAATGCTTGACAGAGCCATTTATGGCAGAAAATAACTACTGCTGCTGCTACTCCTATCTGCTCTTCTCCTGGCATCTCAGTCCTTGGACAGTAGAAGTATCTGAGGGGACAAGATTTCATGTTGTTTCCATCATATAAAAATGACAAGGTTGGGGCAAGGGAGAAAAAACTAATAGATTTGGTTTCAGAGTAGCAGCCGTGTTAGTCTGTATCAGCAAAAAGAACAGGAGTACTTGTGGCACCTTAGAGACTAACAAATTTATTAGAGCATAAGCTTTCGTGGACTACAGCCCACTTCTTCGGATGCATATAGATTTGGGTTTCTTTAGTACCTCTGGAATCCAGTTGCACAGCCCATAGATTTACAACTAGAGATGGGCATAAGCCCCAATGTTTAGTATAGATTTGGATATCAAATACTCCAGCGTTCGGACCCAACGTGTTGGTTCAGCCCATTATAAACACAGAGGCCGATTGTAAAATGTGCGTCTGGATTTCAGATTTCAAACACCTCCAAGGATCGATTGATCAATCTATCTATCTTGGTTTTCACACTGCATCCATAGTTGTGATATCTGAGTGCTTTGTTCTGGGGTGGGGGGGCTGTGTTTGGACCCAGGGGTCAGACTTCTCTCTATCTACAACATACAAGTATAAGGGTTTTCAAGTAGGATGGTCTGAAGAGAACATAAGAATGACCATACTGGGTCAGACCAATGGTCCATCTAGCCCAACATCCTGTCTTCCAACAGTGGCCAATGCCAGGTGCTTTGGCAATGAATATGACAAGCAATCATCAAGTAATCCATCCCCTGTCGCCCATTCCCAGCTTCTGGCAAACAGAGGTTTAGGGGCAAACAGAGCATGGGGTTGCATCTCTGACCATCTTGGCTAATAGCCATTGATCGACCTATCCTCCATGAACTTATCACTCCCAGGAGGAAACTTAGGGTAGTGGTGGTTGGTGACTCTCTTCTGAGGGGTATGGAGGCACCCATCTGTTGCCCTGACATGGCATCCCGGGAGGTATGCTGCCTGCCTGGGGCCCGTATCCAAGACATTATGGAGGGATTGTCAAGGATCGGGCTCTCTGACTACTACCCCATGCTACTCATCCATGTGGGCACTAATGATACTGCAAGATATGACCATCAGCAGATCAGAAGTGATCCAGGGCTCTGGGAGTACGGGTGAGGGAGTTCGGAGTGCAGTTGGTGTTCTCTTTGATTCTTCCAGTCAACGGTAGGGGCCCAGGCAGAAACAGATGTATCCTTGAGGTGAATGCCTGGCTGCGAAGATGGTGTCACCAGGAGGGCTTCGGCTTCCTTGCTGTTCCAGGAACGACTGCTAAGCAGAGAAGGGGTCCGCCTATTGAGGAAGGGGAAGAGCATATTTGGATACAGACTGGCTAACCATGTGAGGAGGGCTTTAAACTAGGTTTGAAGGGGGCAGGTGACCAAAGCCCACAGGTAAGTCAAAAACATGGAGACCTGAGAGAAGGGTCAGAATTTGGGGGGAGCATGGGCTGTTATAGCAGGGATAAAGGAGAGACAAGACAGAATTGGGTGGGGAATCAAATCAGTATCTTAGATCTCTGTATACTAATATGAGACGTATGGGGAATAAGCAGCTAGAACTCAAAATGCTAGTAAATAAACACAGCTCTGACACAGTTGGCATCCGTTGGTGGGATAATATGCATGACTGGAATATTGGTATAGAAGGGTACAGCTTGCTCAGGAAAGACAGGCAGGGAAAAAAGAGAGGAAGTGTTGCCTTATATATTAAAAATGTATACACTTGGACTGAGGTTGAGATGGAAATAGGAGACAGACTTGTTGAAAGTCTCTGGGTAAAGATAAAAGGGGTAAAAAACAAGGGTGATGTCATGGTAGGGGTCTACTACAGACCACCTAACCCGGAAAAAGAGGTGGATGAGGCTTTTTGTAAGCAACTAACAAAATCATTCAAAGCACAGGACGTGCTACTGGGGGACTTCAACTACCCAGACATCTGTTGGGAAAATAATACAGCAGGGCACAGATTGTCCAACAAGTTCTTGGAATGTATTGGAGACCACTTTTTATTTCAGAAGGTGGAGAAAGCAACTAGGGGAGAGGCTGTTCTAGATTTGATTTTGACAAATAGGAAAGAACTGGTTGAGATTTTGAAAGTGGAAGGCAGCTTGGGTGAAAGTGATCATAAAATAGTAGAGTTCAAGATTTTAAGGAATGGTAGGAGGGAGAATAGCAAAATAAAGACAATGGATTTCAAGAAGGCAGACTTTAGCGAACTCAGGGAGTTGGTAGGTAAGATCCCATGGGAAGCAAGTCTAAGGGGAAAAACAATTGAAGACAGTTGGCAGTTTTTCAAAGAGACATTATTAAGGGCACAAAAGCAAACTATCCCACTGCGCAGGAAAGATAGGAAGTATGGCAAGAGAACACCCTGGCTTAATTAACCAGGAGATCTTCAATGATCTGAAACTCAAAAAAGAGTCCTATAAAAAGTGGAAACTAGGTCAAATTATGAAAGTTGACTATAATTAAATAACACAAGTATTTAGGGACAAAATTAGAAAGGCCAAGGCATAAAACAAGATCAAACTAGCTAGAGACATAAAGGTTAAAAGGAACACATTCTACAAATACATTAGAAGCAAGAGGAAGACCAAGGACAGGGTATGCCTGTTACTCAATGATGGGGGAAAAACAATAAGAGAAAATGTGGAAATGGCAGAGGTGCTTAATGACTCCTTTGTTTCGGTTTTCACCAAGAAGGTTGGTGGTGACTGCATGTCTAACGTAGTAAATGCCAGTGAAAATGAGGTAGGATCAGAGGGTAAAATAGGGAAAGAAAAAGTTAAAAATTACAGGGAACGAACAAGTTAAAAATTACTTAGGCAAGTTGGATGTTTTCAAGTCACCAGGGCCTGATGAAATACATCCTAGAATACTCAAGGAGCTAATAGAGGAGGTATCTGAGCCATTAGTGATTATCTTTGAAAAGTCATGGAAGACAGAAAAGATTCCAGAAGACTGGAAAAGGGCAAATATAGTGCCAATCTATAAAAAGTGAAATAAGGACAAATGAGGGAATTACAGACCAGTCAACTTAACTTCTGTACCCAGAAAGATAATGGAGCAAATAATTACGCAATCAATTTGCAAACATCTAGAAGATAATAAGGTGATAAGTAACAGTCAGCATGGATTTATCAAGAACAAATCATGTCAAACCAACCTGGTAGCTTTCTTTGACAGGGTAACAAACTTTATGGATAGGGGGAGAAGTGGTAGACCTGGTATTTCTTGACTTTAGTAAAGCTTTTGATACTGTCTCACATCACCTTCTCATAAACAAACTAAGGAAATGCAACCTAGATGGAGCTACTATAAGGTGGGTGCATAACTGTTCCCAGAGAGTAGTTATCAGTGGTTCACAGTCGTGCTGGAAGGGCCTAACGAGTGGGGTCTCGCAGGAATCAGTTCTGGGTCCGGTTCTGTTCAATATTTAGATAATGGCATAGAGATACACTTATAAAGTTTACAGACAATACCAAGCTGGGAGGGGTTGCAAGTGCTTTGGAGGATAGGATTAAAATTCAAAATGATCCGGACAAACTGGAGAATTGATCTGAAGTAAAGATGATGAAATTCAAGAAGGACAAATGCAAAGTACTCCACTTTGGAAGGAACAATCAGTTGCACACATACACAATGGGAAATGACGGCCTAGGAAGGAGAACTGCGGAAAGGGATCTGGTGTCATAGTGAACCACAAGCTAAATATGAGTCAACCGTGTAAGGCTGCTGCAAAAAAGTGAACATCATTCTGGGCTGTATTAGCAGGAGTGTTGTAAGCAGACATGAGAAGTGATTCTTCTGCTCTACTCCGCGCTGTTCAGGCATCAGCTGGAGTATTGTGTCCAGTTCTTGGTGCCACATTTCAGGAAAGATGTGGACCAATTGGAGAAATTCAGAGAAGTGCAACAAAAATGCTTAAAGGTCTAGAAACCGTGACCTATGAGGGAAGATTGAAAAAACTGGGTTTGTTTAGTCTGGAGAAGAGAAGACTGAGAGGGGACATAACAGTTTTCAAGTACACAAAAGGTTGTTACAGTGAGGAGGGAGAAAAATTGTTCTCCTTAACCTCTGAGGATAGGACAAGACGCAATGGGCTTAAATTGCAGGAAGGGAGGTTTAGGTTGGACATTAGGAAAAACTTCTTAATTGTCAGGGTGGTTAAGCACTGGAATAAATTGCCTAGGGAGGTTGTGGAATCTCCATCAGTGGAGATTTTTAAGAGCAGGTTAGACAAACACCTGTCAGGGATGATCTAGATCAGAGGTGGGCAAACTACGGCCCGCAGGCCACATTCGGCCCGCGGGACTGTCCTGCCCGGTCCCTGAGCTCCTGGCTGGAAAGGCTAGCCACTCCCCTTCTGTTCCCCCTCCCCTGCAGCAACACCGTGGGTTGGATATGGGGCAAGGGGTCCTGGGAGGCAGCCAGGGACAGGGAGCGGGGGCGGTTGGATGGGGCGGAGGTTCTGGGGGGTGTCAGGGGATGGGGAACAGGGGAGGTTGGATAGGCGTGGGAGTCCCGGGGGGCCTGTCAGGGGTCAGGGCAGTCAGGGGACAGGGAGCGGGGGGGGGGGGGAGGGGGGGCTGGATAGGGGGTGAGGTCCCGGGGGGCAGGGGTTAGGGGCCGGGGTCCCGGGAGGGAGCAGTCAGGGGACAAGGATCGGGGGGGGGGGTTGGATGGGTCAGGAATTCTGAGGGGGGCAGTCAGGGGGCAGGAAGTGGGAGGGGGCAGATGGGGGCAGGTGCTAGGCTGTTTGGGGGGCACAGCCTTCCCTACCCGGCCCTCCATACAGTTTTGCACCCCGATGTAGGCCTCAGGCCAAAAATTTGCCCATCCCTGATCTAGATAATACTTCCTGCCATGAATGCATGGGACTGGACTACATGACCTCTCAAGATCCCTTTCAGTCCTATCATTCTTTTTTGTACCCCGTTATAGTTCTGGCTTTCACAATGCCAATCCCCTGGCAATGAGTTACATAGGTTGACTGTGTGTTGTGTGAAGAAATACTTCCTTTTGTTGGTTTTAAGCCTGCTTCTTATTAATTTCATTGGGTGACCCCTGGTTCTTGTGTTATGAGAAGCAGTAAATAACACTTCCTTATTCACTTTCTCCACACCAGTCATGATTTTATAGACCCCTGTCATATCCCCCTTTGTCTTCTCTTTTCTAAGCTGAAAATTCAGAGACTTTTTAATCTCTCCTCATATGCGAGCTGTTCCATCCCCATCCTTTTTCTTGCCCTTCTTTGTACATTTTCCAATTCTAATATATCTTTTTCAAGATGGAGTGAGCCCAACTGCACACAGTATTCAAGGTGTGGGCATACCAGGGATTTATACAGCACATTATGATAGTTTCTGTCTAATTATCTATCCCTTTTCTAATGGTTTCGAACATTCTGGCCACTTTTTTGACTGCTGCTGCACATCGAGCAGATGGTTTCAGAGACCCATTCACAATGGTTCCAAGATCTCTTTCTTGAATGGTAACAGCTAATTTAGACCCTGTGGCGGGGTGGTCACCCTGCTCCTGCCCTGAAGGGCTTCAAACAGCCCTGGGAGAGGGGCTGTGGCAGGGGAAAAGCAGGGCTGATTGGGGGAAGCAGCCACAGGTGGGGCCACGCTCTAATCAGACCACAGCTGGCCATATAAGAGGGCTGAGGGCCACAGACTGAGACTGAGACAGACACTCTCTCTTGCTTCAGAGAGAGAAGGACTCTCTCTCTCTCGCTCTCAAAAGGCTTTTGAGAGAGGAGGATCTGGCTGCCTGGGAGCTGAGGGTACCTAGGGTGGAGCAGGGCTGGGGAGGGGCAGAGGGAGCTGGGGAGCTCCAGCCTAGCAAAGCCCCAGGCTCCAGGCCGAGTTAAGGGCCCACAAAAGGGCACTAGGGCTGCAGAGGGGCAGCCCAGATATACGCAGAGGCAGCTGGTTCAACCCCCCTGGCCGATGATGAGGGGTTTACAGACTGCGTCTGCCCCAGTGAGCGGGGGCTAAATGGAGACTGGCAATAGCCACTGAGGCAAGGTGGGGATAGGGGGTTGGCGGTTCCCCTGGGAGGGGAGACCCAGAGCGAGGGGGTACTGTGGTGGGCAGAACCCCTGGGTAAAGGCCACCGGGGTGCAGGAGGGACACTGGGGCCAGCGGCAGGCGAGACACCGGCCTACAGAGGGTGCTCTGGGCTGAAAGAGCTAATTCCCTAGATGACCAGCAGGAGGCGCCGTGCCAGTGAATCGTCGCCCTGCCACAGACCCCCATCATTCTGTATGTATAGTTGGGATTATGTTTTCCAAGGTGCATTACTTTGCATTTATCAACATTGAATTTAATCTGCCATTTTGTTGTCCAGTCCCCCAGTTTTGTGAGATCCCTTTGTAACTCTTCACAGTCTGCTTTGGATTTAGCTATCTTGAGTAGTTTTGCATCATCTGCAAATGTTGCCACCCTTTTTTCCATCATTTCTGTCAGGCCCTGCCATCTCCCTCTGGCTACATCTACCCAGATAACGAGTGGTGTTTCATTCCCTGCTCGTGTACCCGTCTCATGCTAGTTCTCATGAAGCTCGTGTGAGTATATAGAGCAGTGTAGCCATGGCAGTAGGGATAGTGGCAGTGGAGGCACGGCTGAGCCACACGAGTACATGCCCACTGGTAGGTTTGTACGTGGCATGGCTCAGCCATGTCTCCATTGCTGCCACCTGCGCCACCGCGGGGCACGGCTCTATATACTTGCACTAGCTCTCATCGGGGGAGGGGAGATCCCAGGCCGAGCTCATAGTGTGGACATAGCCCATACATAACCCTTTAGGGTGAAGCTTGGCAACCTGACGAGTTCTTTAGGCTGAGAACTCAAGGAGGAGCTGTGCAGGGTGAGCAGCGGGGGGAGAGTTTCAGTGAACAACCAGGGAAGTGCAGTTCTGGGGAGCGCCCAAGGAGGTGCTGTTTAGGGAGAACACCGCGGAAGCACTTGGAGAAGATATATTTGAGCACTCACGAGAGGTGCAGGTTGGGATGAGCAGTGGCAAGGAGCAGTTTCAGTTGAACTTCTCTCTGGGGAACGAGTTCAGAGTTAGCCCCTGGGGACGGGGACTAGGTGGAGCAAATGGAGCTAGGATAAGCATCCAGGAGACGGGGCTCGGGGAGCACCTGAGGGAAAAGGGGGCTAACGTGGAGCATGTTGGGGGAACAACGTGGCAGAGAGCCGCTTAGGGAACTGCGCTGAATTTATGGGACTGGGGCCCACTTACACCAGGTCTGTCCGTTTCCTGTCCCTGCCTGGGGAGCTCACAGGCAATTCCCAGAACAGTTCACACACCGGTGGCGAGGGGGCTGTGCCAGCTTAGATAACTACCTACTGAAGCTGCATGGGAGAGTGGGTTCTAAAGAAGGAGCTGGAAGAGAGCCCATGGTTGGCAACAGATGGGAGGCAGATATAAATTAGGGCGCGGCCCAAAGAAGGTGCTTGCAATTTATAATTGGCTGCATGTTTACCTATGGGTCTGACAGGCTGAATACCTCTCTGGCACAATACTGCAGAAGTTACTGGATTTACACCAAGGATGTGTAACCCCTTTGGGGTTTAGAGAGCATGGCCCTTTAAATCTTTTTCCTAAGAGGGAGGGGGAGAGTAAGAAAAAAGGAGGGAAACTCCAGGAGCAGCTGGAGCTCCAAGGAGAGGGAGAGGCAGCCTGCAGGCCCTGGAAAAGGGAAGCAGCAGAGAACCTGCCCGAGGCCTGAGACGGACAGGGCCGATCGGGGACAGCCCAGGACAGGAGCCGGGAGCAGCACTGGGCCAGGGAGGAATCGCCCCAGAAGGACAGGCCGGAGCTGGACCCAGTATCCCGGCTGCCCAGAGCTGCACGGGGCTGTGAGTACTGGGGCTTCGGACTCTGCATTGGGGACAAGGAGGGAGGCTGTAGCTAGTTAAGTGGGGGAGGTGGTCGCTCTGTGTGGCTTTGCAGAGAGCGACAGAAGAGGGCACCGGAGGGGTTTGTTGGGGAAAGTTCACTGGCGCCGAAGATGACCAGGAGCACCCAAGACTCACCACTGGGCTGGAACTTTGCTCAGGACTCCTGACCTCTGTGTGCAGACACATTGCTCGGTGTCTGCCCTTCCAGACTGTGCTACCGCTGGGCCCGTGGGGCATTGGCTTGAATGCAGCCCTGTTCTACTGCTCCCTCTATATTTCCCCTTGTTGTTTTTCTCCTCTCATCCCTCTGTAAATAAATATATCCACTGTACTTTTCCTGTGGGTGTGGGTGTTCACTCCGGGGGGGGGGTTGAAACAGGTGCCCCTGGGGTGGAAGGGATTTCTCCTGCTGCATTCCTGTGCGCACCTTCTCTTGGCCAGAGCTCCCTGCAGAGCAGACTCCATCTTGGCCACGAGGGCGCTAAAGTTACAGATGTATGTACCCCATTAAAGCTATGCAGTTTCGTTAGGCTGTTCCTTTTATTCCAGATCACTTTTTGTCATCTCTCCTTACTTAAATCAAGTGTAACTTAAAAACAAACAGCGCTAGCTTGAGCTTAGTTGGGATCCCAATCCCAATTCTAACCCTTCCTGCCCAATTTATATCTGAGACTTTAACTCCTGAAAGACAGTCCCAAGACAGTGACACTCACCTTGCCCCTCCAAGAGGAGCAGAATTGTTTCCCATTTCCCCATAATATTTAGCTTCTCTTTAGGCTAAGCGATTTGTCTGAAAAGGACTTTAAAGGGATTCTAAAGATGATGATATTTGAAAACAAAACCAAAACCAAAAGAGATCCCAGCTGAGCCCATTCCATGTTATTGAGTTAAATACAGAGATTTTACACAGCCTGTAATTGGGTTTTAAATCATGGTTCTAAACAGCTGCTGATCCCTGGAAAGCTTTGAAAACATTTATTTAGATGTAGGTCTGCCAGTATATCACACTAGCGGTGCTCCAATATGTTGCATTTGAAGAAGGAATCATCTAATTCAGTGGTTCTTAACCTTTACTGCAGCCTGCATCTCTTTCATTCTCAAATGTTCTCATACCACTTATCAAAAATCGTTGAAGTAGGTCAGTCCTTTAAACCTAGATATATTTTTTGTTTGTATATTACAGTAATCGGTTAAAAATGTGTAATGTTAATAAATACATAGATTTGATGAAACAAAGTAGTTGTACTTATGTGCCTGTTCTTAATTTGTGTTTTCAATGATTTACCTTCTAAAAAAATCTGGCATGTCTCGCACCCCCAGGGGAGCATGCACCCCAGGTTAAGAACCACTGATCTAATTGCTTATCTTCGTAAATTAATAAAATTTTAACAAACCTACCCAAAAAAAAGTGACCTGTCCTTCTTTTTCTTATTAGAAACATCTTTTTGGAAAAAGATCTCAGATGTGACTTACTAATACCTTGTGACATCAGGGTCATAAATCACATCTGAGATCTCTTTCCAAAGAGATGTTTCTAATAAAAAAAAAAGCCCAGGGACCCTACAACCAGCAGCCAAGGTCTGCACTATCCCCACCTTGCTGTTGTTTCCTTGGGCTGCTTCCCATGTTGCCTCTGTCGGGCTCCTTCTCCACCCTCCTCTGGGTATGCCCATCCCTCCAGACCAAGCTGCCTTCTCTCCCTAGCCTGAGAGAGTGACTGCAGGGATCCTCCCTGCAGCCCCCTTCTGCCCTCAGCTGCCTGGCTTTATACAAGCCCTGCCTGTTCCTGTCCAGGTGAGCGTCATCCTCTGATTAGTCCTCATTGCTCCCTGGCTCCTCCTCCAGGTGCAGAGTGGGCAGTTAACTGGCCTGGCTAGCCACCTTAGCCCTCCAGGGGCCGGCGTGGATTGAAACCCCATCACACCAAGCATATCGTATAAGAAAATGGTGACAGCTAAGTCTAGTG
Organism: Chrysemys picta bellii; assembly: GCF_011386835.1. Lineage (NCBI taxonomy): Eukaryota > Metazoa > Chordata > Testudines > Emydidae > Chrysemys > Chrysemys picta. The sequence goes on from NC_088813.1 coordinate 3,835,522, forward strand.
AGACCCACAGCAAGGAAGATAACATGAGTAACAGGCAAACAAACAGAAACAGGCAGCACGGGGGGACTCAAAGCATGAGGAATGCTGGATTTCCAGATTTACAAAAAAAATCCTTCCACAAGCATGGAAGAAGTGGAAACAAGAACTGAGTCTGTGTACAGCACTGACCACGGGGAAAAGAGGGGAAAAAAAAACGAAGGTAAAGGTTTTTGTATTGTCTCATTGGGAGCAAAGTGGGTGAAACTGTTACTTGAAATATGGGAACAGCAGATAAAGGTGTCCAATGAGTGCTGTGACCACAGCCAGAAAGACTGCAGAGAGATACTGTTGTTGTTTTTTTTTACCTGAAACTGAGAAGCAGAAGAGAAAATAGATACTTACATTACAGAGCTGACAACTCTGGCATCCATATAGCACTTTGAAAACTCAGAATCATAGAACTATAGAAATGTAGGGAATAAAAGACTCCCTAATTGGAGGAAGGATAGTTTGTGGGACATGCTATTCCAGCATATAAAACAGACTCCCCAGAGAAATGCATCCAAACAGCAAAGGCAGCTGAACTGTCTAAGGAAAGTATCAAAACAATGACAGCCACTAGCGCAGAGCAAGCACACAGGCTCAAGCTAAAGGAACACAGGAAGCAGAACAGAGAGACCGACAGTGTATATATTGTGGAAATCAACAGAGCAAGGCAGAGAGAAAAATCCCAAGCATACGTGCAATGGTGCCAGGGGTGTGGGAAACATAAATGCTTCATATCCCAATGCCACCGGTTATCCCAGGAAGCAAAAAGCAGCAGCACATGCAGTGATTGAGTACATAGAGGCTTCCAGCGAAGAGGAGGAGATCTGCCATGTGACTCAAACAGATCCAAAGACTCTCAATATACAAGCACTGCAGAAGACGGCTGCCAGCCATTCAATTGCCATCATCTGCAACTGTGCTATTTGATCAAGGACCAATTCAGTTCCAGTTAGACTGTGGAACGAGCTGCAATGTAATCCCAGCAACACTGAGGGTAGCAATATTAAATTGTAAAATATGAAGAAATGCTGGTGACGTACAATAAAACCATTCTGAGACCCTGGGCAAATGCAGGCTGTCGATAGGAAACCGATGGGACAAGAGGTGTTATTGCCTGTTGGCACACAGCAGTACTCCCCTGCTGGGCACCAGGGCAGTGCAAGCCAAGGATTTGATCGCAGTTCATCCCCAGAATATGCTCAACGTGACAGAGGAGGGAGAACAGTCCCAGGGGCCCCATTCAGCCTTCTAACAGAATGTCAGGACATATTTCAAGGAGATGGACATGTAGAGGGCAAACTGATTTTAGCAATAGATCCCTTCATGCAGCCGGTGAGACTGCAGAAATCAGAGTTCCACCAGCCTGGTGGCAACTGAAGAAAGACCAGGCAACTCTGCAAAGAAGAGACATCATTGCACTTGCTGAAACTAGCACAGAGCGGATGAGCCTAGGAATGGTGAGAAAACCTCAGGATAATCTGAGAGTCTGCACTGATCCAAACCCACTTAACAGAGCACTGAAAAGCAGTCACCACCGATTGTCAACTACTGAGAACATAGTACCCAATCTGCCCAGGTCACTATTTGTGATGTCAAGAATGGGTTCTGGTACATGGAGCCAGATGAGCCACCTGACAGCCTTTGCCACACCTTTGGGCAGGTACTTCAGGATACAAATGCCCCAGAGGCATTCCAGTGTAATTCCAGAACCAGGCATTAGAAGGACTCCCAGGCATCAAGACTGTAGTTGATGACATTCTTATTGTAGGAGAAGCAGATGTCAAGGAAGAGGCCACCCAGGACCATGTTACCAAGCTGTGGCAACTCCTAAAGAGGTGCTGGGAGCATCACATTAGGCTGAATGCAGACGAGCTGATGCTGAGGAGAACTGAAGTCCCCTACCTGGGACATCTGTTGACTTCCGAGGGACTGCAGCTGAACCCGGAACACTGGAGAGCAATTAAGGAAATGCCCAGAGCAAAGGACTTAAAGGGAGTCCAGTGATTTATAAGGGTGGACAACTATCTTTCCAGGTTCTGCACACACCTCTCAGAAGCCTGTAAGCCCTTGCGACAGTTAACGCACAATGGCGCAGTGTGGGAATGGTCAGAGACCCCAGGACCGGCATTGGAAAAATTAAAGCAAGTCACAAGCAAGGCATGAGCCCGCAGTTCTCCAACTTTGCGGAGCAGCTAGAGCGCTAGTGGGATGCCTCCGAAGGAGGCCCAGGGGCCACACTGATGCAAAGCCAGCCATGCACATTTGCTAGCAGAGCCCTGCCAGACATGGGGGAGGGGGGAGGCATGTTCAGACATATGAGGAGTTCCTAGCTGCGCTCTGTGGACTGGACCAATCCCATCAGTTCCCCTCTGGGCACCAGGCGGACATGCAGTCTGAGCACAAGCCATTAGAAAGCGTCATGGAGAAGCCAAGGCTGAGTTCATCCCTGTGACTACAACACGTGGTATTTACATTGCAGTGCTCTGAGGTGAGGCTAAGGTACTGCCCAGGAAAGTCACTCCTGCTGGCAGATACACTGAGCGGGGCAGACAATCCAGAGTCCAGCATGGATGGTTCTGTGGCACAGGAGACAGTCTATCCACATGCTACATCACCTTCGCATCTCCCTGGAAGGCTCCAGGCAATCAAACCAAGCACCAAACAGAATGTGGGCACAGGCAGGAAAACGATTCATACTCCAGGGCTGGCCAGGTCACAAGGAGCAGGTGCCCCAGGACGCTCCCCCTGCTCCCAGCTGAGGGATGAGGTGTGTGCACAAGGCGGGGTTTGTGCAAAGGGCCCTGAGCAGTGATCCCAGCAGATTTACAAGCTGACATCCTGAGATGGACACACACTTCACACCTGGGGATAGGGACATGCCTGAGACGAGCCAGGGAGTGTATCTAATGGCCAGGCACGAACACCCTCTGAGGGGTGTACAAGGAACTGTGTGAGATGTGAGTGACAATAGAAGGAGTCTCTACAGCCTCATGAAATCCCAACCCAACCCTGGGAACATGTCAGAACATACCTGGTCACTTTTAATGACAGGAAGTTGGTCCGTCTGGAGGACACTGAGGCAAGACCTGTGTTGAGGAAACTGAAGGTGCAAGGTCTGGCATCCCTGACTTGTGATGCTCAGACAATGGCCACAGCACACTGCAGCCGAACACAACTGATTCAGCCCCAAGTGGGTTGAGCACAAGACCTCCCTCGGGGACCCACAAAGCAAAGGGAGGCAGAGTCGGCACTACAGACATTCAGGAGACTGATGGCAAAAGCCAAACAGACAGGAAGGGGTCCCTATCTGGCCATGATGGACCATTGTAATTCTCCTTCCCAGGGCCCAAATGATAGCCCAGCACAGGGACTGATGGGCCAGAGAACCAAAACTCTGCTTCCCATGAGGGGTCGTCTGTGACAGCCCAGTGGTGGAAATACAGACAGGACAAACAGGACACCGACACACTTAAGAGAAAACCAAGCTAGGCAAGCAGCCCACCACACCAAAGGAGCCAAGGACCTGAAGCCACTATGCACAGGTGAGTAGACTTGGGTCCAAACATCAAATAGCCAAACAAAGCAATGGCAAAGGGCAAGTGTCCCAGCTGCAGCGGGACATAAGCCATGTGAGGTCACTACAGAGTCAGGAGAGCAGTGGAGGTGAAAGCAGAGACAACTATAGAATAACGAGCCAGACGGGGCCAAGGTCAGGACCAGGAGGACTAGAAAGAGCCTCAGCCATCATCTGGCCTGACGTAGGCGAGTCAGAAAGAACGAGCGACACAGAGGACTAACAGAAGGAGGGCAGCACCTGGCTGGAGACAAGTTCCCCCTAACAGCGGTAACACATACAAGGAGTGAGAGACTAGTTCAAAAACCAGCCCACTTGAAGGAGTTAAGGCCTAACAGACACCAATAGAAGGCCATTAAAGGCCATGTCCCAAGGGTGGGATATATGACTAGCAACCTCTGGCCCCAGCAAGTCAGCAAACATTGACACAAAGTTACAACAACAGCCGGAAACGTTAAAGAGAAAGTTGTAGCAGTGTGCATGAAATCTGGAGGGAGGAGCACAGGTTGCAGCAGGGAAGCGAGGCTGGAGGCGGCCCCAGGAAGTCGGTCTGGGTGCAAATGGCTGGAAGGATCACGCCAGCTGCAGCCCTTCTGGAAATACTGCTCTTCATAAACAGCTTGGGTCGTGTTAGAAACAGGGAGTCCTCACCTGCTGTTAACACGGCTCACAGCACTTGAAATAGGTCACTTGAGCCTCCATTTTATTTGATCACGCTGGAAAAACCAAATCACTTGAATTATAAATAATTCAACTTCCATTCTTTAGTCTAATTGTATAAGGCAGATGTTACCGAATGAATCAGTCACTGGCTATAGAAAGTTGTCCTTTATTTAAGAAAGATGGGGCCAAAGATTTGAATGCATAAGAAGACAAGGAATCAAAGGAAGTCTCCCTGGTGATTAAAGACAGACTACAGCTAAAGGTTGTGTTGTTCAGACATCGTTACTGGTATCATGAGCATTAGCATGCACTCAGAAAGCTGTGATATGTATCAAAGCGAATGTATCAGTAACAAGATCAACCTTTTAGAAACTGGTGTGAAACAGGATTTTTGAAAGTTTGAAGCCAAATTTCTGACATTTGGGCTTAAATTTCTAGAAAGGCTCAAATCTGGCCTCTCTGTCTCTGTACTGATATTTATTTACTTTAAACACTCAGCAAATATAGAAATGAGGATCAATCAATGAATGACACAATCAGCAAAAAGGCCAAATTCATCGGCTACACTGTTCATAATGAATTACTGGACCAGTTCCAGCTTCGAGTAATTAAGAAACTGGCTAGAACTGCCCTAGTCCACGAAAGCTTATGCTCTAATAAATTTGTTAGTCTCTAAGGTGCCACAAGTACTCCTGTTCTTCTTTTTGCGGATACAGACTAACACGGCTGCTACTCTGAAACCTATTAAGGGAAGAACAGATGGGTCTTCTGAACTTCCCTTGTACTTATGATTCTAACAGTTCAATACCCCCCCATGACCAAATGCCCTGATTCTCACATAAATACAGCAGCTTTATTCTTTATTTGTAGAACAGACCCAGTGACTGGCATTATGAAATGCCATCACAAATAAATGGCAGCATACGCCACATATCACAAGTACAAAAGTAATTTATGAAAATAAAACTAGCTACCAGTATCACTCCAGACTGGAATTCCCTTCATTTACCGGAGCTCATTCACCTCTGTAAGCAAGTCACAATTAGGCCCATGCCAAGACTTTCAAAAACTAGTCCCTAAAAGTTGGGCTCTGAGGGGCCAGATTTTGTAAAGTGTTTAGGTGCCTAAAGATGCAGATAGAGACCTAGTAGGATTTTCAAAAGCACCTAACTCCTCCCAACCTTGGTTGCAGCTGAGAGAGAACTGTGACAGGCCCTGCTAGGGAGACAGGGAACATAGTGGTGAGACAGAGCACAGAACAAGGCCGTCACAGCCACGTCCATGCCTGGCTACAGCGGCATGATGCTCTCAGCAAGTAGATTCAGGGCAGCGTTGGAGTGGTCTGAACAGACCTGCAGTCAGCTTGGACTCTGTACAAAACTGGCATCAGGGAGGTGACGAGGATTTTACAGCTTGCAGATCAAACAAGGAAGTTTGCATGCCTTCTATGTGTGTCAGCATGACAGGACGGCCCGGAGGCTGGAGGGGTTGCCAGCCACTGACAATTACAGCCCAGGGTTCCAAGCAAGATGAGGCATTCAGGTAAAAATAGCATGTGGGTCAGGGAGAGGTTAGCGCAACACTTGGGGATTATTCAGGTAGCTTTAAGGAAGGGTTTAAACACATAAGTAGGCGATCAAATGTGCCACTGAAACCAATAAATGACTGGTATGGGCTGTGCATTACGGTAAGCTGCCTACCCTGACTAGCCGTCCTTGGGTGAACAAGGCAAACTGACACACTTTGCAAAGGCAAATAGCTGCAAATGGGTCAGCAAAACAATAATATGCATAGTCAACTTGCATCCTTCATGATCTGAGAGCAAACTGGGTTTAAGTCCAAGTGCAGCGAGTCTGACAGTCTCAACAAAGTCACTATCACATCCCTGTGCCCTGCCCCTCACACCTACTCTGCCCCCCGTGTAAGCGTGCACACTCACACACACACAATTGGAGGCGCTGACAAAGATACTGAGGCTGGAATAGCAGGGCCTGCTGCAGCTCGGGACTGAGGTGCCTTTGGCAGAGTTGGGGAGAGACAGCAAGGACCGGAACAGCTGAAAATGTTATGGCGCTGTCTTGTGTCCCACAGTCAACACACCATGTGCCCTGTAGCAAGCCGGGCCTAAATTCTGTAGGAAGGTCTCTGGTTGATGTGGTACACGGATGCAGCAGACTGGAAATTCAGCTTTATTTAGATTTAAAGTGGCAGTTTCTAGTCTGGGATTGGGAAGAGCCCCTGTGGTGGTTATCTGGCTGTTTCATCTCAAGCACCCAGCAGTCAACAATGCTGACATTTAAACTGTCATCTGTATGTTTCAGAGTCTACGCCACGCTGAAATAGACAACTCCAAGAACTATTGTTTCAGGCTGTCTGCAGAATCAGGCCGACCGCAATGCATTCGTTCACACTCAATTCACCTTTTCAAAGTGTTCTTCGCTTCCACAAGGACTACAGACATAATTTTTTACAAGTGAAGCAGATTTTGCAGCACAATTCCATGGCAAATTCTCTGGCCTCAGAAATACAGGGCATTACTGACTATAGTTTGTTCTTCCCTTGAAGTCAGGGCCGGCTCTACCATTTTTGCTGCCCCAAGGAAAAAGAAAAAAGAAAAAAGAGCGGCCCGGACTGTGCCGCCCGAAGAATGGACGGAATGCCGCCCCTTAGCATGTGCCGCCCCAGGCACGTGCCACGTGCTTCGTCCGCTGGTGCCTGGAGCCGGCCATGCTTGAAGTCATCCTGTTTGTGACATCACAGGCATTTCCACAGGAAGCACTTATTGAGTTATGATGTCATAAACTCAAGAACATAGACCAGACACTGATAACAGTTATACTACACAAGTCAGTGGAATTATTCTTGGCTTCTAGTAGACCAAAGTCTGATTTCAGGAGTTGATGTAGTCTGAAGAAAATCTTATTTTGTGTGCCCTTCTCATCAAGACTGAGGGAAGGGAGAGACAGAACATAGTTGCATTGCAAAGGTTTCCATGAACTGTTGACGTCACTGGGCCGGCAACAGAATCATTAGCTGGTCTTCTTACCTTCATTTCTCAGCCACCTTAATTGTTTACTTAATAAAGAATAATCCTTTAAGCGCCGATTGTCATGGGGAAGGAATTGTCTGTAAACTCTATTAGATTAAAAACAACCTAAAACAGATGAGACCACAACTCTGTTTTTTCCTCCCTACTAAGATTGAAAAAGAATGAGTAGTTTTACACAAATGTGCATAACTTAAAAAAACAAGAAAGAAAGAAACACACAACTAGAACCCAGCAGGGACTGAGGCCCACCAGCAGCTGCCCCCAATTACAGGGTGTGACGCAATAGGGAGCGGGGTGGATTGACCTGGGAATGTCGGTTAGTTTTACTGGACTGTCTGCATGGGGGATGGGAGAGCAGGGGATGACTTTAGGTGAGGGACGGTACCTGAGCCTGTAACCTGAGCCAGGAAGGGGGGTGGGGCGAGGCGACACCTTTGCCCGGGAAACTGGACAAAGGGATGGGGGGAGAAAAAGGGGGATAGAGCCTACAGGAGGGGTTTTTGGTTTCAGTTTTGGGTTGGCTGGGAAGAGGCAGGGAACCCCAAGTCTGGGGTCTAAGATCCTTGCCCCCCAGAGGGACCTGGCTGAGGGGTCCTGGTTGTACCTACAAGACCTGCTTGGGACTGTGTTCCTGTAATCTAATAAACCTTCTGTTTTACTGGCTGGCTGAGAGTCACGGTGAATCGCAGGAAGTGGGGGGTGCGAGGCCCTGACTCCTCCACGCTCCGTGACACAGGGGAAGGAAATTGGTCTGTCAATCTGTTCTGGGAACGCTTGTGTGCTGAACAACAAGCTGAGAATCAGGGGGTCGGTGTCGCAAACACCAGGAGTGAGGCTCCTGGTTGGTTCTGAATCAGTTCTGTTACGGGCTGGGATTTTAAGGGATTCCAGGGCCCCACAGAAAATGAAGCGGTGTTGAGCCCCTAACTCCCTTGGTCTGCTTTGAAAATCCCAGCTCAGACGTATTATCAGTACCAAGCAGGTGCCTTGGCGGGAGGCTAAGGAGTGCTCTGCTGCTGGAGAGGCCAGTGTTTGGAACAGACATAAAACAAAGGCCCTAGATCCCGATACACTTTTCACAAGAGGGAAAAGGGGGGCACTGGGGGCAGGATTGTCCCCTCTCTCCTGGGTAAATTCCCAGCAAACGTATAGCTGGAAACCCATCTGACTCACCTGTGTGTGAGTATAACTAACGTAGGTATTAGACTTTCACCAGTGTGTTTAGAGTCTAGAGTTTATGAAGTGCTTGTACGTTGCTACACGCATTCATCTCACTTATAATATCTGTAACCCAGGCTCTACGGTAATACTTAAGTGCTTGTTCTGTAACTGTAAAAATGTTTGCTCTGAAACTGTAAATCCAGTCAGGAAAGAAACACCACCAAGTGTGAAAGACTGGTTTGCACCCATGAGGAGGAGCTCTCTCCAGCCCATCAGGAAGGCCTAATGACAGCAAATGGACCATTGTAAACCACCAAAGAACAAGGACTTTGTTGATTGCTCCCAGCAGCCGATGAAGAGGAGGACGTGCAGAAGCACTTGGACTCTAGGGAGATGGGGATAAAAATCCCTCCACAGAGGGAATTAGGGTCTTTTTATGCTGTTGGGACTATAAGAGGCAAAGATTCCTAAACATATGCAAGAGATCCCCAGGATTAACCTAGGTTAGCCCTAAAGGACTTCTAGAGCTGACATATTTCAGCAGCTCTATCACCATCTAAAGCCTAAGACTGCAACTCATTTGGGAGTGTATGTTTACCTGCTTTAATTCTTGTAAATAACTCTCATTTCTTTTTCTTAGTTAATAAATCCTTAGTTAGTGCACTATAGGATTGGCTACAAGTGTTGTTTTTGGTGTGTGACCCTGGGTAAGTGACTCGTCCTTTGGGACTGGGAGTAACCTGAATATTTTGTGATCTTTGGTGTAAAGCGACCATCTATCAGGGTCAGGTTTGCCTGGGTGGCAAGATAGATCGGAATGTCCAAGGGGCTGGTCTGTGACTCTGTGGTAAGGCTGTTATCAAGCCTGAGGAGTTCACGCTTGTTACTTGGATGGTGAAATCTAAGGGTATGTCTTCACTACCCGCCGTATTGGCGGGTAGCAATCGATTTATCTTGTTAAGACGCGGTATATCAATCCCCGAACGCGCTCACCGTCGACTCCGGAACTCCACCAGAGCGAGCGGCGGTAGCGCAGTCGACGGGGGAGCCGCGGCCGTCGATCCCGCGCCGTGTAGACCTCAGGTAATTCGATCCAAGATACTGCGACTTCAGCTACGCTATTCGTGTAGCTGAAGTTGCGTATCTTGGATCGATTCCCTCCCCCTAGTGTAGACCAGCCCTAAGTTTAGAGCTCACAGCCAGCTTGGGGTTTGTGCCCTGCTTCTGCACAGTCTGCCCTGAGATCGGTGTTTTCACTCATGAGCCACTCCAGCCAGCGTGACAGTCAGAAAAAAGTTTTGCATCTTTTCTAAGCAGGTGGAGTGAGTGAAGATGGGGACACCAGCCCTACAGGCCTGATCCAAAGCTCACTGAAGTTAATTAAAAGACTCTCACTGGTGTTAATGGGGTATATTAACCCTTTGGAACAGACACAAGGCATTTAGGCCCAAATCCTCAAAGGTACTTAGGCACTCAATGAGAGTTAGGCACCTAAATAACTTTGAGGTTCTGGGCCTTTGTCCTAAATTTCCCATTGTCGCTAGCACTGGTTCAATGGTAGGAGTGCTCGTTTAGTTAGGGCTCCATGTAGTAGTCAGCATTTTAATCCCCATGTTGCCTGACCCTGCTCAGATTAAGTCTGGACAATACTTTGGTAATAATGCCAGCAGCTGCTTGGAGCCACATGTACAGCAAAATTCCCACAACTTTAGCAACAGTAGGAAATTTGGAGCAATATATCCAAGTGCAGACAAGACTCCAGTGTCTGCGAGTGATGTATGTGCATGCCAGTATACCCCATGTATACACGTGTGAGTGCACATATATGCCTCCATATGGGTGCCTATATTCCTGTGTATGTGCAGGTACTATGTGTGTCTGCAGGTGTCTGTGTGTGTTATGTGTTGGCGCATGCAAGAGATATAGGTGTATGTATATCTGCATATGTGAAAATATTTGCTGGTGTGTAATATACGTGTCTGTACATGTTTGTGTTTACACGTGGGGGAGCGGGAAGGTTTATTTGGCTAGATCTTTACACAGCATTTAGTGCCTCTTTCATCTAGCAGTTTAATTTTTATTAAATTTGCAAGCAAATGCTGTTCACACATTGCAAACAACATTCAGGAATGTCAGTGGTGTGGGACAAGCCTGTAAAACAAAGGAAATTCACCAGTAAAAAGGAGGGGCAAAAATGCTGTTAACAAGAAATCAGAAAGTGTTTGTCATTGTCTCCGATGATGGCCATGCTCCATGGAGTTTCAGGGAGTGTATGTCAACCCCTTTTTTCCTGACAGTGATTCTTTGGGCAACATTTGCGTCTACATTTGAAGATATCATTGGGATCTGCTGTTTTCAGTTTAATCCTTGTTAAGCATTTGCTCTTATTATTATTTATTATTTGTGCTGCACCTAAGGTGTGCCACTCTGAGCAGAATTACCCCGAGGAGCTTACAGTCTAGAGTTCAGACTTGACGAGACAAGAGCGGGTGAGAACAAACCTAAGGGGAACGGGGTGGGGTTGAACAGGGTGATTTGGAAAAGATTATGCAGACACTCCAGTCACATACACATCCTAGCAAACAAGCTGGGTTCTCTTGTGGGGGGAAGGTGTGGATTAATATACTAATTTGTTCACTTCTTGCTCAGTCTCAAGATCTGCTTCTCTTCTCCCTCAACCTAGGCAATGATTGACATTTGACTATCAGAAATGCATAACCTCCCTTTCATTGTTGGTGCTTTTATTTTCAAGATCCTTCTTTGAAAGGCTTTGGCAAATAAAACTCAGCAAGGGGAGGAGAGATGGTGTTTTGCTCCAGGCACAGTCCTGGGAGTCAGAAGTTCTAGCTTCTACTTCCTGTGTGAGCTAACCCTTTGAGCTCTCCTTACCCAACTGTATGGGGATCATGCCACTGACCCAGGTCACAGGTGTCATTAAGGTTTCTGAAGTACCTGAGACCTGCTGCTGGACAGTGCCAGAGAAGGACAACATACTGGATGAGGATAAACAGAGGACTAAAATCTGCCTTGCCCTCACAGATAGCTCCCATGCTCAGTGACCCACACATAGTCTTTGCAGACTGTTAACCTACTTCCTCCAGAGTGCTGGACTGGGTTGTACCCAGCAGCACTCCACGATCCCAAGGGGGTGTGACCACCTGGATAGGGGGCGTGGCATCCCATAGCAGACCCTGGGGATCAATCATAGTATCATAGAATCTCAGGGTTGGAAGGGACCTCAGGAGGTCATCTAGTCCAACCCCCTGCTCAAAGCAGGACCAACCCCAACTAAATCATCCCAGCCAGGGCTTTGTCAAACTGGGCCTTAAAAACCTCTAAGGAAGGAGATTCCACCACCTCTCTAGATAACCCATAGTGCACATTGCTTCTTTCTGAAGCAGCACTAGAGTCTCTGCCATGGAGTCTAAGTCCTGCTGACTTGCCAGACTCAGGAGACCTCTTCTCAGGCTCAGTCTACCCCCTACCATGGCCAGCTGAAGGGGAAACATGGGTCCCTGCCCCCAGGTATGCAATGCTATGTGGAGGAGGAGCTGCTTCACAAATAATTTGTTCTTAAACGGTATTTGGTTGTGTGTTTATCATTCCTAAATGTACTCAAGGATTCTGTCCCAGATCTGGGACTCAACCACAGGCAGTTTTTGTTTTATAAATAAAGCTTTGCAGGACACCTTTAAAGATCAGCCCTACATTGCTCATTTCCCTTCGTCTGGGTCTACACGTGCGGCGGCCTGGAGAATGCAGGCACTGCACGCTGCTGAGCACGGATATAAATAGCAGTGTGTGCAATGAGGCACTCCTTAGGCGACTGGCATGCCCAGCACACCAGTCCAGTAGGGTGTATTCCCTACACAGCTCTCTACTCACCCAACCATTGCTTCCATAGCGACACTGGTATTTTTAGCCGTGCAATGTCCCACTGCCTCTCTGCTGTCAGAGCCTTTCCCCGCTGCCTCCGCACTGCCGGAGCCTTTCACTGTCACATGTACTACACATCTCTGTGAGTGTTGGCACAGCCTGCTTTTCACTGCCGCATATAGCTACATGTACCCTACACACCACCGCAAGTGTAGCCAAGGGCTTAATTCTTCTATTGTGTCTGACTTGAATTCTATATATTATATAATTCACCTAAATACCCATATGTTTATATTCACGGACCTACAACAACACAGAATACATAGCTCCCAAGGCTAGAAGGGAGCGATGTGATCATCTAGTCTGACCTCCTGCAAATTATATCCTAATATATAAATTAGATACCTGGAATTATATCATTTGAATGTGAAGTCGCATTGTAATGCTTTTATTAGACCATCTTCACTATGCACACTGGGCAGACCTAAGAGGAAATTTGAAAGCAGGATTGTTTTGTGTTGTTATATTTTTTCCCCTTCCCCCTGAATGCCAAAGCCAATCCAAGTAGTCTGGAGATGATAATGACCTACATATGTAGCAACTTACTTCCCAAAGGACGTCAGTGTACTTTACAATCTCATACGCAATGGAATCACTTCACTCACTAGTGAAATGCAGCCGTCTCTGCTATGAAAAGCCAAGTGTTTAACAGCACATAGCTATACTGTGCAAGACTTTTGGCCAAGAACTGAATAATTAAATCAACCACAATCTCATGCTGTAGCAGGTAAGAGTAGAGGCAGTAGAGCCTGGAGGAATGTGTACCCAATTGTGAGTTGAAAAAGTCTAACTTCTAATTCAGGCTCTTCTACTGATTAGTTGTCTGACATTAGGTGATGCTCTTCACCTCTGTGCCTCACTTTCCCCATCTGTAAAATGGAAGTGATAATGCTTCCTTGGTGAAGGAAAGGCCTCCATATGAAGTCACCCTGGCTCTGTGAGCCTTTGGACAGCAGGAGGTCCTGGAGTCTCAGCTTAATCATGCCATAACAGATTTGTCTCCTTTTTCTCTGTCTAGACCACATCCAGTATTTTGCCCAGCCATAGCAGTGGCTGAGAACGCTCACATCTGCTTAACTGGACTGGAGTGCAGGATATGATGGTACCTGTAGCCTCAACACGTATTCTGGCACCAGCTGCCACTGAGTGTGACTCTCCTGGCTCCAGTGGAATTACTCCTGACTTACACTAGTGTATCTGAGTGTTAGCTCTTAGTTAACCCTAAATATGGATCATTGCAGTGAGACGTCTCATACTTCCATGGAGCTACTTCAAGTTTACACCAGTGTGACATCACACACAGCCCTGAGTGGTTTTCTAAATTGCGGAACTTAGATCCACTGAAGGGAAGTGTAGGTGTGGGAGGGGGAAGGGGTGCGTGTGAGGAGAGCAAAGAGGAGATTTCAAGGTTATTTAGAAAGCCAAAGGACCAGATTCTTCCCTGATGTAGTTCTGCTAAAGCTAATGGTGTTGCACCAGGGATAAACTTGGCCCACAAATGTTAATCTTAACGCCACCCACCCTCCATGCTGCTCTCAGGCCAATTCCTCCCCCCACCTGTAGGGTGACAAGTGGCCCAGGCCTGAATTTGAAAAACCTGGTTGCTCTATAATTACCCAAGTTTGCTTTGAGTATTTGGCCCCCATTAGCAGGAATTGCAGTTGGGCTGGGGATTATTTTTTCCAAGGAACAGCCCTTACTTTGCTTCTTCTGACTTTCTACCTAGGCGTAGGTGGTCTAGGCATTTCCAGTGAGCCACCACCAGGGTTTTAGTGTCACCAGGAACAAATGCCAGGAGGTCTCTGGTGGCTGGGGATTTGCAGTCATGTTGCAGTCAGATCATGCCATTGTGTAGGAATCAAACATAGATGCCCATGCAGGACACTCAGGGTACGATATTTCCACTGTGTCAGCTGAAGTAATAGGTCCAGCTGTAAGGGACCATTCCTGGAAGGCGCTTGTGACCTTAGTTGTCAATGGAAGTCCAGGGCGCTCAGTACCTCCTAGGAGTCTCTCAGCACTATGTAAGATCAGCCCTTAAAGGACCAGAACGGGTCCTATACAGAACCATCTTTATTTTGCATTTCAGATCCACGGGGCTGAACTCTGTATGGTGCAAAGTGTTGTCACGTGCGAGCAGAACGCAAAGCTCACAGGTCCTGGCCTGATGAGACCACAGCAATGCAGCTGTCAAAGGACAGGAGCCTAAGAGCAGGAGTAAGGCCTAAGGTGGGAGTGTGTAGGAAAGGAGTGATGGTCCACTACTTGCTCCCATTGAAGTCAGTGGAAATTTTGCCAGTGACTTCAATGGAACCAGGCTATAGCACTATATAAATATTGCATATGAGTAAATTGAATTAAAAGAACATTATCCAAGTTGCAAAGTCAAACACTCAAAAGTTAGGAAATGCCTGAATTGAGGTTGGGCCCCTTGTGCCTGTGCATCATGACAAGTCTGTAATTACATGACCACACACTGTTATTTCCACAGGGCTCCTCATTCATTCAGTGCACAAACTGAACAGTACTCCCGCACTGAGCAGCTATTCAATAGTTTGTTGTTTCCTTGTTGCTCAGTGTGTGGCCCCAGGCCTCATTTACTGCACACTATTCCAACCCTCTTCTGAAGACAGCACTATTTCTTTCCTCATGGGTTCTTCAATGGTGCTCACCATTGTAGTATCTGAGCGCTTCACAAGTGTTAATGAATTTATTTGCACATCACCCCTGTGAGATGTGTGGGTCCTGCTAGCCCCATTTTACAGATGGGAAACTGAGACACAGAGAGATCAAGGTCAAAAGTATCCACTAATTTTGGGTGCCCAATTTAAGACACCTAGGTCCTGATTTTTTGGAGTATCATTACTCAGCACTTCTGCAAATCACATACCATGAGTCTTAAGCCAGAAAATGAAGAACACACAGGCAGGGACCACCTGTGAAAAGTTTGGTTTAAGTGACTTGTCTGACATAAGAACTCTGTAGCAATGGCAGGGATAGAATCCAAATTCTCCAGGACACCTACTCACCTGCCTTAACCATAAGACTGTTCTCTGTCTTTTTGCAAGCCTTTGCCTCATTCACTACACACCTTCCAACTCCTGCAACAAACAAGGCAGAGGTCCTATAGACAATAGTCTCCTTCCCTATGCAACACTGCTTCTTGTCCCCTGTTGCTTGTAATTAGGAGTTCCCACAGAATGGAGGCTCCCTAAGAAGCTGTCTCCCTCAACCTTTGCCTTGATTAAATCTTGCCTGAAAACAAAACTATGAAGCAGCTTGATGGGATCTCCAGGTCTGCTCCTCCTTTTTGCTACTTCAGAAAATGCTGGTGTCCAGGTGTCACGTTATTGACTTTAACTGGGACCATATAGAACATAGTTGCAACCAAGGTCCTGTAGTGGCACCAAATCTTGTATAAAGGGGGTCAAAATAAGGTGTCTAGGACAAGGTTATGGTTTGCTGGTTATAATAATGCTGTCTATATGTGTGTATCATTTTTGTAGTTGAAGTTATGAATATTGGCTCTATACTGTCTGTATTTCAAGCTATGCTTCTGGGTGACACCCCAGACAAGTTGGTGTCAGCTCTGCCTAGCCTGCTTGATGGCCAATTAAGGACAATCAGCTATACAATTGATCCATTGAGAGAAGGCAGATACGCCTTGTAACTCAGCAAAGTATGCAGGGATTTGCCCATGTGACTGCAGACTCCATTTTGCTGTAATTTTCCACAGTAAGAACAAAGAGGTGTTCTTACACCTGGAAAAGACTATAAAAGGCAGCTGCCTCATCTCCATCTGGTCTTCAAATCTGCTCCTTACCTCTGGAGGGACTTTGCTACAAACTGAAGCTCTGAACAAAGGACTGATGACCCATCCCAGCTGGGGATGTTCCAGAGACTTAATTTGAACCTGCAGTTTATTCTATCTCTTCTACAAGCCTGAACCAAGAACTTTGCCATTACTGTATGTAATTGATTCCATTTAACCAATTCTAGCTCTCATCTATATCTTTTTCCTTTTATGAATAAACCTTTAGATTTTAGATTCTAAAGGATGGCAACAGCGTGATTTGTGGGTAAGATCTGATTTGTATATTGACCTGGGTCTGGGGCTTTGGGATTAAGAGAACCTTTTTTTTCTTTTAATAGGGTATTGGTTTTCATAACCATTTGTCCCCATAACAAGTGGCACTGGTGGTGATACTGGGAAACTGGAGTGTCTAAGGGAATTGCTTGTGTGACTTGTGGTTAGCCAGTGAGGTAAAACCAAAGTCTTCTCTTTTCGGGTGGTTTGGTTTGACGTCTAGAACGTTCTCTGAAATTTCAGAGGAAGTTATTGTATTACATATATACATACATGGAAACAGAGAAATGCCATCAAGTTGAATGTAAGGCCTCACATGGGAGAGATTAATAAAGATCAGACTTTTCAGCTTGGAAAAGAAACAGCTAAGTCAGGGGAATATGATAGAGGTCTATAAAATCATGACTGGTGTGGAGAAAGTAAATAAGGAAGTGTTATTTACTCCTTATAACACAAGAACTAGGGGTCACCAAATGAAATTAATAGGCAGCAGGTTTAAAACAAACAAAAGGAAGTATTTCTTCACACAACACACAGTGAACCTGTAGAACTATTTGCCACAGGATGTTGTGTATAACAGGTTTTAAAAAAGAACTAGATACGTTTAGGTCCATCAATGGCTATTAGTCAGGATGAGCATAGAATCATAGAATATCAGGGTTGGAAGGGACATCAGGAGGTCATCTAGTCCAACCCCCTGCTCAAAGCAGGACCAATCCCCAACTAAATCATCCCACCCAGGGCTTTGTCAAGCCAGGCCTTAAAAACCTCCAAGGAAGGAGATTCCACCACCTCCCTAGGTAACCCATTCCAGTGCTTCATCGCCCTCCTAAAACTTGAAAAAGTTTTTCCTAATATCCAATCTAAACCTCCCCACTGCAAATTGAGACCATTACTCCTTGTTCTGTCATCTGGTGCCACTGAGAACAGTCTAGATCCATCCTCTTTGGAACCCCCTTTCAGGTAGTTGAAAGCAGCTATCAAATCCCCTCTCATTCTTCTCTTCTGCAGACTAAACAATCCCAGTTCCCTCAGCCTCATAAGTCATGTGCTCCAGCCCCCTAATCATTTTTATTGCCCTCCACTGGACTCTTTCCAATTTTTCCACATCCTTCTTGTAGTGTGGGGCCCAAAACTGGACACACTACTCCAGATGAGGCCTCACCAATGTCAAATAGAGGGGAATGATCACGTCCCTCGATCTGCTGGCAATGCCCCTACTTATACAGCCCAAAATGCCATTAGCCTTCTTGGCAACAAGGGCACACTGTTGACTCATATCCAGCTCATATCTTCGGTCCCTAGTCTGTAAAAATGAATGGGATTCTTCCGTCCTAAGTGCAGGACTCTGCATTTGTCCTTGTTGAACCTCATCAAGTTTCTTTTAGCCCAACCCTCTAATTTGTCTAGGTCCCTCTGTATCCTATCCCTACCCTCCAGCATATCTACCACTCCTCCCAGTTTCGTGTCATCTGCAAACTTGCTGAGGGTCCAATCCACGCCATCCTCCAGATCATTAATGAAGATATTGAACAAAACTGGCCCCAGGACCGACCCTTGGGACACTCCACTTGAAACCGGCTGCCAACTAGACATGGAGCCATTGATCACTACCCGTTGAGCCCAATGACCTAGCCAGCTTTCTATCCATCTTATAGTCCATTCATCCAGCCCATACTTCTTTAACTTGCTGTGAAGAATACTGTGGGAGACTGTATCAAAAGCTTTGCTATGCTGACTGTTCCCTATCACTTTCCTATCCTCTAAGTGCTTCAAAATTGATTCCTTGAGGACCTGCTCCATGATTTTTTCCAGGGACTGAGGTGAGGCTGACTGGCCTGTAGTTCCCCAGATCCTCCTCCTTCCCTTTTTTAAAGATGGGCACCACATTAGCCTTTTCCAGTCATCCGGGACCTCCCCCGGTCGCCATGAGTTTTCAAAGATATTGGCCAATGGCTCTGCAATCACATCTGCCAACTCCTTTAGCACCCTTGGATGCAGTGCATCTGGCCCCATGGACTTGTGCTCGTCCAGCTTTTCTATATAGTTCTGAACCACTTCTTTCTCCTCAGAGGGCTGGTCACCTCCTCCCCATGCTGTACTGCACAGTGCAGTAGTCTGGGAGCTGACCTTGTTCGTAAAGACAGAGGCAAAAAAAGCACTGAGTACATTAGCTTTTTCCACATCCTCTGTCACTAGGTTGCTTCCCTCATTCAGTAAGGGGCCCACACTTTCCCTGACCTTCTTCTTGTTGCTAACATACCTGAAGAAACCCTTGTTGTTACTCTTAACATCTCTTGCTAGCTGCAACTCCAAGTGTGATTTGGCCTTCCTGATTTCACTCCTGCATAGCTGAGCAATATTTTTATATTCCTCCCTGGTCATTTGTCCAATCTTCCACTTCTTGTAAACTTCCTTTTTCTGTTTAACATCAGCAAGGATTTCACTGTTAAGCCAAGCTGGGATGGTGTTCCAAGAAGGAGGAGAGCTAGGCAGAGACGGGCTCCACCTAGCAAAGAGAGGGAAGAGCATCTTCGCAAGCAGGCTGGCTAACCTAGTGAGGAGGGCTTTAAACTAGGTTTACCAAGGGAAGGAAACCAAAGCCCTGAGGTAAGTGGGGAAGTGGGATACTGGGAGGAAGCACAAGCAGGTGCAAGAGGGGAGGATTCCTGCCTCATACTGAGAAAGCGGGACAATCAGCGAGTTATCTTAAGTGCCTATACACAAATGCAAGAAGCCTGGGAAACAAGCAGGGAGAACTGGAAGTCCTGGCACAGTCAAGGAACTATGTGATTGGAATAACAGAGACTTGGTGGGATAACTCAAATGACTGGAGTACTGTCATGGATGGATATAAACTGTTCAGGAAGGACAGGCAGGGCAGAAAAGGTTGGGCAGTGGCCCAAGGAAGGGAAGAGACAATGAAGCTGACCGGATATGGAAGAGCAGGTACCTGAAAAGAGCTTTGCTTGTTTGAAGTGCCACCTGATAGAGCTGATAGAAGATCCAAGGTTTGGAGATGCAGGTAGAAACTATGGTTGAGGTTTGAAGGGGATCTGAGCAGATGGATGGGGGGAAGGAGAGAGGAGGCGAAGGGAAAAGTGAAGACTTGCAGATGCAAGCCGGACTGGAGAACTCAGAGGGGAGGCTGCTGGGTGAGGAAAGAGGCCAGTGGAAGCATGTGACTATGAGAACCAGGCGGAGGACAAGACCGGCTAGTGAAGGGGAAATAAAGCTCAGGAACAGGTTTGCTGAATTGGATACTGAAGAAGGGGCACAACAGGCAGTAGCAGAAGGTGGGAGGAGGAAGAGAAGAGTGGCTAGTCCAAAAGAAGAGGGGAAGAGTCAATGGAGACAATCAGAGTTCAGAGCTCCAGGAGGACAGAGGACAACTTGCAGAAGATTGCAAGGGAGAACAAAAGACAAGAGGACTTGCAGCCAGAAGGAACAGGAGGAAGGTCAGAGAATCACACCAATACCAGGAAGAGGCAGGTTTATGTGACTGGTGACTCCCTACGAAGAAGAACAGACAGGCCTGTCACCAATCCGGAGAACAGAAGGGTGAGCTGTCTGCCAGGGGCTAAGATACGGGATTTGGACCTGAGGCTGAAGAGGATCCTAATGGGATTCTCACTAGATTCTCACTGGAACACATTAAGGGAGACTCTGCCAGGCTGGGGAAGATGCTTAGAGAAATGGAGGCTCAGGTGATCTTGGGTGGGATTCTACCTGCCCCTAGAGAAGGAGAACAAAGGTGAGACAAGATTATGATGACCAAGAGATGGTTCAGGCAGTGGTGGTATAAGGAGGGCTTTGGGATTTTTGACCTCTGGGAGGCATTCATGGACAGAGGACCGTTCTCATAGGATGGACTCCACCTGTGTAGGGAGGGAAATAGACTTCTGGGACAACTGATTAAAAAAGCTTTAAACTAGGAACTCAGGGGAGACAGTTGGGAAATGCTCGTGTAGTCTCCACGCCTGATTTTAACATTGACTGAGAAGAAAATAAAGAAAGAGAGAATACAGCAATGGAGAAAGGAAGAGCAGTGGATAGGAGAATGGGCATTAAGAGGGAAGATAGTGCCAATATTAGTGATGCTAACAGTCAGGTAGGTGATACTGTCAGTAGAATGACTGTACCCAGTTGGGCAAGGAATCCGGGTGAATCTGAGCAGAAACTACTAAGATATTTTTACATCACTCCAAGTAGCCTGGGTAACAAAATGGAAGAACTAGAACTACTGGTGCAGGAAGTGAAGGCAGATATTAGAGGGATAAGAGAAACATGGTGGAATACTAGTCATGACTGGAGCACAGGTATTGAAGGGTCTGTGTTGTTCAGAAAAGACAGAAATAAAGGTAAAGGTGGTGCAGTAGCAATGTATATTAATCATGAGGCAGACTGTACAGAAATTAGAAATGATGGAATGGGTAAAACAGAGTGTGTTTGGATGAAAATCACTTTGGGGAAGAAAACTTCCAGAGGTTCCCCCAGGACAGGGTTTGGGGTATGCTATGGACCCCTGGATCCAATTAGGGCAGGGGTTCTCAAACTGGGGGTCGGGACCCCTCAGGGGGTTGTGAGGTTATTACCTGGGAGGTCGCAAGTTGTCAGCCTCCACCCCACACCTTGCTTTGCCTCCAGCATTTATAATGGTGTTAAATATATTAAAAAGTGTTTTTAATTTATTAGGGTGGGTCTCACTCAGAGGCTTGCTGTGTGAAAGGGGTCACCAGTACCAAAGTTTGAGAACCACTGAATTAGGATATGGATAGAAACCTCTTTAATGTTTTTACTGAAATAAATACTACTGGGAATTGTGTGATTATAAGAGACTCTAACTTCCCAGAGATAGACTGGAGAAGAAGTGCTACTAAGGGCCCAGATTTTCCTGGACGTGATAGCAGACAGATTTCTGCACCAAACAGCAGCTGAACCAACAAGAGGTGATGCCATTTTAGATTTGGTATTGGTGAATAGTGAGGACCTCATAGAAGAACTGGCTGCAGGGAACAACCTTGGGTCCAGTGATCATGAGCTAATTCAGTTTAAACTAAATGGAAGGATAAACCAAAACTGGATCTAAAACTAGAGTCCTTGATTTCAAAAGGGCAAATTTAAAAAAAATAAGGAAAGTAGTTAGGGCAGTGACTGGACTGAAGAACAAGGATCTGGATGGAGGAGGCCTGGAATTACTTTAAGTCAAAGTTGCAGAAAATATCTGAAGCCTGCACCCCAAACAAGAGGAAAAAAATCATAGGGAGGGTTGAAGACCAAAGTGGATGAGCAAACTTCTCAAAGAGGTTATTAAGAGAAAGCAGAAAGCCTACAAGGAATGGAAGATGGGAAGTATGAACAAGGAAAGCTACTTCTTAGCGGTCAGAAAACGTACGGGAAAAGTGCGACCTGCTAAAAACGAAGCAGAGTTGGGGCTTCCAAGGAAATTAAAACAAATAGTAAAAGGTTCTATAGCCACATAAATAAAAAGAAAACAAAGAAAGACGAAGTGGGACTGCTCAGCACTGAGGATGGGGCAGAGATTAAAGATAATCTAGGCATGGCCCAACATCTAAACAGATACTTTGTCTCAGATTTTAACAAGGATAATTAGGAGATTATGGATAGTGGCAGGGTGGCTAGTGGGAACAAGGATATGGAAGTAGAAATTACCACATCTGAGATAGAAGTCAAACTCAAACAATTTAAAGGAACTAAATCAGGGGGCCCAGATGATCTCCATCCAAGAATATTAAAGGAATTGGCACATGAAATTGCAAACCCAACAGCAAGCATTTTTAATGAATCTGTAAATTTGGGAGTCATATCCTATCACTGGAGAATTGCTAATATTGCACCTATTTTTAATAAAGGGGGGAAAGGGATCCAGGAAACTACAGGCCTGTTAGTTTGACTCAATTGTATGCAAGGTTTTAGAACAAATTTTGAAAGAGAAAGTAGTTAAGAAAATGGAGGTAAATTGTATTTGGGATAAAATATAACATGGTTTTACAAAAGGTAGATCATGCCAGACAAACTTGATCTTTTTTGAGAAGATAACTGATTTTTTAGACATAGGAAATGCAGTAGCTCTAATTTGATACAGCTTCACATGGGAAATTATTAGTTAAATTGGAGAAGATGGGGATTAATATGAGAACTGAAAGGTAGATAAGGAACTGATTAAACGGGCGACACAACAGGTCATACTGAAAGATGAACTGTCAGGCTGCAGCAAGGTTGCTAATGGAATTCCTCAGGGGTCAGTATGGAGATTGGCTCTTGGATTGGGGAATGGGCTCCCACAGGACACCCCACCACTGGGAGACTGCTTGAAAATGTGCTACAGGCAGCAGTCCTGCTTTGCCCTGCTGCGGGGAAGAGAGGAGCTAAGAGGTTGTTGCCATCTCTGATTTCTAGGAGCCTGAGCCTCCAGACTTTGGGATAGTTCTCTCTGGACATTCCAGCGCCGCCTCGCGTTGGGCATTGGTATTTGAGTTCCTGTGTCTGAACCCAAGTCTCACGTGATAACCTGCCAGGAAATGTGTCCAACCCAATAACGTCACTGGGACACCGCCCACAGACCAGCTCCCTCGGGGGTGGGATTAGCATTGTCGGTGTCCAGAGAGAAGAGAGATGGCTGAAAAACAGGGCGGCGGGGGGGAGGGGGGAGGAGATACAAACATTTCTCAGCATTTTCCCAGATTTTAAAAAATTGAAATTTGGAATGTTATTGAAATGTTGAAATTTGAAACATTTTGACCAGCTCTAGAGATGGTACGAAAAACAAACAAAACACAGGGAGGGGGGATTGCCCCTTTTATTGAGGGGGGATTTGTAAATTCCTAATAAATAACAATTCATCTCCTGGGCCTGGGCTGGAATTTAGCATCCTGGGGTTTCCTCCGGGGGATTCTCCGGGCAGGGGCACAGAGCCGGGCTAGGAGTTCAGACACCGCATTCCCAGCTACAGGGCCGGCTTTAGGAAGTGCGGGGCCCGATTCAAACAGTTCCGATGGGGCCCCGACAGGGATGACTAAAAAAAAAAAAAAACACGTTAAAAAAAACACGTGGGGCTTGTACTCACCGGGCCGCGCTCCTAGTCTTTGGCGGCGGGTCCTTCACTCGCTCCGGGTCTTTGGCGGCACTGAAGGACCCGCCGCCAAAGTGCCGCCAAAGACCTGGAGCGAGTGAAGGACCCGCTGCCAAAGACCTGGAGCGCTGCCGGGTGAGTAAAAATTAAAAAGGTGCCTCTAGCCAGGGAAGGGATTCTCTGCCACTTGCCCCCCACTCTGGGCGACCCTGCCACTGGGCGCGGGGCCCGATTCAGGGAAATTGGTGGAATTGGCCTAAAGCCGGCCCTGCCCAGCTGCCAGCACAGTGGAGCGAGGGAAAAGGCGGCATGACCAGGCTTCCCCGCCCCCGGGTGCCATATTGTCCCTTTGGTGCTTTTGGCAGCCTGGAGAAATTAAAGCTTAAAGCTACTTTTGCCAAGGATCCCCTCTCCTGAGTTGTGCACACACTCCCCAGCCCCAGCCTACGGCCTGGGCCCTTCCAGAAAATCAGAAACAGGAAGTCAGAGAATCAGTTTATGCACTAGCCCGCCAGGGCTAAAAAGGGGCAATCCAAGAGGACAGCTCCCATGCATTTATCTTTAGTCTTGAGATATTGGGGGGGGGGGGGGGTTAAAGCCCCAGATCCTGGAGTCATGCAGTTTGTGTGAATCTCAGCTTTCATTGAAAAAAAAAAAGAGACTGTTTGCAGAGATGCTAAACATGTCTTTGCATCTGTCTTTACCATAGAGAATGATGGGGGAAAACCTACCCTAGGGTGATGTTTTATGTGCAGCGCTGGTGAAGCAGTATTTCCAGTAGAGACAAGGAAGTGTTGGTACCATTATACCAGGCACTTATGAGACCTCATCCGGAATACCATGTGCAGTTCTGGGCTTCCATGGCTAAGAAAGATGAATTCAAACTGGAACAGGTCAGAGAAGGGCTATTAGGATGGAGGAGGGCTCTGAGTTACTATAGAGAATTCTTTCCCCGGTGTTTAGCCAGTGGGTCTTGTCCACATGCTCAGGGTCTAACTGATCGCTATATTTGGGGTCAGGAAGGAATTTTCCCCCGGGTCAGATTGGCCCTGGGCATTTTTCGCTTTCCTTTGCAGCATGGGGCACAGGTCACTTGCAGGTTTAAACTAGTGTAAATGGTGGATTCTCTGTAACCTGAAGTCTTTAAATCATGATTTGAGGATTTCAGTGACTCAGCCAGAGATTCGGGGTCTATTACAGGAGTGGGTGGGTGAGGTTCAGTGGCCTGCAGTGTGCAGGAGGTCAGATTAGATGATTATGATGGCCCTGGCCTTAAAGTCTATGAATGTAATGTAATGGGTCTGCCTGCCTTCACTAACTCGGGATTCAGCGCTGGCAAGGGGGTGGGCCTGATGACCTCATAGGGGTTTTCCCTCTCTCATTTCAATGATTCCATGATAGGACGAGGCAAGAGACATTAAAGGAGTGTCTGAGAGAAAAACCTTTACAATTACAGTGATAAAAAACACTAGCTGCAGCAGGGGAAAGGCTGCCAAGATTCTCCAGCCTGAAGACCTTCATGAAACCCGTCTGCTAAACAGCTGATATTCCACTTGCTTCAATGTATAAAGCTGGAGGAAAAAAGACAACAAAGGAAGTAAATGCATTCAAACGGGGACCTTTGGTTTCAAAACCATAGGCTCCTACCCGGTAAGCTAAGTGGAGTGCCCCAAGGGTCAGTCCTGGGGTCAGTTTTGTTCAATATCTTCATTAATGATCTGGAGGATGGCGTGGATTGGACCCTCAGCAAGTTTGCAGATGACACGAAACTGGGAGGATTAGTAGGTATGCTGGAGGGTAGGGATAGGATACAGAGGGACCTAGACAAATTAGAGGATTGGGCGAAAAGAAACTTGATGAGGTTCAACAAGGACAAGTGCAGAGTCCTGCACTTAGGACGGAAGAATACCATTCATTGTTACAGACTAGGGACCGAATGGCTAGGAAGCAGTTCTGCAGAAAAGGACCTAGGGGTTACAGTGGACGAGAAGCTGGATATGAGTCAACAGGGTGCCCTTGTTGCCAAGAAGGCTAATGGCATTTTGAGCTGTATAAGTAGGGGCATTGCCAGCAGATAGAGGGACGTGATCATTCCCCTCTATTTGACATTTGTGAGGCCTCATCTGGAGTGCTGTGTCCAGTTTTGGTCCCCACACTACAAGAAGGATGTGGAAAAATTGGAGAGAGTCCGGTGGAGGGCAATAAAAATGATTAGGGGGCTGGAGCACATGACTTATGAGGCTGAGGGAACTGGGATTGTTTAAGTCTGCAGAAGAGAAGAATGAGGGGGGATTTGATAGCTGCTTTCCACTACCTGAAAGGGGGTTCCAAAGAGGATGGATCTAGACTGTTCTCAGTGGCACCAGATGACAGAACAAGGAGTAATGGTCTCAACTTGCAGTGGGGGAGGTTTAGGTTGGATATTAGGAAAAACTTTTTCAAGTTTTAGGAGGGCGATGAAGCCCTGGAATGGGTTACCTAGGGAGGTGATGGAATCTCCTTCCTTGGAGGTTTTTAAGGTCAGGCTTGACAAAGCCCTGGGTGGGATGATTTAGTTGGGGATTGGTCCTGCTTTGAGCAGGGGGTTGGACTAGATGACCTCCTGATGTCCCTTCCAACCCTGATATTCTATGATTCTATGCTCATCCTGACTAATAGCCATTGATGGACCTAAACGTATCTAGTTCTTTTTTAAAACCTGTTATACACAACATCCTGTGGCAAATAGTTCTACAGGTTCACTGTGTGTTGTGTGAAGAAATACTTCCTTTTGTTTGTTTTAAAACTGCTGCCTATTAATTTCATTTGGTGACCCCTAGTTCTCGTGTTATAAGGAGTAAATAACACTTCCTTATTTACTTTCTCCACAGCCCGTCAATCACTGCGACACCGTTATTATTTATGATCATGCACACGCATTTCTGTGGCACCAGTTCCTGTAGTATCCAGGCTCTCGGGCGCCACCTGTTTCCTAGGGCGCATGCCCAGCCTCTGAGCGGAGCCTCAGGCTTTCAGACATTATTCAGTCCAACTCTTGGGCACAGAGAATACTCTTCAGATAGTCCCACCCACAGCAGTATGAGCTCAATGGGGTTTAGACCCAAGTCCTTCAACCCCATCTCACTCCAGGCCTTCCTTTGTAGTAGCTCCACTACCACCAACACAACAGGTTCCCCAACACCTTCTCAAATGCTGCTTTCTCCTTCTCCCTCACGAAAACAGGCCAATCCCCTCCCATCTCCCTAACCCTCACACAACTGCATTCCAACCTAGCCCCTATCTCCACAACAGATCCCATCCTGCTGCTGCCCTCCAGACTCCCCAGCTACAGTCAGCCCCAATCCCTTGCTAATTCTGTCCATCAACCTTGTGTCCCTGGGCAGTTTACCTCCCCTGCTGGTCCTTGGATGGCTCAATGGTGGAAGCCTGTGTTGCATCAGGAGCATGTGCTAGTGAGCAGTTAGTATGTCCACCAGCAGGGAGCACTAGACAAGAGTTCTGCCCCACCTCCATCCCTTCCCAGAACCTGGATTAGTAGCACCCCTCTTGTCCCGGCTGCAGAAGAACCATTTCCCAGGCGCAAGGGGTCATTCATGAGCAACAGCTATATCCTCTTCCCTTAGGGGGCAGTGTTGCACATCAACACAATCTCCACAGAGAGATCTAGTTAATGGCTAGGGTGGAGCAGAGGGAATGTGATAAGGATGAACTGAGCAGTGTTCTGTAGAAATGACTGGAGAATGCGATCTTCTCTGGGGGTTGTCTGAAGTCTGGAGCAGAGATATAATTCTGTATGACATTGTGTAGAACAGTTCCGAAATTAATATAAAATAACCCCCTTTCTTTAAATTCTGCAGGCCTTTTCCAGAAAGGAGCTCCTGAAGGACTCTGCTCGCTGCTCCTTGGATAGCATTTCCCCTGCAGGACTAGATTTAGCTCTGCTAAGGTTTAACCTGAAGGGATGCTATGGTCACACCGACTTTCAGAAGAGCTCAGTTCACGGTTAGGCTCCTAGTAAGGGGTCAGTGTCTCAGAAGATCTCAGCAGGTTGAGTGCTCAGAACTTTAGAAAATCTGGCAGTGGGAGCTGCTGGGTGCTGAGCAAACTGAACAGAAGGCACTAAGTGTGTTTGAGAATCTAGCCCCCTGCAAATTCAAAATGAGACAGGAAGCAGCGTCCCATCTGGCTACACCTTTGGGGTCCTAGTCCCAGTGGCCGGTCTTCTGGCTTCCCACCTGCTCCATTTAGCAGCACTTTGGAGAGAAAACATATTTCCCACTATAGAAATGGGCAGAGGTCAAGAAGAAGTCACTCCAGGGCAAAGTGAAGAGGGTCTCAAGCAGCAGCATTCTTGCTCAGTGGTTAGGCTTTTCCCTGTTGCAGTGGTTATGGTATAAAGGAGCAGGTGGTAAAAATGGTATGGCACACATTAGAATAGCTGGTGAGATCAGACACTGTGATAGCCAGAAGAGTATAAAGTGATCTAGCACCTTCCATCCCAAATGATCCCAAAGCACTTTACCAACATGAGTCACATCCCCCACCACTGAAAGGCAGCCAGCTCTGGAGTGAAACATGGCAGCTGTGTAAAAATCCACAACAGGGGTTAATATCCGACTATTACAGAAACTGCCATGCCATTCCAAATGGCCACATGCAGTGAGAGCACCTCCAGCAACTATACCATAGAATCATAGAATGTCAGGGTTGGAAGGGACCTCAGGAGGTCATCTAGTCCAACCCCCTCCTCAGAGCAGGACCAACACCAACTAAATCAGCCCAGCCAGCGCTTTGTCAAGCCTGACCTTAAAAACCTCTAAGGAAGGAGATTCCACCACCTCCCTAGGTAACCCATTCCAGTGCTTCACCACCCTCCTAGTGAAAAAGTTTTTCCCAATATTCAACCTAAACCTCCTCCACTGCAACTTGAGACCATTGCTCCTTGTTCTGTCATTCGGTACCACTGAGAACAGTCTAGATCCATCCTCTTTGGAGTCCCCTTTCAGGTAGTTGAAAGCAGCTATCAAATCCTCCCTCATTCTTCTCTTCTGCAGACTAAACAATCCCAGTTCCCTCAGCCTCTCCTCATAAGTCATGTGCTCCAGCCTCCTAATCATTTTTCAGAGTAGCAGCCGTGTTAGTCTGTATCCGCAAAAAGAACAGGAGTACTTTTGGCACCTTAGAGACTAACAAATTTATTAGAGCATAAGCTTTCGTGGGCTACAGCCCACTTCTTCGGATGCATATAGAGTGGAACATATATTGAGGAGATATATATACACACATACAGAGAGCATGAACAGGTTTTGTTGCCCTCCACCGGACTCTCTCCAATTTTTCCACATCCTTCTTGTAGTGTGGGGCCCAAAACTGGACACAGTTCTCCAGATGAGGCCTCACTAATGTCGAATAGAGGGGAATGATCATGTCCCTTGATCTGCTGGCAGTGCCCCTACTTATACAGCCCAAAATGCCGTTAGCCTTCTTGGCAACAAGGGCACACTGTTGACTCATATCCAGCTTCTCGTCCACTGTAACCCATAGGTCCTTTTCTGCACAACTGCTACCTAGCCGCTCGGTCCCTAGTCTGTAGCAGTGCATGGGATTCTTCCATCCTAAGTGCAGGACTCTGCACTTGTCCTTGTTGAACCTCATGAGATTTCTTTTGGCCCAATCCTCTAATTTGTCTAGGTCCCTCTGTATCCTATCCCTACCCTGCAGCGTATCTACCACTCCTCCCAGTTTAGTGTCATCTGCAAACTTGCTGAGGGTGTAGTACACGCCATCCTCCAGATCATTAATGAAGATATTGAACAAAACCGGCCCCAGGACCAACCCTTGGGGCACTCTGCTTGAAACCGGCTGCCAACTAGACATGGAGCCGTTGATCACTACCCGTTGAGCCCGACGATCTAGCCAGCTTTCTATTCACCTTATAGTCCATTCATTCAGCCCATACTTCTTTAACTTGCTGGCAAAAATAGTGTGGGAGACCGTATCAAAAGCTTTGCTACATCCACTGCTTTCCCCTCATACACAGAGCCAAGTATCAGAGGGGTAGCCGTGTTATCTCCTCATAGAAGGCAATTAGGTTAGTCAGGCATGACTTGCCCTTGGTGAATCATTGCTGACTGTTCTTGATCACTTTCCTCTCCTCTAAGTGCTTCAGAATTGATTCCTTGAGGACCTGCCCCATGATTTTTCCAGGGACTGAGGTGAGGCTGACTGGCCTGTAGTTCCCCAGATCCTCCTTCTTCCCTTTTTTAAAGATGGGCACTACATTAGCCTTTTTCCAGTCATCCGGGACCTCCCCCGATCGCCATGAGTTTTCAAAGATATTGGCCAATGGTGCTGCAATCACATCCGCCAACTCCTTTAGCACCCTCGGATGCAGCGCATCCGGCCCCATGGACTTGCGCTCGTCCAGGTTTTCTAAATAGTCCCGAGCCACTTCTTTCTCCACAGAGGGCTGGTCACCTCCTCCCCATAGTGTGCTGCCCAGTGCAGTAGTGTGGGAGCTGTCCTTGTTTGTGAAGACAGAGGCAAAAAAAGCATTGAGTACATTAGCTTTTTCCACATCCTCTGTCACTAGGTTGCCTCCCTCATTCAGTAAGGGGCCCACACTTTCCTTGACTTTCTTCTGGTTGCTAACATACCTGAAGAAACCCTTCTTGTTACTCTTAACATCTCTTGCTAGCTGCAACTCCAAGTGTGATTTGGCCTTCCTGATTTCACTCCTGCATGGCTGAGCAATATTTTTATACTCCTCCCTTCCATTTGTCCAAGCTTCCACTTCTTGTAAGCTTCTTTTTAGTTTTTAAGATCAGCAAGGATTTCACCGTTAAGACAAGCTGGTTGCCTGCAATATTTACTATTCTTTCTACACATTGGGATGGTTTGTTCCTGCAATCTCAATAAGGATTCTTTAAAATACAGCCAGCTCTCCTGGACTCCTTTCCCTCTCATGTTATTCTCCCAGGGGATTCTGCCAGTCAGTTCCCTGAGGGAGTCAAAGTCTGCTTTTCTGAAGTACAGGGTCCGTATTCTGCTGCTCTCCTTTCTTCCTTGTGTCAGGATCCTGAACTCAACCATCTCACGGTCACTGCCTCCCAGGTTCCCATCCACTTTTGCTTCCCCTACTAATTCTTCCCTGTTTGTGAGCAGCAGGTCTAGAAGAGCTCTGCCCCTAGTTGGTTCCTCCAGCACTTGCACTAGGAAATTGTCCCCTACACTTTCTAAAAACTTCCTGGATTGTCTGTGCACCGCTGTATTGCTCTCCCAGCAGATATCAGGGTGATTGAAATCTCCCATGAGAACCAGGGCCTGTGATCTAGTAACTTCTGTTAGTTGCAGGAAGAAAGCCTCGTCCACCTCATCCTCCTAGTCTGGTGGTCTATAGCGTGAGTTCCTTTTGTATGTACACCGTACCATGACTCCTACAGTATGAAAGACCAAGTGAGGAATACATCCAGCTCTTTATTTTAAAGGTCAGGCCAGAATTGGGGGCCTGAGGGTTGCCACCGTCCAGGTTTTCCCAAGATCATCTCTTTCTTGAGGTAGTTGTCCTGGGATATGCAGTGCACTCGGCCAGCTGTCCATTTTTATTGGCTCAGGATCATCCCAGTTGTCCCAGTTGTTTTGCACTCAGAAGTGACAACCCTAACGGCCCATCGCAAGGAAGGGAAATCCCAAATTCAAACACTGAGACAGACGAGCATAGCTGAAGTGCAAGAAGTTTTTATTGGCTCGGCCTTGAGGTGATAAAGAGAAGGACTCATGCATTCAGAGAGCTGTTTGTACCCTTTGAACTGAGCACTCCTTTCAGCATTGGTGAACTGACCTTCATTCAACCTTGATCTTCTGTTCCCCTTTTTCTGGACAGGTCAGTGCTGCAAACAATCCAAAGGCAGAACTGCCACTGGGCACTGGGCACATGAGGGCAACACTCATCCATTATTGAGGCAGTGCGGCCTGACAGAGAGAGCACCGGGCCACACCAGGACTTTGGGAAAATCACTTTCCTTTTGTGCCTTAGTTTCCTAGTTGTAAATACTAAGCCACCTTTGTAAAGTGATGCAAGGTCTATGGAAGTTAAGGGGTAGGAGTCGTTATTATATA
Organism: Chrysemys picta bellii; assembly: GCF_011386835.1. NCBI lineage: Eukaryota > Metazoa > Chordata > Testudines > Emydidae > Chrysemys > Chrysemys picta. The sequence continues at coordinate 3,867,230 of NC_088813.1, forward strand.
TGGGAGTCTTGTGGACTGAGATGGTGGTCACATGGTTTAGAGTCTTGGGGAATAGCCACAGAGAAATGCAGAGTTGGACCCTTCCCATGGAGGTATCTGCTATGGGGCACCAGCATACAAAGGGGGCTGGTGCCCCTTTGAGGAAAGAAGTGCCCAGCCATTGCTCTCTTGCCACAATCTTGCTGTCTCTGAAGCTGGGGATGGAAACCAGCCATTAGCAGCTTCCCCCTGCCCAGAGCAGAGCCTGGACAGGAGTCATCCTTGGAGTATTCGGTTTGTTGCCATTTTGCACGTCTCATGATGACAAACCACAGGATGAAGAAATGGAGCAATGCCAGACCTTGCCAGGGCACTGAGAGGCAGTGTGGCCCAATGGCTAGCAGTCAAGAGACCTGGGGTCTGTTCCCAGCTCTGTCACTGGCCTGGTGAGTGACCAAAGTGAAATTACTTCCCTGCTGAATGCCTCAGTTCCCCAGCTGTCAGATGTAAAGTGCATTGATATCTACGGCTGGGCAATGCTATGGAAGAACTCAGTGTTATTATCAATATTACTGCGTCTATGGCAGCAGCAGAAGAAGCTATTCCCATCTAGCGGTGATGAGGCAGATCCCCCCCAGCAATGCCTTGGTGTGGCCCTTTAGAAATACCCGCTAGGCCCTGCAGGCCAGCACTGACCCCGGCCCATCCAGGGGTTGGCAGTGACATGCAGCATGCATGGCTGGTTATGTAACTTATTTGCCTTTATTTTTTAAGAGGCCCTGAAGGCACCCGTGCTAATGGAAAAACAGAGGGAGTGGGAGGGCAGGGAGGGGCAGACAGATGGCCCGCTCTCCAGCAGGGAGGCATTTCTTTGCCTGCTATGAGATCATTCTAGGAAAAACAATATCAACCGAACGGGAACAACCTCAGCTTTCGCTAATTCAATTGAGTTTGTTTTCATTCGATTCCTCTGTTTTTTCCTTCTATAAATCTCCCTCTCTCTTCCCCTCACACACAAACACACAGTCTCCCTCACACACTCACCTACGTGCCCCATCTCTCAGCACTCCACGATCCGGTACAGCACATTCCGTTTTGGGCACAAGTTCTACATGACTCCACCCATCAGTGCACTTCTGCCCGTAGGTAGGGGATGGGACCCACCCCCCTCGCGGGGTCCTAGAGCCGCGGCTCCAGCCTGAGCCCGAACATCTACTCTGAAATTATAGAGCCTGAATCAGCTGCCTTGGGCCGGCCATGGGGGGTGTATGCAGTACAGACATACCCTAAGGGTCTGTCCACTAGTGGGGAATTGCCAGCGTTCATCATGCGTTGGCCACTCCTCCGCCTCACCCTGCCTGCCCCCCCACACCCTCTGCATAGGAGTGAGCTATGCTGGCTCTGTACCTGCTGTGGGTGGTCCCCAGCTGGGGGGTCTGGCCCATCTCTGACTGGCACAAAGGGGGCAAAGCTAAAATCTACATAACCATTTACAGCGGACAATAGATTTCCCGGGACCCCCGAGGTTATAGTACAGTCCATCTCACAGCATATGGAACAGACAAGTGGTCCATTTCACCCACCATATTGAATGCTTTGGGATTCTTCTACATGAAAGGTACTTTATAAATATGTATCCACTTGCTCTGCCAGTTTAAAATGTATTCTACATCAGTCAGGACTGTGCTTATACATTACTTATTTTACCCCAAAGTCTATTTATATTGTCGAGGTATTAAAGATTAACAACAAAAATGGCAAAACAAACACTTGACACATATAATATTCAGAAGCTATAAATATAGCTGGGAAAAAAATCTATGTTGAATAAACAAAAGCAATTGTTATACTCATAAATTATTGTCTTTCCCTTATATACATCTACAGTCTGTGATGACACACTGAAAAGTGCATTGTCTGTCCCAGAGTGCCATTATAGATCTTGTTTTTATAGTTTTCCAAAACACCAACGTGATTTAGAAGCAATGTGTTGGGTTCCTAAATCACTTCGGTGTTTTAAAAATCCTACCAGTGGACCTTTGTTAAAGGTGATTCTATTCCTGATTATTATTCCCTCAACCTCCTCAGATGTTGAACCAGGTTCACTGATTTGTGCCAGACGTTTATGGGGTTAGTTGATAAAAATCTTTCTGCTAAAGGCTTTTACCCTGGCGTTATCCCACCAGGTCTCTGTGATGCCAACTATGTCAGAGTTGTGTTTATTTACAAGCATTTCAAGTTCTTCCTGCTTATTTCCCATACTTCTTGCATTAGTATACAGCAGAGGTGGGCAAAATACAGCCCGCGGGCCACATCCGGCCCATGGGACCCTCCTGCCCGGCCCCTGAGCTCCTGGCCCGGAAGGCTAGCCCCCAGGCCCCTCCCCTGCTACCCCCTCTCTTCCACAGCCTCAGTTTACTGCGCCACCGGCACAGTGCTCTTGGCGGCGGGGCCTTGAAGAGCCGCGGCCTGACCCGGTGCTCTGTGCTGCGCGGTGGCCTGGCTGGCTGCAGCCGGGTGGTGTGGCTGCCTGTCCTGGTGCTCTGGACGGGCGCGGCTGTATCACCGCCAGCCACCGGTGCTCCAGGCAGCGCGGTGAGGGTGCAGGAAGCAGGGAGGAGTTGGATAGAGGGCAGGGGAGTTTGTGGTAGTGGTCAGGGGGTGGGGGAGTGGATAGGGTCGGGGCAGTCAGAGTGAGAGGAACAGGGGCGTTGAATGGGGGCAAGGGTCCCAGGGGGCCGTCAGGGGGCGAGAAGCAGGGAGGGTCAGATAGGGGGCGAGGGCCAGGCCACGCCTGGCTGTTTGGGGAGGCACAGCCTACCCTAACCAAAACTCCATACAATTTCAGAAACCCAGTGTGGCCCTCAGGCCAAAAAGTTTGCCCGCCCCTGGTATACAGACATCTAAGATACTGATTTGATTCTCCCACCACCACCCCCGTTCTGTCTTGTCTCTCCCTTATCCCAGCTATAACAGCCCATGATCCTCCCAAATTCCAAACCTTCTCCCAGGTCTCCATGTTCTTGACTTACGCGTGGGCTTTGGTCACCTGCCCCCTTTGAACCTAGTTTAAAGCCCTCCTCACAAGGTTAGCCAGTCTGTATCCAAATATGCTCTTCCCCTTCCTCAATAGATGGACCCCATCTCTGCTTAGCAGTCCTTCTTCCTGGAACAACATCCCGTGGTCAAGGAAGTCAAAGCCCTCCTGGCAACACCATCTTCACAGCCAGGAATTCACTCCCAGGATGCATCTGTCTCTGCCTGGGCCCCTACCCTTGACCAGAAGGATCGAAGAGAACACTACCTGTGCTCTGAACTCCTTCACCTGTACTCCCAGAGCCCTGTAGTCACTTCTGATCTTTTCAGTATTCCTGAAATATTCTAAAACTGGGGGCAGTCTAAGTCTAAGTCAGAAGCTCACCTCCATTCCTGAGCCTTTGCTCCTTTTAACAATTAAACTCAATCCTACCCCCTTTCCACACACACAAGTTGGTCACCACAGCAGTTCCAGATTCTGGCTGAGGTAGGAAGGGCCCAACGCAAGAAGCTGTTTGGAAATACCTCAAGAACCACCTACCACAGGAAATAGAAGAGCCAGAAGTCTTACTTTAAAAGCCTGTTTGCCTGAGGCACCCAGCCCAATTTTGTGACATCCAGGTTCAAGTCATTCAAGTCATCTTCAGCACCCAAACCTAATTTGCTGCCGTTGTTTGAGGTTTGGCCCAATAGTAACTAGAAGACATTTGGGAAATGTCAGGAATGCTTTAATTTCTGGCAATAATACTTCGAAGGTTGAAAAAATGAGACTAGACCCATGCTTCCTTCCAGCAGGCTTTTCTCAGGTGCCCTAAGGATAAACGAAGCCAGAGATTCCAGGATTTAGCACCTCACTACTTTCAGCACTGAGTATTAGCAATGCACCCAAACTGCACCATTTTGGATCAGGATCCAGATCCCAAACCCTCCAATGTTTGGAAGTTTCTGGACTCTGAGTTTCAGCTCAACCCATTACAGACAAGGGCCAGGCTTTTCAGCACCTGCAGTTGAGGCCAGAGATCAGACTGATTTTCAGAAGAACTCAGCACCTGGCAGTCTCTAAATATGATCACTGATTTGGTCATCTAAATAGGGGTTGGATACTTTTAATAATCTGATCTATAGGGTCCAGGCCCAAAGAATGTAGCCAAATCTAGATCTGGACCCAAATCTGCATCTGGACCTATTTCCAAACATCCCTAAAGTTCAGCCATGTTTGGACTCATTGTGCAGTCAACAATTCCTTTCTGCAGGATTTAGATAGCTCTTGTGTGATTACGCTAGGCAGCAGAGGTTGTGCTAATTAGCCTGGGAGCTAGCGCTCTAGAGCAAACCACAGTGTCTGGCTATGCCACGCTGTCTCAGTGACAATCCCCTTTATTCCTAGATTAGAAGGCCAGAAGGGCCACAGGGATCATCTGGTCTGACTCCTGTATAACACAGGCCATAGGACTGCCCTGAATTCCTGTTTGAACTAGAGCAGATCTTTTAAACAAAACATCCAATCTTGATTTTAAAATTGCCAGCGATGGGGAATCTGCTGCTGCCCTTGGCCCATTGTCCCAATGGTTAATTGCCTTCACTACTGAAAATTGGCATTTTATTTTCAGTTTGAATTTATCTGGCTCCAGCTTCCAGCCACTGGATTGTGTTATACCTTTGTCTGCTAGAATCGAGGAGCCTAATATCAAATTTCGGATCCCTATGTAATACTTATCCACTGATCAAGTCACCCCTTAACCTGCCCTTTGTTATTCATTACAGCCCTGTCTTCCCCCTTCTCTGCAGTGAGTGGCACTACATCAGCCTGTGGTTTGGTTCGGGTTTATTGCTTGTGAATACTTTCCTGACTCTGCCTGTGAGGAATTAGACATTTCCTGCTCTGTGTAATTCATGTAGAATCCCTCCCAGGTGGCTTTGTGCCCATGGATCAGAGGCATTTTACGCATGTACAGAACAGAAGGTAGCTTTGTGGGTGTGGGGTGCAAGCACTCCGCTATCAGTGTGACTGGAAAACACTAAAGAAGGGGGCGATAAGTGACCACAAGCACCGGGGAGGTTGGTGATGTGCATTAGCCTGCTCTGTCAGAACTGATTTTCATGAGCAGTGGCATCTTTTGATGTGGTTGTTTGACTAGGCTCCCATCCCTCATAAACGACATCAAACCAGGACCATGAATCCTCCTCACCCAGAGATTATATAGCAATTACCAGCTGATTTGCAGGGAGAGGTGGGACGGAGGGATTTAAAGCCAGAGGTCCTGCTCTCCTCTACATCCCTTTGATGGGAGCAAGAAATTAGGGTTAAAAAAGATATTTTCTTCTAATAAATTTCAGCAAAGGAATGGTTAATCTCTGCTTCTGCCAAGGAAACATTTTACCTTTGACTCTCCCCTTTGCCCACACGCTCACTGAGTACAGTCAGAGAGCACATCGATGTGGGATGTGAAAGCCACCCACCACATAAAGGAATTCATAGTGATTCCCTTTTAACATCCATGTATCAATTGATGGAAAACGTCTTGGAATTATGGGCTTCTCAGTACAAAGATCCAATGAAGTCGCTCAATAGGGGAAAGTAATTTCCCTCTCCAAGCTGACTCTTGTATTTGTCATATTACTCAACGCTAAAGCATCCTCGTTGAATTGTCCGATCTGTTTCAAAGCGGTTCACCCCCTCTCGGGTCTTATTTATCAGGATGGTCCCAGAATTTAGATTCTCCCTTTGAGGTAAAGGACAAGATTGACACAAGGTACAGAGCAGCAATTCCACCTCTCTGCGTACTCTGCACAGCGGTGCCTCTGCCTCTCATTCCCTCAAATTTCTAATCCTCCTGTTTATTAACATCAGTGGAGTGAGCCGTACAATCCCAGAGAACGCAGTTCGCACTTAAACTTCATTGCAAGTTAACACCCAGCATCTCAGGTGCAGTCTGTTTGCAGATTGTTATATAACATACAAAGGTTTGGAGACTTTTCCCACTGCAATTTTGTTGTCTTAGGGTATGTCTACACTGCAGCTGGCAACATGCTTCCCCACTCGAGTAGACAGAGACATGCCAGTGCTCCTTGAGCTAGCGTGCTAAAAACAGCTGTGTAGACATGGTAGCCTATGTGGCAGGGTGGGCTAACTGCCCAAGTATGTACCCAGGGATCCAGAGGGTTATTGGCTTGGCTAGTTGCCCCATGCTATCCCCAGTGTGCTGCTACATTTAGTGCAAGGCTCAGGCAGAGCTAGCCAAGATGGGAAGCATGCTCCCAGCTACAGTGTAGACATACCATTTGAGGTATTTACACAAAGCTTCCTCCGGGATAGGACCCTGCTGTCTCAGAGACCCTCTCCAGGCACCATCACGATAGCCGAGATTAGCTGGGGTGCTCTTGCTAAGAGAATCCTGCTTTAAGCTAAGATTTTAAAAAGCAACTTGTGATTCTTGATGCTCCCATTTTTGGGTACCAACTGGAGACACTTTCTAAGGGGAACTGATTTTCAGAGGGCAGGTGCTCAGCATTTCTTGGGGATCAGGCCCCTTTAAGGTATCTCATGCTGGGTGCCCAAAATCACTCCGCATGTTTGAAAATCTTGGCCTTAAATTCTAGCGGGCTGGAGCAGGACATTTTCAGCATTGGCAATGGCGCTGGCTGACCTCCTCTAGGAACCCATGGAGCAGAGAGACAATTCTGTCTGAGCCGGAATTGAGCACCTCAGGACACACCACGCACCTCTCTGGTCCCTCGGGCTCTTACCCCACGGGGGGTCGGGGTGCAGCAGTTGAGCTTATGAAGCATTGTTGGTCAATGGGCACCAATGCTGTGGTTTAAAGGGCTTCGGAAGAGGCTGGGAACAAAACTTAAGAGCTTGGTGTGACTATCCCTGGACCCGTAGCTCTTCCACACACACCACAGGCTAAGTGCTGAGACACTGAACTGATGGAAATACACGCATCTGAAACCATCAAGGCCCCTTCAGGTCTTGGTTACTGGTTCAAGTCTGCCCCCAGCTCAGTAGTGAATGCAAGAAAGTGGTTAGCGGTTCAGTGGCCTAAACAGAACAAGCTGGGAGTCTCCGTCCACTTCCTAATAGGGAGATGACCCCACCCTCACAATTGGCTCCAAATAGCCCCCTGTCACCTGTGTCTACAGAAAGGCCACTTAAAGGTGCCAGATCCTCAGGCGATGTAAACCTGCAAAGCTCAGTTGAAGTCAATAGAGCTAGGCCAGCATACCCCAGCTGGGAATCTGGCCCCTAGGTGTGTGCAATGGCCCCTCCTCTTCCCATTATCAGGGAACAGTGGCTGGAAAGCTTCTGGGAAGCTTGCCACTCAACCCAGCTCGGTAACACAGCACGTGAGGCACCCATATCCGGGGCCACATTTGGCAAAGTCCTGAGAGCCCAGCACCTACTATTGCCTAAACCTGGATTTAGTAGGCTAAGCATTGGCCCTCATCGCTGGAAATCATGGCCAACATCCAACAACCACTTTATTGAGTGGCTAGGGAGAAAGGCTGGTCCAACAGGACCCCACCTTGTGATTTATTTGTGAAATTCTTAGAGAACACCCAAGAGTCACAAAGCGGCGGAGCCAGGTAAGTAGTGCGTTGTAATATATTTAGCAAATTACACTATAAAATGGAGCCAGTGTGCAGATACTTTGGCAGGTGGGATGGCAGTGGGAATGCCCCTGTATTTGGCAGCACGTTCCAGTGGCGAGAGGATGAGAGTGGAACTCAGATGACCCGGGTGCTGAGAGATGGAGAATGAACCATATGGAATTAGCAAATGGCCTAAACAGCGTCCCCTTTGTCTGGGGTCCAGCAGTTGCTAACAAGGGGTAGCATGTGGGGCACACACTGTGTATTTGCACGTCATTAATCCTGTGAGACCCATGCCCCAGGGATCCTGCAAATGGCAGCCGCAGCATTCCTGGCCAGCCTGCACCCTCCCCCAGCCGGCCCAGCAGGAAAAAGCAACTGGTGAACCAAAGCTTGGAGGAAGCAAGCTCCCCTCATCCCCTCTGATGTCCATCTGTGGGTCAATAACTCAGGAGAGGCTGCCAGGGGGATTTCATGCTGTTCTGGTGAAGTCAGTGCATGGGGAAAAGACTGTAGGAAGCAAAGGCCAGATCCTCAGCCCTGCTACCGTGTCCTCTGCTCCACTCCAGCTAGAGCTGAGGATGCCCCTGGCATAGGCAGAAAGTCACCACGAGGAGTGAGGAAGGGTAAGAGGCAGCACTTGACGCACTGCAGCAATCCCAGGCTGGTGGAATGGTACCCAGGGTCCCACGCCAGACTGAGTCTCTGGCCAGTTGAGGCCCAGCTACCACCACGATCAGAGGAAGAAGTCACCTTTGCCTGCTTCCTTCAGCAAATTCAGTCTAGCTGGGGATCCAACCCCTCTCACCACAGTCACCCCCTCTCAGTGGCCTATCACGTGCTGCCATTCACTGACACTCTGCAAACCTGAAGCTGGCAGCAGCCGAGGAGTTCGTCGCCAGGCTCCAGGCCCAGGCTGACACCAAGAGTCAGAGTCCACGTCAGGGTTCGAGGTCCAAGTCAGGAGGCAAAGCCCAAATCAAGCCAAGGTCAAAGCTGGGAAGTCGAGCGCAAGGGGCAGGAACAGTCATGGCAACTATAGGACATGCACACTGCTGCCTGGAAGTGGGTTTAGATAGTGGAGCCAATCAGAAGCATGAGGCTGCTGTGTGTCAGTCCCCTGAGGCAGAACTTCCCATGGTGTGTCCACAGCTGGTCCTGGGAAGTGAAGCACAAACTGGCTGCAGCTGTTGCTGGGTGCTAGCCTGGTGCTGGCAGCTCTGCAGGTCTGGGTTCTAGACCCATGGGGTCTTTTGTGCTCTCAGAGGGGAAATGCTTTGAATCCTAGCTGCAGTAGGACTCTGGAGGTGGGACTGATGTTCCTCTTGCTTTCATCCAGGGCAATCAGAAGTCACTCTCTTCACATACGAGGGGGGAGAGGGAGATCAGACTGACAGGCATGTCTCTGCCTGCTGTGTACTTTGCTTCACCTTTTCCCCCCATGCAAAGTGGGTGTCAAACACACTGACGCCAGCCTGGCATGGTGCAGAGCAGTGGAGAACCGGGGCTGCAAATCCCTTTCGCTCTTACAGCAATCGCCTCCTCATTCACCTGGGTCCTGAGTCCCGAGCGCCGTGCGCCTCTCCCTTGCAAAAGCCAGTTATTTCACAGCCACCTAGCTGCAGCACAGTCAGGCAGACAGGAATCCTGCACTAGGGTCCTGGTAGGTAAATAAAGGCCAAATATATTTTCTTCCTGATGTACTACTGGCTTTGCCATAGTGAAGTGAGCATTGCAGCCACCTCCTCAGCGGGGGTAAAACTTCAGTGGAGCAATGCTGATTTACACCAGCTGAGGATCTGACCCCAGATGTTCTTTGGGAGCCCAAGGAGTGGGTGAATTAATTCACTTCAGACCTCTGCTGTGTGCCTTTAAGTCATCATCACTGTCTGAGGATTGGGGTTGCGGATCAGAGTCACCACTGGCTCACCAGTCAAGGCCAGACCTCAGATGGTGAAAATAGGCTGCACTGACTTCCCTGAAGTTGTTGTGGATTCCCCCTGGGGTCACTGAGACCTGTTGCTTTGCTCTAAGTCGCTCAGAGTGTATCTGTGTATTCAAGAGGGCGTCGGGGGGAAGCGTATTCCCCTGTGCGAGGCCGTGAAAAGTTCCCCCGATGCACAAACGCGCTATTTGCACAGATAGAATCTCCCCCTCCTTCACGAAAGAGAAGCAGGTGCCTAAATGACCACAAGAAGCTGATCAAAAGGAGGCCGGAATGGGGTCCCTGTGAGCCAGGAGTTGGACTTAGGGGCCACGGGAGGGAGCATATTTTCCCAGCCTTTGCCCAGCTCAACTCGAATCAGGAAAGCGCTCTGATTGAGTGTAGTCCTGGAACCACAATACCACACCCGCTTTGTGACAAAACCTAGGGTAGGTCAGCAGGACTCACCCTGCAGGGCAGGAAAGGCCCTAGAGGGGTAGGTCCGGTCTGAGAGCTCCAGGTCTGTGTATGACTTTCATCTCCACAGTGTAGCTTTAAAATTTCTGCCTTATGAGTCTACTGAGGGTGCTGTCAAAGAAAAGGGAGTTCAAGTTGCTGTCAGACAGAAAAACTGCTCAGGGATTAAGGCTCTGAAAAAGAGGCACGTACTTGTTCATTCTGGCTTTTTGATGGCAAGAAATTTATCTTGAGCTGAAAGCGGAGAAGGGTTTGAGCGACAGGAGCAAATCGGTTTTGTTGCCTGAGCTGTTTGTTCTTTGGTATTGTGTTACTTCTAGAACATGCCCAGCTGCTGTATGGTACGTGCACCAGGCCTAACCCCATGCCAGCAAAATTCTACCCTAAAGCAAAAGCACTGGCAGGGAACTGAAATCACAGTACTGAATGGCTTGAACGTGAGCCTTTCTAAAGGGATAGTTTGAGCACTTGTATGTTACACGTGCCTATTCAGTGCTGGCGGTGCCATGTCCTGCCTTGCCCCTTGTGGTCCAAAACAGAAGCACTGGAAAAGATCCCAGGAATGTCAATCCGCTGGAGCTTTAACAGGTAAAATTGGCTTCTCGGGCTGGAAAATAAAAGCCCCACCTCACTTCAGATATGCTCATGAGGGTTCCATACAACATATACCAATCAGCTAGTCTGGATAATCCCACACCCTGTGCTATTAAGGAATGAACTTCCCAGACCACTGATCATCATTTCTGAAAAATTATGAAAAACTTCAGACTAGTGGAAATCAGATTAGAGCCTGTAGTGAGGAGGCGTGGCCTGCCTTGGAGATTGACAGGGAGGGACAGTCACTCAGTCCTACACAAACCAATCCTGTTTGGTGCTGCATTGGCTCCAGTGGGGGGTCAGGGTGCTCAGCACACAAAGGAGGAGATCAGTCCCTTGTGGAGTACATGCCCAGTACAAGTACATGCCCAGATATCTGACCATCAAAAGCAGGGGGGAAATAAATATAAAAAACAAATGTGGAGTCTAGTGGAGTGGGGAGCGACAAGTGGAGAAAGAGGAAGGAACTGAACTGCATATTAAAGGAACACACATCAACTAGAAATCCAGCTGATGTCCACAAATGGGTTTAGAGGAGTAACACACAGGGTCATCAGTAAGGAACAGCCCCTCTCCATGCAAGTAAGGGGAGACTGTGACTTCCCCTGGTGTTATCTGGACCAGTGATCTGCTAGGTCACTCCAGTCCTCGACTCTTGGAGCCAGCTTTACCCTGCTCTGCTGTGAGAACCCCCACTCCCGGGCTGTTCATGCACAGCCTCTGGCATGTAAGTTGCTCCAAGTTATGTGATTGAGCACTTTTGGCCGCTGCTTGGATTGTGCAACCAAATGACAATATCTCCGGTCCCAGACCCGACCCTAAGAGCCTCCATCTTGCAGTGTCCAGTTATGCCTGCTGGATGCTGCAAGCTTATATGAGTTTGTCAATTTAACAAAGAAATTGATATGTACCAGACTTGTTATCCCAAGGGGAGACTCTGACACGCTTCAAACCAAACACACTGCTTCAGGTAGACCAAACAAACAAATGTATTAACTATGAAAGAAAAGTTTTAAGTGATTATAAGTCAAAGCATAACAAGTCAGATTTGGTCAAATGAAATAAAAGCAAAACACATTCTAAGCTGATCTTAACACTTTCAGTGCCCTTACAAACTTAGATGCTTCTCACCACAGACTGGCTGGTTGCCCTTCAACCAGGCTCTCCCCTTTGATCAGCGCTTCAGGCGCTTGGTGGTGGTGTCTGTAGATGGAGGTGGAAGAGAGAAGAAGAGCATGGCAAATGTCTCTCCCTTTTATCATGTTCTTTCTTCCCTCTTGGCTTTGCGCTCCCCCGCCTTCAGAGTCAGGTGAGCATTACCTCATCGCAGTCTCAAACTGACCAAAGGAAGGGGGGTGACTCACTCAAGAGTCCAACAGATCCTTTGATGTTGCCTAGGCCAGTGTCCTTTGTTCCTGTGAGGCTGGGCTGGGTTTGTCCCATACATGCCCCGATGAGTTTTGCCTCGGCTTGTTTTAAGCCAGGAGGACACATTTTCAGCTCATAACTATATACATTAAATTACAACCTATAACATTATTATAACAACAATGCTCAGTGCATCAGAAAAATGAACAACTGAAATTTTGACAAAAACAAATAATACTTTTTTTTTAAATTTCCCATAAACAATAATTGCCATTTTTGTACCAGCTCTAATGACCCCATAGCTGAAATATTGTATTCAGTTCAGGGCACAGTGTTACCATAAAGATATCTGACTGAGCTAAGACAAGAGCAACAGAAATGATGAGGAGAACTGGAATGATTAATTCATGAGGAAAAATTCCAGTTGCTAAATATGTTTAGTTTGGCTAAGTGACAGCTCCGGGGTGGGGATTTAATAACCGTATAGCTGAAGAGTGTTAATCCCCAGGGAGAACAAGGAGTTAGGATTGAATGTAGAAAGGACACTAAAAACAAATCTTTCGGGAAGTGAGTTCTGTTAGTGGAGTTATGCCCTGAGAAAGGTGGGACATGCTCCATTGTTTGGCGTTAGAGCTAGGCTGGATAAATGAATGAAAACTGAACTGTGGGGAAGAACTCTGGAGTGGCCAGTGATTTAGATGATCAGCTAGTTTTCTCCATCCCTAACATCCTTGAGTCTGGGTAACAGCTCAGGTCTGTTCATTGGGAATTGTCTACGGTTCCTTGTAAAGCCAACTGGTTCTGAGGGACAGGCCTTGGAGACAGAGACTGTCCTGGTTTTCTGGGACACAGGGTCATGCTAGCCATGTGGGCTGCAGCCCACAGCACCTCCTAGATGGGGGCTTTTACTGGACCCTGCTTCCCTGTAGAAGGAGGGGCTCAGCAACCTGGGCTTCCAGAAGCAATGAGGCTGGGATAGGGGGACAGTTGAGCCCTGTCCTGATTCAGGACTCTGGGGACACGCGGCTGTTTATTGCTCCCTATTTTCTATTTGTCATTTGTTATTTTCTGTTTGTCTTCTGCTAAGTTTCTCTCACCCAGTCAGGGAGCAGAAACAATACTATGTGACCGAGCTAACCAATCACACACCATTGAATAGCAAAATAATCAAAGCTAACAGTTTGTGAACACCCCATAGGCTGAATTTGCTTGTCATAGTCTATCCAGCAAACACCGACACACGACAGATACATGCAAAAGAAGAATGTAGGCCATGGTTCGAGTGCTGGAAATGAACAAAGATTCCAGAATTGCCATACAAGATGAGAGCACTAGACCTTCTAGCCCTTGCACTGCAGTAAGTCTCAACTCTTTTTGTGACCTGCTTCCTTGCTCTTGGCAGCATAAATTAAAAGGGGTAGTGGTAGGCAGAGAATAAATTGTCTGAGGATGTTTGGTCTTAACTCGAGCTGATTGAAAACTTCTTGATGAAACTTTTTTTCCATCAAAACAGTTTCTTAGGGCCAGGGTGGAATTTGTGGGGGACAGGTGCACGTGAAAGAGAGAGAAATACCTACTCTAGAATTTGGGGGAGAGGGCAGGAAGGCAGTGGGAAAAAGAGACCCACACTGGAGTAGCCAATAGCCTGGTGGACAGAGCCACCAAGTCAACCCAGTTACAGGAGATCTAGCCTCAAGTATTTGCTCTGAATCATGCAGAGTAGGGACTTGAATCTGGGGCGATTTTAGTCCAGGTGAGTGTCTGAACCACTCGGCTATTGGTTATCCTAGGCTCTTGCTTTCTGCCAGAAAATGTCAATGGGCCCCGGTTTCATTCCACCTCAGATCAAAAACAGATTCTGAAACCCTGACATTTTTTGTGAGACAGAATTGTTATTTTCTAGCCTCAGTCTTAACCTCTAGTGCTTCACCATGCTAATCAGGCACTTAGATCCTTACCCCTCTCTGAAGCCTCGTCTCAGCAGAATCAGGGTCCCCTCCTCTCCCCATCCCACTCAGGACTGTCTACTTCACTCTCTTGTAGGCAGGGCCCTTCATTTTCATTTTTTATTTTATTTAATTTTCCCCAGGAATTGATCAGTGTTTATTACCAACAACAAAAACTGGGGAAAATCAGTGAAAAAAATATTAAAATTTTTTCTGTGTAAATATCGGGGTTTATTTTGGTGGATGGGAAAAAAGGGGGGGGGGAGTATTCAGTAGATTAATGCTTCGAATTCCATTCATCAATGTGGTTTGATGCAGAACTAAAACAGAACTCAGAACACAATGCTGCCACCTCTGAGTTTAAGAAAACAGTAGATCTCTAATCCCCAAATAAAACGTTTCATTTGAATAAACAGTTTACTGCTGTAGACTTAGAACTATTAGCCTATAAATGTTTACATTTAATAATTGGGCCACACCATTTGCAGCACGTACTCTCAACTTCATCCTTTTCTCCTGGTTTTGTTATTTTAAACCTTTCAAATACTTCCTTGTGTTCTGAAATGTATTCTGATACAGATTTTCGTTTTCTTCCCATTTTAGTGTGTCAGATCGTTAAACTGTTATCTGCTAACAGCTTGAAATGTGTACGTTGTGGGCATGAGATTCATCAGTACCTTCAGATGCACATGCACTTCACAGCTTGCATGCATTCCTGTTTGTTTATTGTGTGTATCTTCTAGATTAATACAGGCTTTGCATATACACACAGACTAATGTATTATCGTAATACATATATCTCATGCAATGTATTGTATTTTCTTAATAAAACAGGTTATTATTTATATTTTTGTATGATACAAAAGAAGGGTGAAAATTGGAAAAACTGAATAATATTTTCTGTAAAACCCAGGTGATCCCGGCAATTACAGACCGGTAAGTCTAACGTCAGTACTGGGCAAATTAGCTGAAACAATTGTAAAGAATAAAATTGTCCGACACATAGAAGAACATAAATTGTTGGGCAATAGTCAACATGGTTTCTGTAAAGGGAAATCGTGTCTTACTAATCAATTAGAATTCTTTGAAGGGGTCAACAAACATGTGGACAAGGCGGATCCAGTGGACATAGTGTACTTAGATTTCCAGAAAGCCTTTGACAAGGTCCCTCACCAAAGACTCTAATGTAAATTAAGTTGTCATGGGATAAAAGGGAAGATCCTTTCATGGATTGAGAACTGGTTAAAAGACAGGGAACAAAGGGTAGGAATCAATGGTAAATTTTCAGAATGGAGAGGGGTAACTAGGGTGTTCCCCAAGGGTCAGTCCTAGGACCAATCCTATTCAACTTATTCATAAATGATCTGGAGAAAGGGGTAAGAAGTGAGGTGGCAAAGTTCTCAGATGATACTAAACTGCTCAAGATAGTTAAGACCAAAGCAGATTGTGAAGAACTTCAAAAAGAGCTCACAAAACTAAGTGATTGGGCAACAAAATGGCAAATGAAATTTAATGTGGATAAATGTAAAGTAATGCACATTGGGAAAAATAACCCCAACTATACATACAATATGACAGGGGCTACATTAGCTACAACTAATCATGAAAAAGATCTTGGAGTCATTGTGGATAGTTCTCTGAAGAGGTCCACGCAGTGTGCAGCGGCAGTCAAAAAAGCAAACAGGATGTTAGGAATCATTAAAAAGGAGATAGAGAATAAGACGGAGAATATCTTATTGCCCTTATATAAATCGATGGTTTGCCCACGTACAGATGTGGTCTGCTCATCTTAAAAAAGATATACTGGCATTAGAAAAAGTTCAGAGAAGGGCAACTAAAATGATAAGGGGTTTGGAACAGGTCCCATATGAGGAGAGATTAAAGAGGCTAGGACTTTTTAGCTTGGTAAAGAGGAAACTAAGGGGCGGATATGATAGAGGTATATAAAATCATGAGTGATGTGGAGAAAGTGAATAAGGAAAAGTTATTTACTTGTTCCCATAATATAAGAACTAGGGGCCACCAAATGAAATTAATGGGCAGCAGGTTTAAAACAAATGAAAGGAAGTTCTTCACACAGCGCACAGTCAACTTGTGGAACTCCTTGCCTGAGGAGGTTGTGAAGGCTAGGACTATAACAGCTTTTAAAAGAGAACTGGATAAATTCATGGAGGTTAAGTCCATTAATGGCTATTAGCCAGGCTGGGTAAGGAATGGTGTCCCTAGCCTCTGTTTGTCAGAGGGTGGAGGTGGATGGCAGGAAGTTCACTCCCTCTGGGGCACCTGGCATTGGTCACTGTCAGTAGACAGGATACTGGGCTGGATGGACCTTTGGTCTGACCCAGTACAGCCGTTCTTATGTTCTTATGTTCACCGTGCTAGGCACTGTGTAAACACAGAGCAAAAAGATGGTCCCTGCCCCAACGATCCTACAATCTAAGTAACATGCCCTGAATGTGACTTGTAGTCTTCCTGAGTCTGCAGTCATCCTGAAACAACAGGTGAACTGCCCTGTTGATCTTACCTCTGTAATGTGCTGCCACCGCAAGGAGCAGCAGGACCAGGACAAAGGGGCAAACCCATAGTGACCTCCCATACAAAGTTAAGAACATAAAACCGGCCATACCGGGCCAGACCAATGGTCCATGTAGCGCAGTATCCTGTCTTCAGACAATGGCCAATGCTTCAGAGGGAATGAACAGAACAGGCAATCATCAAGTGATCCAATCCCTGTTGTTCACTCCCAGCTTCTGGCAAACAGATGCTAGCAACACTCAGAGTATGGACTTACATCCCTGACCATCTTGGCTAATAGCCACTGATGGACCTATCCTCCATTAACTTACCTAGTTCTTTTTTTAAACCTATTATAGTTTTGGCCTTCAAAAATCCAAAATCTTTTCCAAGCTGAAAAGTCCCAGTCTTTTTAATCTTTCCTCATACAGAAGCCATTCCATACCTCTAAGCATTTTTGTTGCCCTGCTCTGTACCTTTCCAATTCCAATATATCTTTTTTGAGATGGGGTGACCAGATCTGCATGCAGTGTTCAAGGTGCGGGCGTACTATGGATTTATATAGAGGCAATATGATATTTTCTATCTTATTATCTCTATCTCTTTCCTATTGGTTTCTAATATTGTGTTAGTGTTTTTCACTGACGCTGCACTTTGAGCGGATGTTTACAGAGAACTATCCACAGTAACTCCAAGGTCTTTTTCTTAAGTGGTAACAGCTACTTCAGACCCCATCATTTTGTAGGTATAGTTGGGATCATGTTTTCCAACTTGTATTCCTTTCCATTTATCAACATTGAAGCTTGCCTCAGACATCAGAGCCCAGATTCCTTCGTTTGGCCATGAGGCCATCTTCTCCCAGTGGATGCCCCCTTTTCGTTTCTCTTCCCCCCATCCGTCCCAGCAGAGTGAAGCTCCTTGGAAAGGGACAGATGTCTGGTGGCTGGAATTTAAAAAACAAAACCATGTCGCAATCAGCAGCAAGACACGGCACTGTGTGAAACCTGGAAATGATACATTGCCAAAGAATGGGCGAGGGATGAATAAAGTCAGATGCTGCCATGCAATCAATGCCTGTGATCCGCCGATTCCCAGGCCCCTCCCAGGTGATCATGCAGCACTACAGGCCATTAGGCCCAGCGGGAGAGACTCACCACATCGGCACTAAAGCAGGGACCTAATGAAGTGGAACGCAGAGGCCTCGGCAGGATTTCATTAAGCAAATGAGCCCTGGAACATCAAATCTTGTGGAGCGAGGCAGAGAAGCAGGGCAGGTAACTTGCGTGACCTCATTAGTGCCTGTCCTCCAGCCGCAGCTTGCCAACTGCTCAGGCTTTCCTGTAAGCCTCCCAGTGGGAACCAGCAGGGCTGGATTTGTGCACCCACAGGCCCTGCATTGGTGAGCGTCTCCTACCCACGGGTTGGGCCCATTAGAGACACGTGTCCAAAAGGGCTCAGCACATCAGATGCGCGTTGGGTGCAGAGCTCTTGAATACCTGGCCCCAAGGCACATTGAAAACGTTGCCCTTGATCTTTGGAGACCTCAGCATTCCCAGTGCCCTACAACATTTCCTTAGTGCACAGCTGGTTCTCCTTGGCTCTCTGTGCAGCTCCCTGCCCCAGCTCACGTCCCCCTCCCCCTTGTTGGCTGGCATGCTGCTGCCACTGTGACCAAAGGCAGCAGGCACAGCTTCTGTGGCCCTCTTCACCCCCCCCCATGCATCTCCCTGCCCACTCCCTGCCCCCACCAGGCCCCCTGGCCCCTGCAGCTCTCGCCCAGCTCCTCCTTCAGGAGACCCCAGCTACCACAGACGCCGTTCCCCCTTCACCTGAGTGTTACAAATTAATCCAAGAGTGACAGGATTCGGGGTGGAGGAGCAGGAAACCCGTATGGGGTGTCTCTCAGTGGGCTGACTCCTGGTATTGCTGAGGGCACCACCGATACAGATAAAGGTGCTGTTCTATTTTTGACTATGGTATCCATCCCGGGCGGTTAAACACCCCACCTCCCCACCCCCAGCCACAGCCAGGATGGTGCTTACATAGAGACACGCGAGGAGGTATCCAGGACACTCTTCCCAGCCCTATGATACTCCATGCAACACCTGCCAATCCTGTCATTTCTGTACCAAAAGCCCTGCTAACCCCAGGCCTCTGACTGCACGAGGGAGTCCAGGCCCCAGGTTCCCCACTCCTGCTTCCCCAGGGGCAGGCCCCAGGGTTGCCCCCTTGGCTGCTCCCCCTGCCCCATATTGCCATCCCCGTCCCCACTCCTAGGCCCCCTAAGCTCCGTGGGTAAGCAGCCAGTGAAGAAGGGACTTGCCCCATTTTACACCATGTCATTCCCTCCTGCGAGTTCCCTACCTCCCGCCCATGGCGAGCCAATGACAGTCACCTGCAGCCACCACCCACCATGTAAACGCCCCCCACAACAGCCCCCGTCCCTGAGATCCGTTCTGCACATCAAACAGGAGGCCGCAGCACCCAACATTGCTCTGGGAGTTTGAGGCCTAGTTAAAGGTTGTGGTTCTGCATCCTCAGCCCAACTCAAACCACTAGGGCTGGATGCCAGGCTGTGTCCAGCTTGCCCTTCCCCCCCTCCCCGTGGCTTGCTAGCGAATGCTCTGCTTTCTGCCACACACACCCCATGCTAGCGGGAGCTGCTGCACCCACGGGGGAGTCCCACCCAGAGGAGGGCGGGTGCTGTTGGCAGAACTGTCTTATCTCAGTGTTTCCACGCAGGGAAGCCAGCGTTATGCTGCAGACAGGACTCTGTCGCAGCCCCACTCAGGGCCGGTTCTTGGGACGGGTGAGCAGGGGCAGGGAGTCGCCCTGGGTGCCAGCTTCCCGGGGGCACTGAACTGATGTCCCACTCGGCTTTTTATTTTCTCAGCTGCTGCGGGGGAGGCATCAAAAACATTTTCCACCACAGCTAACAAAATGTCTAGGGCTGTCTTGGTCCTTGGTGGGAAGGCCCTGGGAATTCGCCATATGAATGTGTCCCTAGGCTTCAGGGGCCATTTCCCTGACCTGGCCGGCATACGCATTTATGGAGGCTGCACCAGCCAGCTGTGGGCTTCCAGTGTAGCAGAGGACTCACATGCAATGCACCACCCAACATTCGGACAGGTGGACTTTACACCACCAAGAGGCTGGCCCTCTAGTAGAGCCACATGTCTTCTCTTTCAGGAGCTGCAATTAGGGTTACCATATTTAAAAAATAAAAAAAGAGGACACTCCACGGGCCCTGGCCCCGCCCCAACTCCACCCCTACTCCACCCATTCCCCCAAAGTCCCCGCCCTAACTCCCCCTCCTCCCTCCCAGCCACGCAAAAAAGGCTGCCCAAGCACTACCAGCTTCACGGTTTGCCGGGCAGCCGCCAGACCCTGCGCCCCCGGCCGGCACTTCCCCAGCACAGCTGGAGCCCGGGAGGGGAAGAGCCCAGCCGGGGGCGCAGGGTCTGGAGGCTGCCCGGCAAACCCGTGAAGCCAGTAGCGCTCGGGCTTTGGGCAGCCCCTATGCCTCCGGACCCTGCGTCCCCAGCCGGGCACTTTCCCTCCCGGGCTCCAGCTGCTCTGCTCCTCCCCTGACTCTTCGGCTCTGTTTAAGAGCCAAGCTGCCCGAGCCAGCGCTACGGGCTTCGGGCAGCCCCCTTGCCTCCAGACCCTGCGCCGCCGGAGCAGAGCAGCTGGAGCCCGGGAAGGGAAGTGCCCGGCCTGCGGCTCGGGGTCCGGAGACACGGGGGCTGCCCGAAGCCGGTAGCGCTGGCTCGGGTGCTTGGCTCTTAAACCGAGCCGAAGTCTGAGTCAGGGGAGGAGCAGAGCAGCCGCGGGAGAGGAAGTGCCCGTCCGGTATTTTTCCCGGACATGTTCGGCTTTTTGGCAATTCCCCCCGAATGGGGGTTTGATTGCGGAAAAAACGGACGTATCGGTAACCCTACGTGACTGGTGCCCGGGGCCGGGGGCGCAGCTCCAGCCCCAGGGGGATCCAAATCCGGACAGTGCCAGCTCCCCGCAACGCGCTGGCGTCCACAACCCCTGGAGGGCGCCCCCCAGCCCTGCGATGGCTGCCAAGCGGTGCCCAGAGACACCCCCGACCCAAAGGACAGGGGATCGCGCCCCCCCCTCCCCCGACGGCTTGCTGCCTCACGGGGCAGGTTGGTCGCGTCGCAGGGGCCGCTGGGAGTTGTAGTTCTCGGCCGCTCTCCTCTCCCAGCTCTCCCTGGAGCGTGAGGCCCGGCCGGACTACAGCCCACAGCATGCCCTGGGCAGGAGCGAGTGTCACACCGAGATGATATCACAGCGGGCAACCAACACAGAGATCCTAGCCTCCCTGTTTCCCCAGAGTTGTCATAACTATAAAGGGAAGGGTAACAGCTGTCCTGTGTACAGTACTATAAAATCCCTCCTGGCCAGAGACTCCAAAATCCTTTTACCTGTAAAGGGTTAAGAAGCTCGGATAACCTGGCTGACACCTGACCCAAAGGACCAATAAGGGGACAAGATACTTTCAAATCTTGGTGGGGGAAGGCTTTTGTTTGTGCTCTTTGTTTGGGAAGTCATTCGCTCTTGGGACTGAGAGGGACCAGACATCAATCCAGGTTCTCCACATCTTTCTGAACAAGTCTCTCAGATTTCAAACTTGTAAGTAAACAGCCAGGCAAGGCGTGTTAGTTTTTACTTTGTTTTCTCAACATGTAAATGTACCTTTTACTAGAGTGTTTACCTCTGTTTGCTGTACTTTGAATCCGATTTATAACGCTGCGTTTTGCTCTGGCCTATTGCTCTTTAAGTTTGATTACCCTGTAAAGTTATTTTCCATCCTGATTTTACGGAGATGTTTTTTACCTTTTTTCTTTAATTAAAAGCCTTCTTTTTAAGAACCTGATTGATTTCTCCTTGTTTTAAGATCCAAGAGGTTTGGAACTTGATCCACCAGGAGTTGGTGGGAGGAAGGAGGGGGATGGTTAATTTCTCCTTGTTTTTAGATCCAAGGGGGTTGGATCTGTATTCACCAGGGAATTGGTGAAAGGTTTCTCAAGGTTTCCCAGGGAAGGGAATCCACTTGGGAATGGTGGCAGTGGACCAGATCTAAGCTGGTAGTTAAGCTTAGCAGTTTTCATGCAGGCCCCCACATTTGTACCCTAAAGTTCAGAGTGGGGAAGCAGCCTTGACAAGAGTCTAGTGACTCTCTCACCCTGGGCTCTCCCCAGTATAGACTCTTGTTCACACTAGTCAAATGATGTTCAAATGCTGAGAAGGAGCAGGGAAGAGGCACAGAAATGACTTGTGGCCTGGCCAGCACACCTTCGAGCAGGCAACCCGAGGGGCTGCAGCTAGTCAGCTTGACTAGGCAGTTCTGAGGTCTGTCATTAAGGTCTATAGTCACCCAGCAGGAGGAGGTAGCTGCATTTCAGGTTTTTGCTCTAGCAGACAAAGGTGTAAGGAGAGCTGGCAAAGCTGATGATAGAAACATTGACATTGGAAATCCATGTAAGTGTAGAAGAGTGACGGAACCAATCGTGCGGGGACGTGGGAATTCACTCTCACCTGGCCTCTGGGGCTGGAGGCAGCACGTGGCTGGCACTTCTCGCTCCTTCCGTACGAGGGGCAGGGGCTGCTACCGACTGCTCCCCCTAACCCCCGCCCTGCTGCGCTCTGGGGATGCTGTCCTGCTGTGGAGCTCTCAGGTGTCTTGAACTGGAATTTCTTTGGAGAGAAACTGCTAAGAAGCCTTATCAGCCCCGAGCAGAGAGTACCTGGGAGCCTGCCTGGGTCGGGCGGGTCTGGTACAGCCTCCCCCCAGATAAGGCTCTTCCCTGGACCTGCCACCCATTGGAATCTGGAACGATTCCCTCCGAGGTAACACCCGGGGCAGCCAGGGCAGGGCAGGGCAGGGCACGGCCTGCTCCCCGGGAGCGTTAGGGCTTTCAGGAGTGAGGGGTGCCAGCAGAGCAGGTTGTACGTTAAAGCAGCAAAGGCAGTTGGGGGGCAGAGGAATTGGTTGCTTTGCCATTGCACTTGATCAGCTCAATTTGAAAATTCTTTCAAAGGAAATCCAGATGTATACATCTGACTGGGGTACATGTACACACATACACACGCACACTCACATGTGCACACACTCATGTGCACATACACGTACACACATGTACACATCCATATATATACAGACGTGCACATACGCTGTCCCTGGAGCGCCCCAGGATGCGACTGACGGGGTGGCTGGCTATTATGGAGGCAGAAGGGGGTTGGGAGAAAATAATCAAGAAGAACTTTTGCTGAAAATGCAAACCTAAGCTGGAAATCTGTGCAGGGCTGGGCTCAGCGAAAATGATCTTTTGAGCTGCTCTTATTAACCGTGGTCCTGTACTTCCTGGTTTGCGTCGGACCCAGGCAGGAGACTGGGCTGCTCTCAGCTGTAGAAGCCATTGGAATGAGCCAGGTCGGAATGAGCCAGGCCCTCAGAGCCTTCTGCCACCAATCACCCCAGCAGTCACTGATCCACACCAAACCACGTCCTTCCAGTCAGGCAATTTCATATGTACACGTCAAACCCTTGGTTTGCCACTCAGACACCACGGTGATGGGCACAGTAAGGACCGAGAGACGCTAAACAGGCAGACAGACAAGGAAATAGTGGCCTTGGCTACAGGTTTGTGTGTGGTGCAAACGGATGAACACCAGTTGCTGGCTGAAGGCACAACCTTAATTCCCGCATCTCCTGTCTGTCAGCTATCGTTCGCTTGGCAGCCTGAGCTCCGATTTCTAACGCAGCGTTTTGCTCTGGCCTATTGTGGTTCTCATGTCCAGGGGCGCCTTGGCCCCTGGTATCAGGAGCGGTGCTAAGGAGGCTGCTTTTCAAAGGTCCTTAAGTAGAATTGCGAACTTTCTACTTGCACAAAACCAAACACCCTTGACCCAACCCCTTTCATGCCCTTCCCCAAGGCCCCACCCCCACTCACTCCAGCCCAGCCCGCCTCCCTCAGTCGTTCGCTCTCACACCCTCACTCACTTTCACTGGGCTGGGGCTGGGGGTTGGAGTGCAGGGAGGGGTGAGGGCTCCGTTGGGGATGCGGGCTCTGCGATTGGGCTGGAGATTAGGGGTTTGGGGTGCCAGAGGGGGATCTGCGCTGGGGAGAGGGTTGGGGTGCGGACTCTGGGAGGGAGTTTGGGTGCAGGAGGTGGCTCAGGGCTAGGGTAGGAGATTGGGGTGCGGGTGGGGGTGTGGGGTCTGGGAGGGATTAGGGTACAGGAGGGGGTTCAGACCTGGGGCAGGGGGTTGGGGTGCCGGGTGTGAGGTCTGGGAGGGAATTTGGGTGTGGGAGGGGGTTCCAACCTGGGGCAGGGTTTCTGGGTGCGAGCTCCAGCCAGGCGGCGCTTACCTCAGCCAGCTCCTGGTCAATGGCACACGGGTGCTAATGCAGGCTCCTGACCCCTGGTCTCCCTCCGCTGGCAGGCTCTGAGCAAGGCCTGCGCCGAGAACATGGATGACGAGCTCTCGATCCTGCTGACAGCACCCCCCAGCACAGACAAACTCCAGCACATCTTGGAGGTGAGCAGAATGGGGAGGGGCATCAGGGGTTTTACCTTAGCCCTGGGGACTCCTAGAAAGAAGAGACTGGAAAATCCATGTTTCTATTGGATCCTTCCGAGTATGCATTCGTGATATAAACTCACTGGGTGACCTTGGGGTAACTCACTTCCCCCTTACGGCATCAGTCTTCTCCACTATCAAATCTACACTGGGGAAGAAGGACAGAAGCCCCGACAATCACCTTCACCTCTGGGTGTCTGGTCCTGGGAGCCGAAACCAACTGGACTATCTGCCCCATCTCCTAAACTGCCCTGTCTTTCCCTCTTAGGGCCTGGTCCTTAGTGCTCAACCTGGCCCCTTCCCAGCTTGTCCCTGACCTTTAAAGGACTCTCCAAGCCCCTCCCATGCCTGCTTCCCTTGGGGTCTCTCTCCTGGCTGAGCACAGGCTGCCCTTCTATCTCTCAGCGGGCCTGGGTCCTAGTCACAGGCTGCGTCTTGTCACGTGACCCCCACACTTATTCCCTTCACCGTAGGGAGCTGCATCACCTGGGCCAGGTGCAGTTGAGCTCCAACCCCTTTCCTGGCCATCTCACCCTGGGACAGGTTGAAACTGGAAACCTGTGGGTAACAGGAACTGGTTGCTCGCAAAGGTGCTGAAGACACAATGGAAGAGGAAATCCTTTGGCCTGGATTGAAATTATTCCGACTGAAAGTGAATGAGAGAAAATAGGTCCAGAGTTCTCTTCCTAGCAGCAGAAAATGTAGCGATTGATAGAGGTTCAGGTCAGAAAGGACCATTATGTGCATCTAGTCGCCCCTCCTGTATAACTCAGGGCCTAGAATGTGACCAAGTGGTTCCTTCCGCCAACCATAGCATGGGACTGAGCCAGAGCACGTCTTTTGGAACGACATCCACATGCAGGAGAGCCAGCTGGCTACCAGAAAATCTCTCTTCTGCAGTGACGTGGGGTTAAGGGACATGGGGGAAAAGACATGGAGGCTGTGACTAAACTTAGAGCAGCAAGGCCAGGAAAACCAGGGTTAGTTCCCAGGCCTGGCTATCAGATCTGCTGTTTTCTATTCCTGGCTTTGGGACCATGAGCGAGTCTCTGCACCGCTGGGTGCCTCGGTTTCCCCAGCTATCAAATGGAGCTAATCAAGGTTTTGTTTGTTCTCCCCATTTTACAGGGTGGGAAACCGAGACACAGTTGGGACCTGTCTACACTACAGGTCTGTCGTGCGTTTGTAATCTGCTGACCCCCACATGTTGTTCAGAGCCTATGGACAACACAGCTCCTAAAGGTACGTTTGTTCTGTGCTTATCCCCTATGTACCAGCAGGGCTGGACAGTATTTCTCACTGTGATGTGGGGAGCAGGTCCTGGGTACTAAGGGTCTGAAGAAGCT
Source organism: Chrysemys picta bellii (assembly GCF_011386835.1). Taxonomy (NCBI): domain Eukaryota; kingdom Metazoa; phylum Chordata; order Testudines; family Emydidae; genus Chrysemys; species Chrysemys picta. The sequence continues at coordinate 3,892,607 of NC_088813.1, forward strand.
CTCAAGGACTAATTTTTTAAAATAATTGTTATCAATGAATTGGGAGAAAACATACAATCACTGCGGATAAGATTGGGGGGTGACAAAATACAGGCAGAGTGGTAATTCCTGATGGGGAGAGGGCAGTGATATACAGCGATCTGGCTCATTCGGCCAGCTGGACCCATTCAAAGAAAACAAGTTTGAGCAGAGCCCAATGCAAGGTCCTATGCGTGGCAACAAGGCACGCCGGCCACACCTCCAGAATGGGGACGTGTATCCAGGAAAGCAATGACTCTGAAAAGGATTTAGGGGCCAGAGTGGAGAAGCCACTCAACATGAGCTCCCAGTGTGATGCTGTGGTGAACAGGGCTAAAGCCATCATTAGACGAAGGAGCAGAGCCGTGAGTAGGATAGGGAGGTGACACAGCAGCAGTGAGACTGCTATTGGAGTACTGCCTCCAGTCTTGGTGTCCTCCTTTGAAAAAGATGGTCCTAGAAATTGGAGCTGGGGCAGCAAAGAGCCACCAAATGTTCTGAGGGCTGGAGAAAAATGCCTTCTAGTGAGCTATTGAAAGAGCTCAACCTGTTTAGCTTATCAAAAGAAGATTGAAGGGGACTTCATTGAAGTGTTGAAGTGCCTTAATGGAGAGAAAATACTGGGGATTAAAGGGCTCTCTAGTCTAGCAGAGAAAGGCAGAACAAGACCCAATGGCTGGAAGGTGAAAAGAGACAAATTCCTATGACAAATAAGGCACAAATATTCAACAGCGAGGATGATTGAACACAGGAAGAAGCTACCAAGGAAAGTGGTGGATTCTTCATCTCTTGATGTCATTAATAAAGACTAGATGCCTTTCCGGAATGTGTTTGCCCCAAAAGTAGCTATTGTGATAGACAGGAGGCCTGTGATATGCAGGGGGTCAGATTAGATGCTCTAACTGTCTCTTCTGCCCATAAAGTCTACTCATTTCTGAGAAACCGAGTGTAGCATTGGGAGCAGCCTCTGCTGTTTTACTGTCTAGCCGGCTTGCTTCCTAGAATGAACACTCATTGAGCGGGGTGATCCCCAGAGAGTAGCTCAAACCTCCAAAGTGTCTGCCCTGTGGCAGGACATTAACACTGCAGGGGAGGGGTGGGTGTGGCAGTGACATCACAAAGGCCTTTTGCAGGACATCAGCCTATTGGCCAAAGGTGCAGGGGAGGTGGTGACCTCACAGAGGGATGCTGACATCAGCCAGGCAGGACAGGGGCGCAGGGCCAAGGAAACCTCAGAAACCCCTGTGGCTTTGCTTCAGCAAGTCTCCTCTCGAGATCTCTCTTTGAGGTCTGAGAGAGTATTTGGGTTCATGTATGTGAGCACCAGGAGGAACCTCTTTTGAGTTTTCTCCTTTCTTTTTCCTGATTTCATTAGAAATCTGACGTCCCTGTTTAGAAGGTAAGAGCCTCCGAGAGGTTTGGAACCTGTTCAGTCTGCTGCATCTGGCGCCAGCTGAATTTTAGGCATGGAAAACACTAGCTTAAGGTGGCCAAATTTTATTCCCCACCTGGGATTTTGTCCCTTAGAATCTCTGGGGACATTAAGGTTTGTCCTTTTTCTTTTACCTTTTCCTCCATCCCTCCCTCCTTTCTTTTCATCTCTTACTTCTTTTGTCCTTTCCCTGTTCCCCTCCCACCACCAGGAGGGGTGTGTGTGTGTCGTGGGGGGTGCTCTACAACTCCCATGGTGGGAGGTCCACCGAAAAATGTGGGGCTGAAATAGTGCTCAGACAGTGATCCCCAGCGGTGACCTGGGCCATCCTTTGGGCTCTCTGGTGAGAACCCTCATCCTCCCGCCCCTTGGTCTCTACCCTGATTGGCTGAGCAGGGGGTTATTGACAGGGAGGAGACTCAGGTCCCTGTTGTTTTCTTTTAAGACCAAGTAAATAGTCATAACCAGTCATATGTTCGACAAATTTTGCTGCGTCTCTGCGGTTCATTATTTTCTCTAACATTCCAGTTCTCCTAAAATACCTGCTGAATAATTACTATGAACTCTTGCTGGTCTGGAACTCACTTGAGAGCACTTTATTCAGGTCATTCAATGTCTGAAATTCAAGATCCGATGGTTAGTTTGAAAATCAGGGCTCTTGGGTCCTATTCCCAACTCTGCCACGGACTGGCTGTGTGACCTAAGACAAGTCAATTCTCCTTTCTCAGCCTCAGTTTCTCCCTCTTTCAAGTAGGGATAACAATCCGCCCTATTTACCTCCCGGCAGGTGGAGAATGGGGATCTATTGGAGAGTGTCACTAGGAGCAGTGCATAAGATGAGGGGTCCTATCATGTTTACTCAGATCAGATTAGGACATAATAGAATGGCTGAAATAGTCTATTTTATTTGTATTTTATTATGTTGCAATCGTTAAAAGCAGCAACTACTTAGCTCAGACTGAAACATCTTATCTAATTTTTGAGATCTAAGTGTCTCCTCTTTGTGTAGCTCAAACCTCCAAAGTGTCTGCCCTGTGGCAGGACATTAACACTGCAGGGGAGGAGTGGGTGTGGCAGTGACATCACAAAGGCCTTTTGCAGGACCTCAGCCTATTGGTCAAAGGTGCTGGGGAGGTGGTGACCTCACAGAGAGATGCTGACATCAGCCAGGCAGCACAGGGGCGCAGGGCCAGGGAAACCTCAGAGTCCCCTGTAGCTTTGCTTCAGCAAGTCTCCTTCTCGAGGTCTCTCTTTGAGGACTGAGAGAGTATTTAGGTTCATATACATGAGCGCCAGGAGGAACCTCTTTTGAGTTTTCTCTTTTCTTTTTCCTGATTTTACTAGAAAACAGACGTCCCTGTTTAGAAGGTAAGAGCCTCCGAGAGGTTTGGAACCTGTTCAGTCTGATGCATCTGGCGCCAGCTGAATTCTTGGCATGGAAAACACTAGCTTAAGGTGGTCGAATTTTATTCCTCACCTGGGATTTTGTCCCTTAGAATCACTGGGGACATTAGGGTTTGTTCTTTTTGTTTTACCTTTTCCTCCATCCCTTCCTCCTTTCTCTTCATCTCTTACGTCTTCTGTCCTTTCCTCTGTTCCCCTCCCACCACCAGGAGGACTCTGTGTGTGTGTCGTGGGGGGTGCTCTGCAGTGGGAACAGGGACAATTCTCCAACTTTGGGCAGTCGAGAGCCTGGGTGAGATAAGGGGCGTTAAAGCCCTTTGTGAAGGAGAAAGGGGAGTTTCATGGTGTTGAGCACCAAGGAATTCTAAACTTTGCTAAAACATCTAGTCTGCAGAAACCAGAAATGGTTGGGGCCACATTGTAACCATTGTCTTTTTTAAGCCCATTGAGGGATGTGAGTCCCACCCTTTTAGGTATCTGGGGTGCTGGGAGAAGAGAAGAGGTGCCTGTCTCCATTTTATGGCCTCAACAAACTAAGTGCTGTGCCCCAATTCTCGTCAGAGATCCCTGAAAAAGAACGTCTTCCCATCCATTAACATACCTGGAAAGATACTGGAACTCCTTATTAAACAATCAGTTTGTCAGCACCTACAGGACAATTTGGTTCTTAGGACTAGTGAGCATGGACTTGTCAAGAACAAATCATTCCAAACCAATTCTAGCTCCTTCTTTGGCAGGGTTACGGGCCTAGTGGAGTAAACAGTAGATGTGATCCATCTTGGTGTTAATAAGGACATTCTCACAAACAAACTAGGGAGATGTGGTCTAGATGCAATTAGTATAATATGTGTGCACAGATGGTTGCAAGCCCGTACTCCAACAGCCCAGAACCAAACACTCCTTCTCCTGGGCAGTGCGCTCCGACCTCTAATGGTCAGATGCTGCTTAGCACTGTCAGAGCAGCTTTTGCTGGGGGATTCTCCCAGCACTTTCCAATAGTGGGAAAGTATGAAATCCCCATTTGACTGCTGGGGACAGAGCCTAGAGCGGGGAGCAACTTACCCAAAGTCCCACAGGTCAATAGGAAACCAGCAATGGAACCCAGGAGTCCTGACTCCCAGTTCCCTGCTCCAATCACTCCAGCGGAGCACACTCCCTCTCAAAGCAGGGGGACCGGACATGAGGGCCTGGTTGTAATTGCCAGCTGTGGGAGGGAGTGTGCAGCAGTGGTTAGTGAAGGGGCCTGGAAATAAGGACTGCTGGGTCCCATCCCTGGCTCTGACACTTGGTGTGACCCTGAGCCAGTAGCTTCCTCGCCCCAGGCCTGGTTCTCATCAGTGGGGTTGGGGTCGCACCCCTACAGACCAGGGGGGTTGGGAGGCTCCAGGAAGATGTGTAAAGTGCCGGGATGTCAGGATCCCGGAGGCGCTGTCACCCCCGCACTAGACCAGTGTTCTGCACCCCCGGCTGCTGGCCGAGTTTCTCTGTCCCTTGGCAATAAGACAGACTCTTGTTTTCACAGCCAGTCGATCGCCCAGTGCTATCACATTGCCAGCAATGGGGCTCCCAGCCCTTCCCTTGTGGGAGACCGTTCCCCAGGCTGAGCGTCTCTGAGCTGGGCCAGACCCTGTGAGCTGCTGAGCATGGAAATCAATGGGAAAGGCAGGGGTCCTGGCCTTGCTCTGCCTCGGGACTTTGACGTGGGGAATGGTTTCCCAGGAGAAGTCCGGACTCCTGGGTTCTGTTCCTTCTCTAGCCTGGCGGGGAGTGTGGCCTGGGACGGCAGGAGGGAGCTGCTTGTCCAAAGTGACTGAATCCAGTGATGGAAAAGGAGGAGACTCCCCGGGCATTGCAGCCCCAGGGGTGATGAGGGGGAACGCTGGGAGCAGATCATGCAATGAACTCCTGCCAGTGCGTGTAGATTGCATTACATGCACCCCTATGGGGGAGGAAGAGCTGCTCTGGCTGGGGCAGGGATGGGGAGGGACCAAACAGGCTGGTTAGTGAGAGGCTGCCTTGACCCCAGACTCACGCCCGCTCCCCGCTCGGTTCCAGGATGGCCAGGCTCCTGAGGATGTTCAGGAAGAAGGCTCTGCAGGTGGCCCCAGAGCCTGAGGGAAGCAGCTGCCATCTTCCCCAGGAGCAGAGCGGCTCCTCCGTCCCCACTGGCGGGGAAGGAGCTCCCGGCCAGGCCAGGAGGTGGAAGTGCCCAGCCTTCTGGCGGAGAAAACCCGCTCCCAGGGCAGGCACCGAGGTGGGAGAGGCCAGGCCGAAATGGAGCTGGGCCAGGATGCGGCTGGGCAGGCAGGACCCAGAGCAGGAGGGGAGCCGGACTGGGTGACTCTGGGGCTTGTTGTGTGGGAAGCACCAGCCCCAGGAGCCCAGCCCTGATTCCCAGCAGGAGGCATCGCCCTGCCCGGTCAGTGAGGACCTTCCAGCCTCCCCAGGGCAGGAGGTGGAGGATCCCTGTCCCACCACCAGCAGCTCGGCCCGCTCCCCATGGGACAGCAGCAGTGCCTGGGACTCGGGCAGCAGCGAGGCCGATGGGCGCCACTGCTTTGTTCCTGTGAACTCCCTGGGCCCAGGCCCTCGATCAGTGCTATGGGGGCTTGTCCCCAGCCCAGGGGTCAGGCCTGAGCCATATGAACCCCACTGACACTAGATGCTGCCACTTTGGTCCTTGGTGCTCCAGTTGGGGGGAGGCACCTCTCAGGGAGTCCAGGACAGTCTGGAGGGGTCTCTTTGCTATGGGCTCCTGAAGGAGTTGGGAGCTGAAGGCATCACTGAGAGGAGGGAGTGTGGGGCCCGATCTGCCCTGCGTCTCGGTCGTGGGAAGGGGACACATTGCCCCACCGTGCCCCTGTCCTTCCCCCGAGTGGCAGCAGGCATCACCCTGTCCCCTTCTCTCCCTGGTGCAGGGACAGCCAGGGACTCAGGGGACGAGGAGGAGAAATTCGGAGAGTGGTCACTATTGGGCAGGAATCGGAGGAGCGGGGGGTAGGTGGGGGGATCCTGCTGGCTGTGTGGGGCCCTGGCTGTGTAATCTCCTCACTGAGAAGTGTCAGTGAGGCCCGAATCTCACACGCTCCTTTGTCTCCTTTGGGTCTCACAGGAGCTCATTGAGGAGCTGCCTGATAACTCTCCACCCGGCGCCGTCCTCGCTAACTCCCTGATTGCTGTGGGCAACCTCAGGTACCGAGACCCTCCGGCCCGGTTCCCCTAACCCCAGTGCTGCTCAGGCCCAGGGCTGGGAGTCACTGCCCCTCCCACTCCCAGGTCACCGCCCAAGGGTGGCTCCTCTGGCAGAGGTGCGGGGAAGGGTCACTCTCTCCTGGCTGGGCTGTTCTTTTCACTCCAGTAACATTGCAACGGCTTTGGGGAGAGGCTCACTCCCAGGATCAGATACAGGAGGGGCAGCAGGGTCCAGGGAACAGGGGCTATTCCTGCCCTGCCACTGTCTGTCTGAGAAACCTTGGCCTTGTCATTCCCTGGCTCGGTGCCTCAGTTTCCATTCTCGCCAGCCTGTGCCTATTTCCCTGCAGTTTCACCTGCGTGTTGGTGCCAGTCCCATCCCCGCACTGCACAGTCTAATACCGGCTCCTCTCTCTTGCCAGCACCATGACACCTGCCGTGGAGCCAGAGCTGGAGACCCACCTCCTCCGAGCTGCCCTGCACGCCGTCTTCACCCTGGGCATGGCGAAGGACACCACCCAAGTGCAGGTAGATCATGCTAAAGTCATGGATTGAAGAGCCAGCTGTCATCCTGCCATGAGTCCTTGCTAATTGCCTGCAGTGGGATGTGAATGAGAGAGGCCAGGATATGTGTTTGGGGGTCTCACCAGTGTTTCCCAGAGACTCCACTTCCCATCCTGTGGCAGGTGTAGCCCCACTTTCCCTAACTCTGACCCATGGCTCTCCCTTGCTTTCAGGATCTGCCTAGGGTCTTGCCAGACCTCCTGGATGCCATGCTGGGGAACCTGCTGGCAGAGTCCCCAGACACCGACAGGCTCCAGTACATCTTGGAGGTGAGCCCGATGAGAGAGGTGGGGACAACTTTACCTTCACTCTTAGATCCATTTTCCAGTCTGTCCTCCTAGCCGGGCCCCAAGTGGGCATCCTTGGTCAGGGCAGTCAGTGCAATGCCTCCTTTCCCCACAGCACATTAACTACTGGATCGTGTCCACGGTGCCGCGAGAGAGAGCCAGGGCCGTTAAGAGCAGCACGGCCCTGCTCAGATTCACCATCACTGTCCCTGAGTTTGACGTAAGTGACCTCTGACCCCAGCTTCCTGATTCCAGGCGTAGGTGGGCTGGCTCCGACGGGCTGTAGGATCTGCTGCTGCAGGGGCTGTGGGTTAGGAGTGTTCCTCTTGGGGAGGCAGAGTCAGAGCAGAGAGTGAGCCTGGCTTGAGTCAAGTTCTTCTTGTCCTAGTTAAGTGGTGACTCTGGGCTTTTAAGGGGACTGTGCTCCAGGTTCATGCCTCCCTGTCATCCTGGAGCAGCTGGGGAAGCAAGTCCTCATGGAGGGCCCTGCAGAGGGGCTGAGGGGAAGGAGAGTCCTGGCCCGGGAGGGGACTGGGAGCTGACAGGAAAATGCTGATGGAGTCCCCTCTCCCTCTCCCGTCCATTAGAACTCAGCGGAATTCCCCAGGATGGGTCACCACATGGCACAGCTGGCTCTGTCCGTCAGTGACCCAGCCAAGGACATCAGCCGGCAGGCCAGGGAGGGGGTTTACCGGCTCTACCAGCTGCTGCTGCACCAGAGGAGTAAGGAACCCAGCTGGGAAATGGCACCCACTAGAAGAGTGAGACTGGGGCCCCAGCCAATTTCTCTCAGACTGACCCCGGCTGGAGGATGAGTCTCTCTATCTCTTTCTGTGTTCCACACCACGCCCTGCAATTCTGTTGGGCCGGGCACGCAGCGAGGACTCTGCCCACTGTGCAGCCACCAATGGGATTGGAAGGACACAAGCCCTGCAACCAGAAGGACAAATGTGTGTGTGTGTCTCTCTCCCTGTCACCTACTCCCTCCTGGGGGAAACCCAGCAGCTGATGGGGGACAAGGTGAGCAGCTGCATTAGACTCAGGAGATTGGGGCGCGGCCCAGGCCTCATTCCCATCCTGTGGCCATTCGCTGGCCTGGCACAAGAAGCCTGGTGGGGAATGAAAGGGAGAGCAGGTGCTCCTGGGAAGGGAGATGAATTCACCTCCATGAGCAGGAGCGAGCCAGCTTGTCCCCGGAGCAGCTCCAGCCAGCTCTTTAGCCAGGCTAATTAATGACAAGCTTTGCCTCATCCCAGACTTATGTTCTTAGGACAGGGTGCTATCGCTCTTGGGAAGGGCAGGAGAGTCCCCCAAGTGCCCTCTGCGAGACTCTCCTGTCCCACAGGGCCGCACCCAATTCCTAGTGGTCTGGTGTCTGTGTCACCCGAGCCACCACCCAGAGTTGCTCCCATCACTGGCAGCCTGGGAGGCCAAGGACTGACGGGTGATGGCGTCTGACCAGGCAGGGCTGAGGCACATGGGCAGGGGACGCTTGCCCTGCTGCTGGCAAGGCTGGACCCGTTCTGGAGAGAACAGGAGGATTCAGTCAGCAGTAGGGTTACCATGTCTAATAAATAAAAAAAGAGGACCCTCCACGGGCCCTGGCCCCGCCCATTTTCCCACCCCTAGCCCCGCCCCAACTCCGCTCCTTCCCCGCCCTAACTCCGCCCCCTCCTCCCTCCCACTCCCAGCCATGGGGAGAGGGCTGCCCCAGCGCTACCGGCTTCACGGTTTGCCGGGCAGCCCCCAGACCCTGCGCCCCCGGCCGGCACTTCCCCAGCGCAGCTGGAGCACGGGAGGGGAAGCGCCCACCCAGTAGCGCTGGCTCGTGCAGCTCGGCTCTTAAAGTCTGAGAGGGGAGGAGCGGAGCAGCTCAGCTGGAGCCCGGGAAGGGAAGTGCCTGGCCGGCGGCTCGGGGTCTGGAGGAAGGGGGGGTGCTGCCCGAAGCAAGTAGCGCTGGCTCGGGCAGCTCGGCTCTTAAAGTCTGAGAGGGGAGGAGCGGAGCAGAGCAGCCGCGGGAGAGGAAGTACCCGGCCGGCATTTTCCCGGACATGTTTGGCTTTTCGGCAATTCCCCCCGGACGGGGGTTTGATTGCCGAAAAGCAGGACATGTCTGGGAAAAAACGGACGTATGGTAACCCTAGTCATCAGGGGCTGCCGATCCGTCCCATTCACCAGGGCTGCCATCCTGCGGCTTCAGCATTACTGGCTGGGGTGACTTGGGGAAAGGTCTCAACCTCCCCACATCCCACTTCACTGCTGCCAGAATCCCTCCTGCCCCCCCGCTACAGTTCCCTTCCTACCCAACCTGCATGGGGCTGGAGGAGAGGGGTCTGAGAACTTGAGCTGTGGATTGGAGGTGGAACAGCTGTCAGGGGCACTGAGGGGGAAGTGGCAGGAGCTCCCCGTACAAGGAAGGGGGTTGCCACTGGAGGTCACTAGGAAGGACAACAAGACTCCATCCTGGTGGTCAGGAGGGGAAATCCATCCCTCAGAGGTGGGCAGAGGCTGGGTGGAAATGCTGCTGGTTCCAGGGGCCGTTAATCCCCCCTGATTCCTCGGAGGTGTCTGAGTCTCAGACAGGTTCTCGTTCCCTTGCAGCAGGAGGACGTCACAGCCAATGTGATGCGCCAGCTCCGTATCATGCGGCACTTGCGCCAGGTGCCCGAGGCGCTGCAGGGCTTGTGCCTCTGACGCCAAAAGCAACTCCCGCTCCCTGCTGCAGGTACTGCTCTGGCTCTCTGTAAATGGGGAGCTAGTGGAAGGGGAAATGGAGCCCCCTGGCACTCACAGAAACCCTCTCCCCTCTCTGTGGAGCAGGGTCCTTTCCTCTGCCCCCAAATTCCTTCATCTGGGACAGGAGCTCTTTCCCTCACACCCATTCCCCTCCCCTCTTTCCTTGATCTACCCCCATCCCATTCCCCCTGCGCCCAGGCAGAGCTCTGCCTGCCCCATATGGTGCAGAAAGGCCTGTGATATGCAGGGGGTCAGATTAGATGCTCTAACTGTCTCTTCTGCCCATAAAGTCTACTCATTTCTGAGAAACCGAGTGTAGCATTGGGAGCAGCCTCTGCTGTTTTACTGTCTAGCCGGCTTGCTTCCTAGAATGAACACTCATTGAGCGGGGTGATCCACAGAGAGTAGCTCAAACCTCCAAAGGGTCTGGCCTGTGGCAGGACATTAGCACTGCAGGGGAGGGGTGGGTGTGACAGTGACATCACAAAGGCCTTCTGCAGGACCTCCGCCTATTGGTCAAAGGTGGTGACCTCACAGAGAGATGCTGACATCAGCCAGGCAGGACAGGGGCTCAGGGCCAGGGAAACCTCTGAGTCCCCTGTAGCTTTCCTTCAGCAAGTCTCCTTCTCGAGGTCTCTCTTTGAGGACTGAGAGAGTATTAGGGGTCACGTACGTGAGCGCCAGGAGGAACCTCTTTTGAGTTTTCTCCTTTCTTTTTCCTGATTTTACTAGAAAACTGACGTCTCTGTTTAGAATGTAAGAGCCTCCGAGAGGTTTGGAACCTGTTCAGTCTGATCCATCTGTTCCACAAGTCCTTCAGTCCAATCCACTTCCCTAACTAATTTCCTTAATTTTTTAAAGTTAGCCCTTTTGAGAAAAAAAAACCCTAGTCACAGATCTATTTTTGTTTACCCTTCCATTTAGTTTAAACTGAATTAGCTCACGATCGCTCAAATGAAGGCTGTCCCCTACAACCATTTCTTCTAAGAGATCCTCACTACTCACCAAAACCAAATCTAAAATGGCATCCCCTCTTGTTGGTTCAGCAACTACTTGGTGAAGGAATCCATCAGCTATCACATCTAGGAAAATCTGAGCCCTATTATATTACTAGCACTTGTCCTCCAGTCTATATCTGGGAAGTTAAAATCTCCCATGATCACACAATTCCCATTAGTATTTACTTCATTAAAAACATTGAAGAGGTCTCGATCCCTATCCAAATCAGACTCCTGTTCTAACAGACAGCAACCTCCCCCCATCCCCCCGAAAGGCAGAGATAGAGCCCAGGAATCGAGATGGTGGGGAAATTTCATTGAAACCGTTTCTGACCGAAAATCCTATTCAAACTAAACCAGTTTGTTTCTTGAAATCATAACAAGTGGCAATGAAAATTCTTTGTCACAATGTGTTAAATTGTCTCGTCGCACTCAAAGAGGAGACACTTAGATCTCAAAAATTAGATAAGATGCTTCAGTCTGAGCTAAGTAGATGCTGATCTTAACAATTGCAAAATAATACAATACAAATAAAATAAACTATTTCAGCCATTCTATTATGTCCTAATCTGATCTGAGTAAACATGATAGGACACCTCATCTTATGCACTGCTCCTAGTGACACTCTCCAATAGACCCAGCAGTCCTTATTTCCAGGCCCCTTAACTAACCACTGCTGCACACTCCCTCCCACAGCTGGCAATTACAACCAATCATGTCCGGTCCCCCTGCTTTGAGAGGGAGTGTGCTCCGCTGGAGAGACTTCCCTCACGGATCACAGGGGGAACTCAATCCTGCCAACGATACCAATCATAAATGAATCTACTCATCGTTAGGTGCCCCCCGGCAGCCAGGCATGGCATCACAGCCCTCTCGCTGGGCTAGCGTCCCCCATCCATGGTCGCTCCAGCACCACGGCAGTTTCTCTGCCTGGTAACTCTGGCCAGGTCACCACCTTTAGTCCACCCTTCTGGGGCCCAGCTTGCCTCACACTAAAAGTCCAAAGAGGTCTTTCCACAGACAGAAGTCCTTCTGCCATCGCTGGGGCACTTGCTCAGCCTGTAGCCCCCTTGCTGGGCTTGGGAACCCTCTCCAGGTGCGTGTACGTCGCCTCCTCTGGGGCCGGTAGGGGAACCCAGTCCCACCCTGACATTGATAGCAGCTCAGGGCCCTGGACCCAACAGCTAGGTCTGCACCTTTCTCTTTGCTGCACTTTTCCAACCTCTCTTCTCAAGTTCCCCTCCAGGCTTTCCTTGCTGCTCTGAACTTCCTACCTCGTTCTCAATCCTGTTGCTACCCCAGCTGGGCTGTATCACCACTGAATTCTGGCTCTTTACGGGGGCGGATATGGTGCCTCTCAGTTCGGGCTCATTTTGTAATCAGCTTTCTGTGAGTGCCGGGGGGCTCCATTTCCCCTTCCACTAGCTCCCCATTTACAGAGAGCCAGAGCAGTACCTGCAGCAGGGAGCGGGAGTTGCTGGTGGCCGCAGAGGCACAGGCCCTGCAGTGCCTCGGGCACCTGGCACAAGTGCCGCATGATACGGAGCTGGCGCATCACATTGGCCGTGACGTCCTCCTGCTGCAAGGGAACGAGAACCTGTCTGAGACTCAGACGCCTCCGAGGAATCAGGGGGGATTAACGGCCCCTGGAACCAGCAGCATTTCCACCCAGCCCCTGCCCACCTCTGAGGGATGGATTCCCCCTCCTGATCCCCAGGATGGAGTCTTGTCCTTCCTAGTGACCTCCAGTGGCAACCCCCCTCCTTGTACGGGGAGCTCCTGCCACTTCCCCCTCAGTGCCCCTGACAGCTGTTCCACCTCCAATCCACAGTTCTCAGACCCCTCTCCTCCAGCCCCACCCAGGTTGGGTAGGGAGGGGACTGTAGCTGGGCGGGGGGGGGGCAGGAGGGATTCTGGCAGCAGTGAAGTGGGATGTGGGGAGGTTGAGACCTTTCCCCAAGTCACCCCAGCCACTAATGCTGAAGCCGCAGGATGGCAGCCCTGGTGAATGGGACGGATCGGCAGCCCCTGCTGACTGAATCCTCCTGTTCTCTCCAGCAGGGCCGGCTTTAGGAAGGGCGGGGCCCCGGCAGGGATGACAAAAAAAATAATGTAAAAAAAAGCCTTTCATTTCTTCCATGTATTATTTACTTTCCATAACTATATAAATAATAAAATTATATATTAAGTACATTGCATCATATATGCTGTTGATCGGTTATTAATGAGCTCCGTTTCACGTGTGTGGGTCCCCGCCACTCCCTGGGGGTGTGCTAGGGTGACCACATGTCCTGATTTTTTAGGGAGAGTCCCGATTTTGGGGTCTTTTTCTTATAGGATCCTATTATCCCCCACCCCCTGTCCCGATTTTTCACACTTGCTGTCTGGTCACGCTAGTGGTGTGCACATGTGTGGGTCCCAGCTGCTCCCTGCCCTCCTCATTGAAGCAGGTGTGCAGGGTCACTGCCCTGGGAACTGCAGGGCACCAGTGGACATGGGGCTGGCTGGAGGCAGGGCAGGGGCTCACTGGAGGTAGGGTCTGGCTGCAGGCAGGGCAAGGGGTGCGGGGCTGGCTGGAGACAGGGGTGTGTGGGGCTGGCTGGCTTTGGGCAGGGCCGCAGGGGGGTTGCGGCAGGGGTTGCCTGGAGACAGGGCAGGGGGTGCGGCAGAGGCTGGCTGTGGGCAGGGGGTGCAGGGCTGGCTGGAGACGGGGCTGGCTGTGGGCAGGGCAGGGGGTGCAGGGCTGGTGCGGTAACGGGGTGCAGCAGAGGCAGCTTTGAATAGCCCCTGAGTCCCCCGCTATCCCAGGGCTCTGGGGGCTATTTAAAGGGCCCAGGGCTCCCCTGCTTCTACCGCCCCGGCCCTTTAAATAGCCGCGGGAGCCCTGGGGAAGCAGCGGGGCTCCAGTGGCTATTTAAAGGGCCGGGGCAGTAGAGGCAGCGGGAGCCCCGGACTTTTTAAATAGCCCCCAGAGCCCCGCAGCCCTACCCCAGGGCTCCAGCAGTGGGGGTCTGGTAGCAATTTAAAGGGCCTGGGGCTCCGGCCCCTGCTGGGAGCCCTAGGTCCTTTAAATTGCCCCCTGGGGAAGCCGGGCCACCCTGGTACAGCGCACCGGCTCTTGCCGGTATACCGTACCGGGGCTTGGGCCCGGGGCCCGATTCAGGGGAGTTGGTTGAATTGGCCTAAAGCCGGCCCTGGTGGGGGTATGGCCACAGAGCCGCAGGGAGGGGAACCCTGAGGTGTGGCGGCTGGGTGGGTACTGGGAGTTCCTCCTGAAGGGACGGGGGTTGGCCAAGGTCACTCAGCCCCGGGGTCTGGGAGGGGGACAGGCTGAGGGCACTCAGAGCCCCATGAAGTGGGGGGGGGCTGAGGGGAGGGACTGGCCAGGGGCACTCAGAGCTCGGGGGGGCTGTCCGGGGGGGCACTCACAGCCCAGGAGGTGGGTGGGGGAGGGCACACAGGATTTCAGGAATTCCCTGGCAGTGAAGAGCTGCTGACGGCAGGGAGGAGTCAGCCGTGACAATCCCCACTTGGGATCCCTGGCTGGGCTAGTGGCTATGGGGGCCCGTGGCCAAGCTGCAGCGGAAGGTGACCTGAAGGAAATGCCTCGGCCTCGGCCTCCAGCTAGGAAGGGCCTGGGCCAAACAATGACCCACCGCGCAGTGTCCCAGTTCCTTGCCCCACACCTGCGGGGCACGGCCCCTCCTCTGTAGGGAGGTTGGCATGTACCTTAGTGCTGCTTCCTCCATCCCCAAAGGCCTCTCCCAGCCAGTCTCTGGCAACCCCTGCTGTTCAATACACACATTACCCTGCTGTGACATACCCGGGTTGGGGGGGGAACCCCTCGGGGATGGGGGGGCTGTCACACAGCTGGGCAATTTAACCCGGCTGGGCAGGAGTGACTGTCTCCCTGGAGCTGGGGTCTCAGCCCAGGTGTCTCTCTGCCCTTCCCCCTAGTCGCCCCCGGGCGAGGTGGGAGTGCCCCACGTTGCGTTCCAGCCCCACATTCGCACCCACAAGTGCTGGTGGGTTCCAATCCCAGCTGAACACGCCCACCCTGCCCTAGTGCGGAGCAGAAGGGCCCAGCGCTGCCCCACAGACCCTCTGGCTCTCCGAGCCCGCTCTTACCCATCACCCCAGCACGTCTGGCCCAGGCTGAACGCTGCTGCTCTGTGCAGAGAGGCTGGCACTTCTCGCTCCTGCCGTACTAGGGGCTGCTACCGACTGCTCCCCCTAACCCCCACCCTGCTGCGCTCTGGGGATGCTGCCCTGCTGTGGAGCTCTCAGGTGTCTTGAACTGGAATTTGTTTGGAAAGAAACTGCTAAGGAGCCTTATCAGCCCCGAGCAGAGAGTACCTGGGAGCCTGCCTGGGTCGGGTGGGTCTGGTACAGCCTCCCCCCAGATAAGGCTCTTCCCTGGACCTGCCACCCATTGGAATCTGGAACGATTCCCTCCGAGGTAACACCCGGGGCAGCCAGGGCAGGGCAGGGCACGGCCTGCTCCCCTGGAGCGTTAGGGCTTTCAGGAGTCAGAGGTGTCAGCGGAGCAGGTTGTGACTGTACGTTAAAGCAGCGAAGAAAGTTGCGGGGGGACAGAGGAATTGGGTGCTGTGGCCCCCCCATGCCTGGGGCCTATTTGAAAGGCAGCTGTCACACTGTCCCCTTTATCGGGAGTGCCCACTACACCCATCTCATGCAGTCCTCGGCACGAGAAGGGGGAGCATATTCCCAGCTGAACGGCGTTCGTCCAGGACTCACCGATCCCTATTCCAGGATGGGGGAGTGACCTGAGAGAGAGGTCACCATGTAGCCTGCAATTATCAGTGGCTTCTGGATTCCTCTGGGAAAGGGTTAACCAGGGGCTTAGTTTAGTCCACACTTGGCTTTCTCGGCAGTGCTGGACTCTGGTGGCAGGGAGGTGTCCAGCTCGCACCCTTTCACCTGGCATGGAAAGTGCCCTAAAGGTTAGGATGTTCTCACAGGCTGTCGTAGTTACTGGGACCTTGGCAGGGAGGATTGGTGGCTTGTGGGGCATCGGATACCTCCCCTCCTCCTAGAGCTGTGCAGTAACCAGAACATTACCCCCGCGAGGAGAGGGTTTCGGGGACCCTGGGATCTTGGGAGCCAGGGCTTCTCTCAGTAGCCTGGAAGCCCAGGCCCCCCATCAGCCTGTCAAGCAGGTGGGCAGGCGGGCGAGCTGGCAGGGAGCTAAGCAGCTTTCCGTGCTAAACCTGCCTGCTTTCTGTCTGAAGGTTTGTCCAAATCGACGTGTTCCCACGAAACGTTTGGATTTTGACAAGCTGGCAATTTCTGATGGAAAAACGGTTCCACTGGCAAATTCTGACCAGCGCCTCTCCTGACCGCACAGCTCCCTGCATCTTTGCTGAGCGTGGAATCAGAATGGACTTGACACAGGTGGTTGTGCCCTGGGATGCCATCTCAGGCCAGCTCCCCCAGTGCTCCGGCGCTCACATTCTCCTAGTGGTGACGTCTGACCCTGGGGAGATGAAAGGCCTCTGCGGGTTGTTTCCTGCAGTGTGAGCTTTGGCTGCAGGCTTCTGTCCCCAGCCATGGCACGAAGGAATCTGTCTAGCCAAGCTGGGCGTCCTCCCTCATCTGTGGTCAGAGGTCACACGGGCCCTTACAGTGACAAGGTGGCAGCATCTGGCCCTGGGAAAACAGACATCTGCTGTGTGCTCACCTCAGAGATTTCTTTCTTTCTGCAAACTGAAGAGGCCTCTCTCCTGTAGCCTCAGCAGAGGCTGCGAGGAGGCCAGCAGGCCCGGTGGCCCCCTGCAGACTGGGGGAGGCCCTGACCAGTAGCTCTAAAGGCCAGAAGACCCCACAGGACAGGTGGGGAATGGGACTGTGACGTTACGTTGCTGTTCCATGGTTCCTTTCTCCTAGGGTTACCATATTTAAAAAAATTAAAAAAAGAGGACACTCCACGGGCCCTGGCCCCGCCCCAACTCCACCCCTACTCCGCCCATTCCCCCAAAGTCCCCGCCCTAACTCCCCCTCCTCCCTCCCAGCCACGCGAAAAAGGCTGCCCAAGCACTACCAGCTCCACGGTTTGCCGGGCAGCCGCCAGACCCTGCGCCCCCGGCCAGCGCTTCCCCAGCACAGCTGGAGCCCGGGAGGGGAAGAGCCCAGCCGGGGGCGCAGGGTCTGGAGGCTGCCCGGCAAACCCGTGAAGCCGGTAGCGCTCGGGCTTTGGGCAGCCCCTATGCCTCCGGACCCTGCGTCCCCGGCCGGGCACTTTCCCTCCTGGGCTCCAGCTGCTCTGCTCCTCCCCTGACTCTTTGGCTCTGTTTAAGAGCCAAGCTGCCCGAGCCAGCGCTACGGGCTTCGGGCAGCCCCCTTGCCTCCGGACCCTGCGCCGCCGGAGCAGAGCAGCTGGAGCCCGGGAGGGGAAGTGCCCGGCCTGCGGCTCGGGGTCCGGAGACACGGGGGCTGCCCGAAGCCAGTAGCGCTGGCTCGGGCGCTTGGCTCTTAAACAGAGCCGAAGTCTGAGTCAGGGGAGGAGCAGAGCAGCCGCGGGAGAGGAAGTGCCCGTCCGGTATTTTTCCCGGACATGTTCGGCTTTTTGGCAATTCCCCCCAGACGGGGGTTTGATTGCGGAAAAACCGGACGTATCGGTAACCCTACGTGACTGGTGCCCGGGGCCGGGGGCGCAGCTCCAGCCCCCGGGGGATCCAAATCCGGACAGTGCCGGCTCCCCGCAACGCGCTGGCGTCCACAACCCCCGGAGGGCGCCCCCCAGCCCTGCGATGGCTGCCAAGCGGTGCCCAGAGACACCCCCGACCCAAAGGACAGGGGCTCGCGCCCCCCCTCCCCCGACGGCTTGCTGCCTCACGGGGCAGGTTGGTCGCGTCGCAGGGGCCTCTGGGAGTTGTAGTTCTCGGCCGCTCCCCTCTCCCGGCTCTCCCTGGAGCGTGAGGCCCGGCCGGACTACAGCCCACAGCATGCCCTGGGCAGGAGCGAGTGTCGCACCGAGATGATGTCACAGCGGGCGACCAACACACACAGATTCGGAGATCCTAGCCTCCCTATTTCCCTGGACATGTCCGGCTTTTTGGCAATTCCCCCCGGACGGGGATTTGGGGACCAAAAAGCCGGACATGTCCGGGGAAATCCGGATGTATGGTAACCCTAGCTGCAATGAATGTCCCCAGCATAGCTACAACCTGGGCCTGACTCTCCTTTCACCTCTACTGGTGTAAATCCAGAATAGCTCCTCTGGTCCCAAGGGAGCCAGGCCGGTGTGAGTGAGTGAAGAGTCGAGCCCCCAGGAGCTGGCTGTCCTTTGGAATGCACTGTGCATGGCTGGAGGCGAGTCCCCTACGGTGCCTGGAGTTCTGCTGCGCTTCACTGACCGGAGATTTGCCGGAGCAGCACAGCAGATGAGCAAGGGAGTCCTTCCTGGGAAACAGGGTGTACAAGCATTCTGCCATTCTTTCCAGTACACCGCATTCCCCGTGCACCGCTTACGGGAAGAGGAGAAGGCCAATTTCCCCGTCCCTCCCACACCCCACCACCCCCAGCATTCTTTCACTTCCATAAGGGCAGCAGCAATGCTCCCTGCTGTTTGTGTCATCAGCCTGAAATATTTGGAACAATAGACTGAGATCCTTAAAACACCAAAGGACCCAAAAGAATTCATAGCATGGATATTACAGTAGCACCTCCCTGGGCACTGTAAAGACATGGTCCAAAGGAGACAGGCCCTGCCCCAGAGTGCTCACATCCTACCTAGCAAACAGGACACAAGAGGAGGACAAACTAGGGAAATGGAGCCAGGTGAGAGGATGAGGTAACAAAACTTCCAGAAGTGAGCAGAGAAGCAGAAGTCACAGCTCCTCATTTGCGTGTTGGTCTGTTCACTGAATGGAGTCTTGTTTTGGGACCACAGCCACCTTTTTCAGAAATATCAGATGCCTATTGGTCTCTTTGAACAGAAGAGCTGTTTTAACCCTGGCATATAAGTGCATTGGTCTCGGTGCTGAGTCTTCAGAATCATCAGATCACATTGTTTGTACAGCACCTAGCACAACGGTATCCTGGTCTATGACTTGGGCTTGTAGGCACTGTTGTAATACAAGTAATTATCATTGTACGTCTACAGCATGTTTCATCCAAAGATCTCCAGTGCTGCCGAGACACCCTGGGTAGTGGGTAAACTGAGGCACAGTTTCAAATGTGGGTGTCAAAAGTTAGGATCTTTACTCCACATTTGGCACATGCTGCTCTCTCCTTTCTGGCAGCAGTGCCACTGCCAGTAGCTTCGGCAGAACTTTGGCTTCTCAAAGGCAGAGGAGGCATCGCACCGTTGGCCAGATTATTTGCAGCAGCACACTGGCTCTCAGATGCCAGCGAGGGGGCTCAGAAGTATAGCTCCTCCCTGCCACCACTCTGCCCAGCACCTGAGATGTCCTTAGCCATGGTGGCTGCAGCTTCACCCTTCTGAGGGAGTCTGTGCATTAGCGACCTCTCTGTTTACTATCCATGCAAAATGCATTGGCCTGATGCCCTTTTCATCTGCACCACATTAACACCAGGGTAATGCTCTTGGAGATTCTCCTTATTTACACTAGTGCAGAGCTAACACTTTCCTCCCCAACAAGAAAGGTTGTCTGACAAAATAAGAGACTCTAACTGATACCCTGTCTCTGACAAGGACTTTGATAGGTTTTGGTTAAGTTTGATCTGTATAACCACTCAATTTGAATTCTAAAGTATCACATTCTGATCTGATTCTTTTTCTCTTGTGTATCCTGATCAATACATTTCCAATACATTGGCAGGAATTGTCTTGTATGTTTTCCATAGGACTAAGCAGGCCAAGGTCTCTGTAGTCAAACCCCAAGGCTGATTCATGGTGTACAGTGACAGGGTCACGTTAATGCCTGTGGCTCTCTGGACCCATTTATTCCCTCAAAATTAACACAACGGAGGAGAATCAGGCTCAGAATCCTTATGATGGGCTAAGCAATGTTACAGCAGAATGCAAATTGGGTTATGTTTTCTATCACATTATACAGATCCAATTACCATCATATCGGTGCACCTCACAATTTTTGATGTATTTATGTCACACCCACGGGAGGCCAGGCAGTACTCTTCTCCCCATAACACAGGTGGCAAATGGAGACACAGAGACACTAAGTGACTTGCCCATCGTCACAGAAGAAGATTTTCAAAGCAGGGACTCAAAGCTGGGTTTCCCAAGTCCCAGGCTAGTGCTTTAAGCAGTGGGCCATCCTTCCGCTCTGCAAAGTTCATTGCTCTCATGCACTGCTGTGGTACATTGATGGCACATTAGCAAGACAGCCGTGCACTCTGATGTGACCGCTTTCATTGGAAACCCTGGGTCAGAGGGAACGATGCTGATTTTTATCAGCGGAGGATCTGGTCTTTACTTTCAAAGATCACTCATTCTGACCTTGGGAACTATGGACTAAATTCACCCCTGTCGTAATGCCAGTGAAGTCAGTGTCTGCAACAAGGCCTGTCTACAGACGGATGGACATCCTAGGCTGAGCACAATGTCTGGAATTTTCCTTAAATGGCCAAGCATCAGTTAAAGGCGCTATTGACCCTTCACTCTTCATTGAGATTAGAGGGCATGATGACCTCTGAATACATGAGAGATTGTAATTACCTGGGAAATCTCCAGAGAATGGTTAGCCCTGGGGAATGAATCTCCTGTATCTCACATGAACACATTCGATCCTTGGCTTTCAATGGGTCTGTAACCCACCCACCCACAGTATCTATCCCTTCTGTTTAGCCACCCCAATGCAGCTTCTATCACATCCCTGCAGTTAGATGAGTAGAAAGACCCAACAAACTAATCAGAATCTGCAATATCGCTTCCTACCACTTGTACGTTTTTCAGTAGCTGTGTGCAGTGCAGTGAGTCCTCGGGCTGGGCGAGCTCTTATGTATGACATGGACTTTGGATTACACAACAATCCATGTCAGGAAATACATATTGCATGTATCATTCACCAGGCATTTTTACTGTTTCACCTGAAAATCTATTTGCATGAGACCCTACCCCACAGTGTCCTGAAAGGGCAACACTAGAGCAAGGAGCTAACACTAGCACTTCTACAAAGATGCCATTGAGTTTCCCAGAAGCTGGGAGGGGTTGTGTGCGGCTAACAGAAGGCCCCGTCCCAAGTGAGCCCTGCTGTGCCTGAATGGAGAATGGGCAAACCATTTGGAATAAAATCAGACCTGATCAGGCCTGAATCGTCACCCAAAATTCTACAGGAAATTCAATCAGTATATTTCCCCTGCAGACTGCCTCCCTGCACACCCTCCTATACCCTGTTCATGAACAACCCACTGACATCAAGGGAATGACCCAAGAGCTGCATGAGGTTGGATCAGGCCTCCTCCTTCTAATCCCTTATCACCCACAAGACGCAAGCTCATCCGTAGCAACTGCCAGGGCTTGTCTGCAGGGAACTAACGTGGCCTTTTTCCGTTGAATTCATTCATTTCAAGTATGGAACGTAAATCATAGAATCATAGAATATCAGGGTTGGAAGAGATCTCAGGAGGTATTTAGTCCCACCCCCTGCTCAAAGCAGGACCAACCCCAACTAAATCATCCCAGCCAGGGCTTTGCCAAGCCTGACCTTAAAAACCTCTAAGGAAGGAGATTCCACCACCTCTCTAGGTAACCCATTCCAGTGCTTCACCACCCTCTGCTCCTAGTGAATTTTTTCCCCCTAATATACAACCTAGACCTCCCCCACTGCAACTTGTTCTGTCATCTGCCACCACTAAATGACTTTATGAAGTTAATAAAATGGAAAAGGACACTTTTATTCTGCAGGGAGTGTTATCCCAGCATAACTGTGGCAGCAAAAATTCACAGCTTGCCTTAGGCCGTAAGGACTCCCCATGGAGGCAAGGCCTGAGAGACACACAGATCTCTTGACAGGTTTCAGAGTAGCAGCCGTGTTAGTCTGTATCCGCAAAAAGAACAGGAGTCCTTGTGGCACCTTAGAGACTAACAAATTTATTAGAGCATAGGCTTTCGTGGGCTATTGCCCACTTCTTCGGATGCATATAGAGTGGAACATATATTGAGTAGATATATATAAATAATAAATTTGTTAGTCTCTAAGGTGCCACAAGTATTCCTGTTCTTTTTACAGATCTCTTGAGGAGTTCTCCTCCATGGGAGGGGTTGCAAGGGGGCTGGTCTCCTCGGGGTCAGGGGAGGCCAGGGGCGCAATCACTTCGGTGGGTAGGAGTGAATCGAAGGTTGGATTTTAATTCCAAGCCATCTCGCGCCGAGCTCGTTTGGCCAGAATTTTCAGAGGGGCTCAGCACCCGCAGCTGGTGCCAGCTTCTGAAGAGAGCTCCACACATGGGATGCATCAAAGCTTGTGCGGCACTCCGGTACTATGGCAATGGGAGCCAGGTAAGAACCTGAGGGTCTGTCCACGCAGTGTTTGGGAGCCCGCGGCAGCGAACCTCCCAGCCTGGGGAGACAGATGTGGGCTAGCAGGGCTCGTGCTGGCCCTCTGAAAATAGTTGTGCAGACAGTGCTTTGTGGTTATAGGCTGCAGCTTAGGCTTTGCGTCTAGGGAGGTGGGGTGGGCTTCAAAGCTCGAGGTCCAGCCTGAGCCAGAGCTTCAAAGCGCTGTCTGCACAACTCCTTTTCGAGGGTGTTATTGTCCAACGCTCAGTTCGGTGAGTTTAGATTTACTAGGGCAAAGGCTGCCTAGGAGCGCTGTCGCTCACAGCTCCAGTACCTTGGAAATGTTCACTGGGCACATTATTTGCTCTTCATCCTTGCAATGGGTCATTATCTCCAGGTGAGCCAGCCCAACAGCACCCTCATTAATGTTGGTGCAAAACTACAATGAACCGACAGGCAGATAAGGACGGAAGAAAATAGTTTCCCATTCCAATAGGCTTTGATGTGCCAAATTTAAACACACTTAACTGCAGCCCTGGCAAGATGGGACAGGCTGATGTAGGGGCAGGTGCAGCCAACTAAAACAGTTCACTGATACCAAGCTAGCTATTTATTAAGATTATGGGGACATGTAAGCGATTATTACTTATTACTTATTACTAAACTGGAGTCAGGCAAGCAGGTGCCATGTAGTCTTCCTTTGCACAGCTCTGCCAATGCACTTCCATCCCGTTTGGGAGCCATCTCACCACTGTTCCAGACCTGGGCCCTCCAGCTGGCTCTGGTGATGCACCTCACTCCTGACCTGCAGCTCCTCTCTGATCTTCTAGTTCTGAGCCCTCCACACAGCTCTGCAATGCTCCTCAAACCAGACAATCACCTTCTACCACCAGCGTTCCAGGCCTAGACCCTCCACGCAGCTCTGCCAGTACTCCTCACACCTGATCTTCAGCTCCCCCACTGCCAGGCCAGTCCTGGGCCTCACCTAAGCACAGGCTGCCATTTGTACCTTATGTTGGGGTTGCTTTTCATTAGGCTGACACCCCAAAAGTCGCTTTCAGTAGTGACCCTCTGCTGTATGTGGGAAGTAATAGTCAAGAAGAAACTGGCAAACAAGAAGGAGGTCCATTCACAATCCCATTGTCCATTGCCTCCCCGTTGCAAATGCAGCTATGGCTGACATGTCATAGTGGCACTGGGAAATCATTGAATCTACCCTTAGTTTCCCTTCATGCAATTTAGGGACTCAAAACAAGGAGGTGGACCGAGCATCATGTGACCAACCAGCTCTCCACAGACCCTCCGCAAGGACTTACTGGACAACACTTTGAGAACAGGTACATTAACAGCACTGGGTGAGTTTTCTAGAAGTTCTACTCCTTTATCTGCGAGATGATCATTTCCTGAAATGGAGACAAAGGCAATGTAGCCAACACCCCCGATATCATAGAATTGCAAACATATCTGACCCTGTTGGCAGGCTCTGAGCTATTCCTCCCTATCGCCTGCCTCCATAAAGAGAACTATTTTAAAACTTCATTGTGGAGAGGATATAAACAAATGGACTGAGAGAGAAGAAACATGTAACAGGTGGGGAAGGATTTCAGTGAGACAACTCGAGCGGCCTGTGACTCTGTCTGAGGGGTTTATCCTGCACTCGTTGTAGTGTCTGAGCACTTTCCATGTGGAATCAATAGCAATAGCAAAGTCCCTAGTGAATCCCAGGGAGTCGCTGACACTTCTACTTTCTGGGGTTGTGACCCAGGGACCTCTTGATTCCAAATGACAGAGGGCACAGGGGTGCATAAGGGTTACAGGGGTCCATTGGCTCTGCTAGCTGCATCCTACTTCACTAAAGAATGTCATGTAAGGTCTCCAACGAAAGCGCGTTTCACACTGATCAGCATAATCATTGAACATGTGTGTACATCATGCATCTTTAAACATGTATGTACATCATAGATCACTGAACATGTATGTACAGATAATATGTAAGGAGTTATGTGTATATACTGAGAATTGTGTTCTTAAGGTATGTAAAACAGGGCACCAGAAGATGATCAACAGATTCTGTTCGGACAAGGGTACAAGGTCTCCCTGGGTGACCACTGTCTATTGTGTGTCTTACAATGGAAGTCTATTTGCATACAGAATCACCAACTAATCAAGATAGCAAAGTCAAGAAGAAATTACACAACCTACAGAAATGAACATACAGCAGGACAGTGTCCAGTTTATGACTAAGATCAAAGAATTAGTCTGGCATATCAGGAGAATGCAGTAAATCAAGAAACATTATATTTTTCACCTAGCTGACAGTGGGCTCGCTTCATGAACGGAAGATAACAGCCAAGTTTATAGCAATGTAAGTATCTACACAGCCTTTTGCATCAGTTTTAAATTACATTTTCAGTTAAACCAGTGCAAATTTACATGCAGACAAGTGCTAACTCCAGAGGCGCCAACTTCCTCCAGGCCCTGGGGGTGCTCAAGCCCCCGCTCTGCCCCACCCCCTTCCCCCAAGGCCCCACCTCACCCCGCCTATTCCCGCTCTGCCTCTTCCCACCCAGTTCTGCCTCCTCCTCTGAGAGTGTCCCGACCCACTCCTTCCCACTTCTCCCGCAGCGCCTCTTGCTCACCGCGAAACAGCTCATCGCAGTGGGTGGGAGGCGCTGGGAGGGAGGGGGAGGAGTTGATCAGTGGGGCCGCCAGTGGACGGGAGGTCTGGGAGGGAGGGGCGGAGCTGGCTGCCGGAGGGTGCCAAGCACCCACTAATTTTTTTCCGTGGGCGCTCCAGCCTATGGAGGCTGAGACTCCAGCCTATGCTCGGCACCTGTAGCTAACTCTGAAAAAGGAGGCATCATCTATTGATGTGGGAGGAGACTTTGGTTTCTTGGGCATTGCCTACATGCAAAAGTTGCATTGGTTTAGCTTTAATCCATTTTTAACTGCTTTTGTTAAACCAGTTCAAAATACTGTATGTGTGGATACTCTTAATAGAGATGAGCAAAATTTGGCATTTTCATCCTGCAATAAATTCTGACATTTCAATATTTGTTTTAGGCCCAAAAAGTTGGGATAAGAAGTTGAAATGTTAAAGTTTTTTGATCAAAACTAAACATTTTGACATTCAAGGATGTACATGTCATTCTTGTTGTGAGTTATACCAAAGGGCTCGTCTGTGGCTTCATTTGAGCGAGTTTAATTTCGGTTTGTTGAACTGCTCCAAAACACTTTGTTTCCATTTAGTTCAACATTAAATTGTATTTTCCCATTACGGCACATGGTGTCATATGAGATGTAGTTTGGAAGCCTGATGCCCCCATTTTCCCCCATGGGCCAGGCTGGCTGGCCAGACTATGTCTCCCATAATGCACCCAGAGCTGTGTGAATCCCATGATGCACTGTGCAGAGCTTGGTCAAAGGGGAATCTGCATTGCATTATGGATATATATACAAATCTAATCCTTCCAAGCCTACCTGTGAGGAAAGGTTAAAAACTGGGCATGTTTAGTCATGAGAAAAGAAGGCTGAGGGGGAACTGATAACCGTCTTCAAATATGTTAAGGACTGTTACAAGGAGGACTGGGATCAATTGTTCGTCATGTCCACTGAAGGTAGAACAAGCAGTAATGAGTTTAATCTGCTGCAAAGGAGATTTAGGTTTGATATTATGGGAAATATTCTAACTCTAAGCATCATTAAACTCTGGAATAGGCTTCTGGGATGGGGTGTGTGAGCCCTTCACTGGCCAAGAGAGGATTAAGGAACAACTATGGGATCAGGAGGCTCTGCCCCTTAGCACTAGTTGAGCATGCTTGGACTGGAGGCAGGGTTTAAAAGCCAGCCAGGCAGCCCAGTCTAGGCCTGACCAACCAGGGAGGAGGCCGTACCCAGGGAGCTCCTGGGCAGGGTTGGAGTGGAGCCTGCCTCGGGCTGGCAAGCAGTGGCAGGGACCATGGCTGGGAGCTCTGAAGGCAGCACTGCCCAGAGCCGGGTGGCAGCTAGATGGGATGCAGACTGGAGCAGGAAGCAACCCAGGGAAGCTAAATGTCCTACGGAGCCAGGTGAACAGTTGAGTCAGCCCACAGGGCCCTGGGTTGAAATCTGGTGGAGTAGGGTGGGCCTGGGTTCCCCTACTCCTGCTCAAGCAGTGTCCACTAGGCCGGACAGCCACCACCCTGAACTGTGCCCACTAGGCAAGAGACCCCTGCAACAGCCCCCGATCACAGCTTCCAAGACAGGTTGTGGAATCCGTCACTGGTGGTTTTTAAGAACAGTTAGGCAAACACCTGTCAGGGATAGTTTAGGTTTACTTGGTCCTGGCTCAGTGCAAGGGACTGGAGTAGATGGCCTCCTGAGGTCCCTTCCAGCCCTACAGATGCTAGCTCCAGGATCAATTCTCTGCTCTGCCATAGACTTCTTCTATGACCTTGCGTAAATCACTTTGCCCCGGTCTGTAAAATGGAAAAAATACTTCCCTGCCTCCAAGCCTAATTTATTAACATTTGTGAAGTGTTTGGGGACTCTCAGGAAGGACTTGCTAGAAATAGGCAGTATTCCTTTGTTACAAATATTTGGGATGGAAGACACTCCCCAGAATGAAGCCAAATTGCCCTGACTGAGATCAGCTCTTCCAGCAGCTAGTCCCAGTCCTTCTGAAACCAGGAACTCCTGGAGACCTCTGTCCTGAGCGGGACTGAGCAAAGCCACACACCAATAACACTTGTAAAAGCCCGAAAAAAGATTGGAATTAAGAGGTTTAAAATATCTAGGATGGAAGTGGTGGAATTTCAGAGTCACTGGGCTGCTTCTGAGGCCATGAAGCTGACTGGGACTAATCATCTGAAAAGAAGCTTTGGATGTTTGCCCTAGCCCTGCACCTACCACACCTTCTGGGGAAACCAGACTTTTGGAACATTAAATCACACTTGTTTACTGTGGGCTGGATTTTTTTTAAATTAACCATTAACTGAAGCTTATTATTCTAATGGATTTCGAGGCAAAGCCTCAGTCCAGCGGCAGCATCTGACGGGAAGAAATCCTCCCCTGGCAGCTGTGAAGCATCTGCAGCACTTCTGAGCCTAGTACCCCCCACAGACGTGAAGTGCCCCGTGTGTGCGGGTGGAGGTCACACATAACGTCAGCGCCTCCAGTCGCCACCTGCAGGGACCAGGCTCTGAGCTTCCTGTGAACAGGGGACACAACAGGCAGTGTTTGCCAAAGGCCACGCCTGTCAAATTCTTCTGCAGAACAAACAATGCACCCCTCCCTGGTGGCTTCCCCCCCACGGAACCCATTCTCTGCCCAGGGCCAAGCACATGGCAAGGTTCAAAACAAACAGTCTCCCCAGGGGCCAAGGCTGGCCCCAGAGAGTTCTCCCTGCCTCCAGGAGAGACTACCAGCACCTCCACTATTTAAAGAGGCTATGTACAGCCCGCCTTCCTGGCATGCCTCGCAGTGGAGACCTACAAATCCCATCAGCCCCTGGGGTCCACATTTCCTAGGAGTCCTTCTGGTTGAGAGAAGGAGACAGAGAGTGCACACCCATGTGTGTCTGGCCCTACTTCTCCCCAGAGCAGCAGGTGCCTGTATTGTCCTGGTCTGTCTTTAACATACAGTCCCTGCAATAGGGCCGTATGGCCCTGGTGTCTTCCCAGCCCCCCCTCCCCCTTCTGGCCTAGCAGCACCACACTTGCTGCCAGTGGATCCTCCTGGCAGGATTTGGCCCTTAGCCATTAACTGGCCCTTCCCAGCATGCCGCACTCCTTGTTTGTGTGCAGGGTGTGGTGCGGAGCGCCGAGGCACAGCTGTCATCAAGGGAAGCGGCTGCAGACTGGTCAGAGGCGTCTATATTTAGCTCCAAGCAGGTTGGAACAAGGAGGCAGGAGGTCTCCTCCGGGTCTCGCTTTCCCTGTGTGCTTGTGTGGCAGTGGTGCCCACGAAGCCTGACCTCATTTTATTGCTCCATTTAACCCTCCTCAGCCTTGCTCACTCTAAGCGGACTGTTATCCCCTCACTGAAACTCCGGGGGGGGGGGGGGGGTTGGCGGCTAGCTCCCAGTACCAAAAGGAAGGGGGAGGGTCGGTGGGACCCTGAGATTGACAGTCCCAGGAACAATGGGGAGAGGCCAATTCTCCAGGTCAGCCTGATTGACAGGGCAGGCAGCCAATGAGGGAGTCAGGAGGCCAAGGGGGTCCTGTCCTCCGGGTGAGCTGAAATTGCCTAGAACAGAGTGGGGCCGAGCTAAGGAGAGATCAGGGGCCCGAGCTGAGCCGGGGAGCAGGGCTGGGCCAGAGGGGCCAGAGAAGCAGCCCAGGGGGCTGGAGGCAGAGCAGCAGCAGCAGCGCTGGGGCAGGGTGGAGCTGGGACTGGAGCCGGGTGCGGTGAGCAGCTGGGGAGAGCGACGGGGGGGGACGACCCTGGGCAGAGGGCCCAGAGCAGGGAGATGCCCCCAGCCAAGAGGCTCTGCAGGTGAGACTTGGGGGGGGGATCATAACTCAGACGGCGCGGGGGCGACGCTGGAAAGAAGGGTCCTGCCACCTAGAGCCTGAGAGCGTGTGGCCACTGCCAGAGCAAGTGTCCGACCCGCAGCATCCCTGCAGCACAGCCAGGACCTGGGCAGGGGCCTGGGACGTGTGAGGAACAGACTGAACTGCCCGGACGTTCCAGAGACGCTGGTTGTGACGTCCCCGTGCCACAGAGCGGGGTTATGTGTGTTCCTTATTTTTTTTAAGTGATTGCTGTTTAATAAATTGTATTTGCTTTGAGCTGTATGTAATGATCAGTGGATCAGGGAAATGCCCAGTGCAGAGAGAGCACCCGGAGTGGGGACACCCTAGCTCCTGCCCTGAGTGACCACGACAAGGTTGGGGGTCGAGCCCCCCAGGAATCCTGGGCCCAGCCTTGTTGGGGTTCCGAGGACTCTGCCACATGGGAGAGTGGAAGGGGAGCCCTCGAGGTCAGGCAGGGCTCTGGGTAAAGGGAGTGGGAGCGAGGACTCAGATCCTTTCGCTAGCCCGTTTCACCGGGGTAGTGTATGAACCAGGAAAGTGCCCCACAATAACAGGACCATTCCCCCACTTACATGGTGGGGAGCACTGAGGCACAGCTGTCATCAAGGGAAGCGGCTGCAGACTGGTCAGAGGCATCTATATTTAGCTCCAAGCATTTTGGAACAATAATTTTCCCTGTGTGCTTGTGTGGCAGTGGTGCCCAGGAAGCCTGACCTCATTTTATTGCTCCATTTAACCCTCCTCAGCCTTGCTCACTGACAGTGCATCGTAATGAGGCGCATCGGGATGGATTTTAAACAGCTGCTCATTTAAACACATGTCTGCATGCTGGTGAGGCTCCCTAAGTCAAGCTGCTTGCTTTGCTCTGAGTGCTATACCTGGAGCTGGACCGTTGTGCTGCAGACTGATCATGAGTCCCCATTCTTGCCCTTCTTTAACTTGCCATTCTTGCTGGCAAGTTAAAGAAGTACGGGCTGGATGAATGGACTATAAGGTGGATAGAAAGCTGGCTAGATCGTCGGGCTCAACGGATAGTGATCAATGGCTCCATGTCTAGTTGGCAGCTGGTATCAAGCGGAGTGCCCCAAGGGTCGGTCCTGGGGCCGGTTTTGTTATTAATGATCTGGAGGATAGTGTGGACTGCATATTCTGTGATTCTATGATAGTCCAATACCCCACCTCCAGCACTGACCAGTACTTCGGGCTCCAGCAGAAGATGCAGCTCTTTAAGATACATGTCCAGCCATGCCATGGAAGGCAGTGATTCTTTCCTGACCCCCACCGTGACCATCTTATTCCCAGAACGGGAGTTTAAATCCCCCCGTTCAGTTACCATTTGTTATCTTAGCTTCCCTGTCTGCAAATATTATTAATAGGCAGTGCCCGTAATGTTCTCCAGCTCTTTTAAATAAGCTACAATAGTCAACTCAGCAATCTGCTGTGCACGTAAATTCTGCAGCTTGACTCCCCGCTGCAAGGGGCTGCGTTTCTTTTTATTTTACCTAAAGCTTCAACCCTGTAATTTAAACGCATATCTTTGTTGTCTCAAGTTCTCACTGAGTGACTTGTCCTTCCTCCCAGTACACCCACCCCTTCTACCTGCTAAGCCTGTTGTACTATTTTATCTTAACGGTTGGGGTTTTTATTGTTGCCCATCATGGTACCATCTGAGCTCCTTCCACACCAAATCAATAGTGATAGCAAAGCCCCTAGGCGATTTGATAATCTCTGCATGATCTGTGGTGTTATTACTCTGCCATTTTGTCTGATCTGAGATTGTAAACTCTTCAGGGCAGAAACCTGTTCATTAATTTGTCTGCAGAGCATCTGGCATACCTTAGGGGCTGTATGAATGTGTACATATATAAATGTGTACAAAGGGAGAGAGTCCAGAGGAGAGGAACAAAAATGATAAGAGGTTTGGAAAACATGACCTATGAGGAAAGGTTGAAAGAACTGGACATGTCCAGTAGAGAGAAGACTGAAGGGGGATAATGCAACAGGCTCAAAATCTGTTAAGGGCTGTTATTAAGGGGTCAGTGATCAAATTGTTCTCCATGTCCCCCAAGAGTAGGACAAGGATCAGCTTAGTTTGCAGCAAGGGTGATTTAGATTAGATAGGAAGGAAAGCTTTCTAACGATAAGGATAATTAAGCATTGAAACAGATTATCTAGGAGGGTTGTGGAATTGCCATCACTGGAGGTTTTGAAGAACAGGTTAGACATACACCTGTTAAGGATCGTCTAGGTATATTTGCTCCTGCCTCAGCACAGTGGGAAGGACTAGATGTCCTCCTCGCAAGGTCCCTTCCAGCCTTACGTTTTTATGATTCTATAAATAAAAATGTTATGGGACTGGCCTGATCCGGTCTGATTACACCCTTCATAATGTTGCCCCATCAAATTTCCTCTAGAACTCTTTGCCCTTTCCCTTTAAAATAACCTTAATTTTTGCAGTCTCTCACCATCAGGAGTGCAAATCTTATCCCATCCCAGCCCTAACCATCTCTGCTATCCTTCTCTGGACCTTGCCAATCTCCATTGTGTTTTTCTTAAATGAAGTGACCAAATATGAACACACTCTTCCAAATGCTGCTGTGTCCATGTGTTCATCATAGTATTGTTCCATCCTTTAATGATATTCTTCTTAGCTTCCCCCATTTCCTGTATATGTCGTATTTTTGTGGCACCAGAAATTTAGATATGGACAGGTAGGAAAGGACTTCTTGCCATTTAGCTACCAAGGTAACTGCAGAAGTCAATAATACATCATGGATCCATCTGAATGCAGCTCAAACATTATCTGGATTTAAAGGTTTTACACCAAAAAGAGCCCATCTGACCTGATCTATCGAAGAAACCCTGTTACTTGTTCTGCAAAGGTCAAAAATATCTGCCCAGTAATGTAACAGTAATGGTTGATTTGAATAATAAGTTTTCTGAAAAAATCCATATTCTGGGGCATCAAAACAATTTATAAATTTGGGTCAATTCCAGCAAATAGTATCAACCAAAAAAACTGAAAGTGTTGTTTCTATACATTTTCAAAACAACTTGTTTCAATGGATGCTTTGACATTTCCAAAAATTTTCTTTTCCAGTTATCCAAACTATTTACTGAATTTGGTCCAATTTTACAAAGAGTTTTGCTGCCTCCCAATAATGGCAAATTTACTAGTCACCAAAGCCCAGCTCGACTCCTGTCTTCTCACAGTTGTGCCAGCAGCAGAGAAAGTCCAGGAACCCCAGGGAGTCTTGATGTCTTGAAGTAAAGCATGCTCGGTACAGAATTTTGTACTGCAGAGACAAGGGGATTTAGGACCATTTCATCAGCAGCACCTCTGCTGAAGCCATGGCATCACAGCAGTGTAAAAGGGATGTAGATGGAGGCAGAATTAGGCTTTTATATTATGCCTGAGAAGTGAGGGGGGAAGGGACAGGAGGCAGTGGAGGATAGGAGCAATACACTGTGGGAGGAAGATAAGGAGAATGGTGTGTGACCATTAGAACCTGGAATCAAAGTCAGACTTCCCACGCCTTACTATTCCTCTACTGGCAGCAAATAGCTCTGAACCTCACTAGCAAAGTGCATGTCGCAGCCCCCTCTACTGCCTGGCCCACTTTGACTGCTGCCAGTTGCTCCCTTAGCTAAAGTGTTCGAACCCTTCTGATGATCCAAGCAAGGGTCAATCTAGTTTCCAGATGACAGATTTTTTTTTAAAAAGCTTAAGAAATTACATACCAGAAATGTACACTAAAAGTACATTCAGGTTACAAATTCAAACACTCAAAATTTAGGAAATCCCAGAATTAGGGCTGTCTGTACAACCTCAGTTTAGCCTCCCGGTGCAAGAGCATTATGATTGGAGCAGGTTGGAATAGTTTTCATTGGAAAATTTGGTTCCCATGCAATTGAAATTTTTCACAACATTGTATCAATTTTGACAGAATTTCATTTAGAAAAAATTGGAAATGATTTCCATTTTTTGTTTTGAAACTTACTTTATTTTATATAGATAGATAGAAAATTAAAGATTAAAAGGGATTGAAATCAAAATGAAAGGTCTGAGTGACCCAACATTAATTTCTTTGGAATTTTTTTTCTGAACTGAAAATTTTGATTTTTCAATCCAATGTTGGATTAATTTTTTGTCAATCTTGACACTTTTTATACGATGGAAAATCCATTTCTTGACCAGCTGTAATTATGAGACCATCTTTAATTACATAATCACATACAAATTTTTTTTCCACAGGCCCCTCCTGGCATAAAGTTCTTTTAACATAATTTTTTGCACATCTTTAGTTCTCTTAGCTGGCTGAGTTCTGTTCTTTCAGGATTATTTCCAGCTGATATCCCTCTTCCAAAAACCATGTTCCCATGCACATATCACGTGGTTTGAGCAGAAGGAGGCTGTGTGGAGGAGGGGGTTGGCACGGTAAAATGTATTAACTCACACACCTTTGGTGCTGTAGCCAAATGTTAAATACAATGATAACAAAGCAGTTTCACAGAGAGCTTCTTGAGTTCCTTTGTATGCTGCACACTCTCCCCTGGCTCCAGAAATCTGTGTAGTGCTTTCATCTACAAGCCAGGTAGTGTGATCTCCGCTAGCTGGCACTCTGCAGGGTGCTTTCTCTCTTTGCGGCTCCTCCAACCTGCCTTGTTGGTAAGATGCAAAGCAGTTTCTCTGGACGCGGCTCAGGTTTGCCTGCTTTGTTTTGTACCCTGGAGCTGAAGAGGAAGCAGCTCTCTCATTCCCCACATGCAATGGGGCTGGACTGCATACTGTGTCCTGGGCATGAGAGCTCCTGCCTTGTCTCATCCTACCTCTTCATCTCTTCAGCCCTGTGTGTACAGATGAACTCAAATCATTGACTGACCCTCCAACTCCTCAGCCTTCCCTCCCTCTCCCTACTTTGGTGGGAGTGATAGCTCAGTGGTTTGAGCATTAGCTTGCTAAACCCAGGGTTGTGAGTTCAATCCTTGCAGGGGGCATTTAGGGATCTGGGGCAAAATCAGTACTTAGGTCCTGCCTAGTGAAGGCAGTGGGCTGGACTTGATGACCTTTCAAGGTCCCTTCCACTGTTTTGTGGGGGGAGGAATAGCTCACTGGTTTGAGTATTGGCCTGCTAAACCCAGGGTTGTGAGTTTAATCCTTGCAGGGGCCATTTAGGGAACTGGGATTAAAAAAAAATCTGTCTGGGGATTGATTCTGCTTTGAGCAGGGGGTTGGACTAGATGACCCCCTGAGGTCCCTTCCAACCCTGATATTCTATGCCTAAATATTTTTGGGGGGGAGGAATAGCTCAGTGGTTTGAGCATTGGCCTGCTAAACCCAGGGTTGTCAGTTTAATCCTTGAGTGGGCCATTTAGGGAATCTGGGGCAAAAATCTGTCTGGGGATAGGTCCCCCTTTGAGCAGGGCATTGGACTAGATGACCTCCTGGGGTCCCTTCCAACCCTGACATTCTATGAAATAAACCTTCTATTGCTTCTCAGCATACACACAGCACTCTGGGTTCTGCTTCTGCCAACAGCACTCTAATGAAGCTGTTTATTTGCAGAGTTTCTCTCTATCCCCTGTGGCATGCAATAAATGATTACAGTTAATTTACAGCTTTTCCAAACCACCATCTGAAAAAGGACACCCAGTAAAACCAACCATACTGGTGGAGATCTGAACAATGCAAATACTTGAAGAGACTTGATCGGACACAGAGGGATTCTTTCAGGCCGCTTATCATCACTGAGGGATTTTCTCCAGTAACTTTTTCTCTGCTAGAATCTTGAGGTCCCTCTTCATTTATTGCTCCATCAGAAGCTGGCTTCCCCACTTAGCCTCTAATGAAAAGCATGAGTGAGACTTTGGAGGGGTGCATGCCCCTTCCATTTCATCAGCCCTATTCCGTCTGTTGATTGCAGTAACAGGAACACACCAGACTGGCACCTAGATTCTCTTTTCATCTGACAGCATGATTCAAAAGAATGTATAACACACTTTGACACATCTATCTAGCTATACAATGGCTCTCAGCATTATAATTAGGCTTGGCAGAATTCAATTTTTATTTTTTTATAATTTCAGTGGATAACATCAATGTTTATTTTAATCTATTTAAAATTTCCCAGTTGCAAAAAAGTAGGGGCTGCAGACAATAAAGGGGGGGGGGTCCGCCAATTATTTAATGACAATAGACTTTGAGATTTAAAAAGTTAAATCTTTATAACAGTTAAAACACAGATTGTCAACACCACATGTCAAAATATACAAAGTAAATATACTCAACCAAACTCTAAGGAGTTCTCAAGCAGCAGTGTTTTTTCTTTGCCTGGCTGTAAATTTCTGTTATTATCAATGGAAATATTGTTTTGTTGCTTAGTGTATACATGGTGAAATGGACATTTACAGATAAAAATCTAGTCCTTCCCAGCCTAGCTCTAATACCTGAGCACTGCCATTAAAGGATTTTATCCTCCCAGCACTGCTGTGAGGCACAGAAGTACGATCCCCATTGCCAGAGGGAGAGCTAAGGCACAGGGCAGACTAAGTGATTTATACAAAATCCATGGCTGAGCCAGAAACTGAATCCCAAGGTCTTGAGTCTAAGTCCAGTGTTCTGTCCATTAATGTTCATCCAGCTGGAGAGGCCAAACTTCAGTCACCTTTAAAGGCTGCTGATGTGCGGGTCTTGGGGACCATCAGAGAACCCGAAGGACCCTACATTACATTGCCAAGGCTCTTGACTTTGATGGCAGGGGATTTGAATTGAATTACTGCAGGAAGCTACATGGTATTCCAGGAAGACACCTACCTGTAATAAAATGTTTACATAGTAACTTTAAAGAAGCATGAGTCATTCACCCAGTGCTGAAATGCAGCCCCGTCTGTGTCAGAATGCAGCAGTTATTGCCAGTACACAGCAACACTATACAACTGATTAGGAGAGAAAGTGATGGAGTATTACCCAAGTAAGGGGAAACAAATTGTAGGGGAGGGTTGCAGAGCAAATAGGATGAACAAGCATCTCAAACGGGTTATTAAGAGAAAGCAGAAAGCCTACAAGGAATAGAAGAAGGGATGGCTCAGCAGGGAGAGTGACCTCTTGGAAGTCAGTAAGTGTAGGGGGAAAGTGAGAACTGCCAAAAGCCAAGCAGAGTTGGACCGTGCAAAGATAAATTAAAACCAATAGTAAAAGGTTCTATGGCCACGTAAATAAAAAGAAACAAGGAAAGAAGTGGGCACTAAGCACTGAGGACGGGGTGGAGATTAAAGATAGTCTAGGTATGGCCTAACACCTAAATGAATTCTTTGCCTCAATTTTTAAAGGGTGATAAGGATCTTGTGGGCAGAGGCAGGGTGGCTAATGGAAACTAGGCTATCGAAGTAGAAATGACCACATCTGAGGTGAAAGCCAAACTCAAACAGCTTAATGGGAACCAAACCGAGGGTTCTGAGTAATCTCCATTCAAGAATGAAATTGCAAGCCCAATAGCAAGTATTTTTAATGAATCCATAAACTCAGGGGTCATCGCCTATGACTGGAGAATTGCTAATATAGTCCTGTGTAACTGAATGCACCCTAATATTCACACCCTAGACACCATTGTAATAATCTCCATCAAAATATGCCTTGTGAGGTATCATTTAAAAACGAATAACTCGCTGGTCAATAATATCGTGATGAAATGTGTGTAGCAACATTATATGTAAAGTTATGAATCTCCGCCGAATGAGATTGTTAGCACATGTTCAAACCCATGTAGCCCAGATTAGTCAGGACTGGTCAGGCAGGTCTTAAACAAAGGAGTGTGTTTTTATCTTAGTTTACATATAAGCAGTAAACAAGGTCCATAAAACAGCAAGAGGGAGTCAAGGCAAATCTGCTTTTTTAGCAAACAACAGCATGAAACCTATTTCTCAACAAGACCCCATATCTCCATCCTCACAGCTGGAAGGAACTTTATCTAGGGGTAATCCTCAAGAAAATGCATTTGAAAGGATGACTGAACTATAAAAGTGCAGGGCAAAAACACCCCAAATTATCTCTCCCTATCCATCTCTCTCTCTCTTTCACCTAAGAAAACAAAAGAAACAGCTGGTGGATTTTGGGAGCGGATCCTGACCTGAAATTTGATCAGCCATGTTACTAGAAACCTGTGGTAAGAATTTCACCTTGAACCAAGTCTAGTTTGTTAAGTTTAGGAAGTGTTTTATCTTTATTTCTCTTCTCCAGTGTTGTCTTTAAATTGAACTGTATAGGTAACTCCATTTATGGTAGCAAACTGTTGTATACTGATCCCTTTATAAGGTCAGCTAGGGTGACCAGATGTCCCGATTTTATAGGGACAGTCCCAATTTTTGGGTCTTTTTCTTATCTAGGATCCTATTACTGCCGACCCCCATCCCGATTTTTCACACTTGCTGTCTGGTCACCCTAAGGTCAGCAGACCTAGTATATCTCCTCTGGATAGTGTGGGAGTGTGTTGGGGGCACCCTGCAAGCAATAGCCAAGGCACCTGGAAGCCAGAGTATGGCTCGCGTTGGGTATTAGGCTATAGGGGTCAGAGCTGTTGGACCAGAGCTGTGGCTGGACACAGACACTCAGGGTGGGACCTGAAGGCTGTTTGTGAGGAGCCCAGGTTGGGAGTTATAGCAGCCAAGCATTGTGAGGCACCCCAGGGTGCAGAGCAGGGGTGACCCAGTCCCCCACTGGTTTGGATTGCACCTGGAATGTCATAGCCTGTATTTAAGAAAGGGAAAAAAAGTGATTCAGGAAACTACAGGCCTGTTAGTTTGAACTCAATTGTATGCAAGGTCTTAGAACAAATTTTGAAAGAGAGAGAGAGTAGTTAAGGCCATAGATATAAACAGTAATTGGGATAAAATACAACATGGTTTTACAGTATTGTATCCAGTTTTGGGCCCCCCACTATAGAAAGGATGTGGACAAATTGGAGAGAGTCCAGCAGAGGGCAACGAAAATGATCAAGGGGC
This sequence comes from Chrysemys picta bellii, assembly GCF_011386835.1. NCBI lineage: Eukaryota > Metazoa > Chordata > Testudines > Emydidae > Chrysemys > Chrysemys picta. Next base: position 3,930,193 of record NC_088813.1, read on the forward strand.
GGGGGCGCATGACTTACGAGGAGAGGCTGAGGGAACTGGGCTTGTTTAGTCTGCAGAAGAGAAGAGTGAGGGGGGATTTGATAGCAGCCTTCAACTCCCTGAAGGGAGGTTCCAAATACAGGCTCACTGTTCTCAGTGGTGGCAGATGACAGAACAAGGAGTAATGGTCTCAAGTTGCAGTGGGGGAGGTCTAGGCTGGATATTAGGAAACACTATTTCACTAGGAGGGTGGTGAAGCACTGGAATGGGTTCCCTAGGGAGGTGGTGGTATCTCCATCCTTAGAGGTTTTTAAGGTCAGGCTTGACAAAGCCCTGGCTGGGATGATTTAGTTTGTGTTGGTCCTGCTTTGAGCAGGGGGTTGGACTAGATGATCTCCTGAGGTCTCTTCCAACCCTAATCTTCTATGATTCTATGAAAAGATAGATCATGCCAGAACAACCTTATCTCTTTCTTTGAGAAGATAAGAGATTTGATAGACAAAGGAAATGTAGTAGATTTAATCTACCTGGATTTCAGTAAAGCATTTGATACAGTTCCACATGGGAAATTATTAGTTAAATTGGAGAAGATGGGGATTAATATGAGAATCAAAAGGTGGGTAAGGAACTAGTTAAAGGGAAGACTACAGTGGGAAATGCTGAAAGGAGAACTCTCAGGCTTGAGGGAGGTTCCCACAAGAAGAAGGGCAGGCAGAATGTAATCACCCAGGCTGGAATTTGGTCAGGACCACAAGCAATCACCATTTCTTTCCAGATCCTAGAGACAGCAGCTGCAACCCTCACTGCACTCCATACTGCAGTGGTTTATTATGCAGAGGGTGGGACTTGATGAATTCTCAAGGTCCCTTCTAGCCCTACATTGCCGTGAATGACATACCAGAACTCAGCATTATGCCCTGCAATCCCACCCCTTTCCTTGACAGTTTCCCATTTACACATTGACCAAATTCAATCCTGTTCAGCTGGTAGGAGCTGACAGAGAACCAGTAACAGCTTCAGGGTAGCTACATAGCAGCTCTTGGTGACAACTATGATGATGCATTAAGTGGCTTTGGTCAGCATCATGGGATGGGTGTTTTCACATGCCCCAGAGGCTGCCTCATCCCAGCTCAGTTTAATGGACAGCTGTGAGAATCCCAGCACCAGCACAGGTCAGAACTGCCATGTTCTTAAAGCCTCTGAGTTAAAGAGCTTTCTCTTCCTCTGAAGGCCTCATGCAGTGCCTCCTCTTTGGACTATAAGGTGTATACAAAGCTGTCTAGATTGTCAGGCTCAACGGGTAATGATCAATGGCTCCATGTCTAGTTGGCAGCCCGTTTCAAGCGGAGTGCCCCAAGGGTCGGTCCTGGGGCTGGTTTTGTTCAATATCTTCATTAATGATCTGGAGGATGGCGTGGACTGCACTCTCAGCAAGTTTGCAGATGACACAAAACTGGGAGGAGTGGTAGATATGCTGGAGGGTAGGGATAGGATACAGAGGGACCTAGACAAATTAGAGGCTTGGGCCAAAAGAAACCTGATGAGGTTCAACAAGGACAAGTGCAGAGTCCTGCACTTAGGACGGAGGAATCCCATGCACTTTTACAGACTAGGGACCGAATGGCTAGGAAGCAGTTCTGCAGAAAAGGACCTAGGGGTTACAGTGGACGAGAAGCTGGATATGAGTCAACAGTGTGCCCTTGTTGCCAAGAAGGCTAACGGCATTTTGGGCTGTATAAGAGGGGCATTGCCAGCAGATCGAGGGACGTGATCGTTCCCCTTTATTCAACATTGGTGAGGCCTCATCTGGAGTACTGTGTCCAGTTTTGGGCCCCACACTACAAGAAGGATGTGGAAAAATTGGAAAGAGTCCAGCGGAGGGCAACAAAAATGATTAGGGGGCTGGAGCACATGACTTCTGAGGAGAGGCTGAGGGAACTGGGATTGTTTAGTCTGCAGAAGAGAAGAATGAGGGGGGATTTGATAGCTGCTTTCAACTACCTGAAAGGGGGTTCCAAAGAGGATGGATCTAGACTGTTCTCAGTGGTACCTGATGACAGAACAAGGAGTAATGGTCTCAAGTTGCAGTGCGGGAGGTTTAGGTTCGATATTAGGAAAAACTTTTTCACTAGGAGGGTAGTGAAGCACTGGAATAGGTTACCTAGGGAGGTGGTGGAATCTCCTTCCTTAGAGGTTTTTAAGGTCAGGCTTAACAAAGCCCTGGCTGGGATGATTTAGTTGTGAATTGGTCCTGCTTTGAGCAGGGGTTGGACTAGATGACCTCCTGAGGTCCCTTCCAACCCTGATATTCTATGATTCTATGATTCTTTCTCTTTGTGTCAAGTTATTTGCAGGTAAATCGCCTCTTGGAGATACAGACAGGCCAAAGCTCTACTTCCCATTAGACGGTATCACCTGGGTCACAACTGCTTCTGAAGGATTGTAGGTCTCTGCAGATAAAATCACCGTTGGCTGCCTGGGCCATATCTCAGCACCACCTCCCCTCATTGGATCATACACAGTGGCAGGAAATTTCACCCATAAATTGCTATGTGTGACATACCCAGTTACAATCTAGACTAATGAGCAGCTGTGCCACCCTTGCCCTGCAGCCTTGGTGCCTTACTATGCCTTGCTGAAGAAGGTCTGCTCACAACCAGCCTCCCAGTATGGAAGCCACACCCTGAGTATCTGTGTGTAACTGCAGCTGCCAGCCACACTTGGGTTACACTCTGGCTCTCACCAGCCTTGGTTATGCTTCAGGGTGACCCCAATACTCCCCCAGACTTAAATTTTCCTCCCAGAAATATATGTCCTGTGCTGCCCAGCCCTCTCATGGACAATACACATTTATATAAAGTCTGTTGTTTCTTTAATAGAAATAATATGTACACAACTTGCCTCCCCAAATGGAGTTTGCCAGACACTTCAATTTAAACACACTGGATTAGATAAAACAATAAAACAAGTTTATTAACTACAAAAAGAGAGATTTAAGTGAGTATAAGTAACGAGGCATAAAAGTCAGAAACAGTTACAAGAAAAATAAAGATAAAAGGCTTACTGGTGCCTAATTTAACAAATTATGTTCAATTCAAAGCAAAGTTGTTTCACCACAAGCTTTTAGCAGTACTACTGACCAAACTTAGCTCAGGACCTCTCCTAGAATCCAATGAATGCCTCCTTTGTAACTTCAGGTGCCATGATGTGATGGGCAGGGAGAGACGTGGGGGTACCTTGGGGTGTGTGTCCCTTCTTTTTATAGTTTCAGTCCCCCCCTTGAAAAAACATTTCCAACTGGGTACCAGGAGACAAAGAGTCTATAAGGAAGGATGTTCCCTGCTGCTTTTTCCTCGCCTGTTTGAGCTTTCATTGTTTTCCTTCCTGCTTAATGACTCTGTTTACTGCTTAAATGCAAATTAAGCAGAGCACACATTCTTTTGTTGGAAAAAGACCTGTTTGCCAACCTCAGTTTGGAACATGTGTTAATAACACCATATAGTGGAATCTTATAAAGTCACACACAATGTCACCGCACATATTTTACTGGGACAACAATGACCAGCAAATTATGAGTTTTCAAATGATTCCACACTTTGTACAAAGAGTATTACAATAGCACAGGGGTACTTTCTATCACACTATGAAACCCCAAACAGTAAAAAATGATGTGATACATCCAGACAACAGGAGCCACTACTTGCAAATGTTCCAGCCCAAGAAGCTCATAGGGAGCAGAAAATATTATGGGCCAGATTCTTGGGTCTTGCTGTAGGACCATGACAGTAGACGGTGGCTTTGAACAACTTTTGTGTTCCCCACCCTGGGGCCATCCCAGCACTGATTAGTTCTCACACCACAAGTTAGAGGTTTCTATCATGTGTCAACTGCTCATGACCTCAGGGGGCCAAAGATGTGCTCTAGCAATTATTTCAGGGAAGTTCTCTATCCTGTGTTATACAAGAGGTCAGACTAGATGATCACAATAGTCCTGTAAGGATTCATGGGACCAGAACCTGAGTCCGTAGAGCCTGTAGCAGCTGACAGTCCCACATCACCCCCAGAAGGCCATGCAAGCCCCAACCCAGCAGCACCATGGAGATTAGGCACAGAAGGAAGTACTGCCCAGAGGGGCTAGAGCACCAGCACCTTGCAGCACTCTGGTCAGCCCATGCTTACTATTTAACTTTAGAGTGTGGCCCAGGAAGTTGTCTGGGCAACTATGCAGACTTCTGCCTCACCTTGCCATCTCCAGTCTGTGACCCTGACAGCCGCCTGGTAACTACTTCTGATCCTGGGTCTCAGACCCCAGCCTGACTCTTGCCTTTTGATCCCAGCTCTAGCAATTGCTCTGATCCCTGCTCACTGACGACTGCCTCATGGGTCTCTTTGACTCCAGCCCAGAAGTGACCACTAGGCAAGACCTTGTCCTGACAGGTCCTTTCTGGTCTTGGAATCAACAAATCGATGAATTACAGCAACTAGGGACCAGCAGAGCACAGACACAGCTGCACTAGGTGCTGGGGAGTGTTGCGTGGAGGCTGCCCTATGCCACCTGAGGAGTCTCCTGCACATATACGTAATACCTCATGGTGTGGTGCAAAGGTTTCATCAGCAAGAGCATGAAATGGGAGCATGAGTGGCAAAGACATGGGTGAGTTACATACACCATGCAGAATGAGTGCTGGTCAAACCTGTACCCAGTACCCACATCATCAGGTGTTCCATGTAGTTATCTTTAATGATCAGTTCTGTCTTCTGTCTCCCTTTCCATGTAAAGCCAGGTGCCTTAATTCCCCTGGAGAGAGAGCCATTGAAACAGCTGAAAATGTCCCAGCAGAACTTTTCTGGGCATAAAAATATTACTACTTAAAAATCTGGACTCTCAGGCCCTTCGACGGAGAGAAGCCAGTGCTGCATGTCACGTTAGCAAGCTGAGGGTCTCCCCTTCTCAATGGAATAAACATTTCTCACTTTGCTATCGAGGAGAACAACAGGCTTAACAGGGGTCACCTGGGGACAAGACTGCTCCTGTCTATCCTTGGCCTTGGTAGGTGAGAACTTTGAAGGAAATGCCACAGTTGAGTGCAGATGGGGAAATATTTCAGGCTCAGGTTGTTTTAAGAATTAAGCGGGGCTGTTTGAAGCTGTTCAGGGTTTGGGAGTGGTGGAGTGAATCCCTGAGGGATAATGAGGGGGCAGAGTACAAGTAAGGCAAAGGTGAGTGGTACATTTCTTTAATGCATGGCTCCAATGGACTAAATTGTATTTCTCCTGCATCTTTCACTAGGTCTCCTACCTTCTGCCCACCCACCAGCTTTCCGGGACTTATTCCACATCCCTAAGCAGGTTCAGGCAGCTGACGTTTTCTGTAATCAAATTGATAGGGAAATGTTTCCTTTTCTCCCCCTAAATGTAGTGCTCCAGCACCGGGCAGAATTGTATTTGGTCTGATATCTCATCATTCTTCGGAGACAGAAGCTTTATACCCATGAAAGGATCCCAAAGGGACACACAGCACTTGAGCCTTTCACTGGGGGATCTTGAAGTCAGTCTATTTAAGGTGCTTATATGGACTCATTAACCACAGTAGCTGAGCATCTTGTAATCTGTGTTCATGCTCACACCCAGGTGAGGGAGGGCAGTATAATTACCCCGGTTTTACCAGTGAGGACCTGAGGTGCAAAGTCACTTGCCAAGCCACACACAAAGCCAGCAGCAGAATATGGAAATGCACCTGGGTTTCTGCAATCCCACGCTAGCCCCCTAACCACTAGGCCATTCTCCCTCTATATGAAGTGTTAGTAAACCTTAGAATCATAGAATAGAATCATAGAATATCAGGGTTGGAAGGGACTTCAGGAGGTCATCTAGCCCAACCCCCTGCTCAAAGCAGGACCAATTCCCAACTAAATCATCCCAGCCAGGGCTTTGTCAAGCCTGACCTTAAAAACCTCTAAGGAAGGAGATTCCATCACCTCCCTACGTAACCCATTCCAGTGCTTCACCACCCTCCTAGTGAAAAAGTTTTTCCCAATATCGAACCTAAACCTCCCCCACTGCAACTTGAGACCATTACTCCTTGTTCTGTCATCTGGTATCACTGAGAACAGTCTAGATCCATCCTCTTTGGAACCCCCTTTCAGGTAGTTGAAAGCAGCTATCAAATCCCCCCTCATTCTTCTCTTCTGCAGACTAAACAATCCCAGTTCCCTCAGCCTCTCCTCAGAAGTCATGTGCTCCAGCCCCCTAATCATTTTTGTTGCCCTCCACTGGACTCTTTCCAATTTTTCCACATCCTTCTTGTAGTGTGGGGCCCAAAACTGGACACAGTACTCCAGATGAGGCCTCACCAATGTCGAATAGAGGGGAATGATCACGTCCCTCGAACTGCTGGAAATGCTCCTACTTATACAGCTCAAAATGCCGTTCGCCTTCTTGGCAACAAGGGCACACTGTTGACTCATATCCAGATTCTCGTCCACTGTAACCCCTAGGTCCTTTTCTGCAGAACTGCTTCCTAGCCATTCGGTCCCTAGTCTGTAAGAGTGAATGGGATTCTTCCGTGCTAAGTGCAGGACTCTGCACTTGTCCTTGTTGAACCTCATCAGGTTTCTTTTGGTCCAATCCTCTAATTTGTCTAGGTCCCTCTATATCCTATCCCTATCCTCCAGTCTATCTACCACTCCTCCCAGTTTAGTGTCATCTGCAAACTTGCTGAGAGTTCAGTCCACACCATCCTCCAGATCATTAATGAAGATATTGAACAAAACCGGCCCCAGGACTGACCCTTGGGGCACTCCGCTTGAAACCGGCTGCCAACTAGATGTGGAGCCGTTGATCACTACTCATTGAACCTGACGATCTAGCCAGCTTTCTATCCACCTTTTAGTCCCCTTTGGAACCCCCTTTCAGGTAGTTGAAAGCAGCTATTAAATCCCCCCTCATTCTGCTCTTCTGCAGACTAAACAATCCCAGTTCCCTCAGCCTCTCCTCATAAGTCATGTGTTCCAGCCCCCTAATCATTTTTGTTGCCCTCCGCTGGACTTGTGAGGGGGCATCCAGAGTTTTATTCTGTGTAGCACCCTGACCAGATACAACCACTAAGCAGGGTATAAAGAGCTGCTGGGGTCCCCATCATCACCCCCAGCATGGAAAAGGGCAGGCCCAGCCAGTGCACCACCAGCAGGTAGGGCAGAGGGGGAAGATCCACACACTGTGTCCTGATGAGCTTACAGTGTGATCTGAAACAGGATGCAACAAGTGAGAGTAACGATCAAGAGCAGGGAAGGGGAAGGGAGGGCGAGAGGGAAGGCAAGCGGAGCTGTAACAACATCCTGGAGTTACTAATGAGTCATTGCTTAACATTTTTAATGGAATTATTGAAGATGGTGCAATGTAGGAGTGACGTAGGGAAGGGAACTCTTCCTCACAGAGATCTGGGAGGCTGGTGGACAACTGTTGAAGAAAAATGGTGACTTCTCCATCACATGGGACACTTCAAACTAAATGGCCAAAGCAGGGTCATTCCCTTCTTGCTCATGTGCTTCCTGTATGGGGCAGACCTGCATTGCTCCGGACAAGCGTTGTCCCAGGCCTAAGGAAGTGGGAACCATGCTGTGACAATGAAAAGGAGCATTTGTCCTATGTACCCATCACAGCCGGTCCCTACGCTGCACCTCGTGTGTGTCCCTCTGCTGGGTTGGGAAGCCAGTCAGTCAGCAGCATAGCGGGTGTGCCCTACGTACCTGAAAAGCTTGGCAGCTGAACCATCCTAGGGGTAGCCCTGTGTTGGACCCAGGCGAGGAGGTTAGTGTGGGCGGGGCAGCCAATGAGAGTGAAAGCTACTATGCCACATGTGGCTGTTTGCTTAAGCTAAGCAGATGTGGGCCTGGTGAGTGCCTTGGAGAATTATGGATACAATTTTCAAAAGCGCCTCAGCCCATCAAAGATCCATGGGAGTTAGGTGTCTTACCTTAGGCTTTTTTGAAAATCTCTCTAAGGCCCATATCCACAACTTAGGTGCCAAAAGTCCCAGTTTTGGCTCCCTTGTGAGTCACTGAACACTGCAGGTGCCTCAATGCACTTGGCACCCACATTTTTGCAGCAGAAGTTCCCTCCATGCCTCCGAGCACACTGCAGCCTTACTCTAGGTGCCAGGAGGCCTAACTCTCGACAAATCCCAGTGTGATCCATGGACCAGGGTAAGGCAGGCGTTTGGCTGCTTAAGAAACCTGTGGGATCCAATCTGTTATTCGTGCTCAGAGGCTACCCAGCTGCACACAATATAACAGGGAGAAGGCAGAGGACCTCCCTTATAACCTTCAGCCCAGTGGTAAGGGCACCCTCCTGGGATGTGGGAGGCCCCTGGTTCCTCCTTGTCTCCCTGAGGAGCAGGATTTGAACTGGGCTCTCCTATGGCTCTGGTGCCACTGGGCTATGAGATATTCTGCTGTGGGGGCTCCCTCAATCTCTCCTGTTGAAATTGTTCCACTTTAACTGAATAATTAAATATTAATTGAACCAGGGAAAAATCAAGAATGACTCAATAGTCCAGTGGTTGCAGCACTCACTTGTGAGGTAACAGATCCCTCTTCAAATCCCTTTTCCACATCTGGCAAAGATGGGATTTGAACTGGGAGTCTCCCACACATCCCCACTGAGTACCCTGCCCACTGGGCTAAGACTTGTAGGGTAGGGCCCCCGCCTTGCCCTCTGCCTCTCCCTAGCTGTTCCCCTCCCATTCATGGCTCACTAGTAGAGCTAGGAGCCTCCCAGCAGACCAGACTTATGGGCCTAACTTCATAAGAGGGATGGGGCTTAGCTAATACTCCTCTTGTTGGCATCTCTCACTGGCTAGCACAGGCAGCTCCCCTCCTAGCGTGCTGGCTTTTGTGAATCACATTCTAAGTCACCTGTCTCTCCCCATTCATTGTATAGGAGCCTGGGCACCTAACTCAGGTTTTGTGGAACACAGGTTTCAGAGTAGCAGCCATGTTAGTCTGTATCCGCAAAAAGAACAGGAGTACTTGTGGCACCTTAGAGACTAACACATTTATTTGAGCATAAGCTTTTGTAGGCTACAGCCCACTTCATCGGATGCATAGAATGGAAGCTATAGTAAGGAGATATATATATACACATACAGAGAATATGAAAAGGTGCAAGTTGCCCTACCAACTCCAAGAGGCTAATTAATTAAGATGAGCAATTATCAGCAGGAGGAAAAAAAACTTTTGTAGTGATAATCAAGATGGCCCATTTCAGACAGTTTGACAAGAAGGTGTGAGGATACTTAACATGGGGAAATAGATTCAATGTGTGTAATGGCTCAGCCATTCCCAGTCTCTATTCAAGCCTAAATTGATGGTATCTAGTTTGCATATTAATTCAAATTCAGCAGTTTCTCGTTGGAGTCTATTTTTGAAGCTTTTCTGTTGCAAGATTGCCACCTTTAAGTCTTTTACTGAGTGACCAGAGAGGTTGAAGTGTTCTCCTACTGGTTTTTGAATGTTACGATTCCTGATGTGAGATTTGTGTCCATTTATTCTTTTGCATAGAGACTGTCCGGTTTGGCCAATGTACATGGCAGAGGGGCATTGCTGGCACATGATGGCATATATCACATTGGTAGATGTGCAGGTGAACGAGCCCCTGATGGTGTGGCTGATGTGATTAGGTCCTATGATGATGTCACTTGCATAGATATGTGGACAGAGTTGACATCAGGCTTTGTTGCAAGGAGAGGTTCCTGGATTAGTATTTTTGCTGTGTGGTGTGTGGTTGCACGGTGTTGTTCCTGTGGTTTTTCTAGTGTAGCCCATCCCCTGAGGCATGGTTCAAGCCTGCTCCCTGGTGCTTGCAAATCAGATTGCCTTCTCTCCCCCAGGGCTGAGATGGGAGTATGGGGGGACAATTGTACCAGGTCCCCAAAATGTCTGTAACACCTGTGTAAATAAAGTAAAATGGGGGGCAGCAGTGAACATGATGTTCTGGGGCCCCATATTTCTCTGGACAGGCCTGCTCCCCGGTGCTTGAATGGGTTGGGTGCTTTGTTCTTTGGTATAACGCCTGGTGCCTCCTCCCAAGGTGACAGCTCTCTGTGCCTGGGACACAAGGGGTGCTGCCCCTTGGGAAAATAACTAATGATATCACTCTTAACAAGGAGTATAATCCAGGGCAGAAACAACACTACGTATTAATACAAACCCCAACAAATGAAACACCATCCTCAAAAATAATCTAGAAAGACTGGAAGGAACCTCAATAGGTCATCTAGTCCAGGCCCCTGCACTCAAGGCAGGAGTAAGTAATAACTAAACCATCCCTGACAGGTGTTTGTCTAACCTGTTCCTAAAAACCTCCAGTGATGGAGATTCCAAAACCTCCCTAGACCATTTGGTCCAGTGCTTAACCACCCTGACAGTTAGGAAGTTTTTCCTAATGTCCAACCTAAACTCCCTTAACGAGAGCAACTTTTCACCCTCCACCTTGTAACAACCTTTTATGTACTTTAAAACTGTTATCATGTCTCCAGTCAGTCTTCTCTTCTCCAGACTAAACAAACCCAGTTTTTTCAGTCTTCCCTCGTATGTCATGTTTTCTTGACCTTTAATCATTTTTGTTGCTCTTCTCTAGACTTTCTCCAATTTGTCCACATCTTTCCTGAAATGTGGCACCCGGAACTGGACACAATACTCCAGTTGAGGCCCAATCAGCACGGAGTAGAGCGGAAGAATTACTTCTTATGTCTTGCTTACAACATTCCTGTTAATACATTGCAGAATTATGTTTACTTTTTCTAACAGTGTAACACTGTTCACTCATATTTAGCTTGTGATCCACTATGACAGCTCCTCCCCCCCCAATCCCTTTCCTCAGTTCTCCTTCCCAGGCAGTCATTTCCCATTTTGTATGTGTGCAACTGACTGTTCCTTCCTAAGTGGAGTATTTTGCATTTTTCCTTCTTGAATTTCATCCTATTTACTTCAGACCATTTCTCCAGTTTGTCCAGATCATTTTGAATTTTAATCCTATCCTCCAAGCCACTTGCAACCCCTCCCAGCTTGCTGTTGTCTGCAAACTTTATGTGTATCTCTACGCCATTATCTAAATCATTAATGAAGATATTGAACAGAACCAGACCCAGGACAAATCCCTGTGGGACTCCAATCTATATGCCTTTCAGTTTAACCACTGATAACTACTCTCTGGGAACGGTTTTCCAACCAGTTATGCACCCACCTTATAGTAGCTCCATCTAAGCGATATTTCCCTAGTTTATTTATGAGAAGGTCATGCGAGACCATATAAAAAGCCTTACTAAAGTCAAGATATACCACATCTACCACTTCCCGCCTATCCACGAGGCTTGTTAACCTGTCAAAGAAAGCTATCAGGTTGGTTTGTTATCATTTGTTCTTGACAAATCTGTGCTGACTGTTACTTATCACCTTATTATCTTCTAGAAGTTTGCAAATTGATAGCATAGTTATTTGCTCTATTCTCTTTCCGGGTACAGAAGTTGAGCTGAGTGGTCTGTAATTCCCTGGGTTGTCTTTATTTCCCTTTTTATAGGTTGGCACTATATTTGCCCTTTTCCAACTTTCTGGAATCTCTCCCGTCTTCCATGACTTTTTAAAGATAATTGTTAATGGCTCAGATATCTCCTCAGTCAGCTCCTTGAGTATTCTAGGATGCATTTCATCAGGCCCTAGTGACGTGAGAACATCTAACTTGTCTAAGTAATTTTTAACTTGTTCGTTCCCTGTTTTAGCCTCTGATCCTATCTCATTTTCACTGGCATTCACTACGTTAGACATCCAATGCCACCAACCTTCTTGGTGAAAACCGAAACAAAGAAGTCATTAAGCACCTCTGCCATTTCCACATTTTCTGTTATTGTTCCCCCCCCCCACCTCCCATTGAGTAATGGGCCTACCCTGTCCTTGGTCTTCCTCTTGCTTCTAATGCATTTGCATAATTTTTTCTTGTTACCCTTTATGTCTTTAGCTAGTTTGATCTCATTTTATGTCTTGGCCTTTCTAATTTTGTCCCAACATACTTGTGTTATTTGTTTATATTCATCCTTTGCAATTTGACCTAGTTTCCACTTTTTTTAGGATTCTTTTTTTGAGTTTTAGATCATTGAAGATCTCCTGGTTAAGCCAGGGTGGTCTCTTGCCATGCTTCCTAAAGTTCCTGCGCAGTGGGATAGTTTGCTCTTGTGCCCTTAATAATGTCTCTTCGAAAAACCGCCAACTCTCTTCAATTGTTTTTCCCCTTAGACTTGCTTCCCATGGGATCTGACCTACCAACTCCCTGAGTTTGCTAAAGTCTGCCTTCTTGAAATCCATTGTCTTTATTTTGCTGTTCTCGCTCCTACCGTTCCTTAGAATCATGAACTCGACCATTTCACACCGTGTTTTAGTACCATGTGCTGCAAAGATCCACAGGAAACACATTAAAGAGCCACTTGCGGCTCCTGAGCATCCGTCTGAACATCACTGACCTAGAGGCTCAGGCCAGCGTTCCAGGAGCTGCCCAGCTCCAACGGGGTAACGCCAGTCACCTAAAGTTAGATGTAGCCCAGATCCCTTTGTGGATCCCAACCTAAGTGCCTGCATCATTTTTGAAAATGGAACTCCTAAGTCTCTTACGATATGTCTACACAGCTAAAAAAACCTATGGCAACGAATCTATGAGCCCAGGTCAGTTGACTCAGGCCCTTTCCCCTCAGCAGGTGTCAAAACCCGGGCTCCAGCCTGAGCCCAAATGTCTACAAAGCTATTTTGAGCCCTGTAGCACAATCCCAAGTCATTTGACCTGGGTTCTGAGACTAGCTGCTGCAAGGAGGGGAGGGAGAGTTGCAGTGCAGATGCCCCTTTAGTTGCTATTGAAAATGTTCTACATTTTTAAAGAATCTTGTTACCGTTGTATCTGTTTCTGCACACATACAAACCCCAGCTGCACTCAGTGGGCAGAGAATCTGAGCGCTTTCATCTTTTCCTTAGAAACAAGTCCCCCTCCCCACACCTTTTTTGTTGTTTTTTGGTTTTTTGCAAAAGATTCCTACTAAAATGGGTCGATTTTCAAGCAAAACTGTCTAGTTTGTAATGTCGCTGTTTAGGCTTTCCTGCTGAATTACCATTTCCATGACATGCCACAAACAACTTCAGGAGGTGTGACAATGAGCAGAATGGAATAATGAAGCTCTCACTTCAATGTCTTGCTGTTTAGCCCAGCCACCAAATGAGACACGCATTTGCCTTTGCAATTTTCCAGCTAGTGCATTCCACTATCCCTGGGTCGAGGCAAATGGATGTGCTTAGGGAGATCAAAAGCACGGTCAACGATACACGTAGAAAATGTGACCCTTAATGTACTTGCCGTCTTCTATGGGTCTGTCTACACAGCAAAGAAAACCTGTGGCTGGCCCGTGCCGGCTGACTCAAGCTCATGGGGCTTTTGCTGCAGGGCTGTTGCATTGCTGTGTAAATTTCTGGGCTCGGGCTGGAGCCCAAGCTCTGGGACCCTCCCAACACACAGGGTCCTACAGCCCAGACCCCAGCCCGAGCCCAGAAGTTTTTCTGTGACGCACCCCGAGAAGTCCACATGCTACTGCCTTTTTGTGCTTTTTTTAACAGTTCCTAATACAGTGGGGTCCTGGTCCACAACGGGGGCACTACAATGATACAGATACATAAGAAGAAGAATCTTGGGATTTTATACTGCTGCCCATCATTGTGGCATCTGTTCTGCATTTGTTCTCCCTAACACGAAGATGGGCTAAGAGGGGTTAAATGACTTTAAGTCCCAGTCACCTGACTAGTATTTTAGCTGTAGACTAGTTAAGGACATTTGGCAATGGCAGCAAATATTTATAGTCATTAGGTCATCAAGATGCCTTTATTATTCATATGAGGGGAAATGAGAACAATGCAAAGTGTATTTTTATGTTAAGAATACAAGCCATTGGCTCTTGGCCTTGGGAGCACTATTCATTTTCATGCATCCACCTCCTCTCAACATAAAAAAGGGTCCCCTGTAACTAACTGAAGCAGCAAGGGGTCCAAGGCAGTCAGCCCCCATGGCACTGGGTCGCAGGCTGCCTGGCTCATTTCCCTTTCCCCTCGTCAGTCAATTCACAATCATTAACTATTAACTTTTGGGTTCAGCCAAGTCTAGAAGTGAGAAAAACAAGGGCAGCGCATGAAAAGAGCTGGCTTGGGTGCCTCCCGCCTGGCTTATTTTATTTCAGTAAATTTCCTCCACTCTGAAGTGAACCTTCAGCTCAGGAACAGAGGGGACTGATGCGTGCCGAGAAATCTGCCTGCAATGAAATGAGTTGCAGGGATTGGGGCCAGTTTCTGGTCTTGATGAGCCTGGAGGTGGGTTGAGAGAATTTCTTTCTCATATTGAAGAATTTCCCGAATTTCCCTGCGACACAAAAGATGGGTGAGCAGCTCACACAGCGAGCTCCCAGAGAATGTGTCCTCCTGAGTGTCGCTGAAATACTCAGCAAGGGAGGAACCCAGATAGATACATTTAGACCGTAAACCAGGGGCGCCAGAACAGGAGGGGCCAAGGGGCCATGGCCCTCCCCACTTCTGAAAGTGGGTAGGCCTGGCCCATCCACTTTTCGCCTCGGGCCCAGCCCCCTTCCCCTCCTCTTCTGCACGAGGCCCCACCCCCCGGACAGGCCGGAAGCTGGAGCCGGGACGATGTAAGAGCCGTGCAGGCAGTTGTGGGGACCCACGAACCCTCCACCTGCCCTGGGGAGGGAGTCTGGGGGACGGTCATGGGCCAGGGGCTGCTCTCAGGCCCCCGCCCTGGGCAGGTGGAGGGACTCAGGCTCCCTGGCCTGGCTCCTCTTTATGGCTTAGCCAGGAGGGCAGGGCCTCGAGGGAAGAGGAGGGGCAGGGCGGGGCCATGGACGGGGTGGGGCCTCATGGCCCTCCACTTTGAGGAAGAATCTGTCGCCCCTCTGCTGGAAACTCTTGGGGCAGGAACTGTCTGCCACTGTATGTTCGTACAGATCCTATCACAATGGGCCTCAATCTCTGGGTGTGACTGTAATAAAATTGATCATTAGATACCGGAACTCCCTGTGTCACTCTGGGTGTGATGTAGGGGGTTGCCAACTTTCTAATCGCACAAAACCGAACACCCCTGCCCTGCCCCTTCCCCGAGGCCCCGCCCCCGCTTGCTCCATCTCCCCTCCCTCTATCGCTTGCTCTCCTCCACCCTCACTAACTTTCACCAGGCTGGGGCAGGGGGTTGGGGTGCGGAAGGGGGGAGAGGGCTCTGGCTGGGGGTGCAGGCTCCGGGGTGGGGCCAGGGATGAGGGCTTTGGGGCGTAGGAGGGGGCTCAGGGCTGGGGGTTGGGGTGGGTGTGGGCTCTGGGAGGGAGTTTGGATGCTGGAGGGGACTCTGGGCTGGAGCAGAGGGTTGGGGTGCTGAAGGGGGGAGAGGGCTCTGGTGGGGGGTGCAGGCTCCGGGGTGGGGCCAGGGATGAGGGCTTTGGGGCGTAGGAGGGGGCTCAGGGCTGGGGCAGGCTGTTGGGGCTGGGTGTGGGCTCTGGGAGGGAGTTTGGATGCTGGAGGGGACTCTGGGCTGGAGCAGAGGGTGGGGGTGCAGAAGGGGGTGCGGGGAGCGGGGTCCTGGTGGTGCTTACCATGGCTCCCAGGAAGTGGCTGCCAGGTCCCTGCAGCCCCTAGGCCCATGGGCAGCCATGAAGGCTCCGTGCACTAGTGCCCTCGCGCCCGCAGTGGCCACTTCCAGGAGCCCTGTGGGAAGTCTGCCTTAGCCCTGGGCCCCCACTGTGCAGCCGACCAGACTTTTAACGGCCCGGTCGGCAGTGCCAACCGGAGCTGCCTGCCAGATTCCCTTTTTGACTGGGTGTTCTGGTCGAAAAACAGATGCCTGGCAACCCTCGTGATGTACCCTATCCCCTGCCTGCAGAGCATGATGTTACCCGGATCTCCTCCTAGGTCACTGTCACAATGGGGTGTGAACCCACAGCTCCATGCGGCAAACCACTTGACAGTGTAAAGTTTCCATCCTTGTTTGCTGGTCCCTCAGCCCACGTCAGCTCAAAGCGGTCTCATACTGCCATTCACTGGGGTTGGGCTCTGTCTGTGACCAGATCAGTGACAGTGTTGCCAACACTCATGATAATTACTGTTTTCCTTAAAGACCCAGCTCCTGGAGTCACATGGATTGTGATGATTTCAGCCTTCATTCTTCATGAAAAAGTTAATTTCTAGCCTTTGTGGCTAGAAATGTGACACACACCCCCCCCCCCCCCCCGCCAAAGGCTCAAAAAGCAGAAGGCAAATAAAAATCTATTATGCTTACATAATCTCCTGATTTTAAAGCCAATCTCAGGATTTTTGGTGAGCCCGACTCATGATTTCTGAACATTTGGGTTTCAGAGTAGCAGCCGTGTTAGTCTGTATCCGCAAAAAGAAGAACAGGAGGACTTGTGGCACCTTAGAGACTAACAAATTTATTAGAGCATAAGCTTTCGTGGACTACAGCCCACTTCTTCGGATGCATATAGAATGGAACATATATATGTGGGCTGTAGTCCACGAAAGCTTATGCTCTAATAAATTTGTTAGTCTCTAAGGTGCCACAAGTCCTCCTGTTCTTCTTTTTGAACATTTGGGGTTGGCAATGCTGCCAATATCTGTCTCTGCCTTAAGCTCAGATCCACAACGGGGTTTAGGCCCCTAAGTCTAAGTTTTAGGCTCTTCTGTGGTCCACAAAACTCCAGCTCAGCTGCTGCCTTACCCTGTAGGCGCCTAAACTTGCCTGATGCCTAAATTTTTGCTGTAATGTTACCTTGGCACCTCAGTGTCTGCCTCTGGGCACACATGCTGCTGTCTCCCTCTAGGCATCTGGGAGACTATCCCCCTAAGCCCCAGAGTGATCTATGAACTGGGGGAAGAGAGGCAGAGGACTAGGAGTGCCTATCTCACCCATGGGGCCTGATCCAGTTGGTGTGCTCCTAGGCTGCCTACTGGATTGGATCCATTCAAAATCTGGCTGCCGGAGGAGGTGCTGGTGACTAGCTTTTAGCCCAGGGGTTAGAGTGCTCAGCTGGGATGTGGGAGACCCATGTTCAATTCCCCCCTGCTTGGGGGTGAGAAAGGATTTGAACAGGAGACTCTCCCCACTCGAGTGTGTGCACTAACCACTGAGCGAGAGGACAGCCTACTGTGGGTCCCCCTCCAGCTCTCCTGCTGAAGCTGTGCCCCTTTGGATTTAAATAATTAAATAGTCATTGGGGCAGAGCCTGTAAGTGAGACTGGCTCTATAGGCTGGTGGTTAGGACACCCACCTTGGAGGTGGGAGAGCCAGGGGCCAGTCCGATGATTTTTCCACAGTGGCTTAGGTGCCTCCAGGAGAGAGGTTTCCAGATGTAGATCACTAGCCTCCTTGCACCCCAAGCGTAGGCACCTATCTCCATGAGAAGGGTGGGGCTTAGGGCACATCCTTCTCATCGAAACCTCCCATTGACTAGCTTAGGCAGCTCCGCCTAGGCGCCTAACTCAGGCTTTGAGGATTGCAGTGCTGTCCCTGGGATTTTCTAGTCACATAAAGTCAGGCGTTGTGACGCTGAGCATCATGATGCCAAGTCCTTTGGTGGATCCAGGCCTTAGCGTCTTGGTTCTGCCAACACACATACGTTCTGGTGGGGCGCTGAGCCTCCTTTGCGTTCGGGGAGAATCACATTGAGGAGAGACACCTTAGAAAGGCTTTATGTTCGGAGAGCACCACGTAGAGCGGGCTGGCTTGAAACTGCCTGGAACTCATCCTTCGGGGCTTGATCTCCATCCCTGATTAGGGAGAATCTGGAGTAATTTCTAAATCCTATCAGGATCCATTATGAAGTTGAGAGATCTCGAGGTAAGGTATATTATTTAAGGATTATAAAATATGATTATCGGCACTGAACAAGGGCATTTTATTATGTATATTATGGTAGAGCCTACAGACCTTGGCTGAGATTGGGGCCCCATCACACCTGTGCTGTCCATACAAGTGAGAGTCAGCCCCTACCCCCCAAATAATTTACCATCTACATAGACGGGTGGACATAAGAAGGTTCACTAGCCCCATTTTACAAATAGGGAAATAGAGACACTGGGGGATTAAGCAATTTGCCCAAGGTCACTCAAATAATCTGTGGCAGAACTGGTAAGTGAAGCCAGATCACGTAAGCTCCAGTGCAAGGCCTTAAATACAAGCCCGCACTTCTTCTCATTATCTGCACTTCCAGAGTGAAGGTTATTTGATTGGTCAGTATACACGGATCCTATTCTAATTTCCTGTCTTTATAAATACTCTCAGCCAGTGATTGTTGCTAAATAAAAAGCATTTAAACAAAAACCTTTGCAGAGGTTATGTGCTTGGCCTTCAATGCCAAATCGCCCAAGTGTTCTGAGTCCCCTGGAACATTTGTGATCCTCCCGTGAGCTTTCAGATGAGCTCCATAAATGACTGAATAAGGTCTCAAACTGCTCCAGGAGAAAAGCTCAGCTGGTAAAAGCCACAATAAGAAGAACCTGGCCTTTTGCACCCTGTTTCATTGGCTCCTCTGCTGAACAGGAATGTAATTGTATCACCCCTCGAAGTCCATTATTTCCTTCTGATGACAACAGCCCTGCGGGATGTTTTCTGATGAGCTAATTAATTTCAGAAGTAAATGCCCAACCCTGAATTTTTCTGAGCAATTATCAGCTCGGAAACCTGCCAGAAATCAGAACATTTTTAGCCCCGATGATGAGTAACTGCAAGTAGCTGCAGACTCCTCTGAGATGCTGCAATTTACTGGGAAATCTCCAGTGGTATCTGTCTCCCGATGCCTGCGCCCGATAAGCTTGCCCTGAGAGCAGTCTAAACCTCCCCTCTTTATTTAAATGGGCACTGTTAGTCTTTGCAAGAATTTTGATAAGTGCTCTTGGGATTTTTCACTCGGTCAGGCATCAGGGATGCCATATGTAGAAATCATTACTCCGGTGAACAGAGCCAATGCCACAATTCCAGTGAGACAGGGGCACCAGAACCTGGGGGGCCAAGGGAATCATGGCCCCCCCACTTTTAAAAGTGAGAGGGCCATGCCCGACCACTTTTTAACATGAGCATAGTTTGGGAGGCAGGAGGGTGTGTTTAGGGTTACCATACGTCCGGATTTCCCCGGACATGTCCGGCTTTTTGGTCCCCAAATCCCCGTCCGGGGGGAATTGCCAAAAAGCCGGACATGTCCGGGAAAATAGGGAGGCTAGGATCTCCGAATCTGTGTGTGTTGGTCGCCAGCCGTGACATCATCTCGGTGCGACACTCGCTCCTGCCCAGGGCATGCTGTGGGCTGTAGTCCGGCCGGGCCTCACGCTCCAGGGAGAGCCGGGAGAGGGGAGCGGCCGAGAACTGCAACTCCCAGCGGCCCCTGCAACGCGACCAACCTGCCCCGTGAGGCAGCAAGCCATCGGGGGAGGGGGGGCGCGAGCCCCTGTCCTTTGGGTCGGGGGTGTCTCTGGGCACCGCTTGGCAGCCATCGCAGGGCTGGGGGGCGCCCTCCGGGGGTTGTGGACGCCAGCGCGTTGCGGGGAGCCGGCACTGTCCGGATTTGGATCCCCCTGGGGCTGGAGCTGCGCCCCCGGCCCCGGGCACCAGTCACGTAGGGTTACCGATACGTCCGGTTTTTCCGCAATCAAACCCCCGTCCGGGGGGAATTGCCAAAAAGCCGAACATGTCCGGGAAAAATACCGGACGGGCACTTCCTCTCCCGCGGCTGCTCTGCTCCTCCCCTGACTCAGACTTCGGCTCTGTTTAAGAGCCAAGCGCCCGAGCCAGCGCTACTGGCTTCGGGCAGCACCCGTGTCTCCGGACCCCGAGCCGCAGGCCGGGCACTTCCCTTCCCGGGCTCCAGCTGCTCTGCTCCGGCGGCGCAGGGTCTGGAGGCAAGGGAGCTGCCCGAAGCCGGTAGCGCTGGCTCGGGCAGCTTGGCTCTTAAACAGAGCCAAAGAGTCAGGGGAGGAGCAGAGCAGCTGGAGCCCAGGAGGGAAAGTGCCCGGCCGGGGACGCAGGGTCCGGAGGCAAGGGGGCTGCCCGAAGCCCGTAGCGCTGGCTCGGGCAGCTTGGCTCTTAAACAGAGACAAAGAGTCAGGGGAGGAGCAGAGCAGCTGGAGCCCAGGAGGGAAAGTGCCCGGCCGGGGACGCAGGGTCCGGAGGCATAGGGGCTGCCCAAAGCCCGAGCGCTACCGGCTTCACGGGTTTGCCGGGCAGCCTCCAGACCCTGCGCCCCCGGCTGGGCTCTTCCCCTCCCGGGCTCCAGCTGTGCTGGGGAAGCGCTGGCCGGGGGCGCAGGGTCTGGCGGTTGCCCGGCAAACCGTGAAGCTGGTAGTGCTTGGGCAGCCTTTTTCGCATGGCTGGGAGGGAGGAGGGGGAGTTAGGGCGGGGACTTTGGGGGAATGGGCGGAGTAGGGGTGAAGTTGGGGCGGGGCCAGGGCCCGTGGAGTGTCCTCTTTTTTTTATTTTTTTAAATATGGTAACCCTAGGAGAAAGGAACCATGGAACAGCAACGTAACGTCACAGTCCCATTCCCCACCTGTCCTGTGGGGTCTTCTGGCCTTTAGAGCTACTGGTCAGGGCCTCCCCCAGTCTGCAGGGGGCCACCGGGCCTGCTGGCCTCCTCGCAGCCTCTGCTGAGGCTACAGGAGAGAGGCCTCTTCAGTTTGCAGAAAGAAAGAAATCTCTGAGGTGAGCACACAGCAGATGTCTGTTTTCCCAGGGCCAGATGCTGCCACCTTGTCACTGGAAGGGCCCGTGTGACCTCTGACCACAGATGAGGGAGGACGCCCAGCTTGGCTAGACAGATTCCTTCGTGCCATGGCTGGGGACAGAAGCCTGCAGCCAAAGCTCACACTGCAGGAAACAACCCGCAGAGGCCTTTCATCTCCCCAGGGTCAGACGTCACCACTAGGAGAATGTGAGCGCCGGAGCACTGGGGAAGCTGGCCTGAGATGGCATCCCAGGGCACAACCACCTGTGTCAAGTCCATTCTGATTCCACGCTCAGCAAAGATGCAGGGAGCTGTGCGGTCAGGAGAGGCGCTGGTCAGAATTTGCCAGTGGAACCGTTTTTCCATCAGAAATTGCCAGCTTGTCAAAATCCAAACGTTTCGTGGGAACACGTCGATTTGGACAAACCTTCAGACAGAAAGCAGGCAGGTTTAGCACGGAAAGCTGCTTAGCTCCCTGCCAGCTCGCCCGCCTGCCCACCTGCTTGACAGGCTGATGGGGGGCCTGGGCTTCCAGGCTGCTGAGAGAAGCCCTGGCTCCCAAGATCCCAGGGTCCCCGAAACCCTCTCCTCGCGGGGGTAATGTTCTGGTTACTGCACAGCTCTAGGAGGAGGGGAGGTATCCGATGCCCCACAAGCCACCAATCCTCCCTGCCAAGGTCCCAGTAACTACGACAGCCTGTGAGAACATCCTAACCTTTAGGGCACTTTCCCTGCCAGGTGAAAGGGTGCGAGCTGGACACCTCCCTGCCACCAGAGTCCAGCACTGCCGAGAAAGCCAAGTGTGGACTAAACTAAGCCCCTGGTTAACCCTTTCCCAGAGGAATCCAGAAGCCACTGAGAATTGCAGGCTACATGGTGACCTCTCTCTCAGGTCACTCCCCCATCCTGGAATAGGGGTCGGTGAGTCCTGGACGAACGCCGTTCAGCTGGGAACATGCTCCCCCTTCTCGTGCCGAGGACTGCGTGAGATGGGTGTAGTGGGCACTCCCGATAAAGGGGACAGTGTGACAGCTGCCTTTCAAATAGGCCCCAGGCATGGGGGGGCCACAGCGCCCAATTCCTCTGTCCCCCCAACTTTCTTCACTGCTTTAACGTACAATCACAACCTGCTCCGCTGACACCTCTGACTCCTGAAAGTCCTAACGCTCCAGGGGAGCAGGCCATGCCCTGCCCTGCCCTGGCTGCCCCGGGTGTTACCTCGGAGGGAATCGTTCCAGATTCCAATGGGTGGCAGGTCCAGGGAAGAGCCTTATCTGGGGGGAGGCTGTACCAGACCCGCCCGACCCAGGCAGGCTCCCAGGTACTCTCTGCTCGGGGCTGATAAGGCTCCTTAGCAGTTTCTTTCCAAACAAATTCCAGTTCAAGACACATCAGAGCTCCACAGCAGGGCAGCATCCCCAGAGCGCAGCAGGGCGGGGGTTACGGGGAGCAGTCGGTAGCAGCCCCTCGTATGGCAGGAGCGAGAAGTGCCAGCCTCTCTGCACAGAGCAGCAGCGTTCAGCCTGGGCCAGACGTGCTGGGGTGATGGGTAAGAGCGGGCTCGGAGAACCAGAGGGTCTGTGGGGCAGCGCTGGGCCCTTCTGCTCCGCACTAGGGGCGGGTGGGCGTGTTCAGCTGGGATTGGAACCCACCAGCACTTGTGGGTGCGAATGTGGGGCTGGAACGCAACGTGGGGCACTCCCACCTCGCCCGGGGGCGACTAGGGGGAAGGGCAGAGAGACACCTGGGCTGAGACCCCAGCTCCAGGGAGACAGTCACTCCTGCCCAGCCGGGTTAAATTGCCCAGCTGTGTGACAGCCCCCCCATCCCCGAGGGGTCCCCCCCCCCAGTATGTCACAGCAGGGTAATGTGTGTATTGAACAGCAGGGGTTGCCAGAGACTGGCTGGGAGAGGCCTTTGGGGATGGAGGAAGCAGCACTAAGGTACATGCCAACCTCCCTACAGAGGAGGGGCCGTGCCCCGCAGGTGTGGGGCAAGGAACTGGGACACTGCGCGGTGGGTCATTGTCTGGCCCAGGCCCTTCCTAGCCGGAGGCCGAGGCCGAGGCATTTCCTTCAGGTCACCTTCCGCTGCACCTTGGCCACGGGCCCCCATAGCCACTAGCCCAGCCAGGGATCCCAAGTGGGGATTGTCACGGCTGGCTCCTCCCTGCCGCCAGCAGCTCTTCACTGCCAGGGAATTCCTGAAATCCTGTGTGCCCTCCCCCACCCACCTCCTGGGGCTGTGAGTGCCCCCCCGGACAGCCCTCCCCCCGAGCTCTGAGTGCCCCTGGCTAGTCCCTCCCCTCAGCCCCCCCCCACTTCCTGGGGCTCTGAGTGCCCTCAGCCTGTCCCCCTCCCAGACCCCGGGGCTGAGTGACCTTGGCCAACCCCCGTCCCTTCAGGAGGAACTCCCAGTACCCACCCAGCCGCCACACCTCAGGGTTCCCCTCCCTGCGGCTCTGTGGCCATACACCCACCAGGGCCGGCTTTAGGCCAATTCAACCAACTCCCCTGAATCGGGCCCCTGGCCCAAGCCCCGGTACGGTGTACCGGCAAGAGCCGGTGCGCTGTACCAGGGTGGCCCGGCTTCCCCAGGGGGCAATTTAAAGGACCTAGGGCTCCCAGCAGGGGCCGGAGCCCCAGGCTCTTTAAATTGCTACCAGACCCCCACTGCTGGAGCCCTGGGGTAGGGCTGCGGGGCTCTGGGGGCTATTTAAAAAGTCCGGGGCTCCCGCTGCCTCTACCGCCCCGGCCCTTTAAATAGCCACTGGAGCCCCGCTGCTTCCCCAGGGCTCCCACGGCTATTTAAAGGGCCGGGTCGGTAGAAGCAGGGGAGCCCTGGGCCCTTTAAATAGCCCCCAGAGCCCTGGGATAGCGGGGGACTCAGGGGCTATTTAAAGCTGCCTCTGCTGCACCCCGTCCCCGCACCAGCCCTGCACCCCCTGCCCTGCCCACAGCCAGCCCCGTCTCCAGCCAGCCCTGCACCCCCTGCCCACAGCCAGCCTCTGCCGCACCCCCTGCCCTGTCTCCAGGCAACCCCTGCCGCAACCCCCCTGCGGCCCTACCCAAAGCCAGCCAGCCCCACACACCCCTGTCTCCAGCCAGCCCCGCACCCCTTGCCCTGCCTGCAGCCAGACCCTACCTCCAGTGAGCCCCTGCCCTGCCTCCAGCCAGCCCCATGTCCACTGGTGCCCTGCAGTTCCCAGGGCAGTGACCCTGCACACCTGCTTCAATGAGGAAGGCAGGGAGCAGCTGGGACCCACACATGTGCACACCACTAGCGTGACCAGACAGCAAGTGTGAAAAATCGGGACAGGTGGTGGGGGAGAATAGGATCCTATAAGAAAAAGACCCAAAAATCGGGACTGTCCCTATAAAATCAGGACATCTGGTCACCCTAGCACACCTCCAGGGAGTGGCGGGGACCCACACACGTGAAACGGAGCTCATTAATAACCGATCAACAGCATATATGATGCAATGTACTTAATATATAATTTTATTATTTATACAGTTATGGAAAGTAAATAATACATGGAAGAAATGAAAGGCTTTTTTTTACATTATTTTTTTTGTCATCCCTGCCGGGGCCCCGCCAAAAATGTTTGAATTGGGCCCCGCCCTTCCTAAAGCCGGCCCTGCTGGAGAGAACAGGAGGATTCAGTCAGCAGGGGCTGCCGATCCGTCCCATTCAACAGGGCTGCCATCCTGCGGCTTCAGCATTAGTGGCTGGGGTGACTTGGGGAAAGGTCTCAACCTCCCCACATCCCACTTCACTGCTGCCAGAATCCCTCCTGCCCCCCCCCCCGCTACAGTCCCCTCCCTACCCAACCTGGGTGGGGCTGGAGGAGAGGGGTCTGAGAACTTGAGCTGTGGATTGGAGGTGGAACAGCTGTCAGGGGCACGGAGGGGGAGGTGGCAGGAGCTCCCCGTACAAGGAGGGGGGTTGCCAGTGGAGGTCACTAGGAAGGACAAGACTCCATCCTGGGGATCAGGAGGGGGAATCCATCCCTCAGAGGTGGGCAGGGGCTGGGTGGAAATGCTGCTGGTTCCAGGGGCCGTTAATCCCCCCTGATTCCTCCGAGGCGTCTGAGTCTCAGACAGGTTCTCGTTCCCTTGCAGCAGGAGGACGTCACGGCCAATGTGATGCGCCAGCTCCGTATCATGCGGCACTTGTGCCAGGTGCCCGAGGCACTGCAGGGCCTGTGCCTCTGCGGCCACCAGCAACTCCCGCTCCCTGCTGCAGGTACTGCTCTGGCTCTCTGTAAATGGGGAGCTAGTGGAAGGGGAAATGGAGCCCCCCGGCACTCACAGAAAGCTGATTACAGAATGAGCCCGAACTGAGAGGCACCATATCCGCCCCCATAAAGAGCCAGACTTCAGTGGTGATACAGCCCAGCTGGGGTAGCAACAGGATTGAGAACGAGGTAGGAAGTTCAAAGCAGCAAGGAAAGCCTGGAGGGGAACTTGAGAAGAGAGGTTGGAAAAGTGCAGCAAAGAGAAAGGTGCAGACCTAGCTGTTGGGTCCAGGGCCCTGAGCTGCTATCAATGTCAGGGTGGGACTGGGTTCCCCTACCGGCCCCAGAGGAGGCGGCGTACACGCACCTGGAGAGGGTTCCCAAGCCCAGCAAGGGGGCTACAGGCTGAGCAAGTGCCCCAGCGATGGCAGAAGGACTTCTGTCTGTGGAAAGACCTCTTTGGACTTTTAGTGTGAGGCAAGCTGGGCCCCAGAAAGGTGGACTAAAGGTGGTGACCTGGCCGGAGTTACCAGGCAGAGAAACTGCCGTGGTGCTGGAGCGACCATGGATGGGGGACGCTAGCCCAGCGAGAGGGCTGTGATGCCATTCCTGGCTGCCGGGGGGCACCTAACGATGAGTAGATTCATTTATGATTGGCATCGGTGGCAGGATTGAGTTCCCCCTGTGATCCGTGAGGGAAGTTTCTCCAGCGGAGCACACTCCCTCTCAAAGCAGGGGGACCGGACATGATTGGTTGTAATTGCCAGCTGTGGGAGGGAGTGTGCAGCAGTGGTTAGTTAAGGGGCCTGGAAATAAGGACTGCTGGGTCTATTGGAGAGTGTCACTAGGAGCAGTGCATAAGATGAGGTGTCCTATCATGTTTACTCAGATCAGATTAGGACATAATAGAATGGCTGAAATAGTTTATTTTATTTGTATTGTATTATTTTGCAATTGTTAAGATCAGCATCTACTTAGCTCAGACTGAAGCATCTTATCTAATTTTTGAGATCTAAGTGTCTCCTCTTTGAGTGCGACGAGACAATTTAACACATTGTGACAAAGAATTTTCATTGCCACTTGTTATGATTTCAAGAAACAAACTGGTTTAGTTTGAATAGGATTTTCGGTCAGAAACGGTTTCAATGAAATTTCCCCACCATCTCGATTCCTGGGCTCTATCTCTGCCTTTCGGGGGGATGGGGGGAGGTTGCTGTCTGTTAGAACAGGAGTCTGATTTGGATAGGGATCGAGACCTCTTCAATGTTTTTAATGAAGTAAATACTAATGGGAATTGTGTGATCATGGGAGATTTTAACTTCCCAGATATAGACTGGAGGACAAGTGCTAGTAATATAATAGGGCTCAGATTTTCCTAGATGTGATAGCTGATGGATTCCTTCACCAAGTAGTTGCTGAACCAACAAGAGGGGATGCCATTTTAGATTTGGTTTTGGTGAGTAGTGAGGATCTCTTAGAAGAAATGGTTGTAGGGGACAGCCTTCCTTTGAGCGATCGTGAGCTAATTCAGTTTAAACTAAATGGAAGGGTAAACAAAAATAGATCTGTGACTAGGGTTTTTTTTTTCAAAAGGGCTAACTTTAAAAAATTAAGGAAATTAGTTAGGGAAGTGGATTGGACTGAAGGACTTGTGGAACAGATGGATCAGACTGAACAGGTTCCAAACCTCTCGGAGGCTCTTACCTTCTAAACAGGGACATCAGTTTTCTAGTAAAATCAGGAAAAAGAAAGGAGAAAACTCAAAAGAGGTTCCTCCTGGCGCTCACGTACGTGACCCCTAATACTCTCTCAGTCCTCAAAGAGAGACCTCGAGAAGGAGACTTGCTGAAGGAAAGCTACAGGGGACTCAGAGGTTTCCCTGGCCCTGAGCCCCTGTCCTGCCTGGCTGATGTCAGCATCTCTCTGTGAGGTCACCACCTTTGACCAATAGGCGGAGGTCCTGCAAAAGGCCTTTGTGATGTCACTGTCACACCCACCCATCGCCTGCAGTGCTAATGTCCTGCCACAGGCCAGACCCTTTGGAGGTTTGAGCTACTCCCTGTGGATCACCCCACTCAATGAGTGTTCATTCTAGGAAGCAAGCCGGCTAGACAGTAAAACAGCAGAGGCTGCTCCCAATGCTACACTCGGTTTCTCAGAAATGAGTAGAATTTATGGGCAGAAGAGACAGTTAGAGCATCTAATCTGACCCCCTGCATATCACAGGCCTTTCTGCACCATATGGGGCAGGCAGAGCTCTGCCTGGGCGCAGGGGGAATGGGATGGGGATAGATCAAGGAAAGAGGGGAGGGGAATGGGTGTGAGGGAAAGAGCTCCTGTCCCAGATGAAGGAATTTGGGGGCAGAGGAAAGGACCCTGCTCCACAGAGAGGGGAGAGGGTTTCTGTGAGTGCCAGGGGGCTCCATTTCCCCTTCCACTAGCTCCCCATTTACGGAGAGCCAGAGCAGTACCTGCAGCAGGGAGCGGGAGTTGCTTTTGGCGTCAGAGGCACAAGCCCTGCAGCGCCTCGGGCACCTGGCGCAAGTGCCGCATGATACGGAGCTGGCGCATCACATTGGCCGTGACGTCCTCCTGCTGCAAGGGAATGAGAACCTGTCTGAGACTCAGACACCTCCGAGGAATCAGGGGGGATTAACGGCCCCTGGAACCAGCAGCATTTCCACCCAGCCTCTGCCCACCTCTGAGGGATGGATTTCCCCTCCTGACCCCCAGGATGGAGTCTTGTTGTCCTTCCTAGTGACCTCCAGTGGCAACACCCTTCCTTGTACGGGGAGCTCCTGCCACTTCCCCGTCAGTGTCCCTGACAGCTGTTCCACCTCCAATCCACAGCTCAAGTTCTCAGACCCCTCTCCTCCAGCCCCATGCAGGTTGGGTAGGGAGGGGACTGTAGCGGGGGGGCAGGAGGGATTCTGGCAGCAGTGAAGTGGGATGTGGGGAGGTTGAGACCTTTCCCCAAGTCACCCCAGCCAGTAATGCTGAAGCCGCAGGATGGCAGCCCTGGTGAATGGGACGGATCGGCAGCCCCTGCTGACTAGGGTTACCATACGTCCGTTTTTTCCCGGACATGTCCTGCTTTTCGGCAATCAAACCCCCGTCCGGGGGGAATTGCCGAAAAGACAAACATGTCCGGGAAAATGCTGGCCGGGTACTTCCTCTCCCGCGCCTGCTCTGCTCCGCTCCTCCCCTCTCAGACTTTAAGAGCCGAGCTGCCCGAGCCAGCGCTACTTGCTTCGGGCAGCACCCCCCCTTCCTCCAGACCCCGAGCCGCCGGCCAGGCACTTCCCTTCCCGGGCTCCAGCTGAGCTGCTCCGCTCCTCCCCTCTCAGACTTTAAGAGCCGAACTGCCCGAGCCAGCGCTACTGGCTTCGGGCAGCCCCCCACTGCCTCCGGACCCCGAGCCGCCGTCCAGGCACTTCCCTTCCCGGGCTCCAGCTGAGCTGCTCCGCTCCTCCCCTCTCAGACTTTAAGAGCCGAGCTGCACGAGCCAGCGCTACTGGGTGGGCGCTTCCCCTCCCATGCTCCAGCTGCGCTGGGGAAGTGCCGGCCGGGGGCGCAGGGTCTGGGGGCTGCCCGGCAAACCGTGAAGCCGGTAGTGCTGGGGCAGCCCTCTCCCCATGGCTGGGAGTGGGAGGGAGGAGGGGGCGGAGTTAGGGCGGGGAAGGAGCGGAGTTGGGGCGGGGCTAGGGGTGGTAAAATGGGCGGGGCCAGGGCCCGTAGAGGGTCCTCTTTTTTTATTTATTAGACATGGTAACCCTACTGCTGACTGAATCCTCCTGTTCTCTCCAGAACGGGTCCAGCCTTGCCAGCAGCAGGGCAAGCGTCCCCTGCCCATGTGCCTCAGCCCTGCCTGATCAGACGCCATCACCCGTCAGTCCTTGGCCTCCCAGGCTGCCAGTGATGGGAGCAACTCTGGGTGGTGGCTCGGGTGACACAGACACCAGACCACTAGGAATTGGGTGCGGCCCTGTGGGACAGGAGAGTCTCGCAGAGGGCACTTGGGGGACTCTCCTGCCCTTCCCAAGAGCGATAGCACCCTGTCCTAAGAACATAAGTCTGGGATGAGGCAAAGCTTGTCATTAATTAGCCTGGCTAAAGAGCTGGCTGGAGCTGCTCCGGGGACAAGCTGGCTCGCTCCTGCTCATGGAGGTGAATTCATCTCCCTTCCCAGGAGCACCTGCTCTCCCTTTCATTCCCCACCAGGCTTCTTGTGCCAGGCCAGCGAATGGCCACAGGATGGGAATGAGGCCTGGGCCGCGCCCCAATCTCCTGAGTCTAATGCAGCTGCTCACCTTGTCCCCCATTAGCTGCTGGCTTTCCCCCAGGAGGGAGTAGATGACAGGGAGAGAGACACACACACACATTTGTCCTTCTGGTTGCAGGGCTTGTGTCCTTCCAATCCCATTGGTGGCTGCACAGTGGGCAGAGTCCTCGCTGCGTGCCTGGCCCAACAGAATTGCAGGGCGTGGTGTGGAACACAGAAAGAGATAGAGAGACTCATCCTCCAGCCGGGGTCAGTCTGAGAGAAATTGGCTGGGGTCCCAGTCTCACTCTTCTAGCGGGTGCCATTTCCCAGCTGGGTTCCTTACTCCTCTGGTGCAGCAGCAGCTGGTAGAGCCGGTAAACCCCCTCCCTGGCCTGCCGGCTGATGTCCTTGGCTGGGTCACTGACGGACAGAGCCAGCTGTGCCATGTGGTGACCCATCCTGGGGAATTCCGCTGAGTTCTAATGGACGGGAGAGGGAGAGGGGACTCCATCAGCATTTTCCTGTCAGCTCCCAGTCCCCCCCCGGGCCAGGACTCTCCTTCCCCTCAGCCCCTCTGCAGGGCCCTCCATGAGGACTTGCTTCCCCAGCTGCTCCAGGATGACAGGGAGGCATGAACCTGGAGCACAGTCCCCTTAAAAGCCCAGAGTCACCACTTAACTAGGACAAGAAGAACTTGACTCAAGCCAGGCTCACTCTCTGCTCTGACTCTGCCTCCCCAAGAGGAACACTCCTAACCCACAGCCCCTGCAGCAGCAGATCCTACAGCCCGTCGGAGCCAGATCACCTACGCCTGGAGTCAGGAAGCTGGGGTCAGAGGTCACTTACGTCAAACTCAGGGAGGGTGATGGTGAATCTGAGCAGGGCCGTGCTGCTCTTAACGGCCCTGGCTCTCTCTCGCGGCACCGTGGACACGATCCAGTAGTTAATGTGCTGTGGGGAAAGGAGGCATTGCACTGACTGCCCTGACCAAGGATGCCCACTTGGGGCCCGGCTAGGAGGACAGACTGGAAAATGGATCTAAGAGTGAAGGTAAAATTGTCCCCACCTCTCTCATCGGGCTCACCTCCAAGATGTACTGGAGCCTGTCGGTGTCTGGGGACTCTGCCAGCAGGTTCCCCAGCATGGCGTCCAGGAGGTCTGGCAAGACCCTAGGCAGATCCTGAAAGCAAGGGAGAGCCATGGGTCAGAGTTAGGGAAAGTGGGGCTACACCTGCCACAGGATGGGAAGTGGGGTCTCTGGGAAACACTGGTGAGACCCCCAAACACATATCCTGGCCTCTCTCATTCACATCCCACTGCAGGCAATTAGCAAGGACTCATGGCAGGATGACAGCTGGCTCTTCAATCCATGACTTTAGCATGATCTACCTGCACTTGGGTGGTGTCCTTCTCCATGCCCAGGGTGAAGACGGCGTGCAGGGCAGCTCGGAGGAGGTGGGTCTCCAGCTCTGGCTCCACGGCAGGTGTCATGGTGCTGGCAAGAGAGAGGAGCCGGTATTAGACTGTGCAGTGCGGGGATGGGACTGGCACCAACACGCAGGTGAAACTGCAGGGAAATAGGCACAGGCTGGCGAGAATGGAAACTGAGGCACCGAGCCAGGGAATGACAAGGCCAAGGTTTCTCAGACAGACAGTGGCAGGGCAGGAATAGCCCCTGTTCCCTGGACCCTGCTGCCCCTCCTGTATCTGATCCTGGGAGTGAGCCTCTCCCCAAAGCCGTTGCAATGTTACTGGAGTGAAAAGAACAGCCCAGCCAGGAGAGAGTGAACCTTCCCCGCACCTCTGCCAGAGGAGCCACCCTTGGGCGGTGACCTGGGAGTGGGAGGGGCAGTGACTCCCAGCCCTGCGCCTGAGCAGCACTGGGGTTAGGGGAACCGGGCCGGAGGGTCTCGGTACCTGAGGTTGCCCACAGCAATCAGGGAGTTAGCGAGGACGGCGCCGGGTGGAGAGTTATCAGGCAGCTCCTCAATGAGCTCCTGTGAGACCCAAAGGAGACAAAGGAGCGTGTGAGATTCGGGCCTCACTGACACTTCTCAGTGAGGAAATTACACAGCCAGGGCCCCACACAGCCAGCAGGATCCCCCCACCTACCCCCCGCTCCTCCGATTCCTGCCCAATAGTGACCACTCTCCGAATTTCTCCTCCTCGTCCCCTGAGTCCCTGGCTGTCCCTGCACCAGGGAGAGAAGGGGACAGGGTGACGCCTGCTGCCACTCGGGGGAAGGACAGGGGCACGGTGGGGCAATGTGTCCCCTTCCCACGACCGGGATCCAGGGCAGATCGGGCCCCACACTCCCCCCCTCTCAGTGATGCCTTCAGCCCCCAACTCCTTCAGGAGCCCATAGCAAAGAGACCCCTCCAGACTGTCCTGGACTCCCTGAGAGGTGCCTCCCCCCAACTGGAGCACCAAGGACCA
Organism: Chrysemys picta bellii; assembly: GCF_011386835.1. Lineage (NCBI taxonomy): Eukaryota > Metazoa > Chordata > Testudines > Emydidae > Chrysemys > Chrysemys picta. The sequence continues at coordinate 3,961,903 of NC_088813.1, forward strand.
AAGTGGCAGCATCTAGTGTCAGTGGGGTTCATATGGGGCTCAGGCCTGACCCCTGGGCTGGGGACCCGCCCCCATAGCACTGATCGAGGGCCTGGGCCCAGGGAGTTCACAGCCCCGCCCTCACCTCTCCCTGAGCCCAGCCTGACTCCTCACCTGGAACAAAGCAGAGGCGCCCATCGGCCTCGCTGCTGCCCGAGTCCTTGGCACTGCTGCTGTCCCATGGGGAGCGGGCCGAGCTGCTGGTGGTGGGACAGGGATCCTCCATCTCCTGCCCTGGGGAGGCTGGAAGGTCCTCAGTGACCGGGCAGGGCGATGCCTCCTGCTGGGAATCAGGGCTGGTGCTTCCCACACAACAAGCCCCAGAGTCACCCAGTCCGGCTCCCCTCCTGCTCTGGGTCCTGCCTGCCCAGCCGCATCCTGGCCCAGCTCCATTTCGGCCTGGCCTCTCCCACCTCGGTGCCTGCCCTGGGAGCGGGTTTTCTCCGCCAGAAGGCTGGGCACTTCCACCTCCTGGCCTGGCCGGGAGCTCCTTCCCCGCCAGTGGGGACGGAGGAGCCGCTCTGCTCCTGGGGAAGATGGCAGCTGCTTCCCTCAGGCTCGGGGGCCACCTGCAGAGCCTTCTTCCTGAACATCCTCAGGAGCCTGGCCATCCTGGAACCGAGCAGGGAGCGGGCGTGAGTCTGGGGTCAAGGCAGCCTCTCACTAACCAGCCTGTTTGGTCCCTGCCCATCCCTGCCCCAGCCAGAGCAGCTCTTCCTCCCCCACAGGGGTGCATGTAATGCAATCTACACGCACTGGCAGGAGTTCATTGCATGATCTGCTCCCAGCGTTCCCCCTCGTCACCCCTGGGGCTGCAATGCCCGGGGAGTCTCCTCCTTTTCCATCACTGGATTCAGTCACTTTGGACAAGCAGCTCCCTCCTGCCGTCCCAGGCCACACTCCCCGCCAGGCTAGAGAAGGAACAGAACCCAGGAGTCCGGACTTCTCCTGGGAAACCATTCCCCACGTCAAAGTCCCGAGGCAGAGCAAGGCCAGGACCCCTGCCTTTCCCATTGATTTCCATGCTCAGCAGCTCACAGGGTCTGGCCCAGCTCAGAGACGCTCAGCCTGGGGAACGGTCTCCCACAAGGGAAGGGCTGGGAGCCCCATTGCTGGGACCTTTCCAAACACACTGGAGACGGCTCTGGAGAAGCCCCTCCCCGGTCTGAGAGCGAGGGGCTCCTGGGGGCGGTTTGCAAATCCAATCTCGTTTGGGAGAGATTCTTTCCCCCTCTTTCTGTCTCTCCCCAGACAGAGAGGGGACGCCAACGGGGAACCCTAATGCCACTCACTTGCTCTGCTGACGGAGCGATGGATGGAGGATGTTCAGTGTCATCCCTCGCCCTTCTCCTCACTCCCCAAAGCCAAGGCAGGCTGGAGAGGGTGGTGGTGACCTGAGGAGTTACCCTGCCCAGCCAGCAGGCAATGTGATAGCACTGGGCGATCGACTGGCTGTGAAAACAAGAGTCTGTCTTATTGCCAAGGGACAGAGAAACTCGGCCAGCAGCCGGGGGTGCAGAACACTGGCCTAGTGCGGGGGTGACAGCGCCTCCGGGATCCTGACATCCCGGCACTTTACACACCTTCCTGGAGCCTCCCAACCCCCCTGGTCTGTAGGGGTGCGACCCCAACCCCACTGATGAGAACCAGTCCTGGGGCGGGGAAGCTACTGGCTCAGGGTCACACCAAGTGTCAGAGCCAGGGATGGGACCCAGCAGTCCTTATTTCCAGGCCCCTTCACTAACCACTGCTGCACACTCCCTCCCACAGCTGGCAATTACAACCAGGCCCTCATGTCCGGTCCCCCTGCTTTGAGAGGGAGTGTGCTCCGCTGGAGTGATTGGAGCAGGGAACTGGGAGTCAGGACTCCTGGGTTCCATTGCTGGTTTCCTATTGACCTGTGGGACTTTGGGTAAGTTGCTCCCCGCTCTAGGCTCTGTCCCCAGCAGTCAAATGGGGATTTCATACTTTCCCACTATTGGAAAGTGCTGGGAGAATCCCCCAGCAAAAGCTGCTCTGACAGTGCTAAGCAGCATCTGACCATTAGAGGTCGGAGCGCACTGCCCAGGAGAAGGAGTGTTTGGTTCTGGGCTGTTGGAGTACGGGCTTGCAACCATCTGTGCACACATATTATACTAATTGCATCTAGACCACATCTCCCTAGTTTGTTTGTGAGAATGTCCTTATTAACACCAAGATGGATCACATCTACTGTTTACTCCACTAGGCCCGTAACCCTGCCAAAGAAGGAGCTAGGATTGGTTTGGAATGATTTGTTCTTGACAAGTCCATGCTCACTAGTCCTAAGAACCAAATTGTCCTGTAGGTGCTGACAAACTGATTGTTTAATAAGGGGTTCCAGTATCTTTCCAGGTATGTTAATGGATGGGAAGACGTTCTTTTTCAGGGATCTCTGACGAGAACTGGGGCACAGCACTTAGTTTGTTGAGGCCATAAAATGGAGACAGGCACGTCTTCTCTTCTCCCAGCACCCCAGATACCTAAAAGGGTGGGACTCACATCCCTCAATGGGCTTAAAAAAGACAATGGTTACAATGTGGCCCCAACCATTTCTGGTTTCTGCAGACTAGATGTTTTAGCAAAGTTTAGAATTCCTTGGTGCTCAACACCGTGAAACTCCCCTTTCTCCTTCACAAAGGGCTTTAACGCCCCTTATCTCACCCAGGCTCTCGACTGCCCAAAGTTGGAGAATTGTCCCTGTTCGCACTGCAGAGCACCCCCCACGACACACACACAGAGTCCTCCTGGTGGTGGGAGGGGAACAGAGGAAAGGACAGAAGACGTAAGAGATGAAGAGAAAGGAGGAAGGGATGGAGGAAAAGGTAAAACAAAAAGAACAAATCCTAATGTCCCCAGTGATTCTAAGGGACAAAATCCCAGGTGAGGAATAAAATTCGACCACCTTAAGCTAGTGTTTTCCATGCCTAGAATTCAGCTGGCGCCAGATGCATCAGACTGAACAGGTTCCAAACCTCTCGGAGGCTCTTACCTTCTAAACAGGGACGTCTGTTTTCTAGTAAAATCAGGAAAAAGAAAAGAGAAAACTCAAAAGAGGTTCCTCCTGGCGCTCATGTACATGAACCTAAATACTCTCTCAGTCCTCAAAGAGAGACCTCGAGAAGGAGACTTGCTGAAGCAAAGCTACAGGGGACTCTGAGGTTTCCCTGGCCCTGCACCCGTGTCCTGCCTGGCTGATGTCAGCATCTCTCTGTGAGGTCACCACCTCCCCAGCACCTTTGACCAATAGGCTGAGTTCCTGCAAAAGGCCTTTGTGATGTCACTGCCACACCCACTCCTCCCCTGCAGTGTTAATGTCCTGCCACAGGGCAGACACTTTGGAGGTTTGAGCTACACAAAGAGGAGACACTTAGATCTCAAAAATTAGATAAGATGTTTCAGTCTGAGCTAAGTAGTTGCTGCTTTTAACAATTGCAACATAATAAAATACAAATAAAATAGACTATTTCAGCCATTCTATTATGTCCTAATCTGATCTGAGTAAACATGATAGGACACCTCATCTTATGCACTGCTCCTAGTGACACTCTCCAATAGATCCCCATTCTCCACCTGCCGGGAGGTAGATAGGGCGGATTGTTATCCCTACTTGAAAGAGGGAGAAGCTGAGGCTGAGAAAGGAGAATTGACTTGTCTTAGGTCACACAGCCAGTCCGTGGCAGAGTTGGGAATAGGACCCAGGAGCCCTGATTTTCAAACTAACCATCGGATCTTTTATTTCAGACATTGAATGACCTGAATAAAGTGCTCTCAAGTGAGTTCCAGACCAGCAAGAGTTCATACTAATTATTCAGCAAGTATTTTAGGAGAACTGGAATGTTAGAGAAAATAATGAACTGCAGAGACGCAGCAAAATTTGTCGAACATATGACTGGTTATGACTATTTACTTGGTCTTAAAAGAAAACAACAGGGACCTGAGTCTCCTCCCTGTCAATAACCCCCTGCTCAGCCAATCAGGGTAGAGACCGAGGGGCGGGAGGATGAGGGTTCTCACCAGAGAGCCCAAAGGATGGCCCAGGTCACCGCTGGGGATCACTGTCTGAGCACTATTTCAGCCCCACATTTTTCGGTGGACCTCCCACAATAGGAGTTGTAGAGCAACCCCCATGACACACACACACCCCTCCTGGTGGTGGGAGGGGAACAGGGAAAGGACAAAAGAAGTAAGAGATGAAAAGAAAGGAGGGAGGGATAGAGGAAAAGGTAAAAGAAAAAGGACAAACCTTAATGTCCCCAGAGATTCTAAGGGACAAAATCCCAGGTGGGGAATAAAATTTGGCCACCTTAAGCTAGTGTTTTCCATGCCTAAAATTCAGCTGGCGCCAGATGCAGCAGACTGAACAGGTTCCAAACCTCTCGGAGGCTCTTACCTTCTAAACAGGGACGTCAGATTTCTAATGAAATCAGGAAAAAGAAAGGAGAAAACTCAAAAGAGGTTCCTCCTGGTGCTCACATACATGAACCCAAATACTCTCTCAGACCTCAAAGAGAGATCTCGAGAGGAGACTTGCTGAAGCAAAGCCACAGGGGTCTCTGAGGTTTCCTTGGCCCTGCGCCCCTGTCCTGCCTGGCTGATGTCAGCATCCCTCTGTGAGGTCACCACCTCCCCTGCACCTTTGGCCAATAGGCCGAGGTCCTGCAAAAGGCCTTTGTGATGTCACTGCCACACCCACCCCTCCCCTACAGTGTTAATGTCCTGCCACAGGGCAGACACTTTGGAGGTTTGAGCTACTCTCTGGGGATCACCCCGCTCAATGAGTGTTCATTCTAGGAAGCAAGCCGGCTAGACAGTAAAACATCACAAGCTGCTCCCAATGCTACACTCGGTTTCTCAGAAATGAGTAGACTTTATGGCCAGAAGAGACAGTTAGAGCATCTAATCTGACCCCCTGCATATCACAGGCCTCCTGTCTATCACAATAGCTATTTTTGGGGCAAACACATTCCGGAAAGGCATCTAGTCTTTATTAATGACATCAAGAGATGGAGAATCCACCACTTTCCTTGGTAGCTTCTTCCTGTGTTCAATCATCCTCGCTGTTGAATATTTGTGCCTTATTTGTCATAGGAATTTGTCTCTTTTCACCTTCCAGCCATTGGGTCTTGTTCTGCCTTTCTCTGCTAGACTAGAGAGCCCTTTAATCCCCAATATTTTCTCTCCATTAAGGCACATCAACACTTCAATGAAGTCCACTTCAATCTTCTTTTGATAAGCTAAATAGGTTGAGCTCTTTCAATAGTTCACTAGAAGGCATTTTTCTCCAGCCCTCAGAACATTTGGTGGCTCTTTGCTGCCCCAGCTCCAATTTCTAGGACCATCTTTTTCAAAGGAGGACACCAAGACTGGAGGCAGTATTCCAATAGCAGTCTCACTGCTGCTGTGTCACCTCCCTATCCTACTCACGGCTCTGCTCCTTCGTCTAATGATGGCTTTAGCCCTGTTCACCACAGCATCACACTGGGAGCTCATGTTGAGTGGCTTCTCCACTCTGGCCCCTAAATCCTTTTCAGAGTCACTGCTTTCCTGGATACACATCCCCATTCTGGAGGTGTGGCCGGCGTGCCTTGTTGCCACGCATAGGACCTTGCATTGGGCTCTGCTCAACCTTGTTTTCTTTGAATGGGTCCAGCTGGCCGAATGAGCCAGATCGCTCTGTATCACTGCCCTCTCCCCATCAGGAATTACCACTCTGCCTGTATTTTGTCACCCCCCAATCTTATCCGTAGTGATTGTATGTTTTCTCCCAATTCATTGATAACAATTATTTTAAAAAATTAGTCCTTGAGAGCTTCTTCAGACCCTTAGTACCCAGGACCTGCTCCCCACATCACAGTGAGAAATGCTGTCCAGCCCTGCTGGTACATAGGGGATAAGCACAGAACAAACGTACCTTTAGGAGCTGTGTTGTCCATAGGCTCTGAACAACATGTGGGGGTCAGCAGATTACAAACGCACGACAGACCTGTAGTGTAGACAGGTCCCAACTGTGTCTCGGTTTCCCACCCTGTAAAATGGGGAGAACAAACAAAACCTTGATTAGCTCCATTTGATAGCTGGGGAAACTGAGGCACCCAGCGGTGCAGAGACTCGCTCATGGTCCCAAAGCCAGGAATAGAAAACAGTAGATCTGATAGCCAGGCCTGGGACCTAACCCTGGTTTTCCTGGCCTTGCTGCTCTAAGTTTAGTCACAGCCTCCATGTCTTTTCCCCCGTGTCCCTTAACCCCACGTCACTGCAGAAGAGAGATTTTCTGGTAGCCAGCTGGCTCTCCTGCATGTGGATGTCGTTCCAAAAGACGTGCTCTGGCTCAGTCCCATGCTATGGTTGGCTGAAGGAACCACTTGGTCACATTCTAGGCCCTGAGTTATACAGGAGGGGCGACTAGATGCACATAATGGTCCTTTCTGACCTGAACCTCTATCAATCGCTACATTTTCTGCTGCTAGGAAGAGAACTCTGGACCTATTTTCTCTCATTCACTTTCAGTCGGAATAATTTCAATCCAGGCCAAAGGATTTCCTCTTCCATGGTGTCTTCAGCACCTTTGCGAGCAACCAGTTACTGTTACCCACAGGTTTCCATTTTCAACCTGTCCCAGGGTGAGATAGCCAGGAAAGGGGTTGGAGCTCAACTGCACCTGGCCCAGGTGATGCAGCTCCCTAGGGTGAAGGGAATAAGTGTGGGGGTCACGTGACAAGACGCAGCCTGTGACTAGGACCCAGGCCTGCTGAGAGATAGAAGGGCAGCCTGTGCTCAGCCAGGAGAGAGACCCCAAGGGAAGCAGGCATGGGAGGGGCTTGGAGAGTCCTTTAAAGGTCAGGGACAAGCTGGGAAGGGGCCAGGTTGAGCAGTAAGGACCAGGCCCTAGGAGGGAAAGACATGGCAGTTTAGGAGATGGGGCAGATACTCCAGTTGGTTTCGGCTCCCAGGACCAGACACCCAGAGGTGAAGGTGATTGTCGGGGCTTCTGTCCTTCTTCCCCAGTGTAGATTTGATAGTGGAGAAGACTGATGCCGTAAGGGGGAAGTGAGTTACCCCAAGGTCACCCAGTGAGTTTATATCACGAATGCATACTCGGAAGGATCCAATAGAAACATGGATTTTCCAGTCTCTTCTTTCTAGGAGTCCCCAGGGCTAAGGTAAAACCCCTGCTGCCCCTCCCCATTCTGCTCACCTCCAAGATGTGCTGGAGTTTGTCTGTGCTGGGGGGTGCTGTCAGCAGGATCGAGAGCTCGTCATCCATGTTCTCTGGGCAGGCCTTGCTCAGAGCCTGCCAGCGGAGGGAGACCAGGGGTCAGGAGCCTGCATTAGCAGCCGTGTGCCATTGACCAGGAGCTGGCTGAGGTAAGTGCCGCCTGGCTGGAGCTCGCACCCAGAAACCCTGCCCCAGGTTGGAACCCCCTCCCACACCCAAATTCCCTCCCAGACCTCACACCCGGCACCCCAACCCCCTGCCCCAGGTCGGAATCCCCTCCTGTACCCTAATCCCTCCCAGACCCCACACCCCCACCCGTAGGGTTACCATACGTCCGGATTTTCCCGGACATGTCCGGCTTTTGGGGGCTCAAATCCCCGTCCGGGGGGAAATCCCCAAAAGCCGGGCATGTCCGGGAAAATCGGGAGGTCAGCCGGCCCGCGGGGAGCCGGTCAGCCGGGCCGGCGGGGAGCCGGGCCGGCGGGGAGCCGGGCCGGCCGGGCCCGCGGGGAGCCGGGCCCGCGGGGAGCCGGGTCGGCCGGGCCCGCGGGGAGCCGGGTCAGCCGGGAGCCGGGTCGGCCGGGCCCGCGGGGAGCCGGGCCCGCGGGGAGCCGGGTCGGCCGGGCCCGCAGGGAGCCGGGCCGGCGGGGAGCCGGGTCGGACGGGCCCGCGGGGAGCCGGGCCGGCGGGGAGCCGGGTCGGCCGGGCCCGCGGGGAGCCGGTCAGCTGGGCCGGCGGGGAGCCGGGCCCGCGGAGAGCCGGGCCCGCGGGGGGCCGGGAGCCGGGGGGGTGCGCCGGGCCGCCGGGGGCCGGCAGTGCTGGGCGGGCCGGGGGTGGTCGGCCGGGGCCGGCACCCCAGGGCCCGAGCTGACCCAGGCTGGAAACGCCGGGGGGCCAGCCTGGGCCGCGCCTCCTCCCCCCACACCCCCCTTACCTGCTTCAGGCTTCCCGCGAATCAAATATTCGCGGGAAGCAGGGGAGGGGGCGGAGACTTTGGGGAGGGGGAGGGGTTGGGCGGGGGTGTGGGCGGGGCTGGGGGCGGGGCCGTGGAGTGTCCTCCATTTGGAGGCACAAAATATGGTAACCCTAGGTGTGTTATCTCCCCAAACTGCAAGCCTCAGGCAGGTGCGCCTGGGGGTGCAGACACAGGCCGGGGGCTGCTCTTGGGCACCCCAGCACCCCTACCCAGGACAGGTGGAGGGTCCAATGCTCCACACAGCAGCCCAGGCTCCCTGGATGGCTCTTACCACTGCCTGCCTCTGACTTCCAGCCTGGCAGAGGGGGGGAGGTTCAGGGGGAAGAGGAGGAACAGGGGCAAGGCCTCATGGGCCCCCCATTTCTACCAGGGTTCCGGTGCTCCTGCAGTGAGACCCTGCCTTTGAGCAGGAATGGCTGGTTAAAGGTAAAGGATTACACAGAGAGGGAGCATAGAGAACCGTGTGCCAGGACTCCTGGGTTCTAGGCCCAGCTTTGCTTCTGTGTTCCCAACAGTAGGTAGTTGCCCCATCTGTACAATGGGGCTTTCCCTCATTACAGTGGTGGTGTGAGATTCTCTTAGCCTATGTGTGTGAAGTGCTTTAAGATCCTCCAGTAAAAGATGGGTAAAAGCATTAACCTTAGCCCTTCAGCACATACAACAAACCCCTGTGTCAGCACCGCACGTTCACCCACCACAGAGCCACTTTTGGATTCCTTTACTTCACTCAGGAAAGACCAGGAGGCCCAGATCCTCAAAGGTATTTAGGCTTGAGCCACTTGGGATTCAGAGCATCTTCTGGGTACCATCGTTGGCTCTAGGTGACATCTCTCATCCCTCCTAGAGGTGAGAACTGTTCCTGGGTTTACCTCTTTGACCCTAACTCTTCCAGGGCCCCCTGCGTAGCCAGTTCTGTCTCTTAGCTTCCTTCTGGAGGTGGTTCCTTAGCTGACACTGGACCAGGTACCTGGAACTCTCTGCTCACCTCCCTTCATTTCAGTGAGTTCCTCTCCTCTTCATCACCCCCCTCTGCTATGCTCAAGGAGTGGCCACCAGAAAGAAGAGGACCAGGAGGAATTCCACACAGCGAGACATTTCAAATCAATATCAGGTCCTCAATGTGGAAACTATGGAAGGTATCTCTCAAGATCCTAGGGAATGGAAAGAGGTATGGAACACACCTCTGTATGGCAGCTTGGTCCATCCTATAAGAAAATCGGCCCTGCCTGCATAGAGTTCTCCAACCTTCCAAGGAAGCCAGAGGATCCTTATTGGGGATTCAATACTCAGAAGGCTCAAAGAACATTCTGGAAGAGTCAGGCAGACACCAGGACAGCGTGCTGCCTTCTGCAAGCCAAGACACGAGACATCCCTCTAAGATTGGCTAGGCTTCTGAAACCAATGGGCAAAGATCCATTGGTGATGGCTCAGATCGGCACTAATGACAAGGCATCGGGGGTATCTTGCAGATAGTAGATGATTTCAGAGAACTCGGAAGCATGCTGAAGATGAAGAATGTCCACGCAGTCTTCTCTGAGATCTTCCTGTCACACAAGAAAAGGAAGACAGAAAGCAGATTCTGGAAGTGGCCTGCTGGTGTATCTGCCTTGGGGTTTAGAGAGCATGGCTCCTTTAAAAATCTTGTTCTAAGGCAGAGGAAGGGCTGATTGTTCCAGGGGAGTGGAGAGAGGGAGAGTGATGGGGTGTGTGTCTCGAGTTCCAGACAAGATGCCTGCAGCGAGCAGGCCCTCACATAGTGAAGCAGCCGAGAACCACCCCAAAGCCTGGAAGAGACAGAGCAGCCGATTGGGGACACCTCAGGATAGGAGCCAGGAGGAGCACTGTGCCAGGGAGGAATCCCCCGAGAAGGACAAACTGGAGCCGGACCCAGTATCACTGTCTCCCAGAGCTGCATGGGGCCATGAGTGTGGGGCTTATGACCTTGCATTGGGAATAAGGAGGGAGGCTGTAGCTAGCTAAGTGGGGAGGCTGTCGCTCTGTGTGGGTTTGCAGAAAGCAGCAGAAGAGGGCACCGGAGGGGATGCAGGGGAAGTTCACTGGTGCCAAAGATGACCAGGAGCACCCAAGACTCACTGCTGGACTGGAACTCTGCCCAGGATTCGTGGCCTCTGAGTGTAGACACAGTGCTCAGCATCTGCCCTTTTACATTGTGGTACCACTGGGCCTGTGGGTCCTCGTGTTGGATGTAACCCTACTGTACTGCTTCCCCTATGTCCCCCCCCCACACACACCCCATTGTTTTTCTCCATCCATCCCTCTGTAAATAAATATTTCCCTTTCCTACATTAGTTGTACTATCCCAGTGTGTGTGTGTTTACTCTGGGGTAGAAGGGAGTTTCCCTGCTGTGTTCCTGTGTTGGGTTTTCTTGGCCGGAGCCCCTGCGGAGTGGATTCCATCTTGGCCACAAAGGCGCTATAGTTACACTGGCTAGGAAAGTGCTGTAGGGTGGACGGTTTTGGTTTTGTGGAACATTGATCCACCTTCTATGGGGAGAGGAGGCGATATAGTTTGGATGGCCTCCACCTCAGTGGAAGGGAGTCAACCTCCTCGGGGACAGACTGGCTAGAGTAGTCAGGACTAATAGCAAAAGGGGGAGGGTAAAAAGAGGGGAGATGTGAGCACTCAGCCCAAAATCAAGATGGTGAGAACAAAATTAATGAAGGAACCAAAGGACATGAAGAAAAGAAATTCTTGAATCGCCGAGACACCAGTGCTAGGAGCCTGGGTAACAAACAGAGGAATCATTCCTGTGGGATGATTTGCACAATTGAAATGTTCATATCAATGGTTATCATCTATTGAAGAAGGATTGAGTGAGCAAAAGGGGAGGGGCAATAGCACTCTATGACAAAAACAGCATTACCTCTTTCTGAGTCACTGATAACTCAAAGAAAATGATCTTGAATGCTTATGGATCATGTCCTAACAGATAAAACACAAAATGGGGTACTAGTTGGTGTGTGCTCCAGACTAGGGAACAGAATGATACACATACAATGTGTAGGGAAAAAACACTGATCATGGGGGACTTGAGTGACATATACTGGAGATCTCATGGTGACCGTACTAAAACAACCTTGGAATTCCTGAACATTATAAATGACAATTTCCTAACTCAAAAAGTGTTGCAGCCCACATGAGGAAAATCTGTTAGACCTTATCCTAACAGATAAAGAAAAACTGATCACAGAATTAAAAATTAATGGTAGCTTAGGCACAAGTGAGCATGACTTGATCACTTTTAAATGTGTGAGCAGAATGAAGTCCAGATCAGTAATATATATAAACAGAGACTGGGAATGGTTGGGTCATTACACTAATTGAATTTTTTTCCCCCCATGTTAAGTTCTCCTCACACCTTCTATGGGTCATCTCGATTATCACTTCAAAGTTTTTTCTTCTGCTGCTACTGCTAGCTCATCTCAATTGATTAAAACAACAAGGAGTCTGGTGGCACCTTAAAGACTAACAGATTTATTTGGGCATAAGCTTTCGTGAGTAAAAACCTCACTTCTTCGGATGCTCTTACAATTGGCATGCGTACTTCCACCTTTTCATGTCCTCTGTATGTATAAATATCTTCTGTCTGTGTGTTTCACTCTATGCATCTGAAGAAGTGAGCTGTAGCCCACGAAAGCTTATGCTGAAATAAATTTGTTAGTCTCTAAGGTGCCACAAGTCCTCCTGTTCTTTTTGCGGATACAGACTAACACGGCTGCTACTTTGAAACCTTCCTTCCCCAGGCCTGTCAACGCAGCATCTCTTACAAGCGCTACATACATTTTTAGCATAACAGTTAAGGGAGGTGTGTGCATTGCACCCATCAGGGTTGGGACTGGGGCTCGTTAGAATGCTCAGAAGCTACTGAGTTCCTCTGTGCACGTGTTCGTGTCTCAGATGTGATGCACTGAGTTATCTGAGCCATAATTGCCTTATTGCCTATTTCCACACAAAAGAGGGCACTACCCGTGTGCCCGAGTAGATATGCCCTGGCTGGGATTCAGAAGACCTGAGTGCTACTCTCCCTGATCAACCACTAGCGTTCTGTGTGATCTTGGGCTTGTCATCTCACCGCTCTGTGCCTCAGTTTCCCCATCTGTAAAACCAGGTTAATGATACTGACCTCCTATGTAGAGAGCTTTGAGATCTAGTAATGAAAAGTGTTATATAAGAAGTAGTGACAGGTTTCAGAGTAGAAGCCGTGTTAGTCTGTATCCGCAAAAAGAACAGGAGTACTGCATCTATATGCATCCGAAGAAGTGGGCTGTAGTCCACGAAAGCTTATGCTCTAATAAATTTGTTAGTCTCTAAGGTGCCACAAGTACTCCTGTTCTTTTTATATAAGAAGTAGGTGTTACTATTGCCATCAGTGTGGGTGGGGAGTCTGATCTGGTCACATGGAACACCTACATTAGCTTCATTTGGCACGGGTATAAATGAAATCACAATGTGCAGTGTGGGGGAGAACCGGGCCTCCATCTCTTCCTGCCGAACTCCACTTTGCATCTTCTTTCACCAACTGTTATGCTTGAAACTGCCCCGCACCATTCCTCCCTGACAGTGGGACTTCCCTTTAACACCCAGACCTTAGCACAGTTCCCTGCAGTGAGCTCTTCAGCCTGGCCTGCACATAGGGTCTGGTACCCCCTCTGCTGAAAGTCTGAACAGCGATGGTGACACCTATAGGAGAAAAGGAGGGATTCAATGAATGGGGCAGGCCAGAAACTGCTTGTTTGGAGCCCATCACATCACTTTCTGAATGTAAAGTATTTGTGAGCAGATTATTTTTGCTTCTCCAGACTTGGGCTACCTGTGTGAGAAAGGTAGAGTATTGTCCAGACTAGCCACCTGGGCTATATGACCCTTACTCTTCTTTTCGCAGTACGACATGTGCCCGGCTGTTTGAACCTTTCCTCAGAGGTTGCATTTTCTAAACCATTTATCTTTATTTGTTGCTCTCTTCTTTGCTCTCTCCAATTTGTCCACATCTTTCTTAAAGTTTGGCATCCAAAACTGGACACCATACTCCAACTGAGTCTGATATTCAATTTGTGATCCACTATAACCCCCAGATTCTCTTCTGCAGTACCACCACCTAGCCAGTAATCCCCATTTTGCAGTTGATTTTTTCCTTCCTAAATGTAGTACTTTTCACTTGTCTTTATCGAATTTTATCTTCTTGATTTCAAACCAATTCTCCAATTTATGAAGGTCATTTTGAATTCTAATCTTGCCCTCCACAGTGCTTGCAATCCTGCCGAGGTTGCTGTCAGCCACAAATTTTATAAACATACTTTCTACTTCATTATCTAAGTCATTAATGATAATATTAAATACTACCAGACACAGGACAGACCTATTCAAGATCCCACTAGATATGTCCTTCCAGTCTGATAGCAAATCATTGATAACTACTCTCGGAGTACAGTTTTTCAACCAGTTGTTGCACCAACTATATAGTAATTTCATCTAGACCACATTTCCCTAGTGTGTTTTTGAAGCACCCTAACTGGGTTGCTCTACTTGAGTTTAAAATCGCACGTGTTTGCACTGTAGTTTTTGAAATTCCCTTTCTTCAAGGTTACTTCCATGCTGTTTAATAAGCTCTTATCTTGTAAGCTAAAATACGGTTGCAGGCCTTAACCCGGTGTGACTGTGTTTGGGGATTTCTTCAGCATTTAAGTATCCTAGGGACAGAACATTCAGGACCAAACCCAGAGATATAATGAGGTGATGAAAACTAAACTATAGTGCAAAACAGATTGAATCGCCTTGTGTTTTGTTCGTCTGGCCTCCCACGTCCCGCAGCCCAGCTGGAGTCAAGCTGCCCTTCTTCATCCTTGCTCCACTCCTGTTGTGCACCAGGCAAACACAAAGAAACACAGTTTCAGTTCCAGTCTCCATCACACATATGCAAGTATGTCAAAAGCCATAGCAGGGGAATTTACAAATCACACTTTCTACTCACCAGCCCAGCCCTGTAACTCCCTGAGTCTCTCCGCTGGCTCCCTCTTCTCCACAGCATCAATCTGGCTCTCACCTTCAAGGCCTTTCACAGTTTAGCTTCCCCCTACTTATCCAGTCTCTTATCTCCCAGCACTATGACTCACCCTCTTCCCTTGCTTCCAGCCTCGTTTCCATTTCTCCCACAAGCATCCAGTCATCACACCCATGGCAAATTACCTCAGGTTGGTGGTCAAGTGGGTGGCCTGTTAGTGATGCAGCAATCTCTCTTCCCAATGTCTCTTATTTTAAATATGTTTTTTTAAATGTTGGCTGCACATTGTGCACTTGAGGCTAGATTTTCAACCAAGTTCAGAACCAGATTTTCAAGAGCTCAGTATCGACAACTGGGACCAGATTTTCAGACAAATCCCAAAGCCCTATATAAACCACAGATGTGGTAGGTATCACTGTACCCAGTGCTGAATGCAACCCTTTCTGGGGTGGGAGAAAGCAGCTATTTAACTCCATAGAACAACAGTGCACAAGAATGTAGAGCAGAAGGGGAAGAAGAAGATGGCATTCAACTGAAACAGCAGGAGGGAATTTTGGTAGGTAGAATATAGGACCAAATTTTCAAAGCACCCATGAGCAGGTCTGGATTTTCAAAAGGGCTTGGCTCCAATTGTAGGCACTTAAATAAACAAGATTCTCCAAAGTGTCTAGCACCAAGCAGTTCCCATTGTGACAGGGATGGTCACATTTTCAAAAGAGTTTATTTTGGTACCCATACAGGAGCTGGTTCGTCTGAACATTTTAACCCACGCATCCTTGTGTTGCTATTGTCACCCTTGTCTTCCTCCCTCCCCTCCCACAATGAGTCCTCTGTCTCTTATGTTATGTTTGTACAGTGCCTGGCACAATGCAGCTCTGAAGCTGACTGGAGCCTCTGGGCCCTGCAATACCACAAATAATAAACTAATGCTAGTAATCCAGCACAGCACGTGAAAACCAAGGCTGGGAACCCACCATGCAGAAGAGGGCGCTGGGCTTTGAGTGTCCCATTTGTTTGGGGAGTTTGTCATGCTGTCAGGAAGAGTCGGGAAAGCTTGACCTTGGTGGTGGTGCTGGTGAATGCCTGCTAAGATTGCTGGCCACCCCTCCTGGGCAGCCAGCAGGCCAGAGCTTTGAAATCCACCCCCCACCGCCTTCCCCAAAACCATTCCTGAAAGTCCTGGAGTTATCAGAGAGCCGAGGGAGGCAGGCTGGAAACATGACCTTCCTTGTTTAGTCTCAGTCAATAAGCAGCAGGAAAACATTGCCATCCTGTTTTCGAGGCGATAGCACGCAAATAAGAATGAAGGAAAAATACGGCGGCCTCCTGACAGGCTGTGATTAATTCTCATTGTGTCCTGCATTGAACAGAGGCCAGCGGCGCTGTTCAAATATGTAGCCCCTTTTCCCCAACTCCCCCAGGCCTGCGAAAGGCTGGGCAGGCTGAGACTGTTAGGGCAGGGGCAGTGAGAGTGGCTGGTGGCGAGGGGGCACGGTCTAGGGAAGCAGAACGTTTATAGGTGGATGCACTCGAGGAAAGTGCCTGTTGCCAGCTGGGCCCAGTGACCATAAGGCCAAGGGCACCTGCTGTGATGTAAGAGCTTTGGAAGAAGTGTTTTAGGCCGGGGAACAGTGGGGGAGGAGCGCCTGTTGTTTTCCTCCTCGAATGCTTAGTCCTGTCAGTCCAGGAGAGTGTGATTCACTTGCCCTTGCCCTGCTGCTATCTCTTCCTAACCCCTCTGGGACACTGCCCCAGGAACAGCTTTTTCACACAGTGTTGTTCTCAAGAAGAAATGGCTTCCAAGCCACTAGGGAGCCCCCAAGCTAGCTGTGTAAAGTGGAGACACAAGCTCGTCAACCCCACCCAGAGTCAGGTGTTCACCAGACCCATATGTGGGTGTGCGAGGGCCCCCAATGCCCCAGTGCCATCCCTGTGTGCTGTGGATGCTAGAATCTCCCCCCGCCCCAGGTGAAAGCCTCCCCCAAAGGGGTGGAGATGAGAAGGGAGCCCACCCCATCCACACTGGCTAGGAGAGCCCAACCCGCACCCTCCTAAGGGGTGGCAAAGGCAGATTCACCCCAAGGTCTCCTGAGGCACAATAGCTCCTAGTGCCCCCCTTGTGCCAGCACCACTCTTCATTGCCCCCAGTGTGGGCGTGTGGCCCATTCTGCACACAAGGGGCCACATTTCTATTACTGCTCAGACCTGAGGCAGCAGGTTGGGTTCAGGAGACCTCTGCTCTGTTCCTGGCTCTGCCACAGGCCTGCCGGGCGACCCTGGCCGAGTCCCCGGTATAAACAGGAACTTAGCCACCCTCAGGGGAGCACAAAAAGGCGGGGGGAGAGAGGTGAAGGTCCAACCCTGCTCCTGACACTTTCAGTAAAATGTCCCGTGGCTGGTAGGGCTGTGCCCAGCCAGCGTCTCCCCCTGCCCATAGAGAACGGGCAGCAATGCAGGAGCTCCGGCTGCTGCTGGCTGGTGGGGGGACACTGCCTCTCCAGGGCTTCCCACACACTGTCTGGGGGGCAGGCTGAGGAGCTGATTCTGGGGGTGCCATGGGGAGGAAGCATGCTGAGGAGTCAGTTGTGGGGGTGCAGTGGGGGAGGGAGGATGCTGAGGAGTCAGTTGTGGGGGTGCAGTGGGGGAGGGAGGATGCTGAGGAGTCAGTTGTGGGGGTGCAGTGGGAGAGGGGGGATGAGGATGAGCCAGCTGTGGGGGTACCTTGGGGAAGGGGACCATGATGCCCTGGGGAACAGCATTGCCACTGCCAGACATTTTTACAGTGTGGCTGGTGCTGGCCCCACCCAGGAGCCTGAACTTCGCCACTGTCTCCTGGCAAAGAGCCCAGCCAGGAGGCGCTAGCACATAGTGGGGGAGGTGCAGAAAAGCACAAACCCCACTGTAGCGAAGTTGAGACTCACCAGCGCGGCGCCTCCTGCTGGTCGTCTCAGGAATTAGTTCTCCAGCATACAGAGCGCCTCCTACTGGCCAGTGTCTTGCCTGTAGCTGGCCCCCATGTCCCTCCTGGACCCCGGTGCCCTGTACTTCGGGGGTCTGCCCTCTGCAGTACCCCCCACTCTGGGTCTCCCCTCTCAGGGGAACCCCCAACCCTCTATCCCCACCTTGCCTCAGTGGTGACTGCCAGTCGTCATCCAGCCCCCGCTCACTGGGGCAAACCACTCATCATTGGCAAGGGGGTGGGACCAGCTGCCTCTGCCTAAACCTGGGCTGCACCTCTGCAACCCCACTACCTGCTTTGGCCTTTAGCAAGGCCTGAGCCTGGGGATTTGCCAGGCTGGAGTGCCCCAGCTCCTCTTGCCTTTCCCCAGCCCTGCTCCACTCCCAGTCCCCTGACCTTCCCGGCAGCTCGGTCCTTCTCTCGCCACCGCTAGAGAGAGACTCCTCAGCTCTTGGCCCCCAGCCCTCTCATCGGGGCCAGTTGAGCCCTAATTGAGCCGGCCACAGCAGAGGCTGTTTCCCCAATCAGCCTAGCTTGGCTGCTTTTAACCCCTGTTCTGCAGGAGTGGGGCAGTCGCCCCACTACACCCACCCAGTAATTCAACTTCATGGCTCAGGATCTGATCTGGTCTGGCCCATCCCCTGCCTCCTTGGGCCACCTGACTCCAGCCCCAAAACCCCACCCCAGTATCTATCCCAATCTATTCCCTCAACTGGGGACTTCTCCCCTCAAACCAGTCAATCCCATCCGCACCCTCAGATCCCCAGCCCCAGAACTCCACCTCCTAACCCCCATGGCCTCCGTATCACCCTTTGATTCTAGTCCCACCTCCACCCCACAGAACAGAAAAACCCCATCCCGACACCCCGATCTTGTAACAACCCCCTCACACACACAACCCCCAACCCATTGCTCACCCCAGTTCCACATAGAGATCATGGACCCAAGCCTGCAGACACAACTCTAGTACCCACTCCTCCCCTTCTGCCTCCTCCAGCACATTCCAACACTTGCCCCTTGCTTCCCCATGCCCATCCTCAGGACCCCCATCCCTGGGTTCTTCCCTATCCCATTGTTCATTTCCATCACTAATTCCACTTCCCCACCCATCCCCAACTCCCTGTTTGTATGAGAAATATTTATTATTTATCTCAACTGCCTACTACATATGGAGCTGCAAAGTTTCTATTCCCATCCTTCCTCTCCCATCTCTGGCAATAGCTGAGAGATTTTGCCTGTTAAGTCTTATACTGTGTAAAACTCTTTAAAAGTTTTGATGTCTCTCAGAAATTAAATACCTGCTTTCATTTTTGTTAAATACCCTGTAACTAGCAAGTGTAGCTCTGAAATAGAAAAACAATGCTGATGAGAAATTAATGTTAGGTGAGTTACATAACAATACTCTATTTGTTTCATTCATCAATACACACAGCACCCCCACATTCATTGGAATGATCTTGGTACCTTCTCACATTTATTTCTGTGATTTACATTGGTGTGAGTGACAAGTAACAATAGCAATCGATAAAAATAGCAAGCAATGTTGTTTTTCCCAAGGTAAGTAACAGATGAATGATCAACAAGAAGTGAAGTAGTAAATGTAATTATGAACAAAGCCATATGACAACATAGATTCTATTTTCATTAAGACCTTCTTGTTTCTTTAAGATGATAGATGGTTTTAAAAATCCTCAACAACCACTCAGTGAACAAGATAAGTCAACACATTTATAAATTCTCCAATAATTTTTAGTGGAAAATAGTTTTCTCACAATCTTGCTTGAACTTTAAGCAATGTTCATAGGTATTTTCATATTTGTCCATTAAGTTAGTTTATCTGCAGTTCATTGTGTTGTACTTAACAGGAATTTTTGGTTAATGTAGACATACAACCTATTTGAGGACTTCAGTAACTCAGCCAGAGGTTAGGGGTCTATTACAGGAGTGGGTGGGTGAGGTTCTGTGGCCTGCAATGTGCAGCAGATCAGAGTAGATGATCATGATGGTCCCTTCTGGCATTAAAGTCTATGAGTCTATATGGAATCAGGTCTATTGTCTTTGACAGGGTCACACTGGTTCTCTCATGGATTAATAGCCGCTACTGTAATAAAATCTGATAATCTTGTTAATTCTGGATTCCCAAATGTTTATTTGACTTTTTCAGAGCATGTCCGGAGTGAAAAATAAAAAATCTGCATCAAGAAGCAATGGAGTGCTAGTGTGTTGTTCCAAGTGCAGACGTACTTTTCAGAAAGACTATTTTAATGAACATGTGAGAAGATGCCATGCTCATCTCGAAGAGCCTCAGAATTTTCAAATTCTAAAAGACATGCCTCGGTTTGCCAATCTGTTTGCAGCAGCTAAAGCCACAGCAAGTGGGAAAAGACAGAAGTTAAGTAAAGTTTCTGAACGTATCAATACCAGTAAAGTCACGTCCAGCCCAGACTCACCGCATACAGAAGCCCCTTTGCCTGTAGATACACCAACTCCTCATGAAGTTTCTTCTGATCTTAAAAAGGAAGTAGATGCAACATTTGCGCAACCATGTGAGTAAATCTGTCTATCTTTACATAGAGCCAAATTATTAATCTAAAATATTCAAAATGCTTCCTGTCTAAAAACAAGATAGGCCAATAACTTACTCAATATTGAAAAATGCTGTTTCTAATACTGACACCAACCTGAATCTGACATGATGCTTTTAGTTCAGGATGACAACAATAACAAACTATTGGCTGATGATATTCTGCCAAGTGAAATTGACCAAAAAGTATTGCTTGAGGAATCCAATGAGGAGCCAATTTCCATCTTCACTCTGCTTGGATTCTCTTCTGATTTAACAGCTTGAAACCTTGTGAACATAGCTTCATTGCTGAAAAGAAAGCAAACATTTTAGATCCTAGAGCTGTATTTTACAAAATCTTAGATATAGCCAAAGAGACTAGTAACAAAGTATCTATGTTGCTTGGAGGTGGAAAGAAATTCACATCACAAATCACATCAACTAGTGACATTTCTGTTTCATTGATTTGTGAGTTCAGGAACGTGATCCTGGCAGGTGGCCTAGAAATTTGCCTGAGAAACTTAGGTCTGTGCCAGTGCCGACTTCAAAACTACCCTCAAGACCCACAAATTTTGTGTGTTCAGTTTCCTGTCAAACCAGGAAGAACAAATGCCAGTGATGCTTTTGTACCAGGATCCAGAGTATGAGACAGGATGAAAACCTGGGGAAAAGATGCTCTCCGGTTTTTGGTAAAACATTTTAACAGTGAATCACACAAGGCAGTGCCCATGGTCTACCTAAAATTCATGAATGTCTGTGCTTCTAGTGAGACACTATTGAAATATCAAGACAGGAACCTGTCAATATCAAGAGAAGTTAAAGCTGAGAAAAAATGTAATATATCAATGTTCCTTGATATAACAAAAGTTCTAGCTCATCAACAGCTTGCTTTTTGGGGTTCCAATGTGAGACAAAGGGGAATTTTCATCAACTAGCCAAACTGATTTCCAAATAGAAACTCCATCTCAGGGCATGGCTGGAAAATCATTATGGACACTCTCATAAAGCGGAAGTGTCAGAATGAATTCATCAAGATTCTTGCAGATGGTGCCAAGAACACAATCTGGGAAGACTTGAACAAATGCAAGTTCCTTGGCATCTTTGCTGACATGACACCTGATGTCAGCCATGCTGAACAGTTAGTTGTGGGCATGAGATATGTCAACAGTAAAGGTGTTGCTAAAGAAAGAACAATAGCTGTTGTTGAAGCAAAGTCAATGAAGTGTAAAAACTTAGCAGCCAAAATTGTGAAATACATCTATGCCTTAAGACTGGATGTAAACTATATTGTCTTTCTATCATGTGATTTTGCCAGCACCATGTCTGGATGGTTTGAAGGAGTGAAAACTTCTATGAGCTCAATGCTAGGTTGGAAGATTCTGTATTTCCAATGCTTGGGCCATTGAGAAAATAATATAGTAAAGCACACTTGCAAAGCTAATGCCATCATAAGAAATGTGTTTGGGACTTTTACAAGCATTTACAACTTCGTTACCAGTGGAACAAATGTTATGTACTTTACAAAGGTGCACTGGAAATGGTAGAGGGGAAACTTCATGTTAAAAGGTTTTGGGAAACTTGCTGGTGTGCTAGGAAAGAATTGCTGCAGACTACCTGGAGCACTCAACCAGAAGTGGTGAAGCTTCTCAATGATATTTCTCATGATTCTACAGCATGACTCAGAAATGAGAGCTGAAGCTGGAAGCCTCTTTGCCTCCGTTCATTGTTTCAATTTCATTTTTGTTCTGAGATTCATGAGACCTTGGCACAAAAAAATCAAATGCTTTCATAATATCTTCACTGAGGACTTTGACATTGTTACAGCTGATTGACTGATGTACATCACAGGACGTCTGAACCAAATAACCTGGAACGAGATAACTGCTTCAGTAAAGACAGTAGTGTTATAGATTATTTGTAAGACGATGGCTCTGAGGAATATGACCCTGAGCAAGAGCTTGAAATAAGGCATCGAACGTGACAGGCCCTTGCTCGGTTTCGAGACCCTAGCAATGCACTCCATAGACAGCCATCATTTAAAGAGTTCTACAGATCGGAAGTCCAGAAAACGCTTGCAGTTACGGTGCAGGAGTTATATCTGGCTTATAAGGAGATGAAATAAAAGATCCTGCCGGTTATCACATGCCTGGAAGACCTTGACGCAACAAAATGCAAAAGCTTCACTCAGGCTTTTCCTTTTTGCAAAGTGCAACCTGAACAGTTGGGGATAGAACTGACTTTGTTCCAAGCTGACGCTGAAAAGAATTTTGGAACAAGTTTATATATTGGTTTTGATGTACTAATCAGACATACATGTGGGATCCAAAAGGGGCTCCTGAACTTGTGGACTGTATTTAAAATGACAAAGACAATCTCTGTAACTTCTACAAAAGGAGACTGAATCTTTAGCAGGATGAAACTGGTCAAAATGGTGCTACGGTGGGTGATGACTAGTTGGACTTCTTCCTTGTGAAATGAACATAGTCGACTCCCTGGACACTGAGAAAATCGCCAAAATGTGGAGGGCAATCGAATCACGGAAATTTTCCCTTGATTAATTGTTTATCAGTCAATACATTTAAAGTAATTATTACTTGCTTGTTTTGTCACTTCTTCATAGACTGCAGAATTGCTATTTTAGTTAGCTCACAAAGCTGATACTATTCAGTAAAAGTTCAGGAAACGTTCAATACATTTTTTACACTTCACCCCTACTACTCGAGACCCTGAGTGGTGCCCCTAGCATCCTTTACAGGCATGTTAGAGTAATGCTACTTTGAGCTTTTCTATGCCTGTCATCTGAGCTCCTCAATGCATTGCACAATGCCTCTGAAATAAACCACAGACCACATCTGGGAGAGAAATATACTGATCTCCCATTGTACAGGTGGAGAAACAGGCCCAGAGACTGGCTGTCCAGTGAGTCTCACATAGGGGAATAGAAGCCGGGTCGCAATACTCCCAGTGGAGCAGCTAGGGTGTGAGGGAGGGAGTGACTGCTGCTTGCTGGCTAGAAGGGGAGATTGGGATTCTTGGGTTGTATGCCAGTGACTTGTTTTAGGACCTTGAGCAACTCACTTTCTGGCTTTGTGCCTCAGTTTCCCCATTTGTAAAATAATGAATAATTGTCTCATTGTTACCTGGTAATCCCCGCCTGTTTGGCGCAGAAACCATCTCTTTCTTCTATGTGTGATCAGCACCTAGCACAGCGGGGCCCTGATGTATGACTGAGGCCCATGGGTGCCCCTGCAATATGACTAATAAACAGTTTAATTTTGATCCATGGTTCAGGGATGCTGAGAGGCTTCATTAATGTTTACAAAATTGTTGAGTTGTTTTTAATAAGTAGCTGGGGTAGCTGCCAGAATGAGACCTGTGGAATCAAGGAACAGAACGTGTTCCAGGAATATCAGGGCTTGGCACATTTTGTATTGATAGAGATCTCTGTGGCCTGCAGCCTTCGGGAAAGCTTGGCAAATTGGTATTCAAATGTTAAAGGAAATTTTCAAAAGCACTTAAGCCCTTAGAAGCCTAAATCCTATTTTCAAAAGCACCAAAGTTACCTAGGAATCTAAGGGCCCAATTTTTAAAGGTATTTAGGTGCCACGGTCCCATTGAAATAGGGAGTGAGGTGTCTAAATACCTTTAAAAATCTGTTCCTAAGTCTGATTGACTTTCAGTGGGGTATAGGTGCTTCAATGACCTACGTACCCTAGACAGCGACCCCTCTTGTGCAGAATGGATTGTATTCTGGTATCACTGCTGTGAGCCACCTTGGCTGTGAGCCACCTTCTGAATGATCTTTTCTCCCCTTTCCATTCAGGCAGGGAACGAGTGGGATATATGAAAAGCTCTCAGAGGTGCTCCTTTGTACTGTTGGTAGGCTAATGGTTAGAGCAGGGGACTAGAAACCACCCCTGCGGGGTTCTGTTCTTTCCTAACATGATCTGGTGGCTGGAAGCTGAAATAAGTGAAGTTCAAAATGGAAAAAAAACCACATTTTTAACAGGGTTGGCAATTAACACTGGGACAGCTTACCGGGGTATTGGCAATGGTGGATTCACCATTTCTAGAAGTCTTGAGTTGTCTTTCTGAAATACACACTGTGGGTCAACCACCAGCTGTTGGGCCCAATGCAGAAATGACTGGGTGAAATTCCATGGCCTGTGTTTTAATAGTTCTTTCTGAACTTAAAGTCTCTGAACACTCATGCTTCACAATCAGGATATAAATTAGTTGTTCACTGGTATGAGGAAGGAAAACTTCCCCGTCTTCTAAAACATACAACATTTCACAACTGGGTACGTGCAATATTCAGGATTTTCACCTTTGTCTGACGCCTCAGATACTGGCCGCTGACGGCTGCTGGTCTAGACGGTTTGATGGTCAGATCCTGTATTGCAAATCCTACCATGCACTCAGATGAGCCTCTTCACTTGGTACAGATGTACATGCTATTTGGTGAGGGAATAAATCGGAGGCAACTTCATGAGAACCAGATAAATGGGACCCAGATTCCCTCCTGGTTTGGGGTTTGGATCCAGCTGACATAGGTTTGCAAAACCAGAAGCCGCCCCCGCCCCAAATTCTCCCCACCAGTTAAGGCTGCTTAAGCCAGAACAGCCCACTACATCCATCAACACACCCGCCCCAACACACGCACACACACACACACACTTAAAAGCAAAAAATGTTCAGTTGAGACGCTTCCCAACACATCACATTTATGCTTCACTAACAGATTCTGCCTCTCTATAATTCCTTTATGCCTCCAACATACACAGAAACGCAACACAAACATTATCATCACACTGTAGCACAAAACCTCTCCAACCTCAGCAAAATGAAAACAAAGGTCTGCTGGGCTTCTGCGTCCCAGTGACCTGAGGGATGTGTTGTTGTTGTGTTTTGTATGGTGAAGTATGAGGTCAGAGTTCAGGGTTTGTATGACGGCTTTATGCTATCACCCTCACAGGATCAGTCAAAGAACTGGAAAGCACATTGTGATGCACAGCCTGAACTCTGATCTGTTGATTTCTTATTTCATTATATAGCACATTACAAAGGCTTTTAGGTAACAGTTTATCTTTCAATAATGTTTGGGTTCCGATTTGTTTGGTACAGTGTATCAAGTCCTGGTGTAAATAAACAGCAGATAAGTAATGATGAGTATGTGCAAAACCTTACATTCCTTCTCTATCTGGCATATGGCATGCAAAGATGCTAAGATTGTAATTTTAAGAAAGAATGATCGTTACATTATTAAACACTGTATCACTGGAAGGCCAGAGTTAAGGTGATGTATTGCGTTGTGATTTCAGTCCTTTGAGATGTGCTCCTAAGGCGCTATTATTGTTGGAGGGAAAATTAGGGCATTTGGTGTGGTGCGGTCACGATGGCAGAGGGTAACGCCTGGGGAATGGTGTTGTAGGACGGTAGCCATCACTCTCCTTGCTTCTTATGGCAGCATGTAGCGTACCGGCACAGCAAGCCCAGCTAGCATGAGTATCAATAGCAGTGTAGATGGTGAGGCGCTGGTTAGGGGAGTACAGTACAGACATGCCAGACCCTTAGGGCATATACCCTACACAACAATCTACTCACCCAAGCAGTGCCTCCCACGTCCACACGGTGTAGAGTCCTGCTGCGGCCCCCCGCAAGAGCCTTTCACTGTCACGTGTAGCAACACACCACAGTGTGGCTGCAGCCTGCTTTTCAGTGCGGCGTGTAGCTATGCATACACCACACACACTGCCACAAGGGTAGGCGTGGCCTTAGTGTGTCTGCATTTATGAGGAAATCCACTCCGGCAATCTTAACTCAAAGTTATCAAACTTCCCCACGTGGGAGTGTAAATAAAACTCTGCAGCTCTGGGGGAGAAAAACGGGAGCATTAGTCAGCACCACTCCGGGGGGGGGAGGGGGGGAGAGGAAGAGAGCCGTGCAGAAGGAATCCGGACACAGTCTCTTCCAGAGAGGGTGGAAAATGCACTGTACAAAATATTTTCACAGAGCAGGAAAGCGCTGCATTCTTTGCATGACAATGGTGTTGTGTCAGCGTCTGAGATCACAACCCTGACTCAGTTCAGTGCTGCGGGGGGGGCATAGCAGGTGGCAGAGGAGTGGGGGCTGATTGTAGATCAGGGCCTGTGCTGCTAACTGTACAATGCTCTCAGACGTTCCAAAGAAAACACAAGGTCATTGTTTTATTTTTCTTGAAAGACTGTTCCTGATGGACAGCCCGGCAGTGTAAATATTGTGCCTGGGTCACATGCATGCAGCGTGAGCACAGTGGGCTTGCGTTCCCTAGCACAGATGGACACTTCGCCTGCAACAGCCTCTGAGGCACCTGGCAGAGCAGCATTCAGTTGCTTTATGCCATGTGCTTCCCACAGCCTGGCGTTCCACAGCTCTGCCTGATGCGGAACTGTGCAGCATCTGATCCCAGTCGTTAGCACATCTCTGCTATTAAGAAACAACATATTTGTAAAGAACAAATCGTGTCAAACCAATCTGATCGCTTTCTTTGATAGGATAACGAGTCTTGTGGATAAGGGAGAAGCGGTGGATGTGGTATACCTAGACTTTAGTAAGGCATTTGATACGGTCTCACATGATATTCTTATCAATAAACAATACAACTTAGATGGGGCTACTATAAGGTGGGTGCATAACTGGCTGGATAACCGTACTCAGAGAGTTGTTATTAATGGTTCCCAATCCTGTTGGAAAGATATAACGAGTGGAGTTCCGCAGGGGTCTGTTTTGGGACCGGCTCTGTTCAATATCTTCATCAATGACTTAGATATTGGCATAGAAAGTATGTGTATTAAGTTTGCACATGATATCAAACTGGGAGGGATTGCAACTGCTTTGGAGGACAGGGTCATAATTCAAAATGATCTGGACAAATTGGAGAAATGGTCTGAGGTAAACAGGATGAAGTTTAACAAAGTCAAATGCAAAGTGCTCCACTTAGGAAGGAACAATCAGTTTCACACATACAGAATGGGAAGAGACTGTCTAGGAAGGAATACGGCAGAAAGGGATCTAGGGGTTATAGTGGACCACAAGCTAAATATGAATCAACAGTGTGATGCTGTTGCAAAAAAAGCAAACATGATTCTGGGATACATTAACAGGTGTGTTGTGAGCAAGACACAAAAAGTCATTCTTCTGCTCTACTCTGCACTGGTTAGGCCTCAACTGGAGAATTGTGTCCAGTTCTGGGCACCGCCTTTCAAGAAAGATGTGGAGAAATTGGAAGGGTCCAGAGAAGAGCAACAGGAATGATTAATGGTCTTGAGAACATGACCTATGAAGGAAGGCTGAAAGAATTGGGTTTGTTTAGTTTGGAAAACAGAAGACTGAGAGGAGACATGATAGCAGTCTTCAGGTATCTAAAAGGGTGTCATAAGGAGGAGGGAGAAAACTTGTTCACCTTAGCCTCTAAGGATAGAACAAGAAGCAATGGGCTTAAACTGCAGCAAGGGAGGTTTAGGTTGGACATTAGGAAAAAGTTCCTAACTGTCAGGGTGGTTAAACACTGGAATAAATTGCCTAGGGAGGTTGTGGAATCTCCATCTCTGGAGATATTTAAGAGTAGGTTAGATAAATGTCTATCAGGGATGGTCTAGACAGTATTTGGTCCTGCCATGAGGGCAGGGGACTGGACTCAATGACCTCTCGAGGTCCCTTCCAGTCCTAGAATCTATGAATCTATGAAACAGCAAGGGACAGATTGCACCTAACCTTGCATCTGGGGAGGGGGATGTAAGGAGCCTTCCCTCCACCCTTGGTATCTCCATGGAAGATACAGGTACAACTTCAGACTGGGTACTCTTCTGATTGTCTTCTGCTATCACTCCTGGGGTGCTAGCCACCCCAAGGGGTGATGGAATAGCAGGTGTAGCCCTGACGCACTTTGCATCAGCCTGCAATGTTGGCTAGATATGCAGAAGACATCATGTTGCACTTTCTTAGGGGATGGTGGGCATGCTTTCCATGTGCGCTGGGAGGCATGACACTTTTTTCCACCAAAAACTGCAGATTCAGGTCAACTGAAACATTGTGGGGATTGTTCTGAAAAAAGAATTGAAGCGTTTCAATTTTTCAACTCAAAACCCCTTTTTGTTTAGAATTTTACTAGAATTTTTTTAAGTCAAAAAACTCACACAAAACATTGCATTTTGTGCTGAACAAAATGTGGAGGGGTTTTGTTCAACCCAAAATGAAATTTTTCAAAGCTTCCTAGTTCAGCCACTGACCACAATTATGGGTTACTCACACAGCTCTAGTCCTCACTTGGTGACCTACTGAAGAGCTGAGGGGAGGGAGCCTGGTAGAAGACCCCACAGATCCCTCTCCCCTGCTTGCCATTCATTTCAGCTCTTGTTAAACGCAGTTGTTATTTTTCATACCTTCCTCCACATCCCGCTATTGACGCAAGCACAAGGAACAGTCTCCTGCTGTGGTAACCACTGGGAACAGTGCAGCTAGCAATGAGCGCGATGTATGAAAAGGTCTAATGCTTCCCATCACCAGGTGTTCCAAACGCCCTCTGGCACTATACAGTGCAGACTTCCGAGGGGACTCCTCGCAGGAGTAAGCACTATACCTGTAGTAAAAGTGTCGGAAGGATCAGGAGTTACGACCAGACATAACATGATGAGGAAGGCAACAAATCATAGGGTCATGGGTAAGGTGAGTGTATACAAGAGCTTTAAGTACCTGTGGCTGCTTTACTCTTTAGTTCTGTTTAATTCAATTCTTTGCAGGACTCTGCTGGAAGCTGTGGAAGGAAACATGGAATAGACAGATACTTCATAAGCGTCCTAGATGCATAGTGCAGCAGGTATTTTGGCCCAGGTATTCTGTTATATTGCCCTGATGAAAGACTTTGGGGCCATAGGCTACATGGCACCTAGTATGGGTCTTTCTGCAGTTGTGTTATTTCTCAGGTGCAATTCAGGTGGTTTCGTTTGAAAATTTGACCTTAAAAGATAACAGATCATTACAATGATAAAGACTTTGTTTGTCATAGTTTGCACTCTCTGCCAAAGACAAATGCATACGAGTGTGTTTGTGTGAGCGTGTGCATATTGTTTGTATGCTTGAGTGTGCAAATAACTTAGTTACATTCCAGTAAACAAACTCCAGCCTGTAGTAGAAATGAGGTTATCTTATCTACATTGTCAGTGTAATTACATGTATGCAAACAATTCTGTCTGAATTGCTTCTTAAATCTTCTACAGCTGTCAGGACTATTTTCCCACACTAGCACAATTAACTCTCCTGTAATTTATTAATTTCCTACTCAGAACTTTTCTAAAGTACAAACTCCCTGAGCAGCCAGTGCAACTTTAATTCCTTAGCATTTCATTTTTGCTGGGCCTCGCAGAAACACATCTGCCATTCCTGACGCTGCCCACTGCCCCCAGCTGTGCCAGTCAGACTGCAGGTTTACGTTCCACTGCCCACTCGTTTCCTAGATAACCACTGAGAGTTTGAAAAGAAACCAGAACGAGCTTAGCAGCATTTCTACTTCTCTCTGTGCATTGAAACCATCTTACAGAAGGACAATCAGGCTCACCACAGCTGGGGTTCTGTCTCCATCCCAGGATGTTAGCCTGAGCCTGGCCGATGACCCCTCCAAAGACCCCGACCACTCTGCAGTGTGCAGAAATTCCTGCTTTACTATCAACCCTAATAATCTCCTCCTGGATGGAGGGGAACCAATTAGTCAAGAACTCAGTGGTTTCAATGGAGCAGAGGGGTCTGAGTGTTCTCCCCAACAGCCCTCTGGCCGGGATACAGGCCCATAGAGGTCAGGCCTGAATAGCTGGGGATCCAAAGGGTGTGTATCCTACACAATTTCCTTCGCCAGACCCCCATCAAGACACCCCATCCCCAGCCTTGTCAGTGCAGCAGCACCAATAGCCCTGCACACTTTGGCCATGAGCCATGGGAGGAGGGCAAGCTGTAGAATATGCAGAGGGAATTAATGCTGCTTCCCCAAGGGAACAGAACCTTTATGAAGCTTTTCCTACAGACTGGCCACCTTTCTTAATATGCCTTTTCTCCACCACTCCTTGCTGCAGGGACTTTTCCAGGGGTCTATACAAGATTGGCAACATCCTAACCCCCTTCCCATCCTACATGTTCCTCTCCAGAAGATTCTGTGCAATGCTTGCAGACGGTGTTCAGAACGGGCTAGGTCATATAGCTGCACATAAACCAACCTACTCAGTCCTAGCATCAAAATATTTACCCTGACTCCCCTGTCCTCCTCTGGAAAGCCCTTCCGATCTGATGCAATGGACTCCAGGGAATGGCTGGTCCCTAATTCTAATTCTTGTAACTGGGTAGGGTACACAAGAGGAGGACGCCAATTCCTTTGTCGAAGCCCAGATAAGATATCAGAATTTCCTGTTCAAACGATAAGTACCCTTTGGACACTGAAACAGCCCCGCCTTCCCTCTGCTGTTTATGCACCATCAGGTACACTTTGCCATCTTGGGCATCCTTGCCATCCCTTTTCCCAATGCTTTGTCCATGCGGAGATGACCCTCTGCTTCATGGTAGGGTCTCCTCAGGAGTTCGGCCCTGGGAGCTAACAAAGCAGCAGGCCCCATCCCAGCTCTCTGAACTGTCACTTTCTTTCCTACGGCTTCTTCACGCAGCGAACAGTCAACTTGTGGAACTCCTTGCCTGAGGTTATAGGACTATAACAGCGTTTAAAAGAGAAGTGGATAAATTCATGGTTGTTAAGTCCATTAATGGCTATTAGCCAGGATGGGTAAGGAATGGTGTCCCTAGCCTCTGTCTGTCAGAGGGTGGAGATGGATGGCAGGAGAGAGATCACTTGATCATTGCCTGTTAGGTTCACTCCCTCTGGGGCACCTGGCATTGGCCACTGTCGGTAGACAGGATACTGGGCTAGATGGACCTTTGGTCTGACCTGGTACGGCCGTTCTTATGTTCTTATGTTATGTTCTTATGTACGGCTGCCGGGAATGTCTATCAGGGTGATTCCTCGGCTGTCCCCGTACACAGCTCTCCTGGAGCTCAGCACTGTCTTACCAGCACAGAGAAAGCCAGAACTGGGACAAAGAACTTAGCTTACGGTGCTCCCTGCAAAGAGTTTTCACAGCTCTGGAAAATTCCTGGTTCTTTAAGGTCTGACCTAAATGAAACGTATCCAAACCACAGTGTGCAGGCATGTCATGTACACACCAATGTCAATGCCAGGGACCATAGCTTGGCTAGCTATTGTTAGTGTTGGATTTTCACACATTTATACACTGGTCTGAAAATGCTAGAAGGCACTGCACTAGACACTTGTGAATCAGATGTCTATCAAACGTTAATTCTTCTTGCAGTCTGTATTCCATGCTCTTCTGTTGGGAAAGGGGAAGGAAGATGTGTGAACAAAGGAACATGTAGGAACACAAGACTTTTGAGAGCCAAAGGAAGCCAGGGCAGGGACATCACCTCAGCATGATTTGCTCCCTTCTTTCTGAGCAGGGTTCCACACGCGACACACTGACCATTTAGTTGGGTGCCTAAACGGGAGCTGAAATAGCCCTAGAGGTCACATGGCCTGTCTTTGCTCCACCTGAGTCCTGGCCCTTCTACCTTCTTGCACGATGGCATTCTGCTGGGTAATCAGGCTTGGCAGAATTCAATTGGTATTGATTTCGAATGGTGACGGATAATATCCATGTTCATTTTTAAACATTTTTTCAATTTTTATCTTTTACATTTTCACAGGTGTGTAAAATAATGCGCAGGGAAGGCAACAATTATTTAATAACAGTCGACACTGGGATTCAAAACGTTAAAGTTTATATCTGTTAAAATACAAGTTGTCAACATCACATGTCAAAATAGACATCATAAATATCCTTATATCAAACTCTAATTCTCAAACAGCATTTGCCTTAATTGCCTATCAGTAAATTTCAATTATTATCAATCGACTAAATATTTCTTCCTGGTCTGTGTGTCTACAGTGACATAGACATTTACTGGTACAAATCTAATCCCCCCAAGCCTATCTATAAGGAAATATTGTTGAGCCCTTCTGTGAACTTTCCATAAAACAGATGACTATCTTGTCAAAATATACAGTGATACAATGCATGGGGGTTTTTTTGTGGGGGGAGCACATTTTTCACAATGATTATTCTAACTCTATCTTCCCTATAGAGGGCTATTTTGAGGACAACACAAAGGATGTTTATATCTTTCTTGGTATAAAGACATAAAGGCTGCCCTTTCCATCCAGAGTTTCTTACCGGCAGACACTGTTCCTAGATTCCCAGAGGATATTTCCCACCTGGATTTATTATTTATATTACCATAGTGTGCAGAAGTCCTAGTCATGGACCAGAACCCCAGTGTGATGGGTGCTGCACAAACACAGAATACAAAGTCCCTGCGCGTAACAGCTCGCACTCTAAATAGACAAGACAGATGGGATGGGGATGGGAACGGGGACGGGGTAGAATGCACAAGCAGAGTGAGCAATGGGATGGCAGTAAGCGGCATGGTCGTGCCACAGTTGTTCCCCAAAAGGGCTAACAATATTATACACAAGAGAAAGAGTGAGCACATATGCAAGGGGTTAGCAGCCAGGAGTCCTGGGTTCTAGTCCTGCTTCTGTCACTAATTCATTGTGTGTTTTGGAGAAAGGCACTTACACACTCTGAGCCTCAGGTTACTCACCTGTAAAATGGGTATCGTGGCTACCACAGAGAGCCGTTGGTTATCCATTGTGTATAGAGTGGGTTAAGATCACTGGATGAAAGGTGCAATGGAACTGAAATGTATTGGTACTTCTTATCCTACTGGACAATATAACCATGCTCTAAAGAAAACCAAGAACTGGTCACATTAGAGGTTCAAAGTAACAGAAAAGACCTTCAGACAAGCAATGCTAACTGACCTGAGGTAACAGAAGGAGCTCTCACACAAAGACTGGGGACAAGGGCAGATCAGCTCTACAGAATGATCTGGTAAGGTGGGCTCATGGAATAACTTGCACTGTAGTACAGCCAAATGCAAGGTCATACAGCAAAGAACAAAGTACGCAGGTCATACTTACAAGATGGGAGACTGTATTAGGGTGACCAGACAGCAAATGTGAAAAATCGGGACAGGGGGTGGGGGGTTATAGGAACCTATATAAGAAAAAGACCCAAAAATCGGGACTGTCCCTATAAAATCGGGACATCTGGTCACCCTAGACTGTATCCAGGAATGCAGTGACTCTGAAAAGGACTTGGAGGTCACAGAAGATATCCAATTGACCATGAGCTCCTAGCGCGATACTGTGGCTAGGGGGGTGAACATGAGACTTGGATGTATAAGCAGGGAAAGCTCAAGTAAGAGTACGAAGGTGGTAGTACCTCTGAATACGGCAACAGGGAGACTATTACTTGATACTGTGTCCAGTTCTGGTGTCCCCACCTCCAAAAGGATGTTGAAAACTTGAGAAGTGTTCAGAGAAGAGGTACAAGAATGAGGAGGACTGGAAAACCTGCCTTACAGTGAGAGGCTAAAGAAGTTCAAACTACTTAGCTTATCAAAGAGAAAGTTATGAGGTGACTTGATCATGGTCCACCCTTCCATGAGGAGAAGATTTCTGACTGTAGGAAGACACGTTAATCTAGTAGCAGACAATAGCATAATGAAATCCAGTGACTGGAAGATGAAGCTAGACAAATTCAGATTAGAAATAAGGGACAAATATTCAAGTGAGGATAATTAACCATTGCAACAACTCACCTAGGGATGTGGTGGATTCTTCATCATTTGGAGTCTTTATATCAAGACTGGACATTTTGTTCTAAAAGAACAGCTCTAGCTCAGCGAGAAGTTATGGGCTTAAAGTGGAATTATTTTAATAATAGTACAGAATAGGGACTGTATTTTTTGCCTCTGTGACTGTGTCTCTGGAATACCTTTCCTCCTCCCCTGGCCAGTGCAAAGAGCCTGGAGACCTCCCTCTCTGCTAAGTTTCTTGGCACTTTTAAAATTCCTTAATGGGCTTTTAACCTCTGTGTGAGGGACCTCGATAATTTCCAATTTCTAATTATTAGTCTGTAATGACGGTGTTTATTGTAATGCCACACATAGTGTGGGAAAACACGGTGAGAGCATGGTATCCAGGAGCACATAATTGCTGTGTTACAGCTGTGAAATCTGACTATATATATCTCATCAAGTGTCTCTTTCTTTATCAGATAAGGAGAAGTTTAGTTTACGCCCTGGTATGTCAGCACAAGTGCAGTCAGTAGTTAAGCTGATCATGCTACACTATCCCTCTAGCACAGTGGTTCCCAAACTGGGGTTCGTGAACCCCTGGGGGTTCATGAAATGTTACAGGGGGTTCTCAGGAAAAAATTCCCTAATGGCGGACAGAGCTGTCCCTAGGGACTCCAGACAGCACGGGGCCAGCAGTCTGAAGCCCCTGGACTTCCAAGAGCTAAGCAGATCAAAGCAAGCATATCGATCATACTGAGGAGATTTAAACTTCAAGACTCCTTATAAGAAATGGAAAAGGGAGGTGGATATTTTTTGCTGTTTTTAAAATTAAATAGGCAGCTAGTATTGTTTTTAAAATTATTATGAAGAACAAGTTTAAGCTTTGTTGTAACGTGCGTTGTTTGCCTGGACTACTCAAGACCTGAATGCTTATGTAGGAGGAACTCTTTGAGTTGGCTTCCTAAATATCTTCATGCTGTTTCAAATCTGATACTCCTTGATGAAACATAGGAGCTTTGTCTTATAACAGGCTTATTCAAAGTGATACAAGCTACGGAAGTGAGATCTTGGAAGAGTGTTGCCATTTTCATACTGTAATAAAAATAGTGTAATTGTAAATAATAATTAATAATTAATAGTGTGTAATAAGCATGTCATAAAAACAAATTTTATATTTCCAAGATCACTGCTTTTATAATTTATACTCAGGTAAAGGAGAAAATCCCTGGAAATATTCATTTTTAGGAGGGGGTTCACGAGACTTGACATTTTAGTGAAAGGGGTTCACAGGTTGTTAAAGTTTGGGAACCACTGCTCTAGCACAAAAAAGCCTTATGAATAGACACCTTCATATTTTCTGTATTTCCCTTTATGGTTTCTCTCTGTCATAGGTATTTAAAGTGTATGGGACTGATGCAAAGCCCTTGAAGCCAACAGAAAGATTAGCCATGACAAAACTGGGCTTCGGATCAGGCCCTTAGTGAGAAGCAGCTCAATGCTACGCTCATCCTAGAGGGGACACGTGGCATACCGTCTGTCCCGATGCTTCATACAGATCTGATAGTGACAGCATCTTGAGCAGTAATAACAACTAGTATCAGATGCAGACGCACAGATGGAAATGTGATGCTGGATTATTCTACACGGTGACGTATAACTGAATATTGGCAAAAAGCTTTGCACAAAGTGACGTCTAATAGAATGTGGATTAGTCTCCCAAGGGAAATGGGGAAGATCCATCATTTGAGGACTTTTATACCAGACCGGAAAAGGGGCTGAAGAATAGATTATTATGTATATTACATAGAGTTCAGGGGCCCCAGAGTACTAGGTGCTGCACACGCACATAGTGAGAGAAAGTCCCTGCTCCAAAGAGCTTACAGTCAGAACAAAGAAAGGGAGAGGACAGCAGTAATAGTATCGCCATTTTACAGAGACATTCATGGACAAGTGTTAAAGTTCTAATATGTCTTTTCTGCCTCTAATTCCTATGAGCATGCTATTCAACTGAGAGGAGATTGGCTCCATTCTACCGTGATAAAATAATTATTAGCGCCACAAGGCGGGTGAGGTAATACTGGGCCAACTGCTGCTGATGAAAGAGATGAGCTTTCGAGCTCTTCTTCAGGTCTGTGTGAGCTCGCAAGCTTGTCTCTTTCACCAACAGCAGTTGGGCCAATAAAATATATTACCTCCCGCACCTGGTCTCTCTCATATCCTGCCCAAAGGCCAAAGTCAGGATGAAGATCTCAGTGTTGGGCACATATGAATATACAGTCCCGGCAGCCCCAGACAACGTACAGTGTGAAGGATGCATTGTGGAAACAATAACAGCTCTGCTCTAGCTCAGCCAGATTTATGAGTCTGATGCAGGAATCACTGGGTTAAAGCCTCTGGCCTGTGTTATGCAGCACGTCAGACTAGATTATCACAATGGTCCCTTCTGCTCTTAGAATCTGTGGCTACGACGATACAGTCACGTGCAGTCCTAAAGTGTTAGCATCCGCAGGTGACTGTTTGCATCCACAGTAACATGGCGAGGCACGTCAGTACTCAGCACCAACCGATGCTCTGCACATTAGAACTGTAGGGAAAGTAGAGATCGGTCCAGGCCATCCAGTTAGGATAAAGTAAGAGGACCAAACTATTGCACAAATCTGAACCAAACCACTTTAGAGGTTCAAAAATGCCTATTTGGGCTGGGATTTTCAAAGAAACGCAACAGATTTACGTGCCCCAATCACACCGAAAGTCAACAAGCTGTGGGTGCTGATTCCCTCCAACGCCTTCGAAAACCTGAGATTTCACTTATTTGTTTTTATGCTTTTCATTTTCATGAGCAGGTCCCGGGTTTTACATCTCATCCAAATGGCACCTTTCCAGCAGGTTCATTACTTACAAGGGAAAGTATCACCTTGTTAAGAATCAATACCACTTCTTGTGACACCCCACTTCTCCTTGGAGGTCTCCCAGTCTAGTAATAAACAGGCCCAACGCTGCTCAGTTTAGGAGATCTGATAAGATCATCACTTAAAGTGCCATGGCTACAGGCCAAAATGCTGCACTAATAAACCATTTTCTGTCATGCCTCCTTGTCTGGACTTGTCTTCATCGATGGAGTTAGGTAAAGCAATGCACTCAGGTGCAAAAAATGTATAAGTGATATTGATATTTGTCCAACCCTTTGAGGCCCATAAATCTTCCTAGAAAGATGGAGTAGGAGCACTATTAAGAAAATATGGAACTTTAGGCACGGATTCCTCTTCTGCTGTTGCCTCAGAAACGAAGTCTGTTGATGAAATGCTCCCCCTGGGGTTTCTTCCAAACTACCAGTATTCCCACAAGCTTGGGTCTGCCTATTTCACACACACACACACACACACACACACACACACACACACACACACACACACACACCCTGCATGTGATCAAAGAGAAAGTTAGCAAGTGTCTAAGCTAGCAAAAGGTGGAATGTAAACGCCAGCAGCAAAAACAAGTGAAGCGGCCCTAGCGAATCTCTCTCCTAGCATTTCATTCCAAGGCTGAGCTCTGAAATAAGGAATGTTTTCTGCCACTGAAACTTAAAAATGAAAACTGACTTGCTAGCTGCATTTTGCAGTGACTGATCTAGGCTGTTTTGAGCAGCTGAGATAAGAGATCCTATTGATGTCAGTGCTGTATCTACCCTTTTAGTTTACATCAGTTACCCCAGGACATGTTGTATTCTTCATGCAAATCAGACATGTGTCACCACAAGGATGCGTCTTAGTGAACAGCACCGAGACACAGCTCCTGGTATAAATTACCCTAGCAAGACAGCAATGCTAAGGAAACAATGTTTCCTGTTTTTAAGTACTCAGTGTTTACAGCACATGATTCCTCGTCTTCATTACCCTCCAGGGAAATGTTTGTCACTCTTAATGCATTTATTGATGATGTCATGTGTACACACGCTGGCTACGTTGGAATGTGCTGACCACCTGCCGTGTAGAAGCAACAAGCAGCAAACTAAGACTGGACGTCCAGTGCAGTTTGGCTCAGTCGCACACGTCTGGCCCTGCTACTTCCTCCCAAGGTCAGCCAAGCAGCAAGAGAAACACACTAGTAGGAAGTTCTGCCAGAAGGACCCTGCTGCAAGTCAGGATCAAGACCTGCCTGAGGTTAGCTAAGGTCCATGGAAAGCCGTTTCCTTTCTTTATGGGACTGACAGTCTCTCAGCTCCATGGAGATTCCGCTCATCAGGTACCTCAAAATGATGTCATTTTCTTCTCCCAGGGGTTTTTTATTTCACCCCTCGCAAAGAGGGGCTGTACTGCAGTGGGCTTCCTGGCACTTGCGGGGAGAGCAATGCAGCAATGCACAGACAATCCATGGAGAGTGTTGGGGACAATGTCCTGCTCACAAACAGAGAAGAATTAGTAGGGGAAGTAGAAGTGGGTGGCAACCTGGGCAGCAGTGACCATGAGATGGTTGAGTTCAGGATCCTGACACAAGGAAGAAAGGAGAGCAGCAGAATACGGACCCTGGACTTCAGAAAAGCAGACTTTGTTCCCTCAGGGAACTGATGGGCAGGATCCCCTGGGAGAATAACATGAGGGGGAAAGGAGTCCAGGAGAGCTGGCTGTATTTTAAAGAATCCTTATTGAGGTTGCAGGAACAAACCATCCCGATGTACGGAAAGAATAGTAAATATGGCAGGTGACTAGCTTGGTTTAACAGTGAAATCTTCCGTGAGCTTAAACACAAAAAAGAAGCTTACAAGAAGTGGAAACTTGGACAGATGACTAGGGAGGACTATAAAAATATTACTCGAGCATGCAGGGGTGTAATCAGGAAGGCCAAATCGCACTTGGAGTTGCAGTTAGCAAGAGATGTTAAGAGTAACAAGAAGGGTTTCTTCAGGTATGTTAGCAACAAGAAGAAGGCCAAGGAAAGTGTGGGCCCCTTACTGAATGGGGGAGGCAACCTAGTGACAGAGGATGTGGAAAAAGCTAATGTACTCAATGCTTTTTTTGCCTCTGTCTTCACAAACAAGGTCAGCTCCCAGACTGCTGGACTGGGCAGCACAGTATGGGGAGGAGGTGACCAGCCCTCCGTGGAGAAAGAAGTGGTTCGGGACTATTTAGAAAAACTGGGTGAGCACAAATCCATGGGGCCGGATGCGCTGCATCCAAGGGTGCTAAAGGAGTTGGCGGATGTGATTCAGAGCCATTGGCCATTATCTTTGAAAACTTATGGCGATCGGGGGTGGTCCCAGATGACTGGAAAAAGGCTAATATAGTGCCCATCTTTTAAAAAGGGAAGAAGGAGAATCTGGGGAACTACAGGCCAGTCAGCCTCACCTCAGTCCCTGGAAAAATCATGGAGCAGGTCCTCAATGAATCCATTTTGAAGCCCTTGGAGGAGAGGAAGGTGATCAGAAACAGTCAACATGGATTCACCAAGGGAAGTCATGCATAGGGTGACCAGATGTCCCGATATTTCGCTCCGCCGGCAGCACTCGGCTTTTTTTTTTTTTTTTTTTGCTACACCGATGGACCCTCCCCCTGGTGTCCTGATATTTTGTTCATCTCATCTGGTCACCCTAGTTATGCCAGACCAACTTGATTGCCTTCTATGATGAGATAACTGGCTCTGTGGATATGGGGAAAGCAGTGGATGTGATATACCTTGACTTTAGCAAAGCTTTTGATACGGTCTCCCACAGTATTCTTGCCAGCAAGTTAAAGAAGTATGGATTGGATGAATGGACTATAAGGTGGATAGAAAGCTGGCTAGATTGTCAAGTTCAATGGGTAGTGATCAATGGCTCCATGTCTAGTTGACAGCTGGTATCAAGCGGAGTGCCCCAGGGGTCAGTCCTGCAGCCAGTTTTGTTCAACATTTTCATAAATTATCTGGATGATGGGATGAATTGCACACTCAGCAAGTTCGCCGATGACACTAAGTTGGGGGGAGAGGTAGATACGCTGGAGGGTAGGGATAGGGTCCAAAGTGACCTAGACAAATTGGAGGATTGGGCCAAAAGAAATCTGATGAGGTTCAACAAGGACAAGTGCAGAGTCCTGCATTTAGAACAGAAGAATCCCATGCACCGCTACAGGCTGGGGACCGACTTGCTAAGCAGCAGTTCTGCAGAAAAGGACCTAGGGATTACAGTGGATGAGAAGCTGGATATGAGTCAGAAATGTGCCCTTGTAGCCAAGAAGGCTAATGGCCTATCAGGCTGTGTAATATGGTGCGCACTCACCGCTGCGGCGCCTCCTGCTGGTCATCCAGGAATTAGCTCAGTTCCAACCTCGGAGCGCCTCCTGCTTGCCGGTGTCTCCTGCTTTCTCCTACTCTTCACCACTTGTACTTCCGGCCCCATGTCCCTCCCAGACCCCAGTGCCCCTTACCTTGGGGTGTTGACCCCACACTCTGGGTCTCCCCTCCCCAGGGAACCCCAATCGCCTAAGCCTACCTTGCCTTAGTGACCCACTGTCAGTCCTCATCTAGCCCCTTCCCTCAGGGGCAAACTGCAGTCTGAAGTGGCAACTCATCAGCGGCAAGGGGGTTTGGACCTGCTATCTTTCCAGCCCCAGCTGCCTCCCTGCAGCCCCAGTATCTCCTTTGGTCTTCAGCAAGGCCTCAGCCTGGGGACTCACCAGGCCAGAGCTCCTCAGCTCTGCCTGCCTTTCCCCAGCCCTGCTCTGCCTCAGGTGCCCTGCTTGCTCTCCCAGGCAGCCTGTCCTCTCTGCTCAGCTGGAGCAAGAATCTCTCACTCCCTCAGCCTGCCCTTTGATCAGGGCCAGCTGGACCCTAATTGGGTGTGGCCACATCTGTAGCTGTTTACCTAACCAGCCTCCCTTGGCTTCTTTCAACCCCTTCCTAACTGGAGCGGGGTGACCGCCCCGCTACAGGCTGCATTAGTAGGAACATTGCCAGCAGATTGAGGGAAATGATTATTCCCCTCTCTTGGGCACTGGTGAGGCCATATCTGGAGTACTGTGTCCAGTTTTGGGCCCCCCACTACAGAAAGGATGTGGACAAATTGGAGAGAGTCCAGCGGAGGGCAACAAAAATGATTAGGGGTCTGGGGCATATGACTTACGAGGAGAGGCTGAGGGAACTGGGCTTGTTTAGTCTGCAGAAGAGAAGAGTGAGGGGGGATTTGATAGCAGCCTTCAACTACCTGAAAGGGGGTTCCAAAGAGGATGGAGCTCGGCTGTTCTCAGTGGTGGCAGATGACAGAACAAGGAGCAATGGTCTCAAGTTGCAGTGGGGGAGGTCCAGGTTGGATATTAGGAAACACTATTTCACTAGGAGGGTGGTGAAGCACTGGAATGAGTTTCCTATGGAGGTGCTGGAATCTCCTTCCTTAGAAGTTTTTAAGGCCCGGCTTGACAAAGCCCTGGCTGGGATGATTTAGTTGGGAATTGGTCCTGCTTTGAGCAGGGGGTTGGACTAGATGACCTCCTGAGGTCCCTTCCAACCCTGATGTTCTACAATTCTATGATTCCGGCTCAGCTCCCCAGGCTGGAACTAATCCCATTGGCTTTACTGGTTTGACTGTGAGTAGGATTTAGAGGGCAGTGCAAAAGAAGACAAGTCAGCAGCACTTACCCTGAAGACTATTCTGAGCTATCCTGAGTGAAACTCACCCTCTGCAGAGGGATCAGCACCAGGCCAAGTACCACTTAAGTCTCACTAAAGCCTCATGTAGGACTTAAGTGATGCATACCCTTGTGCTACCTCTTTGCACAGCAGTTCAAGCATTAACATGTCTGCTCAGCAACATCCTCCCCAGTGAGTGAATGGGAATATTGGAATGTTCCTTTTGGTTTTGTTTATAGAGGGGGAAATTCTGAAAGAAATAAAAATCATTTTTATTATTCTTATTCAAGTGAATGCCCTTTAGGGCCTGGTTCTGATCAAACATTGATGTAAATCAGGAAGCTGACCAGCATTTTGGACCATTACTACAGATGAATGCAGTGGGGATTTTTAGTGGTGTCTAAGAGCAGTGGAAGACTGAAGGGTAGCAGGCTGGGCACCACTGAGTGGAGAGTGGCTAGTGTGATAAACTCAGGACAGACCGCTGCAAGGCGGGGGCAGTAGAAAACAGTCCCAGAAGGTTAAAAGGCCCTCCTCCCTATCAACTGAGGAGGGGTGACTACAGGTCAGTCAGGTTCAGCTGAGAAGGGGTTACCAGAGATCAATTAGGATCAGCTGAGAGGGAGTTACCTGAGGTCAGTTAGGATCAGCTGATTCCAACTAAGGGCTGCCTGAGACCGTTTTAAACCCTCCCCTCTTGGGAGAAGGTGGGGTGGGGAGAGAGAGAAGGAGTCTAGCTGCCAGTAGGCTAGGAGCAGCAAGACAGCGAGCCTCTCCAGGAGGGGAGGCTGCATTCCCTCCCATAAGGGAAGAAAAACGCCCAAAAGACTGGCGGAGAGACGGAACGGACTGCCCCTGTGCATCCTAGAAGGACTGTTTTACCCAAGCCCGTCTCACCAAGGCTAAAAACAGCTGAGGCTGGTGAGACTGAGAAGGTACCTCGCCACTCTAGTTACTGTGGCCTACAAAATGAACGCTCAGCCAGGTCGCTGAAGTTGGGGTTTTAGCTGGCGCCAGCCTCTCTCCTTTCCACGGATGGATGGTGATAATCTGTTGTCCTTTATCTCTCCTTCCATCTAAGGATCTCAAACTGTTTTACAAATATTAAGGGCTATTTATTCTCTGGCACTTACAGCCAGAACCTGTGTCAGGAGGTGAGGTCAGCAAGTACCCAGGGTGGATTTATTCAGATTGTCTCCAGGAGCATATGTGCTTCCCCCTTGTTTAGTTCGGTGGCAGCTGTTGGTGCAGAAAGGGGCTGGGCATACATGTTTAATAGCAAGAGTAATTAGCCATTGGAACAATTTACCAAGCGTCCTGGCGGAGTCTCCATCACTGACCATTTTTCAATCAAGATTGGAAGTTTTCCTAAAAGCTCAGCTCTAGGGACTATTTTGGGGAAGTTCTCTGGCCTGTGCTGCACAGAAGCTCAGACTAGAGAATCACAGTGATCCTTTTTGGCCCTAGAATCCATGGGCCCACATCCTAGCCCTCTTTGGGATCTAGTGATACCCTGGTACTTGCACAGTGGAAGCACAAGGACTGGGATTACATCTGCCCCTTGCCCAGATAAGCCAGGTGGGAAGGCCCATTGCACGTTTTACAGCCCCCAAAACAAATTAGTTTAATCTCTCAACACATCTGAGAGGAAGGAGAGAACAGCAGGAAGCTGATGGAAGACCCAGAGAGGATGGAAATGGAGGCAGGCTCTTTAGAAGAAAACCTACCGTTGCCCTCAGTTCTATGGTGTGTAAAAGCAGTTGCCAGCCCTGTGATTGGGTTCCCCTGCAATATCCTGGAGGTGCTCTCCTTCAGTAGCCTGGAACAAGATTTCTGAGCCATTAGAACAGAGAGAACTACCACTATCCCCAGGGTGTCCATCTCAGGTCGCTTGCAAGACCCAGTGCATGCTGGGACGGGACTTGAGGTGTTATAGTCTGAGCTACACAGACAAGCTGTATTCAGCTAAGCTCTAATGCCAAGTTTTCAGAATTATGTCCGTTTTGGTCACATCAAGACAGCAGCAAGGCCTTGAAACCTGCTAGGACACTTGACTAAGGAGCTCTACATCTGATAGTCCAAACATGAGGAGTGGGCTGAGGCATGTGCTCAGTTTTAATACAGAGAGCAACTATCTCGCTTCAGTCCGAATGACCTTCACTCTAAATGAAAAGAACAACCAAGATAGTAAAGTCTCCAGGGGAGAGCATGCATGTGTGTGCCTCCTCCGTAACAGTCTGAAGCAGAAGTAACATAAAATGGCTGCCTGTCTCTGCAGAGAGCACAGCCCTTAGAGATTTAAAGGTACAGGACACAGATAACAAAACCA
The DNA here is from genome assembly GCF_011386835.1 of Chrysemys picta bellii. Lineage (NCBI taxonomy): Eukaryota > Metazoa > Chordata > Testudines > Emydidae > Chrysemys > Chrysemys picta. Next base: position 4,005,392 of record NC_088813.1, read on the forward strand.
TATCTGTTAAACAGCATGGTCAGGCCTTAGGCCATCAAAGACCCGTCTTCAGCACCTACAAACCCCAAACCAGAGGGCAGCTGAGTTTGTCAGGAGGTTTTCCTATTGATCTGATGGTTATCCAGCGTCCAGCTTGGCATTCTCCACTTCACCTTTGCACAGGAACTAACCTGCTGGGGCCTAGCCAGGTCTCTGTATCTGTAAGGGAAATGGCTTGTTTTCTATCCTGAGAAAATTAACTTGCAAGGCGAGAGGAGGCATTGAAGCCCTGTCCAGTATCCAGCGCGTATGCGCCTAACTTCCTAATGAGGATGAGCACCGTGGCTATTGTCTCCTGGCTGCAAACTGGCTGCACCTTGATCCTCTTGACCGCATTCTCCTTAGCTCAGCCCTGAAAGGACTCCAGACGATTATCTGCAGACATGTCTGTATGGTCCTGTGATGCACTGAAAAGTTGGGCATATTGGGACACGCCTGGAGCTATATCTAGGGCTTTGGTTTGCTAAAATGGCCCTACAAAATCTTGGCAGATTGCAAGGCTTGCAGATTTCATGGATTAAAATGAGGCTCCTAGTGACCTGGGACCCAAACTCTTGAAATTGTTTCTAATCAGGTGTTGTTCCTGATCTCTTCCACACAGCCAGGTATCTTCAGTTCCCTGGTGTGATTATCTGTAGTCACCTCGGGTCTGATTCCCCACAGCCTTGTGTAACACCCCGTTGTCGGGATTGAACTTGGGGCCTCTGGAGTTTACTGCATGAGCTAAAAGCCTTAGCTAAGGCTGTAGTAGATTCATTAATCCCTAAGTGGTCTCAGGGCCCCTATAGGGGACAGAGCACCACACCCCAGAAGTGTGGAAGTTACATACTTCCCCTAACTGAGGAAATGCATCTGGAGCGTTAGAGACTTCCCAGTTGATCTCCTGGATGAGCCCCTCCTTGTAACACCAACAGAGCCCAGTCATCAGGTGGGACTGAACCTGGGGCCTCAGCATGTGAGCCTCACACCACATGGCTCTTATCTAAGGCTGTAGAGCAGACTCATTAATCGCTAAGTGGTCTCAGTGCTGTTGTGTATCTGTTGCCCCCAAGGATATAACAGGTGCCACTAGAGGGGACAGAACACCACACCCAGGAGGTGTGTGGGTTACACTTGCACCGTGTGTTGCCAGTTACTCCTGTGCAAAGTGACTGCAGCATGCATGTAAATGTTACCTAGGGTGACCAGACGTCCCGATTTTATCGGGACCGTCCCGATATTTCCTTGTTTGTCCCGCGTCCCGACCGACATGCGGTCGGGACAACCGGACAAACAAGGAAATGCCCCGGAGCCTGGAGCCCGGAAGTGCTCGCACCCCCCCCCCCCCCCCCCCGCCCCGACTCCGCCCCCTCCTCCCCCGATTGGCTCCCTCCCCGAATCCCCGCCTCTTCCCCGGGCTCACCATTCCTCCCCCCTACGCAAGCGCTGGAGGGAGGCCCGGGAGACGCAGGGGAAGCGCGGGACCAGGGTGAGTAAGAGTCCGGCCTGGTCCCGAGCAGGCAGGACTCAGTCGGGTGGTAGGGAGAGGAGGGGGGCGGCCCGCGGGGCCAGGCGGCGGCTGTTGTTCTCCCCCCCCGGGCAGCGGGACTTGGGAGCAGCCGCTGCTGCAGCTCCCACTGCTGCGGGGGAGGAAGCGGCCATGGCGCTCGGCGGCTGCGGCGCCCCCGAACCCCCTGAGCCGGGGCCTGCTGCGGGGACCCAGCAGTGCGCACGCTGGGCCCAGCCCCTGGCCAGTCGCGTCTGGGCTGCTGCCCAGCTGGTGCTATCCCGCGGCGGCCCCGGGGCGGAGGCATCGGCAGCCCAGCCCCGTTCGTTCCCCTGCGGGACCCAAGCGGGACAGGGGGGCTGGGGCCTGCTGCCCCCGCTCCAGGGCCGCCGCGCGATAGCACCAGCTGGGCAGCAGCCCAGACGCGACTGGCCAGGGGCTGGGCCCAGCGTGCGCGCTGCTGGGTCCCCGCAGCAGGCCCCGGCTCGGGGGGTTCGGAGGCGCCAGAGCCGCGGAGCGCCATGGCCGCTTCCTCCCCCGCGGCAGTGGGAGCTGCAGCAGCGGCTGCTCCCGAGTCCCGCTGCCCGGGGGTGAGAACAGCCACCGCCTGGCCCCGCGGGCCGCCCCCCTCCTCGCCCTACCACCCAACTGAGTCCTGCCTGCTCGGGGCCAGGCCGGACTCTCACTACCCCGGCCCCGCGCTTCCCCTGAGTCTCCCGGGCCTCCCTCCAGCGCTTGCGGAGGAAGGGTTTTTTTTTTTTTTTTTGGCCCCGCCCCCCGCCATGCCCCCCCCACGTCACACCCCCCCCCCCCGCGTCCCGATATTTGTCTTTGGTGATCTGGTCACCCTAATGTTACCCCATCAGAATGGGAGCATTTCACACCCAAGTGTAGGTGGCAGCACAAGGCAGGGGAGAGTCGGGTCTCTGGTTTCTCTGCACCGTTTATTCCTCTAAGAGCCTCCACAGGACCGGGCTGCTCCCTTGTTCTTCCAAGCTGCTCTAGGTTCCTTGCAACTGATCTCCTGTGCAGGGTCAGCAGAGGGTAGAGCAGTAGAGACAACCATTGCAGACGCTTTTTAGAAATCAGGGGCAAGACTTTCCAAGGTGGGTGCCTGATGTTCAGCTCAATTCATATTTAGGCACCTAAAGGAGAGGCCTGATTTTCCGAAGTGCTGAGCCGCCAGCAGGTTGGTTGGATTTCACTGTCAGCTTGCAGGGAGCCCAGCTTTTAAGTCCCAGGCTCTCAGTGTGATCTGCACACAACCCTGATTGCACAGGAACAAACCATGAGGGTTTAAAACTGGCAGGAGAGTGGCAAGGAGGTGAACAGGGTATGAAGGGAGAGGGAGGCGTCCAAGAGCAGAACAGAAGGGAGGAGAGGAGGGAAAATGCAGTAGCAGGAGGGAAGCGAAAAGAGATGGTCCAAGAAGAATAACCATGGGTGTGTGCACTGTCCCTCAAGTGGGCTCCCCCAATGTCAGTTGCTGGTGTCCCCATTCCAGGCCCAGAAGAAGGCCAGTTTTTTTTTTTTAAAACATTGAAATATACCTATCTCATAGAGCTGGAAGGGACCTTGAAAGGTCATGGAGTCCAGCCCCATGCCTTCACAGCAGGACCAAGTACTGTCCCTGACAGATTTTTGCCCCAGAGCCCCCTCAAGGATTAAACTCACAACTCTGGGTTTAGCAGGCCAATGCTCAAACCACTGGTCCACACTAACCCCCCACTTCGGACTAAGGTACGCAAATTCAGCTACGTTAATAATTACCTTAGTCCGAACTTACCGCGGGTCCAGACGCGGCAGGCAGGCTCCCCCGTCGATGCCGCGTACTCCTCTCGCCGAGCTGGAGTACCGGTGTCGACGGCAAGCACTTCCGGGATCGAAGAGGAGACGCGATAAATCGATCCCAGAAGATCGATCGCTTACATCCGGACCAGGAAGTAAGTATAGACGTATCCCTCCCTTCTGCTGTTAGATAGTTTAGTCCCTACACACCGCCCTCTTAGCACCTCCTCTTTCATCACTGAAATGAATTAGCTCTATAGAGCTTTTCAACAACAGCTTGTCCCCTGCTGCGATCCCAGCCTGTCTGGTCCTGTCACCATCAAGCCTCTCTAACTAGGCTAGCCCTGAGCCCCAGTCCCACCCAGCAAACCCAGAGAGCCTAGTAACCTATTTGTTACAGTTCACCTAGATCAAATAAACAGAACCCAACACAGCCCAGCACACCCAGGAGATATGCTGCAAGGATCCATTATAGCAACCCAATAAAAACATTAAGAGGGCAATAAACATTTATAGCCATAATGAAAAATTCTTCTAAATGCTCATCAAACAGGGAGTAGACAGAAGCTGCAGGACCTAGCCGCACCGGGAGGCTGGGCTGAGCCGCCATTAGAGGACAACTTGGAGGCCAAAAGAGGAGACTCCCTGAACTGCAGCCAATGGGTATGGCGGCTGGGGTCCTAGCATGTGACCCAGAGCCACCCTCCCTGGCATGGGGAAGACGAAGCTGTGGGTGATCGTCAGTAATGAGCAGTTTTGATTCCTCTGCTTAGGGATAGGGAAGTACCACGGGAGTTGGTTTTACAGTGATGTACATTTGCACTAAGAGGAATGACCTGTGGGCTACTATGGAGGAGCCATGTGGCTGTCTGTGGTGCAATGGCTGGGAACCCAGGGTCTAAAGGCCACGGAGCACTTAGAACACAAGGGGCCCTGCAGATAAGGCAAGGAGGGCAGTTAAGGTCCCAAGGATCCTTACCAGGAGCAGCCGGGCAGGGGAGCTGTGGGAGTGGAGAGAGCAAGAACCCTCACCCTCTAGCAGCCGGGGAAAGGAAACATCCTCTATCTTCACACCAAGTAGGGTTGCCAACTCTGACTGAAGCTATTCCGGGATTTTTTTTTTCTCCAACATGATGGAATGTCATTTTCTTATAATATCCTATTAAAATCTCCTGGATTGCTTTCAGGAGTCACTGGGAGATCAATGCTGATTCCGGGAGACTCCAGGCCAATCTTGGAGGGTTGGCAACCCAGCACCAAGGCAGAAAGACAAGAGAGAGCCCTCCCTTACCGCAGCTGAGGGCATTCACGGAGCACACCAGGGAGGGCATGGGCACGATCCATCCTGCCACGTCCCCTGCGGTACACACAATGCAGGGGTGTGTATTAGAGGCACAAACCAGCCCTCAGGTGCCTGACCCAATTCCATGAGGACTTACCAGCCCAGGTCCAAACATCTGCTCCCTGAGTACAAGGACCTGAAAGAACAAATGGCTTTTTTTTTTTAAACACATGCCTGAGGACAGGTTCTCTCTTCTGGACCAGGCGGTTAGCCAGATTCAGAGAGCTTTGGGCTTTTCCATGGATAACAGAGTTGGGCGAGAAATGGTTTTCCCATCCCGTGACTATTTGCAAGAGTTCAAAAAGTTTTACCACCCTGAATTGGGACAAAAACATTGCAATCTCGCCAATGTTTACAAATTGAAAAGCTAATTTCTCTCCTCACCCCCCTGCCCAGTTTGGGTCAATCAAAATGTTTCATTTTGAAATGTTTAGTTTCTATTTCAACCTTTTTTTAAAACTGCTTTTTTCCCCAGTAAGTTTCCTAAACAAAGAGTCATTTCACAACAGAAAAACTAAGTTTTTCATTTCGACAACGTAGACGCTTCCCCCCCCCTCAACTTTTCTTGAGTCAAGGGATTCGGCAAAGCCAGCACTGTCTCCCAACCAGCTGTAATGGATACTGAAAATATCCAGAGTTACTGCCAACAAACTGCAGGAGATATTACACCTTGTGCTGCAGGTTTTACACCAATCATTTGGGGTTAGGAGGAAACGTAATGGGGGGGGCAGATTCCCTCTCATCCTCCTGCTGTGGGGTTCTTATACCTTCCTCTGAAGCAAACCATGCTGGCCTCTGGGCTAGGGGCACCTTGGGTGTGATCCAGTCTTTCTGATGCTGCTAGGGAGAGCATGCTAGCGGCGCTAGGTTAGGTGAGCACTAAGGTGGCAAGGTCTGAAAAGGCCTTAATTGTCTGCAGAGATTCGTTCCTCATTGGTTGCTCCCTGCCCAGCAAAGGAATGGCTAGGCCTGTGCTAAACTGCTTATCTTGGATCTCTCTTCTCATCATGGTCTGTGTTAGTAAATTTAAAAAGCAAATGCGGAGGAAGAGAGGAGGGAAACAACCCTATGGTCTGTTTATGCTTGAGGGGCACAGCATGAATCTTACCTTGCATTCCCCGCACCAGCAATCGTTTGCAAAGTGTTCCATAAGCAATAGGCCAGTATCAATAAACATTCACCAAAGACAGTACAGCGTCTCTTTCCTAGAAACACCTAATGATGACAACTCACAAGCTGAGGGTCAGACTCCGGCGAGGGACAGCTGGACGTTTGTTTTCCACATTTTTAGGTATAAATAGCTACTCCGGTTTGTGAAAGGTCAAAACTACACTAGGTAGATACTAGGTAATTTTAGGTGGAATAATGGCTGAACACAAGAAGCCCAAGACCCAGTCAGTATTTATAGTGATCTTCTTTCCTGCAGTTCATCATGATCCTTTGCATTTACGTAGCACTTTTCATCTGAAAACCTTGAAGTATTTTACAGAGGAGGGTGAGTATCATTATTCCCATTGTACAGATAGGGAAACTGAGGCACAGAGAAGGAAAATGACCTGATCTGTTGTTTACAGATGTGAAAAAACACATATCTATAATTTGTCAACCACAATCTAGTCCTGTAACCTGTGTGTCTAATTCCCCCTTTTAGCAGCCTCGGTTCCCATCACTGACCTGCGTTTGGAGTTTGATGGGCCCGAATCTCATAGTCAGCTTTCAGGGCTTCTGAAATTTGACAGAAAACTTTAAAAATGCAGTTCTGGAATAACACTGGGTCGAATCCTGAGCTGTGCTTCACAGCTGCACTTCGAGGGTTTGGGGAAAGAATAGGAAAGCAGAGCGCTGGGCATGAGGACTCCTGGTTTCTATTCCTGTCTCTGCTACTGACTCACTGGTGTTGGTCAAATCAGAGGTGAAAAAATGCAACCATTTCTCATTGCAAAGAACAAACGTTCATCCAGGGCAACGGTAATAAGGTTCTGAGACAAGGCCTTATAAACCAAGATGCTGTCTGGATTGGAATTAACACCGTTTCATTATCAAACACCGTATTCACCCACAGAAAGGGCAACATTCCTCCTTGATCAAATTCACAGATGATTATTAAAACAAAGGAAACTCACCCTGTGCAGACAGCCAGTATTTTTAAAGGGAGTGTTATCCATTGGAACAGATTCCCAAGGGATGAGGTAAATTCTCCATCACTTGGAGTCTTTCTAATAAATACGCTGTACTTCAACCACAATTATTGGGCTAGATGGAATCACTGGGTGCGGGTCTCTGGCCAGCATTTTGCAGGAGGTTGGACTAGATCAAGGGTCGGCAACCTTTCAGAAGTGGGGTGCCGAGTCTTCATTTATTCACTTTAATTTAAGGTTTCGCTTGCCAGTAATGCATTTGAACGTTTTTAGAAGGTTTCTTTCTATAAGTCTATAATATATAACTGTTGTTGTATGTAAAGTAAATAAGGTTTTTAAAATGTTTAAGAAGCTTCATTTAAAATTAAATTAAAATGCAGAGCCCCCTGGACCGGTGGTCAGTGTGAGTGCCACTGAAAATCAGCTCGCATGCCGCCTTTGGCATGTATGCCATAGGTTGCCTACCCCTGGACTAGATGATCATGATGGTCCCTTCTAACCTTGAAATAGATGAAATCTATGAAAGTCTCACCCTACCCTGAAGAGGTGTGCAGGCCTTGAACTGGACAGCTGCAAAGGAGTGAATTTCACCAATCAGTGAATTGGTAGGGGGAGACAGATCTGGAATTGCAGCGCATTTATTTTGAACTGGCCGAAAGAAGTGCGGAGATTCTTAGTACAGCACTTGCAATCCCCCGAAACCTAAGGGACATGGGATGGAACCACACAGGATAAGAATATATTCTTGCATGGCAGTCAGCTATGAGGAAGAACAAACACACTGCATGAACCATTCATGGATATGTCTGTTTTTTCTTAGATTTATTTTTCGATGTCTCAGTAAAAACCTGTTTTGTTTTAAAATACAAAAGTAGGGCAGATAGTCCCAGAATCGTAACCTCATAGCCATAACATTTGTGGATGGTTGGCACAATGTAGTGTGACCACAGACACACCGCCTTAAGCTGTGCCATTGTCAGCTCCACAATACAACTCAAGGGCGGGTGCAAGTGTAACCCACATACCTCCTGGGGGTGGGGTTCTGTCCCATCTAGTGGCACTGAGACCACTTAGAAAGAGAGAAAAAATTAGTCGGCTCTATCGTCTCAGCTAGTAGACAGTTGGTTTTTAGCTTATGCTGGAGCAGCTCATGCACTAAGTTCCAGAGGTCCCATGTTCAATCCCACCCACCGACACCCAGGGTCTGTCGGCGCTACACAAGCACTGCTGTGGAAGGTGCTTATTTCTGTGACTGATCCCACTGAAGTAAACGGGACAGTGTGTACTACGCCAGGCAATAAGCATTTGCAAGAGCGGAGCCCACAGCAATACAGAGTCACGCCGTTAGGGCTGGTTGGAAAACTGTTCTCCACCCGCCCCATTAAAAATTTGTGTTAACATTTTTTCAAAATAGTTTTCATCTAAATTTTTCATAGTTTTGGGGCAGAAATGTGAAATATTTTGGCCCAAACTCTCTCAATGTGGAAGTGCTGCTGCGGTGCCTCATTGGCGTTGTAGGTCAGTGTCTCACGTTCCACTTTCCTCTAGAGGCTGGGCTCCCTTGTTGGACCACATTGCCTATGGTCTTCCTTCTTGGAGAGGGGAGACCCTGGCCATGGTGCATGATGGGAGAGGTAACCCAGCTGGGGGGCCTGGATCACAGATTTATTTCATGGCATTATATATTTTCAGTATCATTTTCTATCCCCTTCTTTATATTGCACATCCGAACATACCGTTTGCTTTTTTGACTGCCTCTAGACATGGAGTGATAGTTTCAACTGAGCTGTCCATCCAGGTCTTTTCCCTGTGTGGTTACAGTGAATTTAGAGTCCCTCCAAGTATCTGATTAATTAAAATTATTCCTTCCAACATACATCATCTAGCATTTATCAACCTAGCATTTCATCTGCCATCTTGCTGCCCAATCACCTCCCTTTGTTAGGTCCCTCTGGAATTTATCTGTCTTCTCTGGGCTTGACGAACCTAAGTACATTTGGGTGATCTACAAGTGTTGCCACCTCATTGTTCACTCCCTTTTCTAGATCATAAACTATACTGGACCCAGTACTGTGTCAAACTCACAAATTAATTACAAATAGGCACAAAGCCAAAAACAGACGTCTTCGTTGTCCATATACCAGTATACAAAAAACATAAAGAGTAAGAACAGGTGCTTGATTAATATATAAAAGTCCTGCTGTTTGTTTAGGTTTTTTTTTTTTTTTTTTTTTTTTTTTTGAGGGACTACTTTTTCCCCAGAAGGTGGAAGAACACAAACAGACTAAGCAGTTTTGTGGGCGTTTCCCATTGCATCGTTAGCTCTGCACAGAACAGAACAAAGGTGAGGCTGTGCAATGGAAGGGCAGAGTCAGCACATGCGTGGGTGGATGCCCTGCTGCCATTTTCTTGGCCCTCTGACACAATTGTTTGTTCTGCAAGCTAGTGGAGCTTCTGGTCTCTGACATTTCTCTGGCAGAGCCGTGACTCTGGAAGCCTGGCAAGCCTGTTTGCAGATCACTCGTTGTTTGGCAGATTGCTGTGCTGTTCAAACACATTGCTTGCACGGAGCATGGCGCCGTGTGTCACGGGCAGCAGCTGACTCTGAGCCCATCTTTTAAACTGTTGTTCCGTATCTTTCCCACCCCCATAATCCACAGTCAATTTTATCCTCTGAGATGGCCATCACCATTGGTTTGTGAGTCTCCTATCTGATCTTCCTATTTATCCTGAAGTCCCCAGCAGCCAGGCAGACACTGATACCAACCGACAGAAAGCCAGGACTCTCTCATTGGACAGTTGTTTCCCAGCCCAGCTCTCGCTAGGTTAGGCAAGAATTGGAAACCTTTCCATGTCAGGGGTGTTTTTGTGTCAAATCACTCTCAGACCCTATTTAGGATTCAGCCCTTTTTAATGACTCCACTTCAGTATTTTGTTCTTCATATTAGGAACCAGATTTTTAACTAGTATTAGAAAGGCAAGTTACATTATTGCCCCGTGCCTCAGTTTCCCCACCGGTACAATGGGGACAATGATACTAACCTCCTTTGTAAAGTGCTTTGAGATCTATAGATTAACAGTGCTGTATCAGAGATAGGGGATTATTTACTTAGTTGTATTGCACTAGCAGCCTCAGCCATGGAACAGGACCCCACTGTGCTGGGTGCTGTACAAACACATAAAGAGACAGTTTCTGCCCCAATGAGCTTAAATGGTACCAGCTCTTGAATATATGTGCAGGGCAGTGAGGCCCCTAAACGCCATGTGCCAGACCCAAGAGCAGTCCCTGTGTTCTCCTGAACGCTCAGGCTGCTTACTGATAGTGCTCCCTGGAGTCCTAGACATGCTAAAGTTGGCAGAAAGGAGACATAGCCATGGGATTCCACCCTTTCGCCCTGCACAGTGGAGCGCGCTGTGCCCTCCAAACTGGGTCTCTTCCCCTGTGCTCTGCGAAGGTCCAAACACGCCCTTTAATAATAATGAGAAGCACCTAGTTTATACTTAAAGAGATGTCAATATGCTTTATAAAGGAGGTGAGCATCACTATAATCAATATCGCAGCTGGAGAAACTGAGGCACAAAGAGGCAAGTGATTTTCCCAAGATCACCCAGCAGCAATAGAACGTATATCTCCTGAGACCCAAGCCACTGCTCTAACCACTAGGCAACACAGCCTCCCTTTAGAAGTGGCACCTTCCACAATGACCTCATGCTCCACCAACAAGGGTGTGCGCTGTAATAATCTGACTCTTCTGTGTTTTATGAAGAAGTCACTGGCACTGCCTCAGATTGTATTTTAACCCTTTGTGCACTCCCACACAGGGAAGAAGGAGACTTTATCAGTCAAGGGATTCTCAATATTTGAGGTTATAGGATCCTTTAATCTTCACCATTTTTTCCTCCTTTCCATTCTAAATAGAAAAATCAGTCTGGCCACAGTAATTCTTGCCACATATGGCTGCCAGCGAAGCAATATCTGTGAGAATGAATGAACAGAATGATTAGCACAGGTTCTATCAGGGTAATCGTTACAAGAAGTCCTATTTTCCAAATGAGAATGAGAAGCGTTCATCTCAAGTGCGGAGGCAGGAGCCCGCTACAAGGTGGGTGCACTGCTTATGACCCACTTGAGCCCTTAAAAGAACGTTAACCATGTAGTAAGACACCACAGACTTAAGGAAAACAGTTCAGGCAAAACTTCCCTCCCATCAGAGCTGGTTGAAACGTTTTCGACGGCACGAGGGAGAGGTGGCTGCATAGCTGAATGCAATCAATGTCCTGGAGAGGATGAGACCAGGCTGCACACAAGCCAATGGGTGGAAGCCAAGACTAGGGGGAGCGCTTGCGACATCTTTATCGTGGGTTAGTAAGTCTGTTCTAGGTTCTGGGTGGGCTCTTCCCAGTGCCACCCACTGGCTTCATGCCTGCCCAATCCCCTGGCCACGCTTTGCGCCTTCTACAGCGGTGCCTGCACTAGCCAATCTCGGTGAAGCTCTAAAGAGTTCCACACTTACGGGGAACAAATATCTGCTAATGAATGGGTTCCTCAGCCTAGCAGAGAAAGGTCTAACTCGATCCAGTGGCTGGAAGCTGAAGCTGAACAAATCCGAATGGGAAATAAGGCGTAAGGTTTTGTTAAACAGTGAGAGTAATTAACCACTGGAACAATTTACCGAGGGTCGGGGTGGATTCTCCATGAGGGGCGATCTTTAACTCAAGACTGGATGTTTTTCTAAAAGATCTGCTCTAGAAATTTGAGGGGAGGGGGCATGGAGGGGAAATTCTCTGACCTGTGCTATACAGGTCAGACTAGATGATCCCAGTGGTCGCTTCTGGCCTTGGAAATCTATGAATCCCCAAACACACACCATTCACCCCTGCACAGTACGAGCTGGACTCACATACACAATTTATGTGCGCTGTGCACGACACACCTGTGCATACTGTAGTCAGGCACACATCCATACTACAAATACACCGACTGCGCAGAGCACTGTGCGCCCACACCCAATGGCTGAAGCCCCCAATACCTCCGTCCACTCAGAGTCTTGATGCACAGCAGCTATGCGTTAGCACTCCCTCAGCTGGCTACGTGTCCACCAGCTAAGCAGGGTCTTTTCTGGCTAGTCCTTGTACGGCAGCTTTCTCCCAGTCCGAGAAAAAACGATGATACCCTAGAAATGGTGCTAATGAGACTTAGAAGGGCTTGTGCTACTAATGCTGCAGAGGCGAGCTCTATAGTTCTTTTAGCGGTGTTGTAAAACTGATCCATTGAAGATCCTTTTTGCAAGTGTTGGTGTGTTAACCCCAGTGTCCTGGGCAGTTCTACCCTGGGTACGGAGTTCTTCACTTCCCCTCCTAAGCAGTGTTGCCGTGTGTAGCTGTGAGACACACTTCTCTGCACAGGTGAGAGCCATGATTCCTGTCCTGTGTAAAGAGCTTTGAGAGCCTTTGGGATGAAAGGCGCGGCACAAATATAAGATATTGAACACAGCCAACAGCGGACATGTTCCCGATGAGGGAGAGAACACCTCTCCCCTTTCCTTGGGGCTGTTATAATGTCTCCCAGGGATCGCTGCACTGCACAGGGCAGGTTGGGTACGTCTCAGTTTGGTTTTAGCCTCTGGAGAGCTGCACCATAAACCCTGTTTTCCAGCCTTCTTGTGCCACATTGGATGGATGCCATTCACAGAAAAATTCATTCTAATATTGTTTGTGCTTTGGATTTCAAGTCAGCCGAGTGAAAAGATGTTGGCTTCTGTTTCAAGTGATTTATTACCATGACTTTAAAGAGCCAATAAATCAGTTGGGCAAATACTAGGCGGGTGATCACATTGATTTGGATTATAGGGGCGTAAATGATTGTGCAGTTGGGATATCACCGACAGAAATCCAAGACATGGAAACACTGTTTTTCTTGTTTTGATGCAACCACTCAAGTCTTTAAGACACTGAAATAAACCAAGGAAACCTCGCTGGCTGGAATATAAAAACTCCCAATTACTGCCCGGCTTGTGGTTTTACCTAGCAATTTGAAAGACAAAAAAATCAATCCCATAATTAGGGGTTTCGGGTGATTCGATGGGATATGGAATAAGTTGTTTTGGTACCTAATTTAATTTCCTCAGCTATTAGCAGAGACATTCAATTAAGCTATTACAGAGGCTTTTTTAGAGTTTCTGACTTAGCACAACCTAATTTTCTGCCTTCCCCAAAATAGTCCTTTGCACTGTTCTCCTCTTCAGACAAGAATAGTTCCTCCTGACTGTATTGTCATGGAGGGTGCAGGGATTGACACTGTTGAGCTGTCCCATCCCCTCCAGGAGCTAATTCACCAAGTCTCCACCCCATCTTCCTTCAAGTCCCTCCTTAAATCGCCCAAAGGACCAACATCCCCTTAGCCCCTGTCCTGCAGAGAAGCAATAACTCACAGGCAGCTGGAAAATCATCCACACAATTGCACAAGGGAAGGGGAATAAAATCCCAAAACAAACATCCTGGGACTAGCAAGACGGGGTCTTACAACCATCCTTCGACTGCCCTGATCTCCGTTATTTCTAGGCACCCTTCCTGTATTTGCATGTTTTCTGTTTCGACTGTAAGGCCTTATTCATAGATTCACAGATTTTTAAGTCCACAAGGTACCAGTGTGATCATCTCGTCTGACCTCCTGCATGATACAGGCCAGAGAACCTCACCTGGTGACTCCTGGATCAAACTTATAACTTCTGGTTATGTTAGTGCTTGGGTTTGCCTATATGGAGAGTTGCGCCCATTTAGCTAAAGGTGTCAATTTAAAGAGAATTTACTTCTTAGGAACAGGGTCCAGCTAAACCAAAATAAGGGTGTCCACACAGCAGGTTGCACCAATTTAACTAAACCAGGCAACCCATGTGAGTTTGTGTGTACACAAGGCCCATATCTTTTAGAAAGACACCCAATCCTGATTTAAAGACTCCAAGTGATCATAGAATATCAGGATTGGAAGGGACCTCAGGAGGTCATCTAGTCCAACCCCCTGCTCAAAGCAGGACCAATTCCCAGACAGATTTTTGCCCTAGATCCCTAAATGGCCCCCTCAAGGATTGAACTCACAACCCTGGGTTTAGCAAGCCAATGCTCAAACCACTGAGCTATCCCTCCCCCTCCAACATGATGGAGAATCCACTATGTTCCGAGTCAGTTGCTCCAATGGTTAATTACCCTCTCTGTTAAAAAATTGCACCTTATTTCTAGTCTGAATTTGTCTAGCTCCACCTCCTGCCATTGGTTCTAGCTCTGCCTTTGTCCAGGAGATCAAAGAGCCCTCTTTCAGAAATCTTCCCCCCAAATAGGTATTTATAGAACATGACCGAGACACTCCTAACCTGTCTTGAATAAACTAAATGGATTGAGCAACCTTAGTCTCTCGCTATAGGGCATGCTTTCCAGACCTCTAATCATTCTTGAAGCTCTCTTCTGAACCCTTTCCAAATTGTCAAACCCTTTTGCAGTGCAGACACTACACTTCTCGGCAGCGATCCAGTTTTCATTCTTGTCTGTAAAGTGCCATTTAACCTTTTCAGAACCAAGAACTGCCCCGCACACTTTCCGTAAAAGCTAAATCAAAAGCACCGGTGCTTAAGTAATTCATATGTCTCCGTTCTCAGGAAAGTTTCCAAGCTTTCTGCTTGGCCATTCTCTTCACAATGCCTGCCCTTACCTCCCAGCTCCCTGCCCTCTCTCATCATTCTGTAACCAGCACTTCAGTTAGGTGGTTAGTTGTTTTTTCTTCTTTCATCTAAGAACAATAATCCATAACTCCTAGAGAGTGTGCAAATGCTGCCAACCTTCCCCCTCACCCCCAAGTAAATCCAGGCTCTGGGTCCCACATTTTTAAAGGTATTTCGGCATCAGTCAGTTCAGCATTGCAAAACCGGAAGGACAGATTTTCAACAGTATATAGGTGCCTGAAGGAGACACGTGCCTAATTCCCATTGGTTTCATGGGAGTTAGGCACCTAGTGGGCTTTTCTAAAGCACCTAGATGCCTATCTGCATCTTAGGCATCGAAGGCTGTTTGAAAATCTGGCCCTCTCTGGGGAAAGAGACATTTTACTGCAGGTCAGAGTCTCGCTGAACATTGCAAATTTGTATCAAGTATCAGGGGGTAGCCGTGTTAGTCTGTATCTACAAAAACAACAAGGAGTCTGGTGGCACCTTAAAGACTAACAGATTTATTTGGGCATAAGCTTTCGTGAGTAAAAACCTCACTTCTTCGGATGCCACCGAAGAAGTGAGGTTTTTACTCACGAAAGCTTATGCCCAAATAAATCTGTTAGTCTTTAAGGTGCCACCAGACTCCTTGTTGTTATTGCAAATTTGAAACTTTAAAAGAAGAACTAATAAGAGACAGGCAGGGCTTAAATTCTTATAGAGTATTTCCCAGAGCCCCCCACATCCCAGCCCCTCCCCCCAAACATGCTATAAAAACTCCAGTGGGGGATGAAAAAATTTACCAGATCTCCGCTCCAGACAGCTCTGTCTGAATGTAAGCCCTGGAGAAAGCATAGTTGTTGGTATAAGAGACACCAGGTTATCAGCACAGCTTCAGTTGGACCTACATCTCACACTAAAAAAGAGAGAATGCAAGAAACAATAAAGAAACAGCACTGTGACTTACATGCTAACAGCATAGGGGAGACGGCATCCGACAATATTGACACAGTAAAGAGAAAGGACACAATTTACAACATAAGAACAGTGCACAACTAGAGAGTGGTAGACCAAAGACCCTTAATAGGAGAGAAGTGTGGAAAGCTGAGAAGATGTGGCAAGACACCAAGCTATAGCTGGCAACAACATACAGCAGAAGAGGCAAAATGTAGATGCCACAAAATAGAACAATTTGCAATAGCATGCGGGTCCTCAAGAGTGATGGAAACCATCCAAGAGGGAGTGTTATCATCAGGTGACAATGAGTCCATACTTCTAGAGACTATATTCTCAATAGAACAGCCAACAAACATAATTCTAAACAGTTGAAACCTTCAATTTAAAATGGAGCTGAAGTCACTGCAATTCCAAAAAAGATTATAAATTGATTTTAGGATGGAGTTCTGGAACAACCAAATAACATTTTACATGCGGCTAGTAACAATACCTTGGATACTTGTGACTAGTTCCTTGGGAAACTGGAGAAAGGATGGAGAGTTATTCAACCAATAATATATGCAATACAAGGGCTGACAACTGAGCTAAAGTTGCCACCCTAGCTGAGAAACTGAAATGCATTAGTGGCAAAAAGTAAACTACATAGGAGATGTATCCACATGTCTTCACAGGGCTCAGAAAGCCACCAGGGAAGTACAAAATAAAATTGGTGCATCAGCAACTCCCTTTGCTCTCACAGCCCCATGCTGCATCCCTGTACTCTTGCTAGGGAAAGTAAAAGAAGAATTAAAGACAATTGAAGATATGGGGTATATTTCTCAGAGGAAAAGAACTCACTGACTCACGTGTAGGGATGGTTGTAGTAGCAAAACCCAATGGCAACATCTGGATTTGTGTGGATCTTACACAACTTAAGAAAAGTCTATACAGAGAAAGACACATGCTTCTCGCAGTTGACGAGACATAAGCACAGTTATCAGAGACCAAAGTCTTCTCAAAGTTAACTGCTCCCTACAGCAGGCTTCTGGCAAATCCCCCTTGCCAAAGGAGCTATCCCATTAACTATATTCATCGCCCCATTTGGAAGGTACTGTTTCAATCATCTTCCATTTGGCATATCTTCAGCACAAGAACATTTCCAAAAGACAGTCTCTCAGATCATGGTAGGTCTGCCTGCTATCATTTACCATGGAGATAATGTGTTGGCAGATGGCAGAGATACAAATGAACATGATGTATGACTACATGCAGTTCTGAGATGCTTCCAACAAGCTGGCCTCACTCTGAATGGGAAATGTGAGTTTGGAAAGGAGCAGATGAAGCTTATAGGATCAGCAACAGAGAATTCAGATGGACTCCAGCAAAGTATTACTTACATTACCTGAACCCAAAGATATTTCTGCTATAAGAAAATTCCTGGGCATGACAAGTCATTTTGGTAAATTCTTACCAAATTTGGCTCATCTAATAAAACCCTTCGGCGTTCTCCTTGGCAGTCACAATCAATGGATCTGGGATTGGACACAACAAAATCCATTCAATAAACTAAAAGGACTATTGACATCTCCACCTGTTTTGGCACAGTATTCAATAACCTATCCAACAACAGTAGCAGCAGACACCTCTTCATATGGTTTAGAAGCAGTGCTCACATAAAAGCAGCCAAAAGAAGACCAGAGACTTGTTGCATTCATATCAAGAAGTCTCGCAGAAAGCAAGCACTGCTATGCTCAAGTGGAAAAGGAACCTCTTAACAGTCACGTGAGCCTGTGAATGGTTCAGCACATATCTGTTTGGTTTGATTTTAACATAGAAACAGACCACAAGCCCTTAGTGGCATTCCTGGAATCAAAAACACTGGAAATCTTTGAATTCTAGGTTGAAAGTCATTGATTATGGATGATTTGATTTTCTTTCAACATTCAACACATACAAGGGAAATTACTCATAGCAGCTGACACTGTATCTAAAGCCCAGATTAAGCACCCATCAACAGAAGAAGAAAAGGCATTAGAGAAAGGTGTCAAAGTCTACACTGACCTTGTTCAGGCAGCAATTCCAGCGTCTGGTAGCCATCTTTAGCAAGTTAGAGATGAACAATTAAAGAATGAGACTTGCCAGAAACTTGCTTAACTTTTCCAAGGACAGTGGAGTTGAAGGAATCAGCTCCCAACACACCGAATGCCATATTGGCAGAACCTTCAAATGGCTGATGGCCCGCTTCTGAAAGGATGGCACGTTCTTATCCCTGTGGTACTTCAGAAAGAGATACTCTCCAAAATCCACGAGGGACACCAAGGTATGAGCAAGTGCAGGGCATAAACACAACAATCTGTATGGTAGCCCTGTCTGAGTAGTCAAATATAGACTTAGTTGAGGGCTGCAAGGTGTGCAAAAAGGGATGAGGGTGGGAGAAAAGAGGAGGAATACAATAAAATAATTAAACAAAAGTTGCCAGAATCATTATTCTTACAGACATTGGCAGCAAGTAGGAACGGGTTTTTCTGGAAAGGACACGCATTCATGATTGTAATTGATTACGTCTATATTGACTTGGCTACACTTACACAGACTTAATCAGCACAGGCCGTCCAGAAACTAAAGTCAATATTTGCAAGACAGGGGGTTCCTCAAGTCCTCCTATCTGACAATGGGCCTCAATTTACCTCTAAAATGTTCCTAGCATTTGCACTGGACTTTGATTTTGAACATCCATAGAATCATAGAATATCAGGGTTGGAAGGGACCTCAGTAGGTCATCTAGTCCACCCTCCTGTAGTCCAACCCCTACTAGCAACATTGTACTAATAGTCCACATTATGCCCAGAGCAACGGAGAGGTGGAGAGAGCAGCTCAGACTTTAAAAAGATTTCTGCAAAAATCAGTGGATTCATTTGAAGCACTCCGGGTATATAGGTCAACATTGCTTGCATTTGGATTATCTGCAGCAGAACTTCCAGTGGGAAGATAACTAAAGACGCCTTTACCCAGGCACCAATGCAGTTTAAGTAGCCTGACCTGAAGGAATTTTGAAAACAGGACACTGAAATAAAAATTCGGCAGCAACTTCGATGTTCAGCACAGAGCAAAAGCACTTCCTGAACTGAGACCAGGGAAGTAGTGAAGACTTGCTAAATCGATGGCAGAGCACTCTCCGGTTGACCCCGGTACTCCACCTCTCCGAGAAGAGTAAGGTAAGTCAACCGGAGAACTTCTCCTGTCGACACAGCACAGTGAAGACACCAGGGTAAGTCAACCTCAGCTACGTCGACTCCAGCTACCTTATTCACGTAGCTGGAGTAGCGTAACTTAGGTCGACTTACCCCAGTAGTGAAGACAAGCCCTTAGTGGAGACTCCAGAAGGATTTCTCTGGAGGAATTGGGATCTGAGATTTACAGGTACTCTGTCAGGAAGTGAGCCCCCTCCATGGGAAGATCCACATGCTAACTGAATACCAGTGAGATCACTGTCTGGAAGATTGATTAGACCCCCACAAAGATGTCGTTCTTTAGAATAGTGCTCATGACTATTTAAATGCAACTGATAATGGGACATAGTAGTGTAAATAGTTTTCAGGAAGCTGAAGTTTATTTTGAATTGTTGTGTATAGAGACAATGGTTTAGAATTAAATTTTAATCTTTGATTATAAGGAAAGGGAAATGTGGAGTGGTTATAGAGTTCCTGATCCTCCACAGTTACCTGGGAGGACCAGGATGTGTTGCAGTGCGGAGTTTAATAAAGGTAGGCCCTTCCTGATCATCAGGGAGTTCTCTAGTTCAGTGGTTCTCAAACTAGGGCTGCCGCTTGTTCAGGGAAAGCCCCTGGTGGGCCGGGCCAGTTTGTTTACCTGCCGCGTCCACAGGTTCAGCCGATCGCAGCTCCCACTTGGCTGTGGTTCGCCACTCCAGGCCAATGGGGGCTGCAGGAAGGGCGGCCAGCATGTCCCACGGCCCGCGCCGCTTCCTGCAGCCCCCATTGGCCAATCGGCCGAACCTGCAGACGCGGCAGGTAAACAAACCAGCCCGGCCCACCAGGGGCTTTCCCTGAACAAGTGGCAGCCCTAGTTTGAGAACCACTGCTCTAGTTGCTGCTTAAGGTGAGTTGTTAAGTCCACTTAAAACCAGCAACTTTTTGCTTGTTTTTGGCCAACTAGGCGGGCATTTTTAGACAGCTGCAGCCCACAGGTTTTTCCACTGGTCTTGTGGGCTGCTTCCCCCCCCCCCTTTTTTTTTTTCTACTATGCCCTGCAGGCACTTTTTGACACAAACCCCACCCAGCATCATGGCAACATGACACAAAACCTGCCCCCACTTATAGTTTCTGCTTTTTGCAGACTTTCCCCCCACTCTTATGGCTGGTTTGGGGTGGTTTTCTGGCACAGGGAGGGTGGTACAGGCCAGGCCGTAGCAGGCATTGCAGAATTAACAGCAGTGTGACTGGGAGAGGTGTGTGTACACAGACAAGACAGACTCCTGTGACCCATCTCTTTGCCTCCCTAAAAGCAAAGGCTGCTGGATCAAACCCCTCTGAACAGGAGCTGCAGGAATGGAGCAGGTGGTGGGAAACAGGGAGGCAAAGAGAAAAAGCTGCAATTTTCCTGCTTCTGAGGTGGGATGTGGCCTGAGATATTACGGGGGATCCTCTTTCCCTCCATCTCCGTTTCAGATGCCTCACACAGCAGGGGAGTGGAAGGTACCTGGTTCAGCAGAGACCCAATCCCAGGTCCATGGAAAGATTCCCAATCACTTCAGTGCGGGCTGGGTCAGGCCCTAGACCCTTTGCTAGGAAACACAGATGCTGGCCAATGCAACTGAATCTCCACGTTCAGAGGAGCTCTCCATAGTGGCAGTCACAGCCCTGGTATTGCTGGGAGACATGCCTCCCCTGACTTCACTGCAATCAGCACCAGGGAACCTCGCTGAGCCAGGCCTGTTCCAACAGCTCTGCTCTGGCAGCGAGGTGAGTCAGCCCAGCACATTTACAGATTTGCATAACCAACGCCAAGAGGCAAGGTGGTACGCCCCGGCCATGCCAACTCAAACACCCAGGAATGAGCCTCACACTCGAGAAGCTGAGCAAGCGGGCCCTGCAGAGCATCTCCTAGGCGTCAACGGTATGACGCCTCGGAGCAGGGATGCAGCCTCGCTCTGCCTCTGGCTGCAGCTGCCGTGCGGAATACACCAAGGGTGAGGCAAGAGTGAAAAGCAAACCATGAGTATCTCCCTGTTCTCACTGACAGCCCTGATCCAGGGAAGCCGTCCACATGTCCCCAGCGATGCACTCATGTACCTTTCAGCAGCACCATTCAGCAACGCACTTAACCAGCATTGCTCACTGCAGGCTCACAGCCCCCCAGCTGCTAGGTGAGTACTGTGACATTCAGCATAGAGCTGCGTATGCTGAGCGATGGAGATGTTACTTGCTCAAGCGACTCACAGCTAGGAATCCCCTGCTTTAATTGCTCGTCCGTCCTTTCTCCTCCTGAATTACAGATGGCCAAAGGGAGAATCCAAAGGCAGGGAGGGGTGCCTGTATTTCCAATTCTTTTCTCTCTTTATAATTTACACCTACAATCAGACTGACTCAGGTGCTAGAAACCCCCAGGGTTCTATTTCTCATGGGGACTTACTTCAGACTGAGGAAAGCACCACAGAAATACCAGATATAAAGCCACAGTCCTGGGCCCTCGCTGAGCTGCACCCAGTGCACCTCCTGTGGAGAGCCACCTCTGCAGCTCACTGGTCCCAGAGCCTCTTCCTGCTGGACTGATCCCCAGTACACGCTCTAGTAGCCTTGATCTGTTCTAACTTTCACCAGCTGCCAGCAGCCCCCAAGGGGTCAGTACAGTAGCTGGAGATTGCCAGAGCATAGCGGATCCCTGGCCCTGCACCCTGAGCCAGCTGGCATGGTCTCTGGCCAGCTAAGCCAGCGTTGTGCTGGAGGAGAGGTGAAAGGTGGCTGCCCTTTGCCTCCGATAGAGAGCGCACAGTGACTCACTTTAACATTCGGCATCTGAGCAGGGGACACAAAGCAGCAGCTGCCTCACACCTGCCCCCTGAAGCAAGCAGGGAGACTCCTCTCCATTTAAAGGTGCAATATCTGGAAAAAGGAATGACATCATCGCCTCTCAATTACAGAGCTACCTACACCACACCCGGCATTTACATTCAACAGGCCTGGTAACCACTTCAAAGAGCACTGCAGGAGTAATTCTAATAGCTCCGAGTTAAGAGAGGCTTTACGAAATAAAAGTGCCTGGTTATCAATCCTACATATATGGTCGTAACAGCCAAGTGGTAAGCTCCAAAATGATGGCATAAATTGCATTTGTCATTCACCTCTGTCATAACTATAAAGGGAAGGGTAACAGCTGTCCTGTGTACAGTACTATAAAATCCCTCCTGGCCAGAGACTCCAAAATCCTTCTACCTGTAAAGGGTTAAGAAGCTCAGGTAACCTGGCTGACACCTGACCCAAAGGACCAATAAGGGGACAAGATACTTTCCAATCTTGGTGGGGAGAAGGCTTTTGTTTGTGCTTTTTGTTTTGGGGGGAGTTCGCTCTTGGGACTAAGAGGGACCAGACATCAATCCATGCTCTCCAAATCTTTCTGAACAAGTCTCTCATATTTCAAACTTGTAAGTACAGCCAGGCAAGGTGTGTTAGTTTTATCTTTGTTTTCTCAACTTGTAAATGTACCTTTTGCTAGGGTGTTTACCTCTGTTTGCTGCATCTTTGAACCTAAGGCTGGAGGGGGTTCCTCTGGGCTCTTTAAGTTTGATTACCCTGTAAAGTTATTTTTCATCCTGATTTTACAGAGATGATTTTGACCTTTTTCTTTAATTAAAAGCCTTTTTTAATAACCTGATTGATTTTTCCTTGTTTTTAGATCCAAGGGGATTGGAGCTGGATCCACCAGGAGTTGGTGGGAGAAAAGAGGAGGAGTGGTTAATTTCTCCTTGTTTTAAGATCCAAGGGGTTGGATCTGTGTTCACCAGGGAGCTGGTGGAAGAGTCTCTCAAGGCTACCCAGGGAAGGGAGTTAGCCCATTGGGAGTGGTGGCAGTGGACCAGATCTAAGCTAGTAGTTAAGCTTAGCAGTTTTCATGCAGGCCCCCACATCTGTACCCTAAAGTTCAGAGTGGGGAAGGAGCCTTGACAACCTCTAATGGCCTCCACTGCCCCTGCCCTCAAATCCATCTCCAGAGGGACTACGGCTCCAATCCAGACCTCAGGCAGCTCTCTGACAGCTGCTGTCATAAAACAGCTTTCTTCATCCCCCGCTTTACTCCCCAAATGTGGAACCCACCCCAGAATCCCAGCATGCCGTCCTAAGACCAGGACAGACACATTTCAGTACTGGAGAGTGACACTTTTGTAGTCCAACAGCTCACAAGCCATGAGTCCTAGAAACACCTTCCTTATGCCACTTGAGATGCTGCAAAGCCAACTCCCCAGGGGGTATAGATCAGTAATTCGCAGCCAGGGGTTGTGATTACCCTCCAAAAGAGGTCTCGGGGGGATCATGACCTGCCACCCTTTCTTTATGGCTAGGTGGGAGAAGGGCAGATCTCCGAATCTTTAAAAAAAAGGTCTGGAAAAGGCTAAGAACCACTGGTATGTTGCAGTCTAGTCAGGAGCTTATACCAAGCTCAGTGCTGGAAAGCAGGATGATAGATGCCTGTCTACATTGTTACTAATGAAAGAATGGCTTCAACTCACAGCTCAGGGCTGTTACTTGGGTTTAAGGACTACTGACCAGTCTCCCGAGCCACCAACTGACTATAGAGGTTACTTTTATACCTCAGAATTGTGTGGTGCAAGGAATGGAAGGTTAAAATGACAACACCTTGCTACACAGAAAAGCTTTTTTATTGTGTGTCATTTTAAAAAGGCTTTAAAAATTATTGTCACCAGTTTTTCCTCTTCTTTCTCCCCACAGTTGGACTCATGGTGCTAATGTGATCAAACGTCACAGACAGAAGGCTGTGAAAAATAGTGCAGATGAATAGGTTTGAAACTCTCTAAAAAGGTCTCAAATAGCTTTTCTGTAAAATATGTGGATACAAAATAAGATGCACAATAGTGTGGGATGGAATAAAGGTTTTACTGGCATTGGGATGAGCCACATAATTCATGAGGGTGTATTTTATGTGCATATTGTGACAGACCCAGACCAGTGGGGTACAGGAGTCTGGTAGAGGGCAAATATACTGGTCACTAGATGAGTAGTTTTCTGTTCCCTGAGTGACCAGAGCAGGGGCTGCACTAGAGTAATTAGGAACCTGCTAGAACCAGTTAAGGCAGGCAGGCTAATTAGGACACCTGGAGCCAATTAAGAAGAAGCTGCTAGAATCAATTAAGGCAGGCTAATCAGGGCACCTGGGTTTTAAAAAGGAGCTCACTTCAGTTTGTGGTGTGAGGAGCTGGGAGCAAGAGGTGCAAGGAGCTGAGAGGATGTGCTGCTGGAGGACTGAGGAGCACAAGCGTTATCAGACACCAGGAAGAAGGTCCTGTGGTGAGGATAAAGAAGGTGTTTGGAGGAGGCCATGGGGAAGTAGCCCAGGGAGTTGTAGCTGTCATGCAGCTGTTACAGGAGGCACTATAGACAGCTGCAGTCCACAGGGCCCTGGGCTGGAACCTGGAGTAGAGGGCGGGCCCGGGTTCCCCCCAAACCTCCCAATTGACCTGGACTGTGGGTTCTTCCAGAGGGGAAGGTCTCTGGGCTGTTCCCCAACCCACATGGTGAATCTTTGAGGCAAGAAAATCTACCAATAAGCGCAGGACCCACCAAGATAGAGGAGGAACTTTGTCACAATATCTATACAGAGAGAATTGAGCCTAGAGAACACCCCAATGTGGCTTTTTTTGGTTTAAACAAAAACTTTGTAGAAAAACCTGTCATTGTTTCACTATCTCTGTTAGCTGTGAATGGGGCTGATGGTTCAGCAAGAGACGAGACCTCACTGCTTCATGTGATTTAATGGAGTGCCACAAAGAAACATTAGACACTTTCCAAAAAAATTCCAAAAATAAATGTCTTTTCATTTGTAAAAGAACACTGGCTCAGCTTCATCTACGTGTCCCAGCTGTTGATGACACTTAACTCTATAACTTTTATGCTTTCAGACTTGGTAGTGATCCCAACATGGCCTGCAAGTAGGTTTAAACCTGGGACCTGTTGCACCAAACACAGGCTTCTTCCGCTTGAGCTGACAGTCCAAATCTCAGTTACTAGTGGTAGTAAGTAGTTATCTTCTAATATACCAGATCCATGACTTGTCCAGGAGAATTCACTACAAATATAGTCTGAAGTGGCAGCAATAAACTGCTTTTGTGCTAGAGGAAGCCAATCTTAGAAAGACACAGTTTCAAATCAAAGTAAATTTTAAACCATCTGGTCTCTGAGAAACTGTGATGAATTTTCTAGAAACATTATCATTTGCCTTCAGAATGAATCTGGACATTTTGAGACTAAGCCAGTTTTTTAAGCCAAAATAATAGATGTGTGGACAGAGGGAAAGGTTATAACAGGGGGTTATTGTTGGGTGCACCTTTTAATATTCTCCATATTGATTATAAACATATGGGGAGCAAGGACTAAAACTTTGTTCCTTTATTCCAAAAACACAGCCCTCCAATACCTGCATTAAACAAGCGCTCTCTCTACCACTTTAGCAGCAAGTCCCATATTCACAGTGAGCACCTAGATGGCTTCATTTACTCATAGACACACAAAACCAGAGCATTACACTGGCGTTTTCTTTCAGCCCACTATTGAATGGAGCACTTGCCAATTCCTGACCTGGATCAGAACTTTTGCAAGGTTCAGGGACATTCAGAGCCCAGGGTTGTGGTTTAGATCCACGTCCAGTTAGTCTTTCTTTCCTGTGTAAAGACAGGAGCTGAATTCCCAAGAGGTGCTGTAAACGCATAAAATCCACAGACATCCCGGATATTATTCATCCTGAGTGTAACGCTATTGACTGCAGTGGTGTTGCTCCAGAAATCAGTTTATCCCGGTTTGTTTGAAGCTATTTTATACGATGACATTGAAGTTCATGGCCTGCTGATTGATACACCGAAGCAGAGATAACAAACAAAGCCTCAGTGTTAGCACTGTGAGGCCCTTTCAGGCAGTGCCAGCAGAGAATCTAAGGACTAAATGGGCTTTGGGGTCAGAACTTTCCGTTCTACCTCTAGTGGTGGTCCCCTCCAGGGCAGGTTTCATGCACACCGACAGCGTGGGGCAAGCTTCCACCCATGCTTGAGGTGTTCTGGAGAGGCGGAGGCTACAGGGCTGTTAATCCAGCCCTTCACCGGCATTAAAATCACGAAACGTAACAGAAAAGAACTAGAGACACAGCTATCGCTGTCAAGTGGCATAAGCCTATCGTTTGTCACAGGCCTGCAGGCTCTGATGCTCACCCTGAGCGCTGGCTGACAGCTGTCATTGCCTCACCTACAGCCCTGCAGATGAACAGCAAATATCAAACACAAGCAAGCGGCAATAACAGCAGCAATGTTTAAATCGCACTCTTGAGACTAATTGGCTAAAATTCATAGGTGACATCAAGGAAAACAACCCTCGCAGAAAGCATCAGACCCAGAGCTGCTGTTCTAACTTGCCAGGTCTCTCCCATTCCCTGCCACCCCTAATCCAGGGATGGCAGATTGGTCACGGTTTAGACAGAAGGGTGTCAGCTTCCAACATATCAAAACAGAAGCTAAACACGCAGTATAGGCTGAAGGTCCTTATAAGGGAAACATGTGTCCTGCTATGACACTGCTACAGACCACCAGACCAGGAGGATGAGGTAGATGAGGCTTTCTTTGGACAATTAACTGAAGTTTCCAGATCACAGGCCCTGGTTCTCATGGGGGACTTCAATCACCCTGACATCTGCTGGGAGAGCAATACAGCAATGCACAGACAATCCAGGAAGTTTTTGGAGCATGTTGGGGACAACGTCCTGGTGCAACTACTGGAGGAACCAACCAGGGGCCGTTCTCCTCTTGATCTGTTGCTTACAAACAGGGAAGAATTGGTAGGGGAAGTAGAAGTGGGTGGCAACCTGGGCAGCAGTGACCATAAGATGGTTGAGTTCAGGATCCTCACAAAAAGAAGAATGGAGAGCAGCAAAATACGGATCCTGGACTTCAGAAAAGCAGACTTTGACTCCCTCAGGGACCTGATGGGCAGGATCCCCTGGGAGGCTAATATGAGGGGGAAAGGAGTCCAGGAGAGCTGGCTGTATTTTAAAGAATCCTTATTGAGGGCACAGGAACAAACCATCCTGATGTGCAGAAGGAATAGCAAATAGGGCCGGCGACCAGCTTTGCTTAACAGTGAAATCTTCGGTGAGCTTAAACACAAAAAGGAAGCTTACAAGAAGTGGAAACTTGGACAGATGACTAGGGAGGAGTATATAAATATTGCTCGAGCACGCAGGGGCATAATCAGGAAGGCCAAAACACCAGGGCTGCCCAGAGGATTCAGGGGGCCTGGGGCAAAGAGGGGGAGCTTGTACTCACCGGACGGTGCTCCGAGTCTGCAGCGGTGGCATTTCGGCGGCGGGGGGCCCTTCAGTCGCTCTGCATCTTCGGCAGCACTGAAGGGCCCCCCGCCGCCGAAATGCCGCTGCCGCCGCAGACTCAGAGCACTGCCGGGTGAGGAAAGGGATTCTCGACCAGGGCTTGCGGGGCCCCTGTGGAGCCCGGGGCCTGGGGCAAATTGCCCCACTTGTCCCCCCCCCCCCCCCCCGGGCGTCCCTGCAAAACACAACTGGAGTTGCAGCTAGCAAAAGATGTGAAAGATAACAGGAAGGGCTTCTACAGGTATGTTAGCAACAAGAAAAAGGTCAGGGAAAGTGTGGGACACCTAATGAATGGGGGAGGCAACCTAGTGACAGATGATGTGGAAAAAGCTGAAGTACTCAATGCTTTTTTTGCCTCTGTCTTCACAGACAAGGTCAGCTCCCAGACTGCTGCACTGGGCAACACAGTATGAGGAGGAGGTGAGCAGCCCTCAGTGGCGAAAGAACAGGTTAAGGACTATTCAGAAAAGCTGGACATGCACAAGTCCATGGGTCCAGATCTAATGCATCCGAGTGTGCTGAGGGAATTGGCTGATGTGATTGCAAAGCCATTAGCCATTATCTTTGAAAACTCATGGCGATCGGGGAAGGTCCCGGATGATTGGAAAAAGGCAAATCTAGTGCCCATCTTTAAAAAAGGGATGAAGGAGAACCTGGGGAACTACAGGCTCACCTCAGTCCCTGGAAAAATAATGGAGCAGGTCCTCAAGGAATCCATTTTGAAGCACTTAGAGAGAGGAAGGTGATCAGGAACAGTGAATATGGATTCACCAAGGGCAAGTCATGCCTGACCAACCTGATTGCCTTCTATGATGAGATAACTGGCTCTGTGGGTATGGGGAAAGCAGTGGACATGATATCTTGACTTTAGCAAAGCTTTTGATAAGGTCTCCCACAGTATACTTGCCAGCAAGTTAAAAAAGTATGAATTGGATAATGGACTATAATGTGGATAGAAAGCTGGCTAGATTGTCAGGCTCAATGGGTAGTGACCAACGGCTCGATATCTAGTTGGCAGCCGGTATCAAGAGGAGTGTCCCAAGGGTTGGTCTTGGGGCCGGTTTTGTTCAACATCTTTATTAACGATCTGGAGGATGGGATGAATTGCACCCTCAGCAAGTTTGCAGATGATACTAAACTGGGGGGAAAGGTAGATATGCTGGAGGGTAGGGATAGGGTCCAGAGTGACCTACCAAATTGGAGGATTGGACCAAAAGAAATCTGATGAGGTTCAACAAGGACAAGTGCAGAGTCCTGTACTTAGGACAGAAGAATCCCATGCACTGCTACAGGCTGGGGACTGCTAAGGAGCAGTTCTGCAGAAAAGGACCTGGGGATTACAGTGGATGAGAAGCTGGATATGAGTCAGCACTGTGCCCTTGCTGCCAAGAAGGCTAACAGCATATTGGGCAGCACAAGTAGGAGCATTGCCAGTAGATTGAGGGAAGTGATTATTCCCCTCCATTCAGCACCGGTGAGGCCACATCTGGAGTATTGAGTCCAGTTTTGGTCCCCCCATTACAGAAAGGATGTGGACAAATTGGAGAGAGTCCAGCGGAGAGCAATGAAAATGATCAGGGGGCTCGGGCATATGACTTACGAGGAGATGCTGAGGGAACTGGGCTTGTTTAGTCTTCAGAAAAGAAGAGTGAGGGGGGATTTGATAGCAGCCTTCAACTACCTGAAGGGGGATTCCAAAGAGGATGGAGCTCGGCTGTTCTCAGTGGTGGCAGATGACAGAACAAGGAGCAATGGTCTCAAATTGCAGTGGGAGAGGTCTAGGTTGGATATTTGGAAACACTATTTCACTAGGAGGATGGTGAAGCATTGGAATGGGTTCCCTAGGGAGGTGATGGTATCTCCATCCTTAGAGGTTTTTAAGGCCCAGCTTGACAAAGCCCTGGCTGGGATGATTTAGTTGGGGATTGGCCCTGCTTTGAGCAGGGGGTTGGACTAGATGACCTCCTGAGGTCTCTTCCAACCCTGATATTCTATGATTCTATGACCAAGATACACACAAATGACTTGCCCGCTGGGCAAAGGCTCTCGATTACCAGCAACAGCACAGAATCCCGGCCCTCAAATCATTACATAGGAATTTTCTGCATGTAACAGTGTTGCCAATGATATTTGATGTTTTCCGTAAAGTCCTGTGTCCTGGAGTCACGTTATGGGAGAATCTCTGCTCTCATTTAAAAAATGAAAAGTTTCTAGTCCTCATGGTTGCATATAAAATCTTGTAAGTGTGACCCCTAAAGGCTCAAACCAGAAAGCAGAATGAAAATGCCCCCATATACATTCTTTTTCAAAATCCATACATTTTTAAACTAATCTCATGAGTTTTTGAGACCTGACTCAAGATTTTTGAATGCTTGGAGCTGGCAATACAGGATATGGCACAAACAACCTAACTCTAACAAACACCGTAGGGAAATGTCTATCAGAATAGTGTGGATCAGATAAAGCGTTCACAGCGAAATCCAGCCAAAGGGACTGGAATTCACCCCACTCCTATCTCCAGGCCTCTCTCTCCACTGTCCCAGGAGGTCAGACTAGATGATCACGATGGTCCCTTCTGACCTTAAAGTCTTGGAGTTCATGCCACGTGGAGCTGGACTCCTCAAAATGTTGTTGTAGCTGCTAAGAAGTCTGAAGATCTATTGAAATAAATCACTCAAGCAGCATGAAGTCACAGCTTCTCACCTGATAAGGCAGCAGCCTCCTGTCAAACAGGTCCTGTCCATGGGAAATGTGCCAGCTTCTTAGCCTGCATCTCTCTCATTCTCTCTCCACTGACACTGTGAGGAGGATGCTTGGGTTGGAAGGGGAGAGGATTTAACTCTATGGCCAGCCTCTGGCTTTAAGTCTGTCATGTGCAGAGTTTCTGGCTTGAATTAAGTTGAGCACAGCTGATCCAGCCACAGCTGCCTGCCCAGGTGTCCCGGAACCGTCCTGCACAAGCTTCTGCCATCTCAGTGTGCTGCATCCCCTGGCAGATTTCTCTGAGGAGGGGCTGAACTGAGGAGCAAGAGTGGCTATTGGCTGAGCAATTCCTAAGCTTCCTTTACACCATTCCCTGCCCCCATCTACCCCCTTCTGTCTCTGGCACTGTCAACAACAAGGGCCAGGTCCTGATTTGAGGGGATTCTCTAAAATGTCTTACTTGTTTTTGCTTCAAGCTCGCAGGCAGTAATCTGGGAACCTATAACCACTCTGGGCACCTTTGCTAGGCAAATCTGTACCCACTTGCAAGCACAAAGGTTTCAACCAGCCAACTTTATTGGGGAAAGAAGGGGTTGTGAAAGTAGAATGAATTGTATTGTAAAAATAGAATGGATTAAAGAAATGCTATATGTTCCTTTAAGCAGGAATAAGGAATGTTGAAATATAGTTGTCAGGAAGAGAAGCATTAAGGTATGAAACAATGGGTCCACTTAAGCTAATGGTGGGACATTAACAGGAGATCGGTAATAGTTAGTAAGGAAATAAGATATGTATGTCTAGCCCCAGGTAAACTTATTAGTTCTGCTTCCTTTTGTTATCTTGTCAAGTTCACGCCTTTTTATTTGTATAAATAAGATAGTTTGAGTCTTGCCTGGTGCTCACATTATCTGGGTGTATTAGCAGAGCGCTTTGCTAATAAACAGAGTGGTCTGGCAAATTGTGAGTCCCGACTCTGACTTTGATAGGGTGGAGAAAAGGGAATGACCAGGTTGAACTGGGACAAATAGTTACAATTTAACACCTTCCAGCACCATTTACTTCAAGGTGCATAAGTCCCAGTCCCAAACAATCAGACCCTGCATGGCTGATGCAGTTTGTTCTGCCTCCCACTCTCAGTTCACAGGTCCCCAACTTCCTCGCTCACAATTTGTGCTTCCAAGAGTCCAGGAAAAACAGGGTTCCTGCTTTGCAGGCAGCCCTGCTACATACAACCTACCCTGCTATAATGACTTCAGCAGCGAGGATGAGGAGGCCTCACCACGGTCACTAGGCGGACTAGATGGTTGCTGTGAATTCCTCTTCTCCCGCAGTAATGCACACAACTTCTCTCCCTGTGCTGCTCGGTCTGCAGCTAGGAGCTGCGGGTGAGTCCAAGAGCCACTTCCCTCTGGCTGCTGTGGCCGGGTGCAACTGCTGCCTTGTTTACCCTGCTGCTCAGATGACCAGTCCTGCTCTGACCTCTGCTTGCTACTCGCTAGACAACCAGACCTCGAGTGACTTCTGTTCATATAAGGCCGGCACAGCTCTTAGCACAGCTCTTTTGCATTACAGGCCTTACATCTGCAAACCAGGAACATACACAACTTCCCACTTTGGGCTGCCGGGGGCCACTTACCCCCCTCGGCAAACATCAGTTTTTATCCGGGTGACCCCCCCCATACCCACCCATTACCCAGGCTTTGCCCAGGAGGGTTCCAACAGGGTAAACCCAGAAATATGGGCCCCAAGTACAAAACTTAGTCAAACTATATCCCAATGTCCCCAGACTGCCTGCAGATAATAGGCAGATATGGTACTGCCTCATTCAGTCGACTCCTTGCTCTGCCAGCAGAGAGCTCACTCAATCATCTCGCTTCTCTCATAGGCTTCAGGCCACAGGGCTCACAGCTCCATTCCTACCTGCCTCGGTGCTGACATCTCACAGCTTTTAAGGCCAGAAGGGACTCTTATGATCATCCGGTCTGACCGTCTGCATAGCCCAGGCTAGAGGTTTCCACCCAATGATTCCTGCATTCAGCGCATCCATTCAGTGCATCTTTTAGAGAGACGCTCAGTCTTGACTTAAAGACTGCATGGGATGGAGACCCCACCACATCCCTAAGTGAGTTGGTCTCATGGTTAATTATGTTCATTTCCGTCTTGTTATATAATGGTGTGCGCTGTCGGCTGTAGCTCTAGAGGGGAGGAGCTCTCTACCACCATCTCTACAGAACAGGGCCGCCCAGAGGATCCAGGGGGCCTGGGGCAAAGCGGGGGAGCTTGTACTCACCGGGCGGCGCTCCGAGTCTGCCGCGGAGGCATTTCAGCGGCGGGAGGCCCTTCAGTGCTGCCGAAGATGCAGAGCGACTGAAAGGCCTCCCGCCCCCGAAATGCCGCCGCCGCAGCAGACTCAGAGTGCTGCCGGGTGAGGAAAGGGATTCTCGGCCAGGGCTCGCGGGGCCCCTGCGGGGCCCGGGGCCTGGGGCAAATTGCCCCACTTGCCCCCCCTCTGGGCAGCCCTGATACAGAAGGAACAACCCTTGTTTGCATCTTTATTACTGTGGCAAAGTCGCTGCCTGAATACACCCCTCCTGAGTGGTGTGGCACAGAGGCAACTTTTGCCTCAGTTTCCCCCACCTGTCCAAAGGTGTGTCCTGGCCCTCCAGCCAGACCACTTTACAAAGCACAGCCCCTTCCAGGGCCTCAGAGTCATCAGAGTCCCACAGAAACGTATACAAACCAAACCTTCAGCCCAGGTGGGCTCAGCAGGCAGCTACCTCAGCACAATCACACTTCTGCTGCTGACGCTCCCTGGTGTGATCAATCCTCCATCCTCCCCTTAATCGGGGATTGCAGCAGGCTCCAGCTCACTGGGCCCCATCTCAGTCAGGCTTCCAGCTCACCTCAGAGAAGCCCATCTAGTCTTTTCCCCTGTCAACCTTCTTTCCGGGCTGCTTCCCAGAGACAAGGCATTTCCCTCTGGGTCTTCTCTCCCTATGTGGGCTCACCCCATTCATTGTGGCAACAAACCTTCTCTCCCCAACTGGGTTTTAGTTCTAATTCAGCCTGGCCCACCCTCCTGGTGCACCGAGGCTGGTTAATTGGCCTGGCAGGTCCATATTAATTCTTTTGCAACTGATGAAGGGTAAGCACCCCATCTCAGTCAACTATCACCACAGTGTGAAAATGGCGGTTGTTTTATTCAAAATGCATGTAAGTTTGGGGTGTAGGATAATGAAACATTATTATCATAGAATCACAGAACTGGAAGGGACCTTGAAAGGTCATCTAATCCTGTCCCCTGCACTCATGGCAGGACTAAATATTATCTAGATCTTCCCTGACCAGGGCTGCACGGGAGGAGGGAAATGGGGCAATTTTCCCCAGGCCCCGCAGGGGACCCCACGAGAGTTTTTCGGGGGCCCTGGACCAGGGTCCTTCACTCGTTCCGGGGGCCCCGGAAAACTCTTGTGGGGCCCAGGCTCCCAGACCTTCTTCCGCTCCAGGTCTTTGGCAGCGGGGGGTCCTTCCGCCCCCGGACCCGCCGCCAAAGCGCCGCGTCTTCGGTGGCAATTCGGCAGCAGGGGCCACCCACCACCGAAGACCCCAGGTCCCCTGAATCCTCTGGGTGGCCCTGTCCCTGACAGGTGTTTGTCTACCTGCTCTTAAAAATCTCCAATGATGGAGATTCCACAACCTCCCTAGGCAATTTATTCCAGTTCTTAACCACCCTGACAGTTAGGAATTGTTTCCTCATGTCCAACCTAATCCTCCCTTGCTGCAATTTAAGCCCATTGCATCTTGTCCTATCCTCAGAGGTTAAGGAGAACAATTCTTCTCCCTCCTCCTTGTAACAGCCTTTTATGTACTTGAAAACTGTTATCATGTCCCCCCTCAGTCTTCTCTTTTCCACACTAAACAAACCCAATTTTTTCAAGCTTCCCTCATAGGTCATGTTTTCTAGACCTTTAATCATTTTTTTGCTCTTCTCTTGACTTTCTTCAATTTGTCCACATTTTTCCTGAAATGTGGTGCCCAGAACTGGACACAATACTCCAGTTGAGGTCTAATCAGCACAGAGTAGAGCGGAAGAATCACTCTCGTGTCTTGCTTACAACACTCCTGCTAATACAGCCCAGAATGATGTTCACTTTTTTTGCAACAGCGTTACACTGTTGAGTCATATTTAGTTTATGGCCCACTATGACCCCCAGATCCCTTTCCGCAATTCTCCTTCCTAGGCAGTTGTGACGGGTTGGATCACAGAAACCCCCTTGGGGCTGCCAACTGATGTGCCAAGACTACTTCTGCCCCTGCTTTCCCTGCCAGCTCAGGACTCCAGCACGTCTGAACCACGTGCCCCAAAGCTGCAGACTTAACTGAAAGCAGCTTACAGAAGTGTTCCTGTCTTTCACACTCAGATGCCCAACTCCCAATGGGGTCCAAACCCCAAATAAATCCGTTTTACCCTGTATAAAGTGTATACAGGGTAAATTCATAAATTGTTCACCCTCTATAACACTGATAGAGAGATATGCACAGCTGTTTGCCCTCCCCCCCCCCCCAGGTATTAATACATACTCTGGGTTAATTAATAAGTAAAAGGTGATTTTATTAAATACAGAAAGTAGGATTTAAGTGGTTCCAAGTAGTGACAGACAGAACAAAGTGAATTACCAAGTAAAATAAAATAGAACATGCAAGTCTATGTCTAAGAAAACTGAATACAAATAAAACCTTATCAGTTCCAGCAAGCTTCCTTTTACAGACTAGTCTCCTGCTAGTCTGGGTCCAGCAATCACTCACACCCCCTGTAGTTACTGTCCTTTGTTCCAGTTTCTTTCAGGTATCCTTGGGGGTGGAGAGGCTATCTCTTTAGCCAGCTGAAGACAAAATGGAGGGGTCTCCCAGGGGTTTAAATAGACTTTCTCTCTGGGTGGAGACCCCCTCCTCTCTCCTATGCAAAGTCCAGGTCCAAGATGGAGTTTTGGAGTCACATGGGCAAGTCACATGTCCATGCATGACTGAGTTTCTTACCAGCCAAGCCACATTCCTGGGAAAGCTCCAATGTGGATTGGTGTCTTCGAGTTCATTGTTGGCTTAAGTGGTTCTTGATTGGCCACTTAATTTGCACACCCCTTTCTCAAGAAGCTGACCAAATGCTTTACTAAGGCTATCAAGCAAGTATACAGCCAATATTCCTAACTTCAAGTACAAAAATGATACGTGCATACAAATAGGAGGAATATATTCAGTAGATCATAACCTTTACATAGATATGTTACATGGCATATGTAGCATAAAACATATTCCAGTTATATCATATATACATTCGTGAGCATATTCCCATGAAGCCTTATGGGGGTACACTGTCACAGCAGTCATTTCCCATTTTGTATGTGTGCAACTGATTGTTCCTTCCTAAATGGAGTACTTCACATTTGTCCATATTGAATTTCATCCTATTTACTTCAGACCATTTCTCCAGTTTGTCCAGATCATTTTGAATGTTATAAGTGTACTCTCTATGCCATTATCTAAATCATTGATGAAGATATTGAACAGAACCGGCCCCAGAACTGATCCCTGTGGGGCCCCACTCGTTCTGCCCTTCCAGCATGACTGTGAACCACTGATAACTACTCTCTGGGAATGGTTTTCCAATCAATTTGGACCCACCTTATAGTAGCTCAATCTAGGTTGCATTGCCCTAGTTTGTTTATGAGAAGGTCAGGCAATACAGTATCAAAAGCTTTACTTAAGTCAAGATATACCACATCTACCACTTGCCCCCATCCACAAGGCTTGTTACCCTGTCAAAGAAACCTATCAGGTTGGTTTGGCACAATTTGTTCATGACACAAACCCATGCTGACTATTACATATCACCTTATCATCTAGATGTTTGCAAATTGACTGCTTAATTATTTGCTCCATTATCTTTCCAGGCACATTATCCTTGCTGTGTGATACAGAGGTAACAAGAGCGAACTGACCCTGCTGTGAGTGTGGAGTTGCCATAGCAGAAACCTCAGCCTTGCAGTCCTGGGTGGTGGGGTTTGGACCCAAGCCAGATCGCAAGGGAGAGGAACCAGTCTCCTGTTTTGTTGAAAAGAATGAATCCCCTTTGGCAAGGACTCTGCCTAAGGGTCTTGTGTGCTACTGAGTTCTCCTGCATTGTGCACTAATAGAACGGAGTGAACTCTAGGAAGGAACTTCCTAACAGTGGGAGAACTCAAATCACCATTGATGATTTAAAGCTTGGGTGCTTGGAAGTGAACCAGAGTGACGAAGAGGCAGTAACGCGGTAAAAGCCAATGCCTGCTAGCCACTGCCACTGCAGCTGGGTTAGGTGATAGTGCCTGAGCCCAGCTTGGCACAGAGATGAGGCTGTGGAAAGAGATGGCATAGCAGCAGCATTTCAGTGAGAATCATGGTGAGAGACAGAGCAGAAGCAGCTGTCAGGTGTCTCTTCCCAGAAGCCAGGCAACACCTCTTCCCCGTGGACTCTGGGGCGTGGCTCACCACTGACAACAGCCTGGGGTGGGATGCAGCCAGGCGTGTCGTTGACCCACTTCTCATTTGGAGAATGTGGAGTTTCATTTAACTCCACCAGAGAGGTCCTTTGGGGCCATCTGCCTGTCCCAAGTCAGGATAAAGGAGGAGGGTTGGGCGTGGGGCTAGCAACTCCACCCCGTAAAAAATTAACTTGCTACAGAAACGCCAACAATAGAGATAACAGAGACTTTTAGCCTGGAAAAAGAAGGGCCTTTAACTCGAAGACGCATGACGCTGGGTGGTGAAAGTCATGAAGAAGCCACTAAGCCGATTACCCTTCTTGCAACCAGGAGGATTACCATCGGTACGTGGAACGTGAGGACCATGTACGAGTCAAGAAAGACGGCACAGGTCGCAGCAGAGATGAGGAGCAACAACCAGACCCTACTAGGCATTAGCAAGACAAGATGGACGCAAGCTGGACAGAGACGATTGTTGACAGGAGAGCTGTTGCTGTATTCCGGACATGAAGAGAGCGATGCACCTCACACACAGGGAGTAGGCTTCATGTTGTCCAAGCAGGCACAGAGAGCACTGATTGGTTGGGAGGCACATGGTTCCAGGATCATCACAGCATCCTTCAGAACTAAAATGAAGAGGATTAAGATGAATGTTGTACAGTGCTATGCTCCAACCAATGACAGTGAAGAGGGGGACAAAGACTATTTTTACAACAGACTTCAGAAAATATTAGAGATTCTCCCAGACAGAGACATTACCATCCTTATGGGAGACTTTAATGCCAAAATTGGACCTGACAACACAGGATATGAACAAGTCATGGGGACCCACGCTCTGGGGGAGACGAGTGAGAATGGAGAGAGATTTGTGGATTTGTGTGCACTTAACAACCTGGTCATAGGAGGTAGCATCTTTCCTCACAAGCGGATCCACAAGAGTACCTGGGTATCGCCAGCAGGCACGATAGAAAACCAGATCGATCATGTCTGTATTAGCAAGAAGTTCAGAAGATCTTTGCAGGACGTTAGAGTTAGAAGAGGAGCAGACGTAGCGTCCGACCATCACTTAGTGGTGGCCAGATTGAAGCTGAAGCTGAAGAAGAACTGGATAGATGCGTCAGATAGAAGAGCAAAGTACAACGTCAGCCTTTTGAAGGATCATAAGATCAAGGAAGATTTTGGACTGACGCTGAAGAATAAGTTTTCAGTACTACAGGATCGGTCTGAGGAAGAGGAAGACAGTGTATCCAACAGATGGCAGAAAGTGAGAGAGACACTTAGGTCAGCATGCCAGGAAGTGCTTGGAATCAAGAAATACCAGCAGAAAGAGTGGATCACAGCAGAGACCTTGACTAAGATAGAAAGAAGGAGGCAGTAGTTAATAAGAGCAGGACTAGAGCAGCAAAGGCTAAAGCGCAAGAAGAGTATGCTGAAGCCCATAAAGTAGTGAAGTAGTGAATATTAGGAAGGATAAGAGAGATTATGTGGATGGACTGGCAGCAGAAGCATACAACGGTAATATGAAACAGCTGTATGACATCACCAAGTGACTGTCTGGAAAGTTCAGCAAGCCAGAACGTCCCGTTAAAGACAAGCAGGGAAAGTCTATAACAGAAATAGAACAACAGATGAATAGATGGGTGGAGCACTTTGAGGAACTCCTGAATAGACCAGCACCATTAAATCCACCAGACATTGACCCAGCCAACGAAGATCTTCCAATCAATTGTGATAGACCAACCAGAGATGAGATCAGAAAAGCCATCACTATGATGAAGAACAGGAAGGCGGATGGACCTGACGATATTCCAGCAGAGGCCCTAAAAGTAGATCTGGATGCTTCAGTGGAAATGCTGTACCCCCTTTTTGAGAAGATATGGGAAGAAGAAGTGATTCCGGCAGACTGGAAAGAGGGATACCTTATTAAAATCCCCAAGAAAGGAGACCTCAGCAATTGTGCCAACTACAGAGGAATCACACTTCTGTTGGTGCCAGGGAAGGTCTTCAACCGAGTTCTCTTAGAGAGAATGAAGGATGCCGTCGATCCACAGCTACGAAATGAGCAGGCAGGTTTCCGGCAAAATAGATCATGCACGGACCAGATAGCAACGCTCCGCATCATAGTCGAGCAGTCTCTGGAATGGAACTCCTCGTTGTACATCAACTTTGTTGACTATGAGAAAGCATTCGATAGCGTGGATCGAGAGACTCTCTGGAAGCTCCTTTGGCACTATGGCATCCCAGCAAAGGTGGTCAACTTGATTAAGAACTTATATGACGGCATACACTGTAGAGTGATCCATGGAGGGCAGCTTACAAACAGCTTCCAGGTGCGAACCAGAGTCAGACAAGGATGTTTGTTGTCACCATTTCTCTTTCTCCTTGTCATTGATTGGATTATGAAGACATCCACTTATGAGCGCAGGAACGGAATCCAGTGGACGTTGTGGACCCAGCTTGATGACCTGGACTTCGCCGACGACCTTGCACTCCTTTCGCATAGCAAACAGCAGATGCAAGAGAAGACTAACGTAGTGGCAGCCATGTCATCACAGGTTGGCTTCAACATCCACAAGGACAAGACCAAGATCCTCAAGATTGACTCCATCAGTAATGACCCAGTCACACTGAATGGAAGCCCTCTGGAAGAAGTGCAGTCCTTCACCTACCTAGGCAGCATCAACGACCAACAGGGTGGCACAGACGCAGACATCAAAGCTAGGATCGGTAAGGCAAAAGCAGCTTTCTTACAGCTCAAGAACATCTGGAACTCCAGAGAGCTGTCTTTGGCAACAAAGATAGACTGTTCAACTCCAATGTGAAATCAGTCTTATTGTATGGAGCTGAAACCTGGAGGACAACTAAAACAACCACCAGGAAGATCCAGACCTTCATAAATAGTTGCCTTAGAAGGATTCTCCAGATCCGCTGGCCAGACACCATCAGCAACATCTACCTCTTGGAGAGGACCCGTCAACCTCCAGCAGAGGAAGAAATTAGAAGGAGAAGGTGGGGCTGGATAGGACACACACTACGCAAGCAGCCAACCAACATCACTAGACAGGCATTGCGGTGGAACCCCCAAGGCAAGCGGAAAAGAGGCCGCCCAAGAAACACCTGGCGACGCGACCTTCAGACTGATAGCATAAAAATGGGCTATACCTGGAACCAGCTAGAGCAAATGACCCAGGATAGAGGACTCTGGAGATCTGTGGTTGGCGGCCCATACCCCGATTGGGGTGACGGGCATGAGTGAGTGAGTGAGTGGAGTTTCATTTAGGTTTCTTTACCTGCTTCTTTTTTAACTACTCAACCACAATATGTTGTGGGCCAAATTTTCTGGCTCACTCAGTCCCTTTTGCATCACTAAGGGAACAGACTCCAATTCTGTCCCCCAGCATGGGGGGGCTCCCCCTGGGGAGCAGTTAGTGTAGCTGGGTCCTGTGCCACCCTCCGCACTACCCCCAGCAGAGGGAGTAGTCTGGGATTAGGGAAGAGATAGAGAAGGGCAAGGAGGACTAGACGCTGAGTGCAATGTACTCTGGCTGTGTTCTGCTGGTGGATGGCCCCTTACGGACCATACACAGTTGGTGTGAGTTAGAACAGCCTTCAGTCTGCTCCAGCTTGGGCCAGAGCGGGTCAGAGAATTAGGAAGGTGTAGCTAACTCCCTGCTGGACCCCATACCTCTGCCGCACTCAGCTAAGCTCAGCGGAGAATGTGGCCCAAAGTGTATAGACTTTAACTTAAAATGCTAGTAAACAAGAGGTAGGCTCACGCCACCCCTACACACTAACTTGGGGAGAGCTGTTCCTCCGTGTGACGCCAGCAGGGAAAAGGTGCCTTTAGAGCTAAAGAAAAAAACACTCTGCAAAGTGCAAGTCCTGAAGTAAAACCCTGACACGTGTGCACATCATCTCATTTTTGCCTTCAAGGCTTGGAGTGAAAACCACCTCCTCGAAGGCCTCAGACAGCTTTATCTACGAAAAGATTGGTTAGCTAATTAGCATGGCATGCAAACTGCCTGCACCGCTGGAATGTTCAAAGTTGAGGCTGATACCAGTGCCATGGGTGCAGGAGGAATGACGGGACCCACCCTTCTGCCTGGGATAATACTTTTAATGCCTTCAGTGGTTGGCTTTGTTTTGCTGTTTTGTTGCTATGCGCCCGAGATCTCAGCAAGGGAAACAGGGACTGTACAGGAAACAACACCAGCAAAAAGTCACCAAATCATTGTCCTGATTACATTCCATGTCAGGAGCAAACACATGAATCTGGGCTTGTTTATCGTGAGGCACAAGGGCAATATTTGGCCAGTTATCCGCAGTGGTGAGGTGTGTATTGGACATGCTGGTCTCAGTGGCAACCCAAAAAACAAAACCAGGAAAAGATTAAGTGTTCCCATGCAACTTCCAGTGCACTCGGCAGGTCTCCTCGAAAGCGCCTTCAGAGCAAGAAATGGGAGAGGGGAAAAACAATTAGCACAGAGAGTTAAAAAAAACAAAAAAGACAATTCTACCATTAATCAGGCCCTTATCAGCAGCAGGGTGCTATAAATGACAGGCTTTAATTGGAATTGTGCAAATGTGTTTGTGCTGGTATGGAGTGCCCTAGAATGCAAGCAGGAATGCAGCCTGCATCCTGTTTTCCTTACTGGGGTGGGGGGTGGGCAGTGCACTCCAGGACTCCTTGAAAAGCCCTCGTGTGTTTTCCAAATGCTTCATGCTGGGCTCGTGAATTGTGTTTGGGTTTCCTAGCTTCCTGGATAGCAGCATTAGCCTTAAGGGGTCATGAAATGCTAGCTCTGCTCTGTATAAAAGTGAACCTTCTCTAATGGGCAGCAAGAGGTGCCAAGGCTGCTTGGCACCAAAA
This sequence comes from Chrysemys picta bellii, assembly GCF_011386835.1. Lineage (NCBI taxonomy): Eukaryota > Metazoa > Chordata > Testudines > Emydidae > Chrysemys > Chrysemys picta. The sequence goes on from NC_088813.1 coordinate 4,046,525, forward strand.
AGTTGCACTTGTCTTAAGAGGTGCCTGGGCTGATGTAGGAGGAAAAACGGGTGATTCCCAAAGATCGGAGATTTGTGGTCCAGAAGCTGGTGTACTCCCTATATGCTGGTCAAATAAATGGCATCACATTCTCTGTGAAAGTGCACAGCCCTAGTTAATAAAGGACGTGAGGATCAGAAAGAATCCCATGGGGTAGATGGTCATCTGGGGTTCCAACTGGGCCTTCAGGTGCTGAGGGCTGCTGAGGAGAGCTAGGGGGGAATTTTTCTGTCAAATAGTATTGTAGTGAGGGGGCGTGGCCTCCCTCCAAGGCTGACGAGGAGGGACAGCAGATCACTACAATTATATTCACTGACAAATGCAGTTTGGGGTCACCTGAAACTATTGGCAAATGTGGGTTGAATTTAGGGAATAGTTTTCGCCAAAAAGATCAAAAAATAAAAATCCAACAAGGATGAAATGACTTTTTGTTTTGAAATGATGTTTTGTTTCTGATTTGAAACAACCACCAAAAAGGGAGTGGGTAAAACCACCCCAAAACAAAATGAAAAATGGAAAAAAAGCGTTTCAGGTTCCACAAAACTTCCCCTCCCCCAGTTTTTTGTTTTGGCCACTGAACCAAACGCTCGGTTCTCTGCCCAGCGCTCAGGCTGAGTGGCCTCGATTCCCAGCCCAGTCCATAGATGTTCAAGGTGCTCAGCACTTTGTAGGACTGAGTCCTTAATCCAGCCCTGTAGATTCAGTCACCGAGAAGGCACCTTTCATCCTTCTGCATCGCAGTCCATCTTCTGTGGCAGGGTCTCCTTCAACCTCGAGGGATCCTCTCCTGCTTCTCCCCGGGGATCCTGGGCAGACCTCCAGCTATTTATCTATTCCATTTCTCTTCCTCACGGTGGGACTTTGAGTGATTCGTCTAGTCCTTCCCTCTCCATCATGGCTGGGAGCTCTTCTGATCCATTCAGTCTATGACTTGCATCATGGTATCTCAGCTCCCCTAGCCCTAAGCAGTGGGCTGGAAGCTCTGGTGAGCTAGCTAGCCCAACCTCCTGACAATGGCATGATTCGTTTAACTATCCTCAGCACTGGGGAAAAAATTCTCCATGGGTCTTTTCTGCTTTCGGCAGAAGAAATAGTTATAGTTATGACCTGGCAGGTATTTGTTTAAAGGGAATCGTAGTCACAGTTTCATTTTGCTTTCTGTTTACACTGAGCAGTGGTTCATTAGGGAGGGAAAGTCACACCCCTGGACCAAATTCTGCAGCTCTTTCTCAATCAAACTTCCCACTGGCTTGTGTGGGAGTATCTCTGAGTAAGCCCTGCCGGACTCTAGCCCCTTGTTCTGTGAAGCCCTTGGACGGCAAAGCTGTGACTTTGTTTTATAAAGGCAGGCTCCAGGTGTGACAAATGCAGAAAGCATTCCCACAGTAATTAAGCAGCATTCTTATTCATGTTGTCTCCTGGCTCTGGTACAGGTTTTATGATTCTCATTATGTAGACATATTACTTTTGGATTGACTCATTTGATGCATTGATCAGCACTTTACTGTCGCCTCCAGTTAGAGTGGTTTTTATGACATTCAGAAGAACTTAACTATTACCACACTATTAGAAAGAACACTGGCAGATGATTAAGTTGCTGAAGGTCAAGGAGATTTCTCTAATCACTCTGTCTATGTTACTCCCTCTAAGACTGAGCTGGAGGGAGATAATTCTGCTTTCATAATAAAGTCACAGAGACATACCTCGTCTTTACCATCAAATCTCTGAAGAAAGGGTTATTCTCAGTTTTAAGAGCTTGTCTAAGCGGTTATCAGCTCTCTCCTGAAATGCATTCTTGGAAGTTTTCATGGCATGTATTGTAAACTACAAAAAAAAGACAACAAACCCCATCAGGTTGGTTTATTGAGTTGGTTAACACATATTGCAAATAATGTGCTATCAGGGTCAACATAAACTGAATGTAAAGATGGGCTGATGGGAGCTCCTTGTAAAATCCCACCACAGTTTGAGAGGGAGGTCAGGTGATTCTCCAGTCTGTGATGGAGTCACCCCCTTACTCTGGGTCCTGCTAAATCATTCCAGCGAAAGACTAGTTATTGCTACGGCTCATAAGAGTACCTCTGAACAGCCACCCCCCCCCCCTTTTGGAATGCACCAAGTGTCAGGTATTTGTTTCCAGGAGTACATCCCTCTGCAAGCTGTTCATATCCCCTATTGCCAGTCACACAAACTAATCACTGGGCTGTATTCTCAGGATACTCGTGTAGGAATAGCTTGTAGGAACAAAGCATGAACATTCCCTTCAGGGACACTCTTTGCCCCATGGAGCTCCCTCTCGCCCTCTTCAACTGTGTTTGTTTTCGTTTAAATGAATTGATTCCCCAACCATGACCGCGCATGCACCCCAGTCACAAGCTAAGGGGGGACAATCAAGTCATTGCCTGAGTCTGGCAAAGCAGCAAAGCCCAGCGCATGGTGCAGTATTGTGAAGTGGCGTTTTCTTGAATGCAGTCCTCAGTTGCAAGGCAAGGGCTTCAATCGCATTTCTCATACAACCTGTCACTACTACGCCTGAGCATTTTGATAGTACTCAATGGGCCACTTGTCAGCTGATATAAATCAGGCTAGCTTGACTGATTGTAAATTAGTGCCACCCGGTTGCAACCACAGAGAATCTGGCCCTAAATCTTCAAAGCCCTGGACGTACATGAGCTATTTAAAGCACACAACACCCCGGAGAAGTGGGTGCCTTAACAACTCAATTTGCCAGATGGAGACACTGAGACAGAAAGGTGACTTGGCCAAGGCCATACAGTGAATCAGTGGCACAGCCAGGATTAGCTCTCAGGACTAGAACTGGGCAGATGATGGCTTTCCCACCCTGTGACTATTTTTGAGAGTGTGGACCTTTGTCCCAGTCCACATTGGGACGAAACCATGACTTTTCAACACGTTTTTGATGATGAAACAGAAAGCCTTCACCCCCGGAGAGTCAGGCATCTAGATCTGAAGAGCCAAGTTTAAGTCCCCACTCGGCCTGATTCAGAGCAGGGTCTGAAACACTGGTCTCCCACACTCCAGGCAAGCACCCTAACCAGGCTACAGAGTCAGTCTGTTTCTCCCGTCCCACTTTGTATGAATAAATAAATATTCATGGAGCCAGAGAAACTGCTTCTAGAGCCCTGTGGTCAAAGCACTCACTTGGGAGACCTGGGTTCAGGTTCCTACTCTAAAGCAGGGATTCAAACCAGGGTCTGTCATATCCCAGGTGAGTGCCCTAACAGCCACTCAATTCTGCAGGATCGGGGTCTCTCTGGTTTTAACCAGGAATTCCATCTTGGCCAAGAAACCCTTCCCCAACAACCTTTTCATCAAACCCGGTATGTTTCTGCAGATACCTTCGGTTTGGGTAAATTGGCATTTTCCTACAAAAACCTGTTTTGTCAAAAAATTCCCAACCAGCTCTTCTCAGGCTGTCTTGACTCCCAACGGCAGACTCATTCTGCCTGTGCCAGTGCTTAATTTGTGCCTGATTGCTTGAGCCCTGGTATCCCTTTCATTACAAATTAGGCACTGGCCTGAGCACACTACTACTGAACAGGACCAACCCACTGGAGACCAAAGCTGTGTTCCCTCTAAGCTGCGTGGTCGGGCGGCCGCCCAAGAGTCAATCAAGTGCCGCGCACTTGCTTTGCAGAGCTGCACACATCCGACTGTGTGTGTTCAGGTGCCCCTCCCCCTGCTGCTCTGCAGCCACATTGCCCCTGCAGCTGCTCCCAGGACCCTCTTGCGGGCTGTGCAGAGTAGGGGTGGGGGCTGCTGATGTCAGGGTGTTCCCCTTCCCCCACTCCTGTACCCCATCCCCACAGAGTGGGGGAGAGGGGACATGGCTCAGAAGCAGAGAGCTTTCAGTGAGTGCCTTAAAGAGACAATGCATGGTGTCGCTCAGAAACTTCCCCAGCAGCCAGCACACACACTGTCTCTGCTTCTCACACACACACACACACACACAGTCTCTTTGTGACACACACACACAGTCTCTGTGTCTCTCTTTCACACACAGTCTTTCACACTCACTCCCACACATACTTGTATTATTGTTGTTATATCTTGGTGCTTTCTGCAATGCACATATATTCTCTGTAATTTTATTCTTTCAAAGTGTGTTATTTTAGTGTTTTGACTGGTCAACGCATTTCATAATTATTATTTCTTTCTTACATTTAATTCAGTGAGTAGTGAGTTCTAAAATGCCTAACATGTCCTGGCTGGAGTAATTAATTATCCCTATGGTAACTTTTTATAAATATATATTATATCTAGGTCTTTTGTTCCTACCAGTGGCGCACATCCCCACATACCTCGGTGCACATAAAATTTATTCCACACATGGATGGAAAAAATAGAGGGAACATTGATCCAAAGATCAAAAATATGTGGTTAAAGGGATATTGTCAGGCAGTGTTGGCCCCAAATCTCAGTTTTATTTTATTTACTTTTGTTTTAATGTCAAAGGAAACCATTTGGGTTTGGATTTAACTATCCCTCTGTCTGGCCCCTGTGCAATCCAAACAGTGCCCTGATAGGAAACTGACAATAAGCCACTATGAAACTGACTCATCTACTTTCATTCTTTAAGAGCAGAGACTTTCAAAATAAAAACAAACAGCTGAAGAGTAAATTAGATTTTCAGATTATAAATTCTTCAGTGTCTTCCTCTGTGTTGGGAAAGTGCCCAGCACATGATAACTAATAATAACATTTCAAAAAAATTCTCTCTCATTTAACAATCTCAGGCCCCAGTTTTGCATTGAGTTCCATCCACCTACATGGAGCTCATTGCAGGATTGGAATCTAAGTTTTTATTAGTAATACCATACAAATAAGGAATATAGTTTAAAACAATATAGCTGTTAACCTGACTGGGCCCTTTTCATTTTCCTTTTTCCAGTTTCCACTGTCTTCTGTGCTTCCTATTGTCATCTGTGACACAAAGGTGAAGTACCTAAAGATTGTTTTCATGGCATAGTCCATCTGCCAAGAGCCTGGTACTGGCAATCTCATGAACTTTGTAACCTGAGCAGAACGATTAGATGCTCGTCTGAACTTAACCTCTGAACCTTCCCTGGTTCCTTTCTCACTGCTGTAACTTCTCGGCATGCTTAGAATGAGCTGGCCAAATTACAGACATTGTATGGAGCCTCCACCTGAGGTCATGTCCAGGTCATTCTTTCAGTTCAGGTTAATGGTGTTGGTCAGTTTCTGATCAGAAATCATCTCTCTCTTTGAAAAGAGGTATCCGTTACAGTTCTTTCCCTGTTCAAAACTATCAATAATAAATAATAATAAATTAATGGAGATATCCCATCTCCTAGAACTGGAAGGGACCTTGAAAGGTCATCGAGTCCAGCCCCCTGCCTTCATTAGCAGGACCAAGTACTGATTTTGCCCCAGATCCCTAAGTGGGCTCCTCAAGGATTGAACTCACAACCCTGGGTTTAGTAGGCCAATGCTCAAACCACTGAGCTATACTTCAGAGAGACAAGGTGGGTGAGCTAATACCTTTTATTGGACCTATTTCTGTTGGTGAAAAAGACAAGCTCTTGAGCTTACACAGAGCTCTTCTTCAGGTGCTGTGTATGCTTGAAAGCTTGTCTCTCTCACCAACAGCAGTTGGTTCAATAAAAGATATTCCCTCACCTACCTTGTCTCACTAATATTTGGGATCAACATGGCTACAACAACACTGTTTCCCTCCTCCCAGAAATGAGTCATACAGAATCTCCCACTGGAAAAAAAATCAAGAGTCCCAAGCTAGGCAGGAGAGTTCCTAATGCATAGGAGGCATTAATCATGAGAAACAATTATTATTCTAAAAGATGGTATATAGGACAGGGACTCCGGCTCTCTCCATCACTCACACTGAAGGAAGAAGTGGGGTTGGGAAGACATCTGCTCTATTGGGATTTTCCCCTTATTGAAGTTTCATTATTTTGTTCTATTTCTTTTATGTATGGAAGTTTTTAAAATATTCTTTGTTTGATCCACCTGCCCTATTCTGTGTTTTGGCATGTAATAAATTTAAGTGGAAATAGTATTCATCTTTGACTCTATGTAAAATATTATTAAGCTCTCATTTCCTCGGGTTCTCTACATTAGCTCTTGTTAGTAGAAACTATGAACAAGGGGTCAGTTTCTAAGCCGGTGTAAGTTGGTGTAGCTCCATGGAAGTCAATGGAGCAATGCTGTTTTCCACCAGAAGCCTTATCCAATGCCCTTTGAAGTCACTGGGAGATGTTCATGGTTATTAGCTCAGGCCCCAGCTGAGACGCTGGCCTAAGGTTTGTCACAGTGGCCAAGGACATTGGATTGCCTCAGGTTTTGGACGCCCAGCTGGAGATATCAGAAGTGTTTAGTATCAGCCCCTCCTGTCAGAGGGCTCACTGATAAGCTTCCCCAGCTGTGTGTAGAGAGCAGTCATCGTTCAAATCCTATTGAGGGATTCCTTTTCCAGTTGTAGATATTATGGCCAGAGGGGCCTGTTATGATAGCTCTGTCTGCCACCTGCATCGAACTTCCCCCATATCCTCATGTGAGCTAGAGCCCATTTCTAGCTAGACTTCCAGGGGTGGAGATGCTCTCCCTTCCATTTATTAGCCAGGACACTGAGCAGGACCTTGGGCTGCTCTGAAAGGGGCAGGTTTCATTCCCATTGGGGATGGGGAAGCAATCCCATTCTCAACCTGCCTAGGATCATACTTCTTCTATGATAAAAGAAAGACAAATAAAGGCTGGGCCTGACAAAGACTGCCACAAAAGACATTCCGAGTGATGTGGAAATCATTCCAGAGGAACAAATGAAAGAAACCATGGAAACTTCAGCTTCCTCATTCAGTAACCCTGACATCAGCAATAGACACAGGCAGCTACAGCAAGTGGACAACCTTTTTTCCTTTGGAGAGAAGGCTGAATGAGTGATGGGAGAATCCTGCTTGGGGGCGGGGTCCATCCCAGTGAAAAGTGGACAGGACAGGCCTGTCCACTTGCAAAAAAAATGGGAGTGCCCTAGCCCCTGCAGCATTGGCCTGAGGTCCCAGACCCAGGGGAAGGAAAGCGCAGCAGGAGGGGACCTGGGGATGGAGTGTGGGCAGGGCAAGACAGGCTGTTGGGGGAGCGGGGGGGGGGGGGGTGCATCAGCCTTTGATATCTGCTGCCCATGCACTTTGGGTTGGTTTCACACTCTGGCACACTATTAGTGCTAGTTGGTATGTTTTATTACCTATAACCTGTCCTCTGGCTGCACAGTGTCAGATGGATGGGTTCATTTTTAAACAAATGAAAGCAAATCTACAGATGAGAGGAGGGAGAGTGTTAGTTCTTCTGGTCTCACTAACACCCCATCCATGTTCATAGCATTTGTCAAGATAATTGATGGCCTCAAGTTCTGTTCACAGTCCCATCACTGTAACAGGAGATCAGAGTCTAGATCCTTGCTTCCAGGAATCCTGGCTCTTGCACCCAGCCCAGTGCAAGCCTTGGATGGTTGCGACTGTGTTAGAATCTAGTCCACAGCGACATTCCCAACAACCACCAGCCAGAGGAGGGCCAGTTATATTGGAACCAGCCCCGGCTTTTAAAGTGTCAGCTAAATGGGGCCCACCCTGAACTGAAACTTGTCCCATGAGCTTTGGTAAGACCAAAACCCACCCCTTAATTCCTGCCCATCTCAATAATCTCATTCATTTCTCTGTTCCAAGACTTTGGGAAACTAATCCAGTGGTCTTCTGACCACACCCACATCTTTTCCCACCCTTCACTGGCTACTCAGTTTGGGTGGAGGTGGGAGGGGAAGGTAGAGAAGAAATCAGAAATGTCGCCTTTTGCATCATTTATTACAAATTAAAGTTTACATATTTGCAAATTACTGTCTAAAAATAGGTTAAAATAAATATATTGAAATGTTGGGATGCTGCACACAGCGGGTGCATGCTATAAATTACTCCCTTCCAAGAAGGAACATTACACAAAAAGAGACACACAGAACAATTTCGACCAGTAGTTTGATTTTAAATTACACAACTCAAAACATTAAACAGTGTGCAAAGTTTTCCTTTCAACCAGGAATTTATCAAATCCTGTCAAGGATGATTTAAACCTTCAGAAGGGAGGGGAAAAGAAAAAAACAAAACAAAAACCATGCTTTTTCTCTCCAGCTCTAGACACCAGATGATTTGTGTCTCTAATGTTCTACATATGATACATGGATTAGCTGGTCTCATTGTTCTATTTCTCATAACAAAACCGAGGCAGTGTTTTGTATGTCCAATGGGACTAGGCTACAACAAGGAGATGGTTCCGTCCACCAACAGCCTTTTTAAGTTCTCATGTGGAGTACTAAGAAAACAGCCAGGGTTGAAGTTACAGGAGTGTTGGTGTATCTGCACTAACTGGATGAATATTTTGCAGCCAGGCTCTGTAACACAAGTTGTACGCTGGGAAATCGAAGAGCATTTGTGATACAAGCCCAACCGCCCCCTACCCCCTTGACATTTCATCAGTCTGGCAAGAGGATCTTCCAGACCATGCACCCAGAGTTCTTCAGTGGAATTCCTCCTGGAGGGCCAGTGGAATTAACACACTCCAGGACTGTACGTGGCCATGATCCTGGTTTTTGTCTAAGCCCATCCCTCTTGAACAAAGCCCGACTGGCAACGACAGCTCTTCCAAATGCAGAGAGGTACTGTGCTCCCATCTCAATGGGCTTTCACTTCACATCTTTGACAGCCATCTGCTCCCTGGCTAATCTACACTGTATCCAAGTTAAGGGAATCTACCTTTCCCATGAGCCACGCATGGCAGGTCATCACCATTTGTCCCTTTCAGACCATCACTAAGTGAAGCAGCAAGCAATTGCTACTTCCCCACTACCTCTCTTCACTGCCCCCAGCTTCTCCTTTAATGGAGTGTTCTGTGCAGATCACCAAGCTGGGAGGGCCAAGTTACAATGTTCTACCCAGCTAATTACAGGTCTAAGGACATGAGACAGCATTCACACCTCCGCACTTGTTGGGACTAGTAGTTTGGCTCCGAGTTTCCCCCTCCCCATGTAACTAATGTGACCTGCAACACTCCCATCAGCAATAGAGGAGACAATAAAGGAAATGCAGCTCTGCCCAAGTTTCCCCACCCACTTGCTGCAGAGCCTGATGTGCAGGGCTTGGCTTTAACAGGTTCAGAGTGAAACCGGCTATTCTCAGTCTACACTCATGGAGAAGGGACCTCAAGCAAATGGCTTAGCAAGAGAAAGCCAGAGCCTGGTTAGCTACACCATAGTACAATGGGAATCCAATTTAATGCACATCGGATTGTCTTTGACAGGGCAGTAAAGAGGAAAAAGTGCTAAGATGACAAGCCCAAGGAGGCAACAGCTCCAACCAGTCGGTGTCTACGACGACCAGCCAAACCAAGTTTAAAAGCCGCTGAGCTGGACCCTGTTCAAACATGGGTCAAGACACAGTAGACCAGGCCTCCAATACAGGATTGTTTTGGTGCTGCCAAGTTCAGAATTGAACATGGCTTTTTCTATGCCTAAGTGCATGGATTGCAGAGACAGTGCTGACCACGGTCAGAATCCAGTGTGGAATCTAGCTGGTACTGGACTAAAAACCCCGTCCTGATCCAACAGGCTAGAGCACACCTTCCCAATGTGTCCATGACCACATAAAAGGAGATCCTGTTTTCCCTTTACAGCAGTCTCTGGAGTGCTGAGTCTTTCAGCAGGATTGCTGCCTCCTCTGCTTCTTCTACCTCTCCTGCTTTTCCATTTGGCCCATGCTTTTCCTGCCTGGTCTTTCCTTCTTCTCTTTCAGGCACCCATGGCAAGAGCCAGGGGCATCCACAGGACTCCAAATTATTCCAGGAAACAGGATTTTTACCCATTCCGGATCTTTTTCTTCCAGGCAAGGCTGCTGGTTGAACATTCCTCTGAGAGCAGTGCTGCCATCCAGGGAGCTGGGCATTAGGGACAGCAAAGTCCCTGTAAACAAAAGAGATCAAACACTCAGCAACTCATCTGTTACCCTCCTCACATCCAGGGACAGCCAGTGTCCTTTGATCTTGACAGGATGTCTGCCAAGTTGTTTTGCATGGCAGAAGATGGGAAAGTCCTGAGAATCATGACCTGCACAATACTACCATCTTGCACTGGTGAGTGGGAGGTGGGCAAAGGGGTTTCCTTCACCCCTCTAGTCTAGGTTTAGTGTCAATTATCAGAAGTTTTCAGCATCCCCTGACTGGAAAAGCTGACATTGGAGTAAAAGCTAGTCTCAATCCTGTGGGATTTCACATGCTTATGGGGCAATTACTTTTGGGGAGCAGGGTGGCAAGGCCTTCTGTATTTCCAGTTAGATCCAGTTTAAATGGAATTCTTACCCTCAGGCTCTCAGAAGATCGGTTTGTGGATGCTTCAGGTCGCCACTGTGGAGACTCTTTACCTATACGCCACGGCTCGGTGGGAGCTTGAGGTTCCCAAGATACCTGAAAGCCAAGACAACACAAGCATGTTAGCCCCTCATTTTCAGCAGGGAGATAAGAGTGGAGTGGAAGGAGCACATCGCTCTGTTAGAGGGTTGAACGCGCTAACCCCCTGCCATTTCTGGCAGCCGCTTGCAGTGTCACGGTTGGCTCCCTTTCCTTTCAGATCCCACTCAGTTCCCTGGACGTCTCTGTAGGCAGTTTTATTTCTGAGGATTTGTTAGATAGCAAATTAAAGACAGTGGCTCTTTCTAGTACTTTGCAATTTAAACACATCCTTATACTGCTTTTAAGTTGTCCCACTTCAGACTAGAAGCCCACAAGGACTACCTATAGTGCAGTCCACGCGTCCTGCAGCAGGATCTATGCTTCTGCACATTGGCTGCTAGCACGCATGTGTTTGCATCGCAGAATGGGCTGAGGGGAGAGTGAATATTTAGATCTGGATTTCCCCCAAGAGAAGCTAGCAGAAAAACAAGCAGCTTTTTAAATCTAGATCTAGCTCTTCTGAGAGGCAAGAAAAGCCGGTGCCCCTCCAATGGGCAACTTTCATTCTCTTCCCCTGCAACACACCAGAAGGAAGCTACTGCCCCTAGGAGTGTGAGGCTCTGGATAACCCTCCCGTGCGCCTCACGGTGGTTCTGCTCACCCCCTCCCATGGGATCGGCATCACCCCACCACTACACAAGCCAGCACTTCCTCACGTGTGCTGCCACCACAGCGACAGAGGTAACATTGTTTTCTACCAAGCAGTAAGGAGACTATAGTATGAACAGAAATGTGCTTGTGACCCTTTGCCAGGGCTTCTCTGGGAGGGTGTAAAAGCCACTAAACAAGTTCCAGATGCTTCCAGAGAACAGTGCAGCCATCAGGGAGTCTAAGGATTAGTCCATCTCCTCACTCGGAGCCTGGAATCTCAACCACTCCTTTGCAGAGCACCCCTTGACCAGCAGTGGGATAGAGGGGGGGGGGTAATCAGCCCTTTCCCAGACCCGTCCCAGGGACCTGTTGGGCTTACCAAGGCTTTGCCTGGCAGAAGGTAGCACAGATGCTGTCCTTGGAGTGCGAGCACTCACACCTGTTCAGCGATCTCTTGCGACGCCTTGGCGGGCTTCCCAAGCCATAGGGAGCAGTTTGTCTGTTAAAACAAAAGAAATCAAATAAGCAATGCAGGCTTGGGAGGCAGCCAAGCCATAAAACAAAAAACAAAAAACACGCCATCTGTAGACACAAGGTGAAGAGACCAAGGATATTTCTAAAGCCTATAAAATTCAGCTCTTGCCTCCCACCCACCACTTTTCCTCCCACCACCCTTACCGGTAGCCTGGACTAGCATCAGCCAGCAAGTACTGGACTGCAAGTGGAGTTTTATCCTCCTTGAAGCCGCTCAGAAACACAGGGAAACATTCCCATGCAACAGTGATTATTCAGCATGCAGACCAAGTTTAACAGCAGAAGCAGTTCAGCTTCCTTCCATCCGGCTCTAACGGAGTTTCCAGTGCCCAGTTTGCCAAGCAGCAAGAGGCCCTCCTTCCCACAAACACACACAACAGTGTTGTATGCACAGGACATGTTACACGTTAAAATGTCTTCGGGCTCTAACAGGTTCTTCTGATCACAGCATACTTTTATAGCTGTTGACGTGTGTTCATTCCCTTTCCATCTTTGATCACAATCCACCCCCACCACCTCCAAACTCCTCCCAGAGTTTGGGAATGGCAGAGACGGCAGCTATTTTCAGAGCAAGTTGTTACTAATGATTCTACATTAGCAGGCGTAATTATAACCACACCTGAATGAGAACGTCTGTTGGGACTGGATAGAAAGGTGGCAGCCCCGGGTCTGAAAAGAGCTCTGCGTCCCAGCCACAGGTTCGTAATGCCAAGCCCCATTAGAAATATTGGCATCTGAAAACGAGTGTTTGGAGTAACAGATGTAAAAGAAAAGTAGTGTGTGGCAAGTTGGAATTGCCACATTTTAATTTTTTTATGGTGGCAATTTGAAGGTTTTTTAGGATAACTACTATGGGGGGGGGAGGGGAATTACAATCACAAGGGGATTGACTTCCTGAGCTTTCATGCCATCTATTTGGTGACAACATGAAGCAAGCAGCTGTAATCCCTAGAGGAAACAGGAGTTGTCCTTTTCTGTTGTTCCTATTTGCACTGTTATCTGCAACAGGTGACACACAAACTGGGATTCATTCTGTCCCCAGCTCACCCCCCCCCCCCCAACCTTGGCCAACAACTACCAGCCAGAGAAATCCCTGCTTTTAGATCAATCATTTACTTATTAATTATCAGCAACATTCTCCGGAATAGCTACGCACATGCTCACCCTGGGGTGTTGACCCAGATAATATCCAGGTGACAGAAGTAAATGCACTCCTTGTCCTGCCAGCTGTTGCAGGAACATCTCTTTGTCCTGGGGTGCCTGCTGCTGGTTGCAGCTAGGTGGGACTCAAGGGGAGGACGGCCCATACCTGCAGCGGAGGGAAGAAAAATGGATCAGTCATGCTATAGGTTTAAGAGCTCTGGAATGCACAATGGTATGTAAACGCTGCAATTACACCTCTATCAGGGATTAAGTTGATTTCAATTTCCAGAGCAGTTTTACAGTAGGTGCAGCCTTGCTGATTAGGCAGTACGATCATAAAAGCACTTGCATAACTCAGCAGGGGAGTTTGCTAGAAAACCTGGAGCGACCAGGTACTGTAAAGGTAAAGTGGCACTGCTAGGACACCTTTTGCTTTTTCTGGCAATCCCAGGCAGTGTAACTCGCTGGCAAATTGCACGTTATTTATCTGCCCACAAACAAAAACACTGAGAGGCAGCTATCTTCCTGCACATGCCTTCAACGCATGGTTGCGGGCTACATGTTTATTTATTTTTTTCTGTCTTGGCTTCTTATCAAGCTAGGACTGCAATCTGCATGTGCAAGTTCTCCGTGCCAGGCGCTAAAGCAGGCACTATGCAGTGTCACTAGTGCACACAAGCAAACAGATTTCAATCCAAGGGAGGAAATGGTGCAAATGCAACGTGCAGGCTGATCTCCTAAAAAACAGGGTCTGGGATGGACAATTGCAAGGGGGTTAGCAAGAGTCTGCCCCCTCTCCCATGGGGCCCTAACGCCTAGCTCCGCGGAGGAGCAGAGAGCGGTTACACAGGCAGCCAGGGGGATCTGCTCTGGTGACGTGAAACTTCATAATGCTCCGGCAAGCAGCTGGCAGGCTCAGAGTCTGAGCCAGGAGGACTCATCCCCAGCACACCTGCCCGCAGGTGCCACTTTCCTCTGCAGGGGCATCTTCCAAAACCCAGCGCAAGGAAATCCCCCTTTAAAAAGCGTGCAAGAAAACCAGGAGGGGGCTCACCTTCTCCCAGCAGGATGCAAAGGGTGATGGCGAGAGACCAGAAGCCTGCGGGGCGGGTTACCATGGTGGCTAGGTTAAGCCTGGACCAGGAGGGGACGCTGAGCGCTGCCTTTCCCCAGACCGGCCCGTAGCTCTCCTGGAGCCGGAGCCGCACCGGGCAGGTGCTTTATAGCGCCGCCGGCCGCCGCGTCACGGCCCGGACCCGCCCCCCAGCATGGGACGGGGGCCGATGAAAACAAAACCAGAAACTAGGCGGCGAGCCAGCGGCGGCAGCCCGCCCCCCCGCGCGGGACACGGCGCTGGGCCCGGCCCCGGGACCCCCAGCACCGCGGCCCGAGTGCGGCTGGCTCAGCCGGGGGGTCCCGCTCGGCCCCGGGGCCAGAGCGCACGTGGGGCTCGCTCTGCCCGCAGCGCTGTGCAGGGGACCGGGGGCAGGACTCCGGGGCTTTGCGCCCGGGCTGGTGGGGCAAAGGGGGCAGCCCGGCTCCCCCCCTTTGTGCAGCTCGGGGCGGGGAGCCGAGACAGGCCCGGGGGGGCAGGAGAGCAGATTACAGGTACGCCAAGGAGAGCCACAGGCGACATAGGGACCTGTTCAGTCAGGTCTTCAGGGAGCTGATTTGCATCCTTAATGAACCACAGACTGCGCCCGGCTTCGGGTGTGAAATCCCCTCAGTGTGTGTGCGGGGAGGCCGGGGGGAGTCAGCCAGTCCGGGGGGGGGGGGGGCGCCAGACCTTTGGGGTCTGAAATAAGCAGCACCCCCCCCCCCCAAGAGACATGATAAATGAGCGTGCAAACCACAGACAAATGTGTGGGGAGGGGGATCAATTCCCTGGCTGTTGTTCAGTGTTCAGAGCCCGGAGACGCAATCCGGAGCTGGTTTTCCCTTCGCCCCCGCTGGGTGGATCCGGTGAAGCCCCCACCCACCCACCCCCCCCCGGGTCTGGAGAAGGCCCGTGCTCTGGAACAGCTTGGCTGGAAGAGTGTTTTCATCTGTCATGACTTCACCTTTAGATCCTTTTGCATCGAGGCAAAGGCAGGTCTGATGGAGCCTCATTGTTTCATGATGCTGTAATCCCAGGCGAAGGACAGAGGCAGCCTGCCGAGGTGGCCAGCAGGTGGAGCCGAACTGGAGCAATCGGGAAAGAGACAGCCCCATAACTGAGCAAAACACATCGGTGGCCACCCAGTTAGCAGACAGCCCCTGGCCCTCACTAAGAGCAGCAGTAGGGCTTTGCTTTGCTTTGCTAAAGCACAGTTTCCTCTAGTCACATCCATGGCTGAGGTCTCAGAGACCGGGCGCTATTATCGTGCCTGGTTTGCAGCCAGGAAATTGAGGCACAGAAGTCACACCAGGAGGTTGTGACAGAGCCAGGACTAGAACCCAGCTGTCCTCCATCACAGCTAAGCCAGCCCGCTTCTAGAGAGAGCATTCCAGTCCTGCTGCAAAAGCTCAAACCCCTAATGCCTGAGCCAAAGGCAAATCTCTTGTGTGAGCAGTACTGGGGCTAGGACACTGCTGAGCTGGTCTGACTCTGTCCAGAAGGCAGTGGTGCACACACACACATGCGTCAATAGATAAGAATGTTTATTAATGAGGGCAGGATTTCCTCTCCTAGCAATACTGGCTGTACTACCAGCAAAAGAGGACATGGAAGAAGAGAGAGACGTTTACAGCATAGTAGGAGAGCAGCTCAGGGGTCTGGCAAAATCAGGTGTAAGGGAAGCAAGGCTGTGACCGTGAATACCGACCCCACATCCACTAGATGATCTCTGTGTTACCTTAAGTGTTTCCCCAGGAATTGAAATGAGAGGAGGGTCTTTGAAATTACAGGGAGGGTTGGAAAACAACTCAATTGGCAACACTGACCACTAGGGAGTCTGGGGGAATTCGGGGGGGGTGGGGGGGTGCGTACACCTCCTGTGCCACAGACACATCAGGCAGTTCCTCCATTGATTATGGTTGCTCACTAGTTGTGGTATTTCTTCACAGGTGATGTCAGCGCAATCAATATCCTCTGTCACAGTCTTCTAACAGTCCTTCCTTGGCCTCCCTCACTTTCTCTTTCCTCCCTTGGGTACCCAATTCAGTGCAGTTCCTATTTTTTTAAACGAAGGTTCATCCTAACATGAATTTCAGACGCTTCACATGGCCAAGTGAGCACCTGGGAAAAGCTTGTTAAAGCCACCTTCAATGAACACTTTTTTTTTACAGTGGACTTAACAAGCTTATGGTCCATATAGACCAAGAACAGCCTGGTAAATATGTGTTAGGCCGCACTATGTTTTTAAAAAAATATGGGCCCAGCCCACAGAGTTATTCTTCTTTTCCTGGTAGAGACATGACCTGCCGGACACGCCAACCAGCTACAGCACTTCCCAAGTGATACAAATCACTTATTCATTCTCATGGGTCAAAAGAGTTTTAGACGCTCTCATAAAACCCAGCCGAAAACAAGGTGGAAAGAGCAAGCAACTCCTCGTCAAACTGTGAGCCTGAGAGCAGCTGAGAGATGAGCAGCCTATAGACACAAGCTGGGAACGAGGCTGGCCCCAAACTCCCTTTAACTAAAGGTTCCTTAGTCATGGGCAGAAGGCTAGAAAAAAGGCAAGGCCCTTGAAATGGGAAATAACTGATTTGATAGAAGAGGACGATGTCTTAAAAACATCCCGAAGTCCTTTCCAACCCTTGCTGAGGCGTATGTCTACACTGCAATTGGAGGTAGGGTGACCAGATGTTCTGATTTTATAGGGACAGTCCCGATATTTGGGGCTTTTTCTTATATAGGTTCCTATTACCCCCCACCCCCGTCCCGATTTTTCACACTTGCTGTCTGGTCACCCTAATTGGAGGCCCGCAGCTGGCCTGTGCCAGCTGACACAGACTCACAGGGCTCCGGCTAGGGCTGTTTTTAATTGCGGTGTAGATGTTCGGGGTTGGGCTGCAGCCTGAGCTCTGGGACCCTCCCACATCCCAGGGTCCGAGAGTCTGGGTTCCAGCATGAGCCCAAACATTGATACCGCCGTTACATGGCCCCTTAGCCCGAGCCCCATGAGCCCATGTCAGCTGGCCAGCCATGGCTTTTTAGCTGCAGTGTAGACATACCCAGAGAGGGATTGGATAATGCACTTCAAGGATCAAGCTCCCTTTGAGCCCAGGGGTCTGATTCAGTGTAGCAGCATCCTGGACACCCAGATCTTGATGTGCAGGGAGGTGCTGGGAACAGGAGTAAGCCTAGAAACAAGAGCTATGATCCCTCTGGGCATTTGGAAGAGGCTACCTGGCAGTCCTGCTAATCTAGGGAGTTCTCCAGGAAGGCATTTTTTTAAGTTTCTCAGGAAGGGAGTGCAACCTTTTACCTGTTTGCTCAAGCTATTTAGGTTTTGATTGTATCACTGTCATGAATCGACACAAGCTGCTGTCAATGTGGTAAACCAGCGCAGCCTTGTGTAAAATGGAACAAGCACTAAAAATCATTGTGAAGAGCCCCAAGGAAAAGGGAGGAAAGCGAAGAGTCTGTCAAGAAGGAGAGCTGTTTGGAGTGGAATTTGTGTGAGCATTAACTCCTGCTAATTGTGGTAAGGTATTTCCAAGAGGCAGAAGGAGTTTAATTGACTTAGCAAGCTTAAAATGTACTGTCACTGAACAACAGTGAGAAGAAAATTTTTCATGGGAAATGAACACAAAAGGAACACGAACAAAGCAGGAACAGAGTTAGACTTAAATTCAAATGAATAGTCCTGGGAAAACATAACATTATTCACCTAGAAGCAGAGACCAAGTACATGGTGCAGGATAGAACAGGGCTGTTTTAAGAGAGGTGTCGTCTACTGCGTTGGGGATGAAAGGAGATAACAGATGAGGATGGAGGGCAGAGGAAGATTGTACAGTAGGTGGCAGAGGAAAGGACAAAGTGGCTGAGAAGGTAGCCAGGTGGACAGGGAGGAGGGACTGCTCAGCAGATGACATCAATGTTAGTGAAAACAGAGAGAAAAAATAACGAAAAAACAAAGAGAGGAGTGTAAGAGAAAACTCCAAGATGTAAAGCAAAGACGTAGAAAGTCCTACAGAGGTAAAGGAGGGAAGTTTCTAAGACATCTAATCTTACACAAATGCAATAATCATTCTAAAGACAATAAGGAAACATAATAGCAGCATTAAATGTAACTCACCGGATTATAATTCCAGTATTGCGTAATAGCAGAGTGATGCCATGGCTGGGATAGTATGAGGTATTCAGGCTACGGACTAGAACCTAGATGACCTAATAAGCTCTAATTTCCATGATCCTCTGATTCTGATCACTGTACTATGAAATGAGATATTCTCGAAATGGAGACGGTAAAGCAGGGATGCCAGCACGCTGCAGGGATGTTAAGTTATCCACATGCAAAAAAGGCTACAGGAATGATGTCAGCACTGTTTGGAAGAGAGGCGCTTTAAGGTACGGAAAACTCAGAAGAGAACAGTAGATGCTACAGGCATCTGTGTGAAATACCAGACAGAGCCAGGAACTGGAGGCTTACAAAGGTTCAATTACCAAAGGAATCAGCAGAGGATTCCTTTACTCCAAGAGCCAGGCTGTCACTTGGGAGGAAGGATAGCCTAGTGGTTATAGTGTTACCCTGGGATTCAGGAGGCCTAGAGAGTCAGTGCCCTGCTTTGCTACAGATGTCTTGTGTGATTGCAGGTTGGTCACTAAGGGCTAGATTTTTAGATGCCTAAAGAATGAGAACTAATGGCTTTCTTTGACCCCCAAATACAGAAACACTTACATTTCTGCTTCCTGTATGGCCCCTGTTCCATGGGTGAATCCCATGCCAATCCCACCAGCACCCAAATCACTAAGAGGAGCAATGGAAAGGAGTCGGAGGGAATGCGTCTAAACAAAGCCACCAGCAAAACTACTCCTTGGTCCTAAATTCATGACTCGCTTGCACCAGACTTTGGCTTCTGCCTCCTGCCTCTGGCTTGCACCAGACTTCGGCTCCTGTTGTTTTTCTTTTCCCTTCTGGTAACAGGAGAACATTTCCCCACCTTGTTGAAAGGAGTTTCAGGCAGACATGATGAAAGGGACAAAGTGTTTTAAGAAAAGGGACACCCCGCGCAGCTCTCATGAAATGTCATATCTAGAAGCAAGAGGGAACAAACAGGAAAACAGTTTAACCATTGAGAGGAAGGGATGCTGACATGTGCTTGGAACTCGCAGGAACAATGGGATGACGTAACTGTGCAGAATTCTCCAAGATGGATGGAAACACATAGCCAAAGCACTTGCCTTTAGGTACAATAGCAAAACTTTTCCACAGTCGGCTTCCCCCCACCGAAGTCCTGTTCGAAGGCAGCACAGGAAGGGACACAACATCACATTTCCTTTTGGAGAAGCCCCAGAGCTACATCGTCAGCAGTTGTAAATCGGTGCTGTTCTGTAGACATCCGTGGAGCTACGCCAGTTACAACAGCGGAGGGTCTGGCTCCTTATATTCCACACTGTCTGTGAAGCAGCTCACAATGCCTGTGTCGCGTTTCCTGCTGTATATTTGTCAGGGTAAATGGTCAGAGATGCCATTCCTTCTCTAGGGGGTTGATCCTGCACTGAGCAGATGCAGGGCTTTGCACATGTAGGTTCAAAGATGCTGAGCATGGCAGGGATGACCCCAATCCTGTATGAACAAAGGTGCAGATGGGTAGCTGCCAAGTGACTACTACCTGGTATTAGGACTGAAGGAGGGGAGTATGTAGCTACGGGTAAGTCTCTGCTACAGCGCTGCAGCTGGGCCACTCTAGTGTCGCAGTGTACATGCTGCCTAAGAATGGGGTTTCCATCAGTGTAGTTAATGAATCTCCCCAGGTGGAAGAATTCTTCCATCGATCTAGCTGCGTCTACGGTGCAGGTTTGGTCAACCTAACTATGTCGCATAGGGCATGAAATTTTTCACAGCTGTATGCATTGTAACTAGCTCAACCTACGTTTTAGGTGTAGACCAGGCCTCGGTGTGCTTAGCCCCTTGACTCCTCAGATACACCTGTTCTCCACCTCCTACCCTGCAGGTTTGCAATGGGCATGCTGGGCACTTCAGGCCTGCTAGTGTTCCATGCAGAGGGCTGCACTTCCCCTTGCACCCACATGCAGCCTCCGCTTGCCCTTGCAGTGGAGCGCAGAACTTTGTGCCCCTTGCCACACACTACAAAAGGCTAAGAAGTGTCAAGACCTACGTGCTCGTTAGCCTCAGAGGCAAAGAACTTATTTGTCTTCTGCACAATGTGTTTTCCTGTGGTTTGCAATACCAGCTACTAAACACAGCGTGAGGCGACGTTCACATCCATCTGCAGCGTCAAGATCTTTGTCTGGTTTCCCCCCTCTGGGAATTTGGGGAAAGGAATCCCTGTGCCTTTAGACAGGCCGGGGGGAGCTGACACCCCTTGAGTTCTAGCCCTGGATCTGCCACTGACTGGTTGAGTAGCCTTGCACCAGATGCTTGGCCTCTCTATGCTGTGATTTCCCCATCAGTCGCGATAGGGGTGATATTTACCTCAGATATTGTCAGGATTAATTTGCTCCGTGTTGTACAGCACTCTGAGGAGGCAAGATGCTGTAGAAGGGATGAGTCGTGCTTGTGGGATAGTCGAGCGCTTTTCTGATTGAGAATTTCAGTTGGCAGCTAATGCCTGATGGCTAATAAAGAAAACACCAATAGAAGGGTGGCCCCATTGTTCATTTTAACCCCCTGCACTCATGTCAAGCACCTGTCAGGGATAGCCCTGCATCAGTGCAGGGGGTTGGACTAGAGGACCTCTCGGTGTCCCTTCCAGCCCTACATTTCTAAGATTCTGTGTCCAAGGTCTTAGTGGTAATTTGAACAAGAGACACATTTTCCCCGGGGGGTAACCGGAGTTATACCAATGCTGGACTTGGCTCTGGATGTCATTGGAAAGAATGGGGCACATATGGTGCAATGGGGCAGCCTGGCAGCACTAGGGAACTGCATTTCCCGGACAGGCCTGGTACACTATGTGCTTCAGCATTCAAAGAGCTGAAGGGCTGGAATTTAAGTAACTGTTAATGAAAACCCAAGTCCAGGAAAAGATGTAAATTAGAAGTGGGAGGAAAGGAGCATTGAATGGCTGGAGGACTATGAAATCTACTAGATTATCTCTGTGGGGTACTTCTAAGAGGTTTATCAGCCTGTTATATCAGTGATAGTTAGTTAGTTAATTAGTTATTTAATAAAGGGAAACTAGCGCCTTTTGCCTCTAGGCCACAAGTTCAAATCCAACCAGGAAGATACTGGGCAAAAACTGGCCATTTGGTACCTTTTGTGAAACATCCATCCTTAATGCTAACAAATTCTGGAAGGGATATTAAACCGTGTGCATCAGGGCTTAACCCAGTATTTGACTGTTAGAGATTGGGATGAGACCTGGGATGAGTGGAGGGAGCAGATCATCCTACCCTACATCATCTACTGCTGGGTTCTTACACATTCCTCTAAAGCATATGGTGCTGGCCACTGTCAGAGCCAGAATCCTGGGCTAGATGGACCTTGGATCTGATCCAGTCTGGCAAGTCCTGCATTCCAGTCCACTGCCTATCAGTTATGTGACCACCCCCATAAGCTAGTGCTGCTATGAGCAACTTTCCCATTACAACCCATTGGCCCATATTAGTGATGTGTCAAGTCTGGTAAACTATTGCCCTGGAGATTCCATCACATAATGATCTTTCATAACATCAGCTAAGAACCTGCTGGTTTGGTTTTTGAACCTCAATAATAAAGGGCCTTCTGATGATGCTGTTCCCCATTAGGAAGACTCAGTGAAAGACAATGATCAGGGAGCCAGCTGTATCCACTGAGCCTGGAATGAAGCACCTATGAATGAAGTCCCAGACACAGAACCAGGTGAGTATCTGACTGTCTGTTGCAGGGACAGTTTGTCAGTTTGACCGTGTGCGTGATTGTTTGAAAAGTGTGAATTGGGAGTGCTTTGTTCCAGGTGGGCCTGGCTGTTATAAAAAGGCAGTCAGCTGTGAACCAACGGAAACTCATGGCGATCGGGGGAGGTCCCGGATGACTGAAAAAAGGCTAATGTAGTGCCCATCGTTAAAAAAGGGAACAAGGGGGATCCGGGGAACTACAGGCCAGTCAGCCTCACCTCCGTCCCTGGAAAAATCATGGAGCAGGTCCTCAACGAATCAATTCTGAAGCACTTAGAGGAGAGGAAAGTGATCAGGAACAGTCAGCATGGAGTCACCAAGGGCAAGTCATGCCTTACTAACCTAATTGCCTTCTATGAGGAGATAACTGGCTCTGTGGATGAGGGGAAAGCAGTGGATGTGTTATTCCTTGACTTTAGGAAAGCTTTTGATACGGTCCCCCACAGTATTCTTGCCAGCAAGTTAAAGAAGTATGGGCTGGATGAATGGACTATAAGGTGAATAGAAAGCTGGCTAGATCGTTGGGCTCAACGGGTAGTGATCAATGGCTTCATATCTAGTTGGCAGCCGGTATCAAGTGGAGTGCCCCAAGGGTCAGTCCTGGGGCTGGTTTTGTTCAATATCATCATTAATGATCTGGAGGATGGTGTGGACTGCGCTCTCAGCAAGTTTGCAGATGACACTAAACTGGGAGGAGTGGTAGATATGCTGGAGGGTAGGGATAGGATACAGAGGGACCTAGACAAATTAGAGGATTGGGCCAAAAGAAATCTGATGAGGTTCAACAAGGACAAGTGCAGAGTCCTGCACTTGGGACAGAAGAATCCCATGCACTGCTACAGACTAGGGACCGAATGGCTAGGCAGCAGTTCTGCAGAAAAGGACCTAGGGGTTACAGTAGACGAGAAGCTGGATATCAGTCGACAGTGTGCCCTCGTTGCCAAGAAAGCTAATGGCATTTTGGGCTGTATAAGTAGGGGCATTGCCAGCAGATCGAGGGACATGATCATTCCCCTCTATTCGGCATTGGTGAGGCCTCATCTGGAGTACTGTGTCCAGTTTTGGGCCCCACACTACGAGAAGAATGTGGATAAATTGGAAAGAGTCCAGCGGAGGGCAACAAAAATGATTAGGGGGCTGGAGCACATGACTTATGAGGAGAGGCTGAGGGAACTGGGATTGTTTAGTCTGCAGAAGAGAAGAATGAGGGGGGATTTGATAGCTGCTTTCAGCTACCTGAAAGGGGGTTCCAAAGAGGATGGATCTAAACTGTTCTCAGTGGTAGCAGGTGACAGAAGAAGGAGTAATGGTCTCAAGTTGCAGTGTGGGAGGTTTAGGTTGGATATTAGGAAAAACTTTTTCACTAGGAGGGTGGTGAAGCACTGGAATGGGTTACTTAGGGAGGTGTTGGAATCTCCTTCCTTAGAGGTTTTTAAGGCCCGGCTTGACGAAGCCCTGGCTGGGATGATTTAGTTGGGAATTGGTCCTGCTTTGAGCAGGGGGTTGGACTAGATGACCTCCTGAGGTCCCTTCCAACCCTGATATTCTATGATTCTATGAACACCATGTGCTTCCGCAGCACAGAACTGCCAGCTCCTCCAACAGCCCGATCCAGGCTTAGAGAGGAGATGTGAGCTGGTAAAAAAATTGGCAATCTTCCCAGTGCTAAGAGGTTTGCTGAACTTTTCAATGTAAACAATCCCCCCTCTCAAAACAAATCACACAAACAAAAAAGGCACCATGTAACTGAGACTTTGTGCTCATCTTTTTGGGTGTGTGTCAGGCAAGTTAATGCTGACCCTTTTTCCATGCATGGAAAAGTTGAGCCGTAGGGAAATATTTGTAGGTAAGAAGTAAAGTGCTTAATGGAGTTAAATTGAATGTCAGTTACAAATCTGTCCCGGGTGTCTGTCTGATTACATACACTTTTTGCCCAAAGGGCAAGAAAAGAAACATGGAGTGTATGTTTAGACAGCCCCATGGAGACATTCCTTGTAAGCTGGGTGTTCATTGGAGCACTTTCATGTGGATGCCTGAGTCACTCCACCCTGATTGCAGAGCTGTCCTCAGCCATCCAAGGTGATGAGTGACCTGGAATTTGTAATTACAGTAGGGTACAATACAATTAATCACCATTGCTGGTCTGACTTCTATCTCTAGCTGCTTTATGATGCCAAAGCATTGCAGCAAGTGCATGAGAACAGCTTGTAGGTATGCAAAAGAGCAACTTCCAGCTGAGACAAGCTCAGCAGAGCTCCTACAATCCCTGCTAGACAGGAGGATCTCTTTGTACTCCCCTGAGACAGCTGCTTTCTGCTGATGGCAAAGTGTCCTGGTTCAAGTCACAGACACAGCAACAGTCAGCACATAGCCCAGCTGATGGGGCACCTAACTCATTACTGAAGTCCCCCTTAAGTGGCTAACATCTGTCTGGTCACCAGCTTATATTAATTGTGATTCACTAGCCGTTACCTACAGCCCCCAACTAAAACCTCTCCAGTGCATCATCAAGGATCTACAACCTATCCTGAAGGACGATCCCTCACTCTGATAGATCTTGGGAGACAGGCCAGTCCTCACTTACAGACAGCCCCCCAACCTGAAGCAAATACTCACCAGCAACCACACATCACTGGACAAAACCACTGACCCAGGAACCAAACCCTGCAACAAACCCCAGTGCCAACTCTGTCCGCATATCTATTCAAGGGACACCATCATAGGACCTAACCACATCAGCCACAGCTCGTTCATCTGCACATCTACCAATGTGCTATATGCCCTCATGTGCCAGCAATGCCCCTCTGCCATGTACATTGGCCAAACCGGACAGTCTCTGCGCAAAAGAATAAATGGACACAAATCTGACATCAGGAATTATGATGTAAGCAGAGTCAGGATGAGCTCTACCCTGACATCTGGTGGTGAATTATGGCGAGTGTGGAAAAGAACTCCAGGGGCTGATCTTGTTTGCATAGGCACACCCACTCGCCTGGCATGAAACAACAGCAACTCAAAGTGGTTACTTTGGCTGGTGTGGGATCCCCAGTTTCTTTGTTATTGGGGCAGGAAGAATAAAGTTTTGTTACCCTGATTCTGTGAATCAAGGGCAGTGAACCTGTTGTATGACAGAAGGACAGAGTGAGTCCATCACCATTACCTAAGTAGCACTTGCTTGACAAGGGGCATGGGTTACAAAACCCAGTGAATAGAGAGAGAGAGGATGGGGACAGGTATTTGTACCTGATGGTATGGCCCCCTCCCCGAGGGGTTGAAACACCAATTGCACTACCTCCTCTCTCCACTGTTGAATGTCAGAGCTAACTTTGATTCCATTAGAAGTCTAATTACAGACTGCTGAGCTGAATTCACTTTGGGCCAATGGTACACTAGCACTGGGGCTCCCCTACTACTATGAGCTGAAATCACAAAAGAGCTGAGATCACTGAGGCTGTGTTAACTAGTGGGGGAGCCTGAAGCTATATTGCTAAGCGGCTGGCGAAGCAGCTAGCAGAGTGGAGCCTCATGGGGACGGTTGGAGCGGAGCGGAGCTGAGCGACTCACAGGTCGGTGAGCAGGGTGGAGCGGCTGGAGAAGCAGCGAGCAGAGCAGAGCGGAGCCTTGTGGGAGCGGCCCAAGGAACGGCTGAAGTGGAGCAGAGCTGAGTGGCTCACAGGTCGGTGAGCAGAGCGGAGCAGCTGCCAGAGCAGCTCGTGGACGGCGGGAGCGGCTCATGGGACAGCTGGTGGAGTGGAGCGGCTCGTGGAGAAGGCTGCGGCGGAACCCACAGAGAGGCAGCCGGTCGGCCTTGGATCACGTAAGGTGCCCCTTAACACCCTGTGTGCCTCCCCCCCCCCCGCTTGAACTCTGGGGCTGCACTGACCAGGGACAGAGACTTTGGGGGGTTGTTGGACTTTGGGGACTTTGGTGATCCTTGGGTTGCTGGACCCAAGAGACTTTGGGGGGTTGTTGGACTTTTGGGACTTTGGTGATCCTTGGGTTGCTGGTTTCAAGAACCCAAGGGAAAGGACACAGCCCAATTTGCTGGGGTGAGTTTTTTTGCTCATGAAGCCTGTTTGTGGTGTTTTTCCAATTTAACGCTGATGTTGTTTACCTCATGTTATTAAACATTTTCTGTTACACTCAGACTCTGTGCTTGCGAGAGGGGAAGTATTGCCTCTTAGAGGCGCCCAGGGGGTGGTATGTAATTGTCCCAGGTCACTGGGTGGGGGCTCGAGCCGGTTTTGCATTGCGTTATTGAAACGGAACCCCTAGATACAGAACCCAGCCCTTGTTGCTGCCAACTTAGATGGGCAGAAGGGTTACAATAACATTCAAAAACCAGTAGGAGAATACTTCAATCTCCCTGGTCACTCAATAACAGAATTAAAAGTGGCAATTCTTCAACAAAAAAACTTCAGAAACAGACTCCAATGAGAAACTGCAGAACTGGAATTAATTTGCCAACCGGACACCATCAAATTAGGCCTGAATAAAGACTGGGAGTGGATGGGTCATTACAAAAACTAATTTCCCCCTGCTGATACTCACACCTTCTTGTTAACTCTTTGAAATGGGCCACCCTCATTCCCACTACAAAAGTGATTTTTCTTCCTTTGGTACTCTACTGTTGAGAATTGCCTACTTCCACTTTAATTGAATTATCTCGTTAGCACTGATCCTCCACTTGGTAAGGCAACTCCCATCTTTTCATGTACTATATATACGGTATATACCTGTGACTGTATTTTTCACTACATGCACCTGATGAAGTGGGTTTTAGCCCACGAAAGCTTATGCCCAAATAAATTTGTTAGTCTCTAAGGTGCCACAAGGACTCCTCGTTGTTTTTGCTGATACAGACTAACATGGCTACCACTCTGAAACCTATCTTTTTCTCTGGTTCATTCTTTGGTTCGGGGTTTTGGAGGGTAAATATTTGTTTTTATGGCAAAGCCAGAAAGTGATGCCTGCTTTTTAAGACTAAATATTCTTTTCAAGGAAAATCAAAAGAGGAAAGAAGAGAGAAAAATATATGTGTCACCTTTAAACCATAATAACACTGCTTTCAGAATGGGACCATGGTATCGGGTCATTATGAATGAATTATTGGTGTTATTTATTTATTTATTTGCAATCCCACCTAGGTGCCAGGAGCCCATTGTGCTCAATGCTGTACAAGCAGTCCCTGCCCTGAAGAGCTCACAATCCCAGTGTAAGATGAGCAGGGACAGTTGGATAAAAGAAGCAGGCGGGAGAGTGCAAGGCAACAAGGAGATTGTTATAAATAATACCAACAAAACTCATCGCAATAAGTACCTAGGAGTTGCTATACTGGCTCAGACATGGGGTCCATCTAGCCAGTTTCCTGTCTCTGACTGGCCAACACCAGATGCTGCAGAAAAGGTATAAGAAACCAGTGGTGCTGGAAGGACTGCAAATGATGGGGGCCCCTAAGCAAATAAAACATGTCACATTTGAGGGGAGTTGCAACCCCATGCACCAGGTTGCAATGCCACTTGTTCAAATTTGGCCTGCCTCCCTCCACTGTCATGCCAGTAGGGAAGAGTCTCATATCTTACACCACCCAGCTCCAGGCAGAGGCCAAAAGGGTGGGGACCCCTCCTTGTTACACCCCTGCCAAGACTCCCCCCCTTGTTACACCCCTGCCAAGCTCAGATTCTCAAAAGTGGGGGGCGATGACCCTCCCACACATCTCCAGCACCCACGTGAGAAACTCTGCAACTGTTTTGGTTTCCTGGCCCCTCCACTTTTGCAGTCCTTCCAGTGCCACTGGCTTCTCACACACAGCCAGTCACCAAGTTCCAGGGCCGGCTTTAGGCCAATTCCACCAATTCCCCCGAATCGGGCCCCGTGCCTAAGAGGGCCCTGCGTCCAGTGGCAGGGCCGCCCAGAGTGGGGGGCAAATGGCAGAGAATCCCTTCCCTGGCTAGAGGCACCTTTTTAATTTTTACTCACCTGGAGGCACTCTGGGTCTTTGGTGGCACTTTGGCGGTGGGTCCTTCAGTGCCACCTAAGACCTGGAGTGAGTGAAGGACCCGCCGCCAAAGACTAGGAGCACGGCCGGGTGAGTACAAGCCCCGCGTGTTTTTTTTATGTGTTTTTTTTTTTTTTTTTTAGTCATCCCTGTCGGGGCCCCGTCGAAACTGTTCGAATCGGGCCCCGCACTTCCTAAAGCCGGCCCTGCCAAGTTCCCTTGAGAGGGGCTTTCTGTGGTCAGTAAACCAAAAGAAAAGAAAGACTGAAGCATTTGCATTCTTACAGGCAAACTTCCCCTCCATGCTTGCAGCCAGGCAGAGCTCTCTTTGAGGAACTCTGGGAAGGGCTCCAACTCCTTTTTCTGGGCTTTTAAATGAGGAGAACTATGAGGACATCTTGGCTAGAAAATAGACAACAACAAGCAAAAGGTCTGTGGAGGGGCCTGAGCCACAAAGTTTGGAGCAAGATCTCAACTTCCTCAGAGCTCTGCAGGGATCTGCTCCATGGTTTTGGCCCTGGAATGCCCCACACCCCGTTACATGAATAACACCGCAAGCCCTATGGCTTATGGACTCAGACTGCCAGGGATGGGAGAATAATTAGGCTGTGAGTTGTAGGGCAAGATGTGCCAGCACTGAGGGCACATTCCAGCTCCTTCCAACCTCTGCCTGCTAAGCTCTGCTCCCAGCCCATTCCCAGTCTCTGTGCTGCTCCTTCTCTCTCCAAATCCCACCCCACAAGGAGTTTCCTGCTTCCATCACTACTCCCCATCTCCTCTTCGCGGGGCATCACCCACGGCCATCTGGATCTTGAGCAAGTCTTTGCAGCCTCTAAAGCAGCCACTGGTTTGGGTTAGCTTAACGTAAGACATATGGAGATGTCTGAGCCACATACTTCCACTCTGACCTTGGGCAAGACACTTAGCAGCGCTGGGCCTCAGCTTCTCCTCTGTAAAGTGGGAGCAATAGCACTGCCCAGCCTTATGCAGGCTGTTATGAGTAGGGCTGGATGAATAACAGATATTTTTGGTTCGCTGGCAAGTCCGCAAAAATTTGTTTTGGGTCAAACAATTTTTTTTCTACATTTTCGGTGAAGCAAGAAGTTGACAAAAGACATTTCAGGTTAAAAAAAAACCATTTAACGTGACAAAAATCAAAACGTTTTGTTTCAATTTTGTCAATTTTTTTTTCATTTTTTAAAAATAAAATTAAATGAAATTCTCTTTTGGAATTGAAAAACAAAATATTTTGATATTTCTTGGAATTCTTAAGGGTTTGGGTTTTTTTTTTAACCGAAACAGTTTGGCAAAAGCAACATGAAGTTGCAAAACAGTTCAGTGTCACCAAAATTGCGTTTTTCTCTGAAAAAAATGTTTTGTGTAAAAAAAAATGTCTCCCAGCTCTCGTTGCGAGGATAAATATGTTGAAGACGGTGAGGCACTCAGTAATGGGGCTGTATAAGTACCTAGGATGGCTAGATCCTCCTCACATGAAGTATGCTACAAGAGGGCAAAACACATTTGTTTTAATACTAGTGTTTTTGCTACTACCCTGTAAAGGTCACACAGGCTGTACACATCCTCTCCTGGTAAACATTCCCCATCGTCCGCAAACTGTACTCCTCCTTCCTAAAACAATGCACTTGTCCTGGTCATTTTATGACATTTAGAAAGCATTCAATAACGTGCTGAAGGACACATAACTGAGCAGGGACAACACTGATAACGTTGCAAACTGGCAAACAGAGTTTGATAGCTCCTGAGATACAGACTACTACCCTGTGTTTAGTAATAGGAATAGTTTATACAGGATAGACCCACTGGGTGTCTCCTCGGTAGACTCATCTTTAGCTGGCGTAATTTATCTTTCTTCGTACAAATAGAGCAAAGAGGTGTTTTCAGCCGGAAGGAGTTTTATTATAGTGTAGGAGAACAACAGAAGAAAGGAACACGGTGTCTCTGACAATCTGCAAGGAAATGAACACAAAATGGCTGCCTGGCTCGGTAGACAACCGAGACCTTAGGGATTTAGTGCTGCTGTATACAAAAACAGTCATAATACTTACCTAGCGCCACACACTGTGGTAGCAGTTTGCTTCGAGGTTCCACAAGCAGTTCTTTACATGCAGCTGAAAGAGCAGGTGCATGAGGAAGGGTGCATGTGTGTGCCACATGAATCATATTTGTAGGGCAAACAGATGGGTAGGGAAGGTATGGAGGGAACAAATGTATGGTGGGAAGGTTGTAGGGCACAGAGTGTATAAAACAGATGTGTGGGAGAAGGCAGATGTGTGGGGGGTGGGGCATGTGCGCTGGGACAGGAGTGAGTTGGTGGCACTATTTGTGGCAGTAAATAGCCCAGCTTGTCAACACACCTAAGATTTGGTTTCTGGGGGCAGGCTGGAACTCAGAGCCCCTTTGTGGTTCCACCTGAGACTTAGTTTGTTCAGGGGCCCAGAGCATGGACCAGCAATGGGTTGGGATGTGCAATGGGATGGCTAGGGATGGCAGTTTGAGCTTTGTTCTCTAGGGTGGTTGGGCAGTACCTCAGATGTGTTCTCGTTCGTAACATTTTCTAAGGTTCTACTGGGCCCAGGACCTTGGACAATGGGGATTGGGCTTTTTTCTAAAAAATAATATCCCAGATTTTCGAGTAACTGCTGGTTCTGGCTGCCCCCGTTTTGGGAACCCAACTGGAGATACCTTGGAGGGGGGTGGGGGTGGCTTTCAGAGGGTGTGTGTTACGTTATTTCTGAAAATCAGGCCAGAGGTCCAAGAACAGAGCATCCAAAATCATGCTAGTCACCTTGGAAAATCTCGACCGAATGTAAGTTAATTAAATAACTCTGAGAAAAGGCCTTTGAAGCCGTCTTTGATCAAATGACCTGGAATCACCAGTGCTGGCGTTCAGCTTCCAAAATTAGGGCCACTTCCAGCTTTCATTTTACACCCAGTGCTTCACTTTCCTGTACTGCTAGGAGTCAGCACCTGCTCCGGGTGCTCTCACTGAGTGCCCACAGGTGGGACAGAGGGTCCAGGTGCACCGAGGTGTAATACAAATGGCTGCGGATCAGAAACGAGGGAGGGGATCTTTTGGCACTTACTTTCGGACCTGATTTGTAACTCTTGCTCTGGTGAATTATGCTCCGGGAGAGTGGAGGCACAGGGACCTGTGTGCACAGCTCTGCCAGAATCATTCTCCCCTCCCTGGCGGTGCAGTTGTTTGAACCTCTTTATGGCTTGGTTAAATGTTCAAACCCTAAAGCATTGCCGGCAAAGCAGCAGCTGCAGATACTCCACTGTGCTAAGGTTGTCTGGGTATAATGTAGTGAAGCTTTGGCTTAGCTATGCCAGAAGGATAAGCAGGTCCAGAAGCACATGTGGGAGGATCCACTTACGTTAATAGTGCAATGAAGGAGTGTGAAAAATATGAGCTTTCAGACAGGCTATGGCAGCCCAGAGGGGTGATTTATTTGTATATGTGATGACCAGATATTAGGATGATAGATAGAAAAAGAAAAAAAATCAACCTGAGGAAACATTAGGCACTTCCAGAAAAACTTCTGTACACAGCGAGCAATTCGTGCAGAGCATGGACTCCGAAAGGCAGAGGAAGAAACTGCAATTGTGAAACAATCCATTCAAGATCTGACAAAGGTACTGCAGGATACAAACACGAGAGCTGAATGGCCCACATGTCACTGTGTTATTTTGCAGTGCTTTGTGTCCGGGGGTAGGATGGGGTCAGTTCAACTGTAATAATACCCAAAGGACCTGGGCACGAGGTGAGCTTTGGAGAAATGTCTTTCTGGGCCATGTCAGACCCTGTAGAGGGCCGGACTCACCCCTGCGGCGCCTCCGCTGGTCACTTCTGGGAATTAGCTCTTCCAGCCTCTGGAGCGCCCTCTGCAGGCCGGTGATCCAACTCATTCTCTCCTTCTCGGCGCCCGTGTCCCTCCCAGGACCCTGGTGCCCTTTGCTCTGGGTGCTGCCCCCTGGCAGTACCCACACGCTAGGTCTCCCCTCCCCGGGGAACCCCCACCCACTAACCCCACCTTGCCTCAGCACTAGGCCACTGCCAGTCACCAACTAGCCCCCACTCCCTGGGGCAGACTGCAGGATCAGCCACTCATCACTGGCAGGGTTGGGTTTGGACCCGCTGCCTTGGCCTACACCTGGGCTGCCCTCTGCAACCCCCAGTACCCCTTAGCCTAATGTTAGGCTGCAGCCTGGGGCTTTCCAGGCTGGAGCTCCCCAGCCTCTCCCCAGCCCTGCTCCACCCAGATACTCTGTCTCTGCTCCCTACAGCCAGGCCCTTCTCTCTCTGAAGGCAGAGAGAGACTCCTTGTGCACCTGGCTCCCAGCCTTTTTATACAGGCCAGCTGTGGCCTGACTGGGGTGTGGCCCAGCTGCGGCCGCTTCCCCAATCAGCCGAGCTTTTAGAGCTGCAGCCCTCTGCCAGGGCTGCTTTAAGCCCCTCCAGGCAGGAGTGGGGTAAGCACCCCGCTACAGACCCACTTCTGGGGGAGCTCAGCACCAGAAAAGAAATCCCACCATCCAAGGGAGTGAAAGTTGGTGGGATTTTTTTTTTTTGGTACGTTTGCCACCATTTGTGCTTATGCAATAAAGGGAATGTGCCCTCTGTTACCACTGAGAGACCTCTGCGTTGTGCCATACCAGAGTGGGCCTGGTGCTAGGGGACTGTGCCGTTCAGGCCTTGGCTTCCCTGCCAAAAAAAAGTACATTTTTTTAAATCTCAGGGTAACTGTGACCCAGGGCCCTGTTGGTGCCAGCTGGCAGAGGGCACAGGGGGTCCATAATGTTTTACAGGGATCCCTTGGGTCAGATAGCTGCATAATGGTTCAACGGGGGGGGGGGGGCATGTGAGGGTTCTACCAAGGGTCAGTAGCCTGCTGGTCATCATAACCATTGGGAAATGTCTGTGCGGATAATAGTTAAGGAGTCTATACTGAAAGTTATGTTCTTAAGGTCTTGGATTAATGCAGGTCACTAGGAGGAGACATACCTCAGACATACCTTTCAGGCAGGAGGTAATAAACGCCGACTGGCTAAGCAGCAGTTCTGCAGAAAAGGACCTGGGGATTACAGTGGACAGTGTGCCCTCGTTGCCAAGAAGGCCAATGGCATATTGGGCTGCATTAGTAGGAGCATTGCCAGCAGATCGAGAGAAGTGATTATTCCCCTTTATTCGGCACTGGTGAGGCCACACCTGGAGTATTGTGTCCGATTTGGTCCCCCCACAACAGAAAGGATGTGGACAAATTGGAGAGAGTCCAGCAGAGGGCAACGAAAATGATTAGGGGGCTGGGGCACATGTCTTACAAGGAGAGGCTGACGGAACTGGGGTTATTTAGTCTTCAGAAAAGAAGAGTGAGGGGGGATTTGATAGCAGCCTTCAACTACCTGAAGGGGGGTTCCAAAGAGAACGGAGCTCGGCTGTTCTCAGTGGTGGAAGATGACAGAACAAGAAGCAATGGTCTCAAGTTGCAGTGGGGGAGGTCTAGGTTGGATATTAGGAAACACTATTTCACCAGGAGGGTGGTGAAGCACTAGAATGGGTTCCCTAGGGAGGTGGTGGAATCTCCATCCTTAGAGGTTTTTAAGGTCAGGCTTGACAAAGCCCTGGCTGGGGTGATTTAGTTGGTGTTGATCCTACTTTGAGCAGGGGGTTGGACTAGATCACCTTCTGAGGTCTGTTCCAACCCTAATATTCTATGATTCTATGTTTATCAGATGTGTGCTGTTGGCTTCACACTGGAGGTCTGTTTGCACCCTCAGACAGGTGCCAGTCGAAAGGTTGCATAATCTGCAAGAAAGAAAATCCACAGGGAAAAAATAAAATAGCAAGGGACGGGGAGGCCTGTTTATGAATGAAGACAAAGCCTCGGACTTGCTTATTTTGGAAGGCAAAGGACCACAAGGGTCCTTCACCTAGGAGAGAAGCTGACAGCATGTCTGTCTGATGAAAGAGTGGTCACAGCAAAGCCCGGCTGTAAAACACTGGAAGGACGTTGAGTAAGAATTGCTCTAGACTAGTGGTTCTCAACAGGGGTACACATACCCCTGGGTGTACGCAGAGGTCTTCCAGGGGGTACAACAACTCATCTACAGATTTGCCTAGTTTTGCAACAGACTACATAAAAAGCAAAGACAGAACAAACTAAAATTTCATGCAGACAATGACTTGTTCATACTGCTCTATATACTGCACGCTGAAATGTGAGTACAATATTTATATTCCAATTGATTTATTTTATAATTATATGTTAAAAATGTGAAAATAAGCAATTTTTTCAGTAATAGCGTGCTGTGACAAGTTTGTATTTTTGAGTCTGATGTAGTAAGCAAGTTGTTAAATGAGGTGAAACTTGGGGGTATGCAAGACAAATCAGACTCCTGAAAGGGGTACAGTAGTCTGGAAAGGTTGAGAGACATTGCTCTAGAAGACATGAGAGTATCTCATGAATTAGATTCTAGAATGCCTCTTAAGATTTTATTTTATATGTAACCATTTGTTTCTAATATGTCTATGTTCTACTGCTTGAGTCATAGACTCATAGAATATCAGGGTTGGAAGGGACCTCAGAAGGTCATCTAGTCCAAACCCCTGCTCAAAGCAGGACCAATCCCCAACTAAATCATCTCAGCAAGGGCTTTGTCAAGCCTGACCTTAAAAACCTCTAAGGAAGGAGATTCCAGCACCTCCCTAGGTAACCATTCCAATGCTTCACCACCCTCCTAGTGAAAAAGTTTTTCCTAATATTCAACGTAAACCTCCCCCATTGCAACTTGAGACCATTACTCCTTGTTCTGTCACCTGGTACCCCTGAGAACAGTCTAGATCCATCCTCTTTGGAACCCCCTTTCAGGTAGTTGAAAGCAGCTCTCAAATCCCCCCTCATTCTTCTCTTCTGCAGACTAAACAATCCCAGTTCCCTCAGCCTCTCCTCATAAGTCATGTGCTCCAGACCCCTAATCATTTTTGTTGCCCTCTGCTGGACTCTTTCCAATTTTTCCACATCCTTCTTGTAGTGTAGGGCCCAAAACTGGACACGGTACTCAGATGAGGCCTCACCAATGTCGGATAGAGGGGAATGATCACATCCCTCGATCTGCTGGCAATGCCCCTACTTATACAGCCCAAAATGCCATTAGGTTTCTTGGCAACGAGGGCACACTGTCCACTGATATCCAGCTTCTCATCCACTGTAACCCCTAGGTCCTTTTCTGCAGAACTTCTGCTTAGCTATTCGGTCCCTAGTCTGTAGCAGTGCATGGGATTCTTCTGTCCCAAGTGCAGGACTCTGCACCTGTCCTTGTTGAACCTCATCAGATTTCTTTTGGCCCAATCCTCTAAATTGTCTAGGTCCCTCTGTATCCTGTCCCTACCCTCCAGCATATCTACCACTTCTCCCAGTTTAGTGTCATCTGCAAACTTGCTGAGGGTACAGTCCACACCATCTTCTAGATCATTAATGAAGATACTGAACAAAACCGGCCCCAGGACCGACCCCTGGGGCACTCCACTTGATACCAGCTGCCAACTAGACATGGAGCCATTGATCACTACCTGTTGAGCCCGATGAAGTAGCCAGCTTTCTATCCACCTTATAGTCCATTCATCCAGCCCATACCTCTTTAACTTACCTCTTTAACTGTGGGAGACCGTTTCAAAAGTTTTGCTAAAGCCAAGGAATAACACGTCCACTGCTTTGTTAAATAAACGTATATTTCATTTCACTATAAACATATCTAAGTTCTGTGAGTTAAGCAGAGTGCTGATCTGAAGTGAAACTGGTAAATTGGGATGTCCTGTTTCTTTGGAAGCAGAAAATCTGTAAATTCTGCGAGTGTCCAGTGGAGCAGGGGCTGGAGACTCCGGCGAGATGTTCAGAAGGCTTGGAGATTGGAGTGTGCTCATTGCTAACCTGGAGAGAGTGAATAGGGCCTGCGTAGGCCTAGAGCAGTGCTTGTGGTGTTTGTGGCTGGGGGCATCAGGGACTTGACCCTGGCAGGACCAAACAAGGCTTCCTCATGCTAAGGCCAGGTGGTAGCGAGATGCCTCACAGCCCTGGGTACCCCCCAGGAAGTGTCACAGTAACTAATGCATATGAGCTGTCCTGAGAGAAGAACACAGAGCAAAGCAGGCACTTTAGTTTTACTCCGAGATAAACTCGGCGAGGTCAGCCATGTCCAGGGCAGCTAGTGCTGACCTGGCCTAGTTTACCTCACAGTTAAACTAAAGTGCCTGGTCCTTGCTGTGGTTTTGCTTCGACAGAGCTGCTGCATTACAGTTACCCTGAGGTAACAAGCACACCTCATTTAGCAGTGCTGACAAGGCCTAAGAAAGGATTCTCCTCAACAGGCTTGCAGTCAGGACAGCAGCATTTAGGAAAGCGAGCAGGGTGCCATCTTCTGGAGTGCCTTAGTGTGGTAGGCTCTGTGCGCATTCACTGTCATTTTAAATCTCAGCAATTTAGCCATAGAAATCTGCTGTCCTGTGCAGGCCAGAGTGCAAGGATCACACCGCTGGGCTGAGTCAGGGTCCTGGCTTGGGGCACTGGCCTGGCCAGTAAATGTGGGTGTGCCAACAGTTGAGATTTGATGGCGAAGCTCTTGAAATTTGGCATTTTTCTTAAAGCCTCAGCTAATTGGAGTCCTGTGATAATCTCAGTGCTCATTGTTTAAAACGAAGCCTCTAGTCCTCATGGTTGAGGAAAAAAGCTGGAAAACATGAATCCTAACGATTCGAAAGCCAGGAAGCAAAAGCAAACAAACCCAAAATGTAGTGATTTTTAAAACCTTATTCTTTTTAAGCCAAGCTCATGATTTTGGGGGGCATGTCTTATAATTTGTGAGCAGTTGGGGTTGGTGATAATGTTATTGGCATGGGAGGGCCTGGTTTTCCACATGGAAGAGGGCCCAGTGACCATGTCAGGGTATGATATGTATGGCCCACCTCAGCTGGAAACTCACACTTCACACCAGGAAAGTAGTTGGGAGGGTCATGAGATCACAATGTCACATTATTCAGATTACATTCTTGCATGCCCCCAGCTCCTGTGCTTGTAGTAGAGCACCCTGTCAACTCGCCATTCCTTCCCACTGCGTGCACGGATAATGCACGGCATGCAATGATTCAATGCAAGGAGCATGCCTGCTTAAGGAGACTCCTGCATAATTCAGACATGCTTCTTGCAGTTGCAGTGTCCCTGGCAATAGAGAAGAACTAGGCCTCGGGTTTAGCAAAGAGGATTCGTATGAAGGTGCTGG
Source organism: Chrysemys picta bellii (assembly GCF_011386835.1). Lineage (NCBI taxonomy): Eukaryota > Metazoa > Chordata > Testudines > Emydidae > Chrysemys > Chrysemys picta. Next base: position 4,083,655 of record NC_088813.1, read on the forward strand.
GCATACACACACAAACACAGCTCTCTGCTGAGCAGCACTGCTACACAGCATCTGTGTTAACCTTGGCCAAGATCACATGATCGTGGAATGGGCTGCTGACTACACAAGAGCATAGTGTAGGCATGATACACCTCTACCCCGATATAACACGAATTCAGCTATAACGCGGTAAAGCAGCACTCCGGGGAAGGGGGGGAGGGCTGTGCAATCCGGCGGATCAAAGCAAGTTCGATATAACGCAGTTTCACCTATAACGCGGTAAGATGTTTTGGCTCCCGAGGACAGCCTTATATCGGGGTAGAGGTGTACTTGCACTGGGGCTGGTAGGATTGAAAAAGGTCACAGGGTGTTCTCAGTGGTCCACCTCTTTTCAGCCATCAAGGAGCAAACTCCTCTCGGTGGTCATCTGAAAAAAACTGTATTTTAATCCGCTGAGATACTGGCTTAGTTTGGCCTTGTCATAAGAGCTGAGGGAGGCTAAACGCTCCTGGGAGGACAGGGCAGGTGGGAGGATTATCTCCTTTGTTTTGGGAAAGGCTCTGACTTTGCAAACATTCGCTCATAGAAACGAACAAAAACAGCTTCTGCGGTAACTGCTCCTTGTGCCTGAGCCTTCTCCCTGGCTAGCTGATATGCAAATCCCACCACACACAGCTGGGCTGGAGGCTTGCGGTTGGCAACCTTCTGTACCAATTTTGGTAACAGTCGTCTACGTGACTCCAGTGTGACTAAGCAGAAAGGAATTAGCGGAGGCTCTTTGTTCTTGCTGTCCAGCCGAAATATGAACGTGCTGGACTAACAAAAGCCGGCTCATTGCATAAAGGAAATAAGGAGACCTGGGAGGTTAATGAGTGACATAATCAGCTTGCTGGAAAACGCATAGCAGCAAAGTATGAAAACAATGTGCAACTGAGATAATTTATTACCCACAGCATGCTGCACTTAGCTGGAGGAACGTGGATTCCCCAGTGCACTGACTCAACAAAGCTTAGTAGGGACTGGGAATGAGGCAGAGACCTGTTATGGACAAAGCTGGGGAAAATAGTCAGGAGAGTCCTCAGAGAGGCTGTTTTAATTGCACTAGAAATGCCATGTCTAAAGACCAGCTTCTGCAAACAGGGTGATGGTGTCCAGTGTAGACAGAACACGATCAGAAGGATGGCCACGTGGTTAGAACATAGGGTCTAACATGGAACATAGTTTCTGTTCCTCTAGGATTTTACATCTCTCTCTCTCTCTTTGCCTCAGTTGCCCCATCATTCTCCAGATGATAATAAATGTCACAACGGGAGCTGCTGGGGGTGGGCACTTGACAATCTGGCCCTTGTTTAGGTTCCTAAATGGGAGCTGAGCCCTTTTGAAAACCCAGCTCTAATCATGGGCGCTTTGAAACTCTGGCCCCACATTCCATCTATCAAAATTCCCTCCTGCAGTTTCAACTGGATGCCATGTTCTTCTTCACCTTCCGCCCTACATTCTTGTGCACTACTGCTTTATGGAGTCCAATAGCCACCTTCTCTCACTCCAGCGGGGGCTGCATTTCGGTGCAGGGTGCAGTGATACCTGCTATCGCTATCGTTTGTATAGGGCTTCCAGCTCCATCAGCATTAGGATTACATACCACCAACAGCATGCTGGTGATTTACAGACGGTACAAAGACAAGATCCCTGCTATGCAGAACTGACAGGATGGCAGGTGCTAGAGAAATACTATTGCCTGGGCTCTGTGAGATCAGAAGAACAACAAAGACAATTACAATCTTGGTATGTAGTTTGATATTTTCCATGATGGGCCAAACTTTTTCAAATCACTAAAACAGTCACTAAAACTAGATTAAGTTCAGTCTGAGGTAAAGGCAAAAGTCTTGGGGTCTGTTCTTATATGCTCATGTCTCAGGGTGAATCTTCCTGATCTCATTTAGAGATGGCACCTAGATCCCAGAGTGATGGAAGTGTTTGAAATTAGATAGGTAACTAGATGAGACAGACAGAGAGATCCCCTTTCCTGAGAAAAGGGGGTGGGTGTAGACTCTGACTTTTGAACCCAATTTTACTTGGCTATGTGATCACTGAACGTAGAGAAAGGAATGGAAATGCAGTCTTTTTAGCTGTCGAAAGGCGCATTTTACAGTCCACCAGGCAGTTGCTTGTCATGATCGTGGCTGCGTGTCGCCATACTGTGGTGTCTCTCCTGCTACATTCTGGGCCTACATTATAAAACAAAATATGTAAATGAACACTTGTTCTCAAAGACTCTCTTCTATTTGCAAGAGTATCTCACTGAGGCCCATCTCTGCTAAGGGACCTGGTGGCTCTGGCAAGCCAGACACTTAGGCTAATGTACAATATGGGGCACACATTTATCTCCCTGGTGCTGAGACCCTGATAACCAGAAGCTCTTGCTTCCCTTAGGATGGACTGGAGGCTGGAGACAAGGACTCATCTTGCTGGGAGGAGCGCACATGGACATAATCAGGTTTCCCTGGAATGTTCAAAGCTAACGGCCCCTCGATGTTCTCACTGGAGCTCATGTTCACACCTATCGCCTCCCCAGTTCTGAGGAATGAGATTTTCTTCCTTTTCTTTTTAAAAAAATGAGTCTGTGTTTGGTACCAGAGTGTGGAGCTCTGCTGGTGAATGCGTCCCCGGGGAGTTACAGACTCAAAGCACAGAGCTATTAAACAGAAGGTGGGACACAGCTAGCCGGTGACTTTGAATGAAATTATGCATCAGGATATCCGTGTCACTTATCTAACATGATACCAATGCATGTAACAGGGAGAGCGAGTAATTTGCTAACCCAGCTTCCACATGCACATCGAGCGAGGCTGTGAATTTCAGCACTCCGCTGAGTATAGGAAAAGACCCAGATCTGAACTTTGGCCTTTCTGCCATAGGTCACTAAAAGGTCATCAGCCTAACAACTTACAAAAACCTTTAATTTTTTCGGGGAGGCAGCCATGTTGCGCAGAAGGCCTCCCACCTGGGGACTGGAAGGTTTTCTGAGGACACAAGTTTTATGGGATGGATTTTAGCCAAAAATATTATTGAAGGTGAGTGAATGAGCCATAGGCAATTAAGTCAACATACAAGTTCACTCAAAGGGTGGACTTTCAGTCAGCTAATAGCTATACGGACAGGTATGTGCCTAACAGGTGTTGCGTATACTGTCCCTCTAATGGACCGATAACAAGACCATGGAATGTGATTTCTGTACAGAGCCGAGTTCTGGGAAGGCTGGAGTGGAATGGCAGCCCTGTTTTCACCCAGAGTCTAAGGCGTTTGTTTGCTGTTCTCCAGTGGAGTGAGTAATACAATGGGGATATATTACTTTCCTCCTCCCCCCTCTCTCCCCGGAGGGGCACAAAGATACTTAAATGAAAGTATTTCTTGGGAAAGGTATTTGAATAGGGAAATAGGGATGGACACAGAGCAGGATGAATTAAGTTTGCAGAGATTTCCCACTGAGCTTTGAAAAAGTAACTGCTGTGGTAAAAGTGGCCACGTTCCAGGAAGGGCCAGTATCAGCATTGTGCTGTTCATGCGAGCTGGTATCTCTGACACACTCCATTCTCCCCCAGCATCTCTGTCTGATAGTTGCCTGATGGGCCCACTTCCTAGCCTACATGGCTGAACAGTGAGACCGCCTGCACCAGGGATGTGCTTTTCTGAGCGAATACTGAATAACAATTTTGGGCTTGGCAGTGGCTTCAAATCATTACCAGGTGGCTGATTTATGTGAAGTAAGTTTGTGGATCTCAGGCCAAGTCCTAGTAGAGAAGTGTCTGGATCACAAAACCACCAAAACTGGCAATAAACACCCCCACTCCCCGTTGGCACGCAGAAAAGATGTGATATATGGAGTCGGAACTATCACTTTTTCATAGATATTAATGCCAGAAGAGACCATGGTGATCATCTAGTCTGACATCTAGTCTGATCATCTAGCCAGACAACCCCACCCAGAAATTTCTTGCAATCTTCAGGACATAGATGAGACCACATTGGTGAACATAAGAACGGCTGTACTGGGTCAGACCAAAAGTCCATCTAGCCCAGTGTCCTTTCGTCCAACAGTGGCCAATGCCAGGTGCCCCAGTGGGAATGAACAAAACAGATAATCATCAAGGGATCCATCCCCTGTCGCCCATTCCCAGCTTCAGGCAAACAGAGGCTAGGGACCACCATTCCTGCCCATCCTGGCTAATAGCCATTGATGGAGCTATTCTCCACGAACTTATCTAGTTCTTTTTTGAACCCTGTTAATCTTGGCCTTCATAACATCCACTGGCAAGGAGTTCCACAAGTTAACTGTGTGTTGTATGAAAAAATACTTCCTTTTGTTTGTTTTATACCTGCTGCCTATTCATTTCATTTGGTGACCCCTAGTTCTGGTATTATGAAAAGGAGTAAATAACACTTCCTTATTTATTTCTCTATACCAGTCATGATTTTATAGACCTCTATCATATCCCCCCTTAGTCGTCTCTTTTCCAAGCTGAAAAGTCCCAGTCTTATTAATCGCTCCTCATACGGAAGCTGTTCCATATCCCTAATAATTTTTGTTGCCTTTTTCTGAACCTTTTCCAATTCCAGTATATATTTTCTGAACCTTCCCTCTTATCCCATGACAGCTTACTTTGCTTAAGAGCCTTTGGTGATGGACCTTGTCAAAGGCTTTCTGAAAATCTAAGTACACTGTATCCACTGGATCCTCCTTGTCCACATGCTTGTTGACCCCCTCAAAGAATTCTAGGAGATTGGTGAGGCATGATTTCCCTTTACAAAAACCATGTTGACTTTTCCCCAGCAAATTATGTTCATCTATGTGTCTGACAATTTTGTTCTTTACTATAGTTTCAACCAGTTTGCCCAGTACTGAAGTCAGGCTTACTGGCCTGTAATTGCCAGGATCACGTCTGGAGCCCTTTTTAAAAATTGGCATCATATTAGCTATCCTCCAGTCATTTGGTACAGAAGCTGATTTAAATGATAGGTTACAAACTACAGTTAGTAGTTCTGCAATTTCACATTTGAGTTCCTTCAGAACTCTTGGGTGAATCCCATCTTGTCCTGGTGACTTATTACTGTTTAGTTTATCAATTTGTTCCAAAGCCTCCTCTAATGACACCTCAATCTGGGACAGTTTCTCAGATTTGTCACCTAAAAAGAAGGGCTCAGGTTTGGGAATCTTCCTCACATCCTCAGCCATGAAGACCGATGCAAAGAATTCATTTAGTTTCTTCACAATGGCCTTATCATCCTTGAGTGCTCCTTTAGCATCTCGATCATCCAGTGGCCCCACTGTTTTTTTAACAGGCTTTCTGCTTCTGATGTACTTAAAACATTTTGCTATTATTTTTTGAGTCTTTGGCTAGCTGGTGGAGGAAGTTTGCAAGCCAGCTGCCTCTCCCGTACCTGTTTTAGCTATGTAACTAGGTTTCTTTTTTTGAATCTCAGGGTTGGAAGGGACCTCAGGAGGTCATCTAGTCCAACCTCCTGCTCAAAGCAGGCCCAATCCCCAGACAGATTTATGGGTGGGGTCACTTTACTTTGCATCGGGCCCATAGGCAAACACCTTCCATGAGGCACTCCTTGCTGCTTGGCATACCTTTGTGTATCTGTAGCAGCCCGGAGACAGGGAAGGATAATGCCTAGCACTAACACAGTGCTTTCCATCTTCAAAGCATGGTGCCTATGTTAACCCCACAAAATCCCAGCTAGGTAGGTCAGTAAATATTATCAGCCCTATTTTACAGATGGGGAGAAAGCCGAGAAGTTAGGTGACTTGCCCAAGCCCACACAGTGACCAGTGGCAGAGTCAGGATAAGACCCCAGGAGTAGTCACTGGCTTCCCATCCTGTGCTCTGAACCACTGTCAGCGCTGGGTCTAAGTGGCGAATCAGGGACACCTGCCAATGCAGACATCGCAGTAGCCTTCCTGGTGCTTAGTAGGGGACAAACGTGCTCTGCATTTCTGTCTGCCTAATACAATCCTTTCATACCATTCCCCACAGCCTAACTAAGATCTAATACTAACACTTAGTGCCAGCCAGCGCAGGATCTCAAAGCACTGATGGGCTAGTCTCATGCCATGCCTGCACAAGCGGTAAGTGTCATCACCCTCCTTACAGATGGCAAAGAAGAGGTGCCATGAGATTAAAGGGCCAAGCCCTGGCCCCGTGGAAGCTAATGTGAGTGCAAGGCAAGGCAGGAGCAGAATCAGGACCAGGATCATCAGGAGAAATGTGGGGCCTTGGCACATCATGTCATTGGGGCCCCACCCACTCCCATTTATTTATTTACACAGACGTTATGGCAGGAGGGGGCTTGAGCTTGGAGCCCTGATATAATTGTCTCTCTTGTCAGCGCTGGTCAGGACTGGAATCCAGATCTCTGCACTCCCAAGCCTGTGCATCAACTGGTTCTCCACGCCGTCTCCCACATTGCCTTGTATCATATAGCTCCAGCATTCGCTCTGTTCAGGGGCCTACTGTGCTTACTGACCTGTATTGTGCACATGCCTTGGGTTTGCTGTGTCCACGGCTTTCCAATGGGAATGATAGCTGGCCCTTCCCCATTGCCTCCATATCCCTTCCAGGCCCACCTGCAGGCAGTGACCCGGGATGTGCAGTACCAATGGGATCGCCATATCATCACTGATCTTCAGCTCACTGAATCAGAGTAGGGGGGAATTCCTTTCAGGCTGATGAACAGAAGCAGACCGAGCGTGACTCTGACTGGTGCTTGGGGTTGTGAGAAGCTGAGAACGGCAGCTGCAGTGAAGGAAGCTCAGGAAGATAAAGATCAGTCCCCAGGGGGAAGTCTGGAGGGGGCAGGAGCCCAGTGGAGATTCAGAGCGCTGTGTCCATTTGATCCCTTAAAGCCATTTGCAGACCCCTTTGGGAGCGGTTTCTGGAACGCAGTCACACGTTGTTCCTCCAACAATGCGCCTTGTGGAGATACCGATCGGCACACTGTACACCCTGCTCTGGCCCGTCATGTGCGGAAGTGTAAGCCACTGGGAAGGGCTGAAATGTGCGAGCTGCACCTGAAAACCAAAGTATTCCACCATTATCTGTGATGGGAAATTACTGGGAACAAGCCAAGGAGGGTAAAGTTCAACCCCAAGGCCCCTCCCAGCACTCCTTGGACTGGTTTCCAGCCTCACACCTTCTTTGGACATGTTTCAGCTCAGTCTTAAGCAACGCTTTGGCCTCCCCTCGCTCACCCCAGTTCTCCCCCTCAGTGGGTCAGCAGGAGAACTTTACTCAGCCATACGTTGGCTCACATTGAACTCAATCCCCAAGTAAGGCCATTAAGGTAAGTTACAGTGAGCACATGGCTACATCTGGAAATAAGGTGCCGTTTTTTTAGCTGAGGGCCATTAACCACCGCAACAGCCAACCAAGGGATATGGCAGATTCTCCGTCACTTGGAGTCTTTTCATCGAGAGTGGAGGTCTTTCAGAAAGATACACTCTAGCTCAACCACAAGTCATTGGACTAGCTGCAGGAATCACTGTGGGAAATTATGGGCCGGGGGGAAATTAATTTTCATGACCTGCCATGGTTCTCTTGCCTTAGCTGCAGTCCACTGTACCTGATTGGTTGGATTCTAGCTAGCCCATGCAGCTACCCCTCAGCTGGGGGCACCAAGTTGGCATTACACAGCCCCTTGTCAGCACTGCTCAGATTTCAACAGCACTTCTGGAGCCCCTTCTGTGTAGTGGTTTAAAGGGACAGACCTCAATTACCCCTGGGGCTGCTTCACTGAAACTGGCTCATGGAGGTGTTAACAATTATAATAGGCCTCAATAAGGTCAGGGGGGTGCATCATTCACAGATAGCTAACACAGGGCTTCCCATCTCACAACTTACTCTGAGTCCAGGTCATGAAACCAATCCACATGTCTCTGGCAGAGGAAGGGCCAAAAAAGCCTCATTGCATGTCACATGTCTACAAATCTCCCTTCCACACTGCAAGAGCCAAAACATTTAATCCAAGTCAAGGCTGCAACATCTTTGGAGGAAAGCTTGCTATCTATCTCTCCATCCACCCCTCCCCGTACACCCCCATCTCTTTTCATCTCTTGCTAAGGTACTTATGTGGCCTTCATCACCATAGTATCTGAGCACCTGACAGTCCTTACTGTATTTCCCCGCACACATCCCTGGGAAGCAGGGCAGGGCTATCATCCCCACTGTACAGGTGCAGAACTGAAGCCCAGAGACACAGCTCCTAACTCCCATTTAAACCAAATAAGATGCCCAAGTCATACCAGGAGTCTGTTGCCACCACTCCTCACTTCCTACCACTTCATAGAATGCAGCCTTCCTAGCTCTAACTGTGCACGGCCGAAGCAAATATCCCCTTTGCTACCTTCCTGCCCCCATGAACCTATCACTGCCTCTGTCTGCAAAGCAGGGGCGAGGGAATCATAGAATCATAGAATATCAGGGTTGGAAGGGACCTCAGGAGGTCATCTAGTCCCACCCCCTGCTCAAAGCAGGACCAATTCCCAACTAAATCATCCCAGCCAGGGCTTTGTCAAGCCTGACCTTAAAAACCTCTAAGGAAGGAGATTCCATCACCTCCCTAGGGAACCCATTCCAGTGCTTCACCACCCTTCTAGTGAAAAAGTTTTTCCTAATATCCAACCTAGACCTCTCCCACTGCAACTTGAGACCATTACTCCTTGTTCTACTTGTTGATGCTTCCCCTGGGGTCCCCCTCTCCTTGAAGCTGGTCAGGGAAATGCCAGCATTGTTAAGGACTCTCTCTGGCCAGTGCTCTGGGTCTTTCGCATCTAGATCACCAGCTATAATTCTAGCCAGGTTACTAGGGACCAAAGGTCACTGCCATCTGGCTGCTGCTCCCCGATTGGTGGGTCTCATGCCAGTTGACCATGGGCAGCACAAATCCCACCACAACTATCACTAATTGGCCTCCTTTGTGCATCTCAGAAGAAAGGTCAAGGGCTGAACAGGCCATTGGAGACAGGACTCCCCCTCACCCATTCAGAGGCTGTCTCTCCAGGTCAGGGTGAACTCTCTTTGGGAGGAGGGTGTGTGGGTTAAACTTGCACGGCCAGTGAATGTGCCAGCTATGCAATGTACTCCTGTCTCTAAGGCTGTTGCTCAGGTGCCTTGCACCTACAACGCACCAATTTAACAATATATGAATAAGTAAATAAATAAAAAATATTTATTCTGATATTGCAGGAAAACTACATCCACACACAAGATGCCTGCACAAGCCCAGGCTTTCTTATGAACCTGTTCCCACTTTTGACAGGTGCATTGCTCTAATTGTTTAATTAATGGACAGATGGGTTCAGAGGGGGTCCACTTTTCATCAAACAAGGTGCAGGGTAGCGAGTTTTATTAGCATATGAAGCAGTGAAATCAAGGGCAACTGATGTTACCCCATGCCAAGTGCCTGGTCAGCGTGAGTACTCTGGGTTGCAGGTATCAGGTGGAAGAGCAAACATGCCAGACTCTGATCTCAGTTACACTGACATAAATCTGGAGTAATTCCATTGGCATCAATAGATTCACCCTCAGGAAACTGAGTTCAGACTCTGGCCCTAAGCATGTGCGACATTTGGTATTACAGGTGGCACTGGAGGCTCTGGTTCGGAGAAACTGACTCAGATGGCAGCAGGCTGGCAGCTGGCCAAGGCAGCTTTCTTTTGGCATGTTTGTGGGAGGTGTAAACGAAGCGAATGGAAATGTTGAAGGTTTCCCCGTGCCAGTTATTAGTAATCTTATGTCTATATATAGCGCCTGCTTCATTTACCCGTGGTGAGCAAATCGAGTGGCATGTGAATTATCGCTCCCGTCACGTTCACCTCTCTTTGAAATGCAATTTGTTTGCTTGCTTTATCGCAGTGATGTAAGTCCCGCTGGGGGAGGGGCAGAACGCTGCCCAACTGAGCTCACTGTTCTGCAGCAGGGAGATTACCCTGACATGGGTGAGAAATCCCGGATATTGCAAGCAATTAGATGCCCCCCAAATCATTCCCAGCACAGCAGAGCTCCAAACAAGTCCTTGAGGGAGAGAAGATAGTGTGACGGGTTGGATCACAGAAACCCCCTTGGGAGCTGCCACCCGATGTGCAAAGACTACCCCTGCTTCTGTTTTCCCTGCCAGCTCAGGACTCCAGCACCCTGTCTTGCTGAGCCAGACACTCCTGTCTGGCTCCAGACACAGACCCAGGGTCTGAATCACTTGTCCCAGAGCTGCAAGTTTACCTGAAAACAGCTCACAGTAGTGTGCTTGTCCTTAGCACTCAGATGCCCAACTCCCAATGGGGTCTAAACCCAAATAAATCCGTTTTGCCCTGCATAAAGCTTATGCAGGGCAAACTCAAATTGTTCGCCCTCTATAACACTGATAGAGAGATATGCACAGTTGTTTGCTCCCCCAGGTATTAATACATACTCTGAGTAAATTACTAAATAAAAAGTGATTTTATTAAATACAGACAGTAGGCTTTAAGTGGTTCAAAGTAGTAACAGACAGAACAAAGTAAGTCACCAAGCAAAATAAAATAAAATGCGCAAATCTATGCCTAATCAAACTAAATACAGATAATCTCACCCTCAGAGATGTTTCAGTAAGTTTTTCTCAGACTGGACATCTTCCAGGCCTGGGCACAATTCTTTCCCCTGGTACAGCTCTTGTTGCAGCTCAGGTGGTAGCTAGGGGATTCTTCATGATGGCTTCTCTCTCTTCTCTGTTCTCTTCCCCCCCTTTATATATCTTTTGCATAAGGCGGGAACTCTTTGTCTCTCTGGGTTTCCACCCCCCCTCACTGGAAAAGCACCAGGTTAAAGATGGATTCCAGTTCAGGTGACATGATCACATGTCACTGCAAGACTTCATTACTCACTTGCCAGCACACACATATACAGGAAGACTCACAGGTAAATACAGCCATCTGCAGACAATGGGAGTCATCAAGATTCCAAACCATCATTAATGGTCCACACTTTACACAATTACAATAGGCCCTCAGAGTTACATTTTATATTTCTAGTTTTAGATACAAGAGTGGTACATTTATACAAATCGGATGATCACACTCAGTAGATTATAAGCTTTGTAATGATACCTTACAAGAGACCTTTTGCATGAGGCATATCCCAGTTACTTACATTCACTTATTACCGTATTTTCTCTAAAACTATCTCAGTTACATTATATTGACTTATTATCAAGTTTTTATAAAACCATATAGACTGCACGACGTCACAGATAGGTAGCCAACCTTCATCATTCATGTCGATGCACCTCACCGGAGTTCTCTCTGTGTCTGTTTGTGTCTCGGGTGGGGTAACTGGCATGGTAAGAATTTAGGTTGGGCACAGTGCATTGGATAAAATAACAACTGACCTGAACCTTTGTCCACAACTCAAATCAACCCCAAGCCTCTTACTGAAGTTCCCAGAGGTTTGGTTAAATTTTCCTGTTCTTTTCCATTTCTCTGCACTCTGCAGGCTGGGACCAGAAAAGGAAATACCAAAATACTACCACCAGCAGTTGGTCCAATAAAAGATATCACCTCAGCCACCTTGTCTCGCTAATATCCTGGGACCAACAACACTGCACACAAAATACTACAAAGGCTGCTATCGATTGGGAATGAACAATTTCCCTTCGATCAACACCACCCACCTTTCAAGATCCATGGATCCTACACATGCTTATCACAACACATGTTGTACCTCAACCAGTGTACTAATGCCCCCAAATCAACGAGGTGGGTGAAATCAGGCAATCACTGCACTCTCAAATGAACTCACCCAGGAAAATGAAAAAGACAAAAACACCCCATCACCTGTGGGTGAACACTTTTCACAAAGTGATCCCTCTATATTTCACCGCTCAGTTCTCAGCCTCCAAGGAAACCTGCACAACACTTTCAAAAGACAAGCCTGGGAGTGAAAATTCATAACTCTGCTACACACTAAAAGTCATGGACTGAACAGAGACACTGGATTTATGGCTTATTACAACTATCTGTAACCCCAACTGCCTCTTTTTGTCCTATGACTGCAGAGATGTTACCACAGTCCTTTAGAATATGTGCTAGCTACGTATGCTAAACACTCTGTTCCATCCTGCATTTAGCTGTGATGCTCAGAGTACCTTTCTTGGATCTGAAGAAGAGCTCAGGGTAGCTCAAAAGCTTGTCTCGCTCACCAACAGAAGTTGGTCCAATAAACAATATTACCTCCCCCACGATTTAGTTGGGAATTGGTCCTGCTTTGAGCAGGGGGTTGGACTAGATGACCTCCTGAGGTCCCTTCCAACCCTGATATTCTATGATTCTATGGCCTAGTCTTCACTTACCGGCTGGTCCGGCGGCACGCCATCGATGTTCTGGGATCGATTTATCGCGTCTGGTTAAGACGCGATAAATCGATCCCGGAAGTGCTCACAGTCGGCGCCGGTACTCCAGCTCGCCGAGAGGAGTACGCGGCGTCGACGGGGGGAGACTTCCGGCCGCGTCTGGACCGCGGTAAGTTCGGACTAAGGTACTTCGAATTCAGCTACGTTATTAACGTAGCTGAATTTGCGTACCTTAGTCCGAAGTCCGGACTAAGTGGGGACCAGGCCTATGTTTCTCTAATCTCCAGGGACCCAACATGGCTACAACTACACTGCAGATTTCCCTTTGGCCAGCTGAAAAAGCTCCTCCCTGAACCAAGCAAGCCAGCGGGTCCATTTTCTCTTCCTTTCATTTAGTTCTGTGCTTTTTAGGGGCACGAAATGCAATAGAAGCTGGAACTTGAAGCAAGCGTATCGTGTGCAATAAACACAGGTGAAGTCAAGACACACAGACACTCTGGGGCTGATGACCCAGTCACTCACACCAGTGCCAGTTAAGAGGCATGCCACTGACGTGATTCCCCACTGCCTTATGCTGTCATCTTCATCTGTGCAAAGGGCATGCCAAACATTCCCATGCAGCGCTGATGGCATTTTAAATCTCTTTTGCACTCACACAGTAAATTACAATGCAAGGGGGAAAGCAATGGGGGTATAAAACAACTGTGAATGACAAGTCAGACCCACTGATTTTAATACTCCCTCTTGGTGAATTTCATTTTCAGTCAAGGAGGTGGGGAGTGGGTTGGGGCCATTTCACATCCTGTTTTCCGTGGAGTGACTAGTCGTAGGAGAAGAGTCCCAGTGTGAAGGGGGATGCACATCATGTACCATCGCTGTAGGGGCAAAGCAAACCAAGCCTTTGTTCTGATAACACCACATAGCAGCAGAACTAATCAGCACCCGAGTCATAGCCCTTAGCCTACAACCAATACCATGGCAATGGAGTGCAACCTGAGCAGAATGTGTGTGTGCGAGAGGGAAGTCTGATTCAGATCCCTGGATCTGAATCATTAACAGATTTGACTCTGGGCCTCTTTTGATTCCAGCTTGGCTGTGAGCAAAAATCTCTGAGGAACAGGCTGAAATACACTTCAGAAGAACAACATGTCAAGTGCTGGTACTGTCCAATCTGGACCTGCCCAGTAGCCTGATTCAGCCTCAAATCTGAATCCAACCTAGCCCTAACCTCCACCTCTTCAGCCCAGCTAGCCTAGGGAGACAAGCACTGGCCATTTGAATGGCTAAGGGCCCCCCCATTGTGAGAGAGCCCCGGAGGCATTTCTCACCTCCATGCCCCTGCTGCTGGCTTTGGCAGGGATGATGATAGTTCACCCTAAATGCTTTTATTAGTGTGTTGGTGGCATCAGGCTCCCATGTCATGTCAGGTCTGTGTTTTAAAAGCAGGCACAATAATCCCAGGTGACAGCCTTTTAAGGCATGGTTGGCGAGACCAAAACAATGGCTGTGATTGGCTGGTGGTGAATCACACCTGGAGTATGTGGCTAGCTTCTCCCTACCTGCACAAGTTAATGGTATCATTAACACCGGCTTCATTGAGAAGAGGAGCTCAGGTGGAATGAATTAGACTCTTAAAAGCACTGCTCCTTTCTTCCCGTAAAAGGGAACAGCCAGCAGGAGTTGCTTGTGCAAAGTTACAAGCTGGCCAAGAGAGTAAACACGTCAGTTGGACCCGCTGGAGGATTTTCCAGGATCAAATCACCACCTAGGGATGCAATACAGCAAATGAGACGAAGGTCAAACCTGGGCTAGATTTTTCAAGGCCCAGGTCATCCCTTTTGGGTGAGAATAATCCTTGCCCTCAAGCAGGAGCTGAACCCCAGACTGGGTCTGAGATGCCCTAAGGTTTGAAGGAAGTGTTTATTTTGTTCCTTTTTTTTTTTTTTAATTTGTGCTGCCCAGGGAGATTCTGGACAGAAGGCAAACTTGTGCAATGCAACGGGGGGGGGGACACAATTGCCATGGGACTCCCAGGCCAGCTGAAATCAGGAAGCATCAGAAAGCCCCTTTTAGGAGATTATTAATCCCAGTTTGAACAATGAAAAGGTTCGCTGCCTCCAAAACTAAGCTATTTAGCTAGATGGACCCCAGGCCTTCACCCTTCGCAAGGAACTAACACTAAGAACCATTTCAAGACACAAGCTGCTGTTTAGGCTGACGGATATTGCCACACAGCCATACTACATGTCTGATGCTGCAAACGCTACAGGGTGTATTTAGGGTTGTCAACCCTCCAGGATTGTCCTGGAGTCTCCAGGAATTAAAGTTTAATCTTTACTTAAAGATTGTGTTATGTGATGAAACCTCCAGGAATTCGTCCAACCAAAATTGGCAACCCTAGGTGTATTTATGACCGGGTGAGGTTCCACTGAGATGGCTTGGCGATGGGTATGGTAAGAAGACTAGGTAGATAGGATAGATCAAATCCTCAATGTTTTACTCAGACCTACCTTGGGCAAAATTCCTATTGATTTCAGTGGGTGTTGGTTTGTTTGAGGAATGAGTAAATTCCGAGTAATGCCCCCTGGGATTTGGCAGGCTGACAGATTTCACTGGTGCAACAATGGGTAGCAGATGTTAAACCCCCTAGTATCTGAGGATTGCGCCCCAACTATAATTTTTTCCATTTTTTAATTAAATTTCCAAAACCTGGGTTCAACTCCATTTTTTAAATCCTTCTGCCAGACAGAAACTAGCATTATCACAAAACTCCCACTGTGGAGAGCTTCCGATGGCTTGTCAGCTAGCTCCACACCAAGGTCTCGCTTTCAATACGCACAGAGCGACAGCTCTTTATCCAGCATATGTTAGTCACAGTGGCATCAACTCCTTTCACTTAAAAATAAAAGCTCTACCTCTAACATACCATCTTAATTTGCTAAAGTATCTCCCAACCAGAAAACTGGTCTATTGTGCTACTTGGGAGATAGTGTATGACTCTATTAAAGGCTGCATTGTAACAGATACACACAGGAGGTTGTGCATGCAATACTCGCGTGTTGTCAGGTTTGATTTATTAATGCTTTAAACACTTTGAGATCCTTTGATGAAAGGTATGATATCCCTTGAGTCAGCTCTCACTTTTCCCCATCAGTGACTTAATTGAACCAGCTGATAATCTGGCCTCTTCAATGCAAATTGTCATTGGTATCACTTTGCTTCATTATCTAAAGAGGATTTTATTCCAATTCAGTGAAAACAGATTTAGGTGTTCATGTCTTGAAAGGGGAATAATAGAGATTTGGCAGAGGTGGATTCATCTATCTGCATACCTAAGTTGTTTAACTCCTGGGCTCTGATTGGTGCTGATGGTGCATATAACTCAGGGAAAGGATGTGCCCTTCGGTCAGTAACATGGTATGTGTGTGACTGCATTCTCTCAGTTTGAGTCATTCTATAGATTGGGCCACCTGCAGTTTGCCTTGTAGAGACTAGTAAAGAAGAAATTTCAGTAGATTGAAGAGAACACTACTTTGCAACTGTTTTCACACCTAAAGGTGCTGAGTTCCATTAGCTGTGACTTGTACCAAGACTTGTACCAACTCATTTGTTAGTCACAAGGCTTTGGGCACCCAGGAAAACTCTCCCAAATCCAGAAAGCATCAGACATTTTAGCATGAATCATCTGAAAATTCATCCTGGAAAGTGCCTCACTCACACAAGGTATTTGCCCATTGAAACACGTCACCCAGGGAGCAGAAGCAATCCTTGGTGACTGAGGAGACCAGTCACACAACACCAACAGCAAACAGTCAAGCCATTTGTGAATGCCCCCAAGGCTAGAAATGATTGGATCAACTGATCTCCTGACTGGAAGGATGTGCTACCTTCATGGGCTGCTAACGCTGGAAAGTCCCAGCACCGGTCCATCTTGAGGCCAGCTCACCTAAGGGATCCGATCTTGTGCTGGGAGGAGCATACTGAAGAAAGGATCTCTCATTTGTGGTCACTGTCCAGCACTGCCCTCTAGCCAGTTGAAGGATCATCCCCTGACTATCCACCTTGGTCACCAGAGAGCAGAGAATCCAAGATGCAAATTTAGGTACAGGTTTGAAACCACCCCAGCAATGGGAAGTGTTGGGCTGTAGGTGGCTGGTTCAGAAAGATGGACACAATGAGCCATGGCCTAGGAAGGAGTGTGGGTGAGTGGCCGAGTCAGGGGGTGAGGCGTTTAAAGGAGGCCAGGGCAGGAATCGCTGTGAAACCCTGAAAATAACACTATTTGGCTTCCATGCTGATGAATGAAGGAGTCTGAATGGAGAGGGCTCTCCCCCACCCTTCAACCTGTCTCCATGTCGGGATCCCCACAGGCTTGCTCTATCCATCTCTGACTCCCAGGTGCTTGATCACTTCCTTCCCCTGAAATGTTCCAGCCGTGCCTTTGCTAAGCAGATTCCATCAGCAACGTTCTCCCCACACTCAGGATGGGGACTCCCAGGAGAGCCTGGGAACACTACACTATAACAGCCACTGCCATGGCTCTGAAAGGAACCACATTTCCAGGAAGGCAGCAGCACATCACCCCTGAGGACAGACGTCTGCTGTGCTGGTTGCACATGTCTCTTGGGCTTGATGCTGGCGAGGCTGAGAATGGGTGGAAGGAACTGAAACTCTTCCCGTGCAATGAAGGACAGAGTCTTCCCTTTCCTGGGATTGGGAGTTCCACATGGAATGAGGGAACACACACAGTTACATCCATGTGTGCACACACACCAGGCATTCACACTCATTCAAGTGCACACATGCAGACACTCATACACACCCCCTCACAATCGCTGACATAATCCTGTCTACACACACCCTCACACACAGCCATGCATTCCTGTGCACACCCATCCACCCACACACATTCACACACCATGTCTAAGTCTGTATTCATAGGCATGTCAATAGTTCTCATCACCATGGTATCTAAGCGCTGTAGTATATATTTGGTGTCTCTATAGCACCATTGACATGCATGGGCCTTTACAGACAAGTGAAGGGACAAGGTCCCTGCCCTCAGGTGCTCCCCGTCGGAATCAGACAGAGAAGCATCAGTGGATTATGCAAGGACAGAGTGGAAAGGGGCGTCTCGGAGATTACTGATTCAACAGCACTCACGTTATTTATTTCGTTCTCTCTCTCTTACATACACAGCGTGCAAAGATGCACGAGGTATTGTGCCTGTTTAAAAACATACTGTACGTTGACTGTTGAGAAATCGGAACAGTAAAATAAATCGCCACTAGATGGCGATCCATAGACACTCATCACTCTGAGCAGCATCATGTGTTCCCACATCTGAGCAGTCCATCACATAGGAAGCAGGACAAGCCACAGGGAATTCAGGGCTCTAGTGTCATGGAGGGGAGCTGGTGATGGCGCACTCCCCAATAGCAAAGGCCAGTTGTCAGCACTCTGCTCGGAAGTTTTGCTGTCACAGAACACCAAGGCTGGTCCCAGACAAATAAACTGGCGATTCACTCCCAACTACTGCTGGCGATACCAACACTTTGCCCTTCTGTGGCACCTCCCCTAGCCAAGGGTCATGTGGTGCTTTCGAACCATCACCAGGTCAGTGGTATTATCACCTTCAATTAGAGCAGGGAAGCCAAGGCCCAGAGACCGGAAGTGAGGTGTCCAAGTGAGGCATTCAGGAAGAACAGGAATAAAGACTAAGGAAGCCTGACTCCAATGCCCCTGCCTTAAGCACTGGCCCATCTGAATTATAAGGGCCATCTGGACTGGGCCGCTGAGACGGCAGAGATGTGGCCCGTCTTGCCATGTGTTTAACATTATTCCACTAATCCAAAGACTGGGGTGAGCACAACCCCCTTGAATCCTTGGGAGACTAGTTAATTCGGAGGTGGCTGTCCTTTGGGAACTGCCTGGATCCCAGGGGCTAGACACACATGGACACAGGCTGTTTCAGGGAGGGGCCCTAGCAGAACTGGACTGGAGCTACAAGATCTCGCCTTCTCTCCCAATGCATTGTGCGTCTCTCCATTCAAGGAACTCCTCCATCCACTGGCCTGTTCTCCCAGTATGACCTGCGGGTTCCCGGGCTGTCCATCAGCAGGGGAGAGTGACTCATGTGAGCAGGTCTGGCCAAGGCTGAGTCAGAGCTGGCATGGAGTGGTGGGAGGGTGGCATAGGAGGTTGGCACATATGGAAGGAGCTGTGGTTGCTCATGGGGAATGGAAGGACCAGGCGGGGGGAGTTTGGGTGGAGGGTTTTCAGGAGTAATATTGCTCGGTACCAGATGCAGCACAATCACACTAAGGGGGGAAGAAGGAATTGATGCACCAGGAATGCCTGTCTCCTCATCAAACCCTGCGCATGGCTGGGTGAATGGATTTGAGCCAAATAAGAACCAGCCTAATTTTTCATCCCAAATCTTAACCAGACACTAGGACCTTTATGCAAACCCATCGCTGAACCCCTTGCGTGCCTTGCTCTCCAGTGGATCAGGAACGGGGGAACACCCCTTTTCATGACAGTCCTAGGTCACCGGCATGCCACTGCTGTGTTACTAGTGATCACAGCAGGGGACTGCAAATGAGTCCTCCTAGGATCTAGAGCCGTCTCTGGGAGGCATTGGAACCTGGGCTTAAGGATTCCTGGGTTCTTTCCCAGCTCCGACATTGATGCACCGTGACACTTTGGGCCCATCCCTGTGCCTCTCTCTGCCTCAGTTTCCTCATCTGCAAAGCAGAGATGATGACAATCATGATGCTGACTGAGCTCACAAGTACCTGTGTGAAATGGTCGTTTGACCACATGGCAGCTTTGGTGACAGGAGTGTAATTTCCATAGCTTGACTGAGAGCTTCCTGATAGGGTTACCATGTCTAATAAATAAAAAAAGAGGACCCTCCATGGTCCCCGCCCATTTCCCCACCCCTAGCCCCACCCCAACTCCGCTCCTTCCCCGCCCTAACTCCGCCCCCTCCTCCCTCCCACTCCCAGCCATGGGGAGAGGGCTGCCCCAGCGCTACCAGCTTCATGGTTTGCCGGGCAGCCCCCAGACCCTGCGCCCCCGGCCGGCGCTTCCCCAGCGCAGCTGGAGCCCGGGAGGGGAAGAGCCCAGCCGGGGGCGCAGGGTCTGGAGGCTGCCCGGCAAACCCGTGAAGCCGGTAGCGCTCGGGCTTTGGGCAGCCCCTATGCCTCCGGACCCTGCGTCCCCGGCCGGGCACTTTCCCTCCTGGGCTCCAGCTGCTCTGCTCCTCCCCTGACTCTTTGTCTCTGTTTAAGAGCCAAGCTGCCCGAGCCAGCGCTACCGGCGTCGGGCAGCCCCCTTGCCTCCGGACCCTGCGCCGCCAGAGCAGAGCAGCTGGAGCCCGGGAAGGGAAGTGCCCGGCCTGCGGCTCGGGGTCCGGAGACACGGGGGCTGCCCGAAGCCAGTAGCGCTGGCTCGGGCGCTTGGCTCTTAAACAGAGCCGAAGTCTGAGTCAGGGGAGGAGCAGAGCAGCCGCGGGAGAGGAAGTGCCCATCCGGTATTTTTCCCGGACATGTTCGGCTTTTTGGCAATTCCCCCCGGACGAGGGTTTGATTGCGGAAAAACCGGACGTATCGGTAACCCTACGTGACTGGTGCCCGGGGCCGGGGGCGCAGCTCCAGCCCCAGGGGGATCCAAATCCGGACAGTGCCGGCTCCCCGCAACGCGCTGGCGTCCACAACCCCCGGAGGGCGCCCCCTAGCCCTGCGATGGCTGCCAAGCGGTGCCCAGAGACACCCCCGACCCAAAGGACAGGGGCTCGCGCCCCCCCTCCCCCGACGGCTTGCTGCCTCACGGGGCAGGTTGGTCGCGTCGCAGGGGCCGCTGGGAGTTGTAGTTCTCGGCCGCTCCCGGCACCCCTCTCCCGGCTCTCCCTGGAGCGTGAGGCCCGGCCGGACTACAGCCCACAGCATGCCCTGGGCAGGAGCGAATGTCGCACCGAGATGATGTCACAGCGGGCGACCAACACACACAGATTCGGAGATCCTAGCCTCCCTATTTCCCCGGACATGTCCGGCTTTTTGGCAATTCCCCCCGGACGGGGATTTGGGGACCAAAAAGCCGGACATGTCCGGGGAAATCCGGACGTATGGTAACCCTAATTTATCTGTCAGGCTGACGTCCTCTGAGCATCTCTGAGCATCTCCTGCCTGTTTGGCTTCAGTCACTTCAATCAAAGTTCATTGTGACCAGATGCTGAACACCATTAATGCTAACAGCCAGGGGCAGGAGCACCCCCCGAACAGGGAAAGAACAGGCTAAAGAACAAGTCAGCTGGGCCTGATGCAGTTCACCCTTGGGCAGGGCTCCCAAATCGTGGGCTGTAGCCCAAAGATGGGCCATGACGTAGTCCTGGCTGGTCCACTGGCACGGGTGAAGATGGGGGGGAATGTGAAGGGACATTGCCCCCCCCCCCAAACTGTATCTTTCCAGTCCCCTCCTGACCATGGCCCTTCAGTGCATCCCCAGGACACAAGGCCCTGTCTAATTGGCCTTCCTGACAGAGCCTGCGTGGAGAGCGTGCGTAGGGGGGAGTTTGGGGGGCAGGTTTGGAAAGAGGGGTGTTTTCAGGGGGAGGGAAGCTGGGAGCCGCTGAGGTGCAGCTGGAAGGTTTCCTCCTCCCTCCTCAGCATCTGGGGTGCAGACAGGGGGGAGGGGGTTGCTATTTTGCAGTTGGGAGTATCAGGGACCCCGCCCCCCCCGTGCACTAAGCTGTCCCCTCCATCTCGGTTGCTGGTGGTGAGGTGGGGGTGTGCTGTTTTGCAGTGGGGGAGTGGGGGATCCCCCTGCCCAGGGCACTGACCTCTCCCCTTCCCGCCTCCCATCTCCACTGTCCGTGCTGGGAGCCACCCCCACCCCCCACTCTGCCCATTGCAGGCTGCGCTTGGTGCCCTCCCCAGCCACCTATCCCTCGCCAGGCTGGAGCATGACACTGCAAGCGGGGACATTCTCAGCCTATCCCGGGCAACCAGCTCGCTCAGCCGTTTTGCTGCCTGGGGGCTCCCTGCCAAACCCAGGGTTCCCCTGCACCATTCCCCCCAACTTGGGGTCCCACCCACACCCCAACTCCCCCCGGAACATGGCTACCCCTCCCCTTCCAAAACAACCTGAACTCTTCATACGGCACAGCCCACCCCCGCCCCTCCCCATAAGCCACCTGGCAGCAGTGCCCTCCATCGGACCAAACTGCTCTCCGTGTCGCCCTCCCACCCCCACCCCCACCCCCACCCCACAGGGCCAGGCTGGCGCTCTCTGGGGCTGGACCCCGGCTGTGACTGGGGTTTCAGCACTCCTGCTTCACAGATGTATACAGAGCACTGTATAACCAGAGTTGTCATAACTATAAAGGGAAGGGTAACAGCCGTCCTGTGTACAGTACTATAAAATCCCTCCTGGCCAGAGACTCCAAAATCCTTTTACCTGTAAAGGGTTAAGAAGCTCGGATAACCTGGCTGACACCTGACCCAAACGACCAATAAGGGGACAAGATACTTTGGGGGGAAGGCTTTTGTTTGTGCTCTTTGTTTGGGAAGTCATTCGCTCTTGGGACTGAGAGGGACCAGACATCAATCCAGGTTCTCCACATCTTTCTGAACAAGTCTCTCAGATTTCAAACTTGTAAGTAAACAGCCAGGCAAGGCGTGTTAGTTTTTACTTTGTTTTCTCAACATGTAAATGTACCTTTTACTAGAGTGTTTACCTCTGTTTGCTGTACTTTGAATCCGATTTCTAACGCAGCGTTTTGCTCTGGCCTATTGCTCTTTAAGTTTTATTACCCTGTAAAGTTATTTTCCATCCTGATTTTACAGAGATGTTTTTTACCTTTTTTCTTTAATTAAAAGCCTTCTTTTTAAGAACCTGATTGATTTCTCCTTGTTTTAAGATCCAAGAGGTTTGGAACTTGATCCACCAGGAGTTGGTGGGAGGAAGGAGGGGGATGGTTAATTTCTCCTTGTTTTTAGATCCAAGGGGGTTGGATCTGTATTCACCAGGGAATTTCTCAAGGCTTCCCAGGGAAGGGAATCCACTTGGGAATG